>NC_073239.2:88252500-88892500 GCF_029281585.2 Gorilla gorilla gorilla | reverse complement strand
AAAAGGAAAAGACCTGTCATTATTATTAAAAGATTTTATCTGTCTGCATAATGTATGAGTATCTAAACCATGAAAATTAATGAGTTCAGCAAGATATACAAAAATAACATTCCTATACACCAGCAACAATAGGAAAAGATACAATAAAAAGATATCATTGACAGCAACAAAAAATGTGGGATAAAAAAATTTAAATCAGCTGGATGTGGTGGTGAGCACCTGCAGTCACAGCTACTTAGAAAGAAGCTGTGGCACAAGGGTCACTTGAGCCCAGGAGGGTTGAGGCTGCAGTTAGCTATGATTGTACCACTGCACTCCAGCCTGGGAGATCTTATCTCGAAAAAAGGAACAAATGAAAGAAAGAAATGAGATACTTACAAAGACATTTAACAAAGATATGTAAGAAAAGTATGGCAAAAATTACAAAATTCTACTGAAAGACCTAAAAAAAGAACTAAATAAACATAGCTATACCATAGTTGTAGATGAGAAGACCCACGATAAGAGAGCAAATTCTTACGATTTATCTGTAAACCATCTGAGTAATTCCAACAAAAGCCCAATAGGGCTTCCACATTCCTAAAATACAGTTTAAAGTATAATGAGCTTAGAATAGCCAAAAAAAATTCCAAAAAAGAAAACTGAAGTAAAACTTAAACTACCCAAACCTATAAGACCAAGGTAATTAAAATAGGGTAGAGCCAGAGTAAGCAAACACACCATTAACAAAGAACAGTCGGGCGCGGTGGCTCACGCCTGTAATTCCAGCATTTTGGGAGGCTGAGGAGGGCGGATCACGAGGTCAGGAGATTGAGACAATCCTGGCTAACACGGTGAAACCCCATCTCTACTAAAAATACAAAAAATTAGCCGGGCGTGGTGGCAGGCACCTGTAGTTCCAGCTACTCTGGAGGCTGAGGCAGGAGAATGGCGTGAACCCGGGAGGCAGCACTTGCAGTGAGCTGAGATCAAGCCACTGCACTCCAGCCTGGGGAACAGTGAGAAACTCCATTTCAAAAAATAAAAATAAAAATAAAAATAAAGAACAGAAGCCACACACAGTCACACGTGTTTGGGAATGTGGTGTATGACAGTGGGAAAAGATTTGATACATGCAACTGAGACAACTGGACATCCATATGGAAAAAGATAAAAGTGGATTCCAATGTTACATATACACAAAAATCAATTCTAAGTGTCTGTGAAACACTACATTTGAAAACCTTAAAAGAATGTATAGGAAGTTATTCTTATGACATTGGGATAGAGCAGTATTTCTTTTTAAAAACACATAAAAAAGTACAAACCACAAAGGAGAAATGGATAAATATGATTACATTAAAATTTAGCACGGCTGTTTAATTAGAGACATCATAAAAAGTCAAAACATAAGCCACAGACTAGTAAAGATATTTGCGGCCCATTAAACTGAGAAAGAATACTAGATTATAAATGATTCTTATAAATCATTAATAAAAAGGCCAATGGCAATAGAAGGACTAGCAAGGAATATAAATGGGCAATTCACAAAAGACGAAACTCAGACGGACACTGAGTACAGAAGAGACACTCAATCACACTAGAACGCAGAGAAATGCAATATAAAACAATGAGATACAATTCTGTGCCAATCAGATTAGCAAAAATTAAAAACCTGATAACTAAGAGGATATGGGGAAACCACCAATGGAAGCATAATTACAACTGCTTTGGAGAGCAATTTGGTAATGTCCACTAAGTTAAAAATGTGCACGTTCTAGAACCTAGCCATTTTTCCTTTGAGTACTGGCTCTAGACAACCTCTAGTACATATTTCTAAATAGATACGCACACAGTTACTACTATATCACTATTTGTAATAACAAAAAAGGTGAAAGCATCTGAACTTTCTCTCAGGTGAACAGATGAAGACTCTTGATTTATTCGTATATACTGGAATCCTATGGAGCAGTTGCTATAGTTTGGTTTGCTTGTCCTCTCCAAATCTCATGTTGAAATTTGATCCCCACTGTTGGAGGTTGGAACTGATGGGAGGTGTTTGGGCCATAATGGCGGATTCCTCATGAATGGCTTGGTGCTGCCCTTGCAGTAATGAGTTAATTCACTCCACTAGTTCCCTCAAGAGCTGGTTGTTGAAAGGAGCCTGGCACCTCCCTTTCTCTCTCTTTCTCTCCTCCCCTCCTGAAATGTGATCTGCTCACACTGGTTTCCCCTCACCTTCCGCCATGAGTGGAAGCAGCTGGGAGCCCTCAGCAGAAGCAGATGCTGGCACCATGCTTCCTGTACAGCCTGAAGAACCAGGAACCAAATGAACTTCTTTTCTTTATTAATTACCCAGTCTCGGGTATTCCTTTATAGCAACACAAATGGACTAAAACAGCAGTTAAAACAAATCATCATGGATAAACCTCAAAGACAATGTCAGAAGGACACACACAAGATAATTCCTTTAAATTTCTAAACATTTCCTCAAAAGGTACAAGCACACCTGGGAATGAAGCATGGCGACATTGGCAGAAGTATGAATATTGATGGAAAAAGGGGAGAAGGCAGACGGGTATGGAGGGAAGTGGGGGGTGTTTAGGAATATCTAAAACATTGTCTTTCAAAGAAAAAACAGGGAAGGAGAGCAAGATGAAAGAACACACGCAAACAAACACAGCACGTTAACATCTGTTTAACATCCATGCTGGGAACGTGCCTATCTGGCATGCAATGTTGCGTTCTGTAGGCTTGGACTACTTCATCATTTCAAACATTATTTTAAAAGGAAATCATGTTTAGAACAAATGCTCAAGTCTCATGACATTATTAAAAGGCCTCTAAAACCATATGTTGCGCTAAACAAAACCAGCACTCTCTGCCCTCATCACCCACCTCAGTTGTTGCACTTGATGCCAGTGACTCTTCACTCTTTCCAAAAATCAAAGCCTCATACAAAGAATGAGTATTTGTTAGGCTCAAAAGTATTCACAAGAATGTGCCACACGCTTTAAAGGTAATTTTTAAAGGATTCCGGAAATGTTTGGGGCAATAGCAACATCAATGGAAGCATCAAAGAGTTCTATCTATCCCAAGGTCACTACTTTGAAGACAGCAAAATCCATTTACACTGTGTGTCTGACTTTTTTAATTCAGCAGCAGCAACTAAAGTCATTTCTCTCTTAACTGTCAACATTATCCAATATCAGAGTCAAGGCACTGCACTGAGAATGCCCTAGGAGTGGACGTTGGGGCCAGCATTATAAATTACGCCATATCCTTACAAAGAGCATGTCATTCAACACAAGGCTCACACGGTGGTTGTAAATTACTGCAGATCCTTGTGCTGTCCAAGGGGGATTTACCTAGGTATTTTTCTCAGAAAATGGGAAACTTATTAATCAAACACTGAGCCCTATGGGTCGGCAGAAAGGAAACACGATTTTCACAGTGAGCTCAGACCCAGCAGCTGCAATAAGGACTGAGCACACACAAGGGAACAGCACATGAATTAAAGAACACGACCAGCACGGAGTAAGGGATTCACTTTGAGCAACAGCCTCTTGCATTATTTCTGAATCTATAATCAGGAGAAAAGCCTGAAAGGCTCCAGCCCACTTTGCAGACAATAATTTCATTGTCAATTGTCGGTTCATCACACAAAGCTTTCATTATGTTTACAACATACATTGCAATACATTCAACAAAGTATAGATATATTTGCTCATGAATATTTATGTATTTCACAAATATTCACTGAGTGCCTACCATGGCCCAAGAGCTGGATCTGTACACAAATAGTAAAGTGAAATAGCTCCATCCTTGCCCTCACTGAGCCTGTGATAAATTAACTACATTGTTCACAAACGAAATGGCAAGTTTCTTCTAACAAGACTAATTCTTCCTTCATTTGTCAATATATGAATCTGCCTACTGAAGGACTCCTATTTACCTTTTAAATTTGCAAGATTACAGACTATCCCTATAAAGTACCATATGTTGAGATAGCTATGTTCATGGTTCCTAGATGTAAGAACTGATCAAATGGAGTCATTAATGTGTCATTCACCTTACTGAATACTATAACTATGCTTTATTTTATGGTTGTTGGTTTTTTTTTTTTTTTTTCCCGGAGACGGAGTCTTGTTCTATCACCTAGGCTGGAGTGCAGTGGCGTGATCTTGGCTCACTGCAACCCCCACCTCCCAGGTTCAAGAGATTCTCCTGCCTCAACCTCCCGAGTAGTTGGCATTACAGGCATGTACCACCACACCCGGCTAATTTTTGTATTTTTAGTAGAGATGGGGTTTCACCATGTTGGTCAGGCTGGTCTCAAACTCCTGACCTCAGGTGATCCGCCCACGTCAGCCTCCCAAAGTGCTGGGATTACAAGCATGAGCCACTGCACCTGGCCCTATGCTTTATTTTATAGGAGCCATTAGATGATTAACTTTGCTTACTTGACAAGAGAAATACCTTATAAACAATTGCTAAAATTTATTGTTTGCTTACACTATCTATTATTTGTTTATTGTTTGCTCACAACCACCCAGCAATGTTGGTATTAGTGTTTCCCCCAGTTTACAGATGAGGGGAAATGAGGAATAGAGAGGTTCACAACTAGCCCAGAGTCACACAGTAGTAACTGCTTGAGGCACAATTCAAATTCTGCCCTGAGTTCTTCACCATTACACAAAATTGCCTTTGCCTTAGAGACAGACAACAAAGGTAGAGGTAAAACCTCACCTATGAAAGGAAGGTGCTACTTTTAGGAGTCTTGTCAGGAAACATCACAGATATGTAAGGCGTGGCTAACAGCATCTGGTTTTCAGAACTGTTTATAACAGCAAGAAGAGAAGTGGGGAAAATGCTGCAAGAGCCTAAAAATCCAACAGCACATGAATTAAGGTATCAAAATAAATTATTTTTATATGTTCATATAATAAGGCCATTAAAATATATGGGGAAAGAGTTTAGTATCTAAGGAAATGTTCATGACATTCTTTAAAGTTCAAAGAGCAAGGTATAAAAGTTTTACAAATTATAAATACATCATGATCTTTCCTTTTTTAGAAGAAAATCATGTCTATGTGTATAGAAAACTAGCTGCAAAGAAGATACAATAAAACATTCATTATACTTACCTCTGAGTGGTCATATCACAGGTGATTTTATTAACTTTTGCTTGTCTAAATTTTTTTTAAATGTTCTCTACAAAACAGAAACCCACCTAATAAACAATTAAATGAGAAGTGTCAATCAAATCACTTATATCCAAAATAATATCAAAGACTATTTATAAAATGCCTACTGATATATAATTGTTATTGGTTTTCATATCTTTTTGGTTGTGTTCCCAGCCACCCAAAAATTTGAACACAGATTTCCAAACATGAATATTTAATTATTTCAAAATTACATGTATTCCCTAACTTCATATACACTTAAAATTTCAGAAAAACAAAAAAAAGTAAATAGAACTTCTAATATCTTATTTTCAGATCCTAATGGACTATCATCCACAAACCCTGAGAAACAATAGACCGTTAAATACACTATTACCAAAGTACTGCAAATAAGTTACAGTCACCCCTCGGTATCCCAGGAAGATTGCCTCCAGTACCCCCCCAGAGGATACCAAAATCTGCAGATGCTCAAGTCTCTTATATTAATATAAAGTGGTGTAGTATTTTCATATAACCTATGCCACCCTCCTCTATATTTTAAATCATCTGTAGATCAGTTATAATACCTAATACAATATAAATGCTATGTAAATAGTTGTTATACTCTATTGGGTTTTATTTGCATTATTGGTTTTTTTTTTTTTATATTTTCGAGCTACATGTTTTTTGACAAATATGAATTCCTTCCAATCTCCTGGGTTTTTGTTGGATCTCTGGAATTGCCTTCAAAGCTGTATTCCACTCATAGAACCTAATTCAAGGGAATGCCATGAGCAAAATGGAGGCAGGAAAGCAAGAGCAGGTAAGGAGAGAAAGTTCACCCTCCTCGGGAAACAGTCATCGGAGGCTTTCAAATGATGCCATCATGGGGCCAGAATTTCACTTTCGAAAGATCCATCAGGCCCAAGTATGTGGGATTGAAAGCAGGACTAGAACCCTTTGAAACAAAGGTAGATGATTCTCTGACACAAGAAAAAACAATAAAAATTGTAAAAAATTAGATGGAAAGAAGATAAATGAGAGAGCTTCTATTAGATCACCCTGGGATTCTCATGGAACTCATAACCAAGGTCATCTGCTGAACCGGAAGGAGACTCAAAGAGGAGGAAAAGGATCTGTCAAAGGACAAAATTACAACAAATTTACTTTCAGGAGCTCAAGTAGCTTTATTTGCAATTTTAGAATAGAACAACACTTCATTCCATTAAATATTTTGGTGCAAAAGTATTGCGGTTTTGCCATTAATAAGTGCTGCAGTGAGTGGGAGAGATGGTTGGCTTTGTAAGCAGAAAAGGGCTAGAGAAAGCAGAAACACAGAACAAAAGCAATTGGTCATTGCATAGTTAGTTTCTTTGTAATCCAGGAACAGGAAAACAGAACAATAGAGAAAAAATATCTAGTTAACATCACGTTCCTTCAGGTCACTTTTTGTTGTAAGGATTAAAGCAGAGAGAACTTCATCATCAGGCTGATTGAAGACTGAAACTGCCCTGTTTGGAAAATTAGATTGTTATCTTCTTCCCCTGATTTATTGGAAGGTGACATGGAACTTTAGCATGAGTGACTCCATTTTGATTTTCAATCTGGTTTGTTGGGGCCAAGTGCAGAAGCTTAGTCCAAAATGATGGCCTCCTGTAATTTTTATTTAACAGTGCCAACAACTACCAAGAAGTGTGCCACAGGAATGAGTATGGGGTGGGGGGCGGTCTATGTGTGTACCTGTGCACACACTCAAATACACCTTTGGATTAAAATAATTTTTAACTGTAAATGACTCAAAGAAGTCTACTTTCAGTGTATACTTTGAGTTTTTTCCCTGCATTAAACTCATTTTAGTGGAAATGGTTCCTATCTTTCTATAAAGTCTATTTCAAGACAGTTTGCAGAAGCTGGGAAAGTGGGGTGCAATGTAAAATGGAAAGTTAATTTGTCTGAACTTTCCTCAAGGCAATCATATGATAGAGTAAGAGGCAAGACTCGATATGGAAATATTAATATCTTATAAGGCCCTGAAACATTTGGTAATTAATTTTTCAGCAGGAAGAAGTTTTTATTTCAATAGTAAGAACAGCTACCACTGCCATGACATAGAAGGGAGAGAAAATAAAAATCAAAGGACCTAAGAAGTGAGTAAAAGAGAAGAGGCATGGTCATACACTAATTCTTATACCCATGGATCTCATTCAACAGGGAAGATGGCAGAACCTGACAACGTTAAGGCAGGCTGCTGCCACTGCGATTGATTCTTCTAGGCCACAGAAAAAAGAGAGTAAGCCTGCTTCATAATACCAAGCCAGGATTTAGATTCCTCCAGCAAAGGAACCAAATGGACTATGAAATTCTTCAAAGGCAGAAATAGTGTCAAGTCACTCAACAAATATTTCTTTAACACCTATGTTCCAAGACACTAAACTAAATGCTGGGAAGAGAGAAATGACTGGCTTCCAGAATTAGTTACCTATTGCTGTGAAACAAACTACCCCAAAACTCAGTGCCTCAACATAACAAATATTTATTATCCTATGGTTTCTGAGGGTCTAGGAAGATCTAGGTGCTCCTAGCTCAGGAGCTCTGGGTTGGAGGTCCTCAAGACCACCCCCAGGTTCAGTGATGGCTAAGAGGATTCACAGGACTCATATAATATTATTCATAGCTAGGATTTATTATAGCAAAAGAATATAAAGCAAAATCAGCACCTTTTCTCTTTGCCAGACAAGGAACCAAATGCAAGTTTCCAAGAGTTCTCTCGCTGTGGAATCACACAGCACGGGCTTAATTCCTCCAGCATCGTATTGTGACAAGTGGAAAATGCTGTCTACCAGGGAAGCTTATCACAGACTTAGTGCTCAATGTTTTTGTCTGTCTGTTTTTTTTAGAGTTTGGGGTGGGGGGGTCTCACTCTGTCACCTAGGCGGGAGTTCAGTGGCACAGTTAATGGCTCACTGCAGCCTTGACTTCCTGGGCTCAATCTTCCCACTTCAGCTTCCCGAGTATCTAGGACTACAGGTGCATACTACCATGTGTGGCTAATTTTCTGTTTTCAGAAATGGCATCTTGCTCTGTTGCCCAGGTTGTTCTTGAACTCCCGGCCTCAAGCTATCCTCCTGCCTCAGCCTCCTGAGTCACTGGGATTACAGGCGTAAGCCAGCACTCCTGGCCCAAGGTTTTTACTGAGGGTTGCTCATTACACACCCTCTGCCTAGCACATATAAAAATCCAAGACTCCCATATGGAAAGCAGGTGCTCAGCATAAATAATATTGTTTACAGTTTAGGCACAGTGAACCACTCTTATCCATTAGGAAATAGTGTCAGGCCTCCCCTAAATCCAAATTCCTGGATGCCAGCCAAGCCAATTTTGCAAGAAGGCTTTGTAAGTACAGAAGTCTAAGGCCTACAGCAGTTTTTTTCTACATAGTATCTCATGAGGTTACAGTCAAACTGTCAATCTGGTCTGCATCATCTGAAGCCTTGATTGGAACTAGAGGGTCCACTTACAAGAAAGCTCACTCACATGGCTATTGGCTGGAACTGCTTCACCATGTGGGCCTCCACCAGAACTGCCTGAATGTCCTCGACTTATGGCAGCTGGCTTTCCCCACCATGAGGGATCCAGGAGAGCACGGGATTAGAGCAGGACCAAAATGGAAGCTCCAGTCTTTAATAAACTAATATTGAGAGCGACATACCATCACTTATGCCATTTGCAATTGGTCACACAGGCCAACCCTAGTACAATGTGGGATGGGGAGGGGATTAACAACTCTGTGAGTCCAGGAGTCGGAGATCAAAGGGAGCCATCTTGGAGGCTGCCTAACACAAGACACCCTTTGGCTCCCAAGGACTCCCACCCCTCCTACTGTCCCCAAAAGTCTCATCCCAACAGACCATCAGTTCCAAGTCCAGACCCTCATCATCTAAATCAGCCTTCTTGGCTGTAGTCTCTGACATACAACTCCTGAATGTGGTTCTTCTTGATATAGAGGCATGTGCAAATAAAGAAACAAGTTATCTGGCCCCATGCACCCAACATACAAGGGCAGGATAAGGAGAGGATAACTGCCATAGACACTCCAACTCACAAAGGGGAAAATGGGAAGTATGCAAGGATAGTAGTTCTGAAATCCAGGCAAGCAAATGATGGAAGCTCCTTGATTTGGTCTCTAATTAAGGCCTAGGAATATTTCTCTATGGCTTTAGTCTCACCCTTCAAAATCTTGAGTCTGCCCTCTCAGGCATCCTTTCATTTTCATGAAAGGTAACATGTGCTTGTGGAGTTAGTTTTCTCAGTCTGCTTTTTATTTGTTGATACTTGGTGGTCCAAAGGCCTCTTTGCATTTTGTACTCTTTATGTCTCTTTTCTTTCCAGCTGATGGTGTTTCTTCAAGCATAACCCCCTTTCAACTCCATGGGTCTTCTGGGAATCCCTTTAGGCTTAATTCCACTACACAAAAGCCACACCCACAAATCTGTTTGAAACAGGTCCTTCTTGAGCTTAGACTGAGGTACAATGTCTGTGAGCTTCCAGGGAGCACTACTGGTTGATAGAGAGGATCTGTAAGGCATGCCCTTCGTCCAAGGGTGTCTAATCTTTTGGCTTCCCTGAGATACATAGGAAGAAGAATTGTCTTGGTTCGCACATAAAATATACTAACAATAGCTGATGAGCTAAAAAATAAAAATAAAAATAAAGGTCCATGCATAATGTTTTGAGAAAGTTTACAAATTTGTGTTGGGCCACGTTCAAAGTCATCCTGGGTTGCATGCAGCCGGCGGGCCAAGGGTTGGACAAGCTTGTCTTAGTATCTTTAGGTTTTTCTGACTAAGCAGTATTCTGAGACACTATCTTTGTTTACTGAGATGTTAAGAAAAGATTTTATAGTCACATCCTTGGCTTAATGTTTGGATCTTGTTTTCCTAAAAGTGCCCTGAATTTGGTCTTTGCTCAGATGCCATTTCTTAATTTTAGCATCATGTACCATGTGGGGAGGCTGGGAATCTTTAAAACCAGCAAGTCCTGGCTCTTTTTTATTTAATAGTTTTACCTTCAGTTTCTCCTCTCTTCTTGCAGTTTTACTCTAAGCAACAGGAAAAAAAAAAAAATCAGAAAGCACTTTCAGCACTCTGGTTAGAAATCTCCTTAACTACATCACCAGTTTATCAGGTACATTTTCTACTTTCTACATTACTGCAGGTGACAGTGTTGTTAATTTTTCTTTCTTTCTTTTTTTTTTTTTTTTTTTTGCCACTACGTAACAAAGATTCTCTGTTTTCCAGTTTCCAATAGGATTTCTCCCATTTTCCTTGAAGCCTTCAATGGCAGCCTCCTCAAAGTCCAAACTTCTATGGACAGTGTGTTCAAGGCACTTTACACTTTTACTAACATGGTCCTTAATCCTTACAGCTTTTCCACAGCCCACTGCCTCCTTCAAAGGCCTATCACATTTTAGTTTCTTGTTACATAAGCACTGCACCTCTAGTACCAATGTGGATTAGTTATCTACTGATGCATAATAAACTATCCTAAAACTCAAAACTGAAAACAACAAGAATTTATTGTTTCACGTATTTTCTGAAGGTCAGGAATTGGGAGCCATTTAGACGGACGGTTTTGACTCAGAGTTGCTTACGAGTTTGCAATCAAGCTGATGGCCAGGCCTGTAATACCTGAAGGCTTGACAAGGGGGAGGATCTGCTTCAAAGCTCACTCACATGTGTGTGGCCAGCTTCCATTTTTTATTAGCTCTTGCCACATGAGCCTCTCTGCATACATTGCCTATCGTCACAACAGCTAGCTTTCCATAGGTTAGTGGGCCAAGAGAAACAGCCCAACACGGAAACCTCTGTCTTTCAAAACCTAATCTTGGAAGTGACATATGATCGCGTCTGTCATCATCTATTTGTCAGGGGCTTGAATATGAGGAGGTAGGGACTGTTGGAAGAGTGTTGGTGGATGGCAACCATATTTCCTATCTGGTGGTCTAACGCATTGGTAGACATCAATAACTACTTAAAATAAGATTTAATGAGAGGCATAATAAACATAAGGAGAAGTCAGCACCAGCTTACCCTGGGAAAGTCAAGGTGGGCATCACAGAGAAGTGATGTTTAATTTAGGACCTAAAGGATAGATGAGATTTGTCACACACATTGAAGAGCTCCTGCCTGTAGGAAGCATTTGCATGCATTTCTCTTTTTGCATGTCCTACCTGTTTGGTAAATTTTATAGCCTCAAAGCTTTTTCCAAGGACAAATATAGAGTGATTTAATTTAACATCAATATTTTTGGAGGACACATTACTATTTAATAGATGAGTCAAAAGCATAATGGTAGATGATGGATGCTAGGCTTGGAAACGCATCATCTAAAGGCCAAACTTTGCTTAAGAAAAAAAAAACAATAATGAATAAAGTAAAAAATGTACATCTTGATAACAAATGCAAGAGTCAGAATATTTGTCCTAATTAGGTAAAGCATACAAAAATTTCAACACAGAATTGTGATTATTTAAATAGGACAGCAGGAAGAAAGACATGGAGAAAGAAATGCTATCCAAAGGACCCTTCAAATGAAATAGATGCAAGAATGGATAGAAATTAGGTCAGGCAAGTGCACTGAGATATTAAAAGCTTTTTTAAAACATTTCTCATTATGAGAGATACGATCTCATTATAAAAATCTGTAAAGTATAAATAAGCACAAGAAAGAAAATAAAAATCACCCGTGACCTCAAATTCCAGGGATAACTACTAATTGGATTATAGGCTGTTCCATTTTAGGTTGCTGAATGAATAGGGAGGGAGATTAGATAGATAGATAGATAGATAGAGATATGCAGGTGTGTAATCTTGGAAATATGTAATTTTTCGAAATAGCTCTATGCTCTTTATGAATATAAAATTAACACATAATTAAATAACATGTAATACTTTCTAAGTATAAATATTATAAAGAGATATGAGTTAGACAATAAAATTCACCCACAATTCTTATACTCAGGGGGAAAAACACTGTTTACCATTAACATCTGATATTTTTCTCAAAGTCATTTTTTAATGCAAATGTTTTAATGCAAAAATAGGCTCACACTATTTTATTAATGGCTTCTCTCATTAGAAGTACATAGGTATGTACCACAACTTATTTAACCAATATTTCATTAATGACCATTTGTGCTTCTCCTAATTGCCAGCAAGACCCAGGCAATTACAACTTATGCACACATTTTTACATACTCTTCTGTTATTTCCTCAGGATAAACTTCTAGAATTAGATTTGTTATGTCAAAAGGCATTCGCTTTTTATGAATTTTTATCTACATTGCATTGGTAGACACATGAATGGAGGCCAAATGGTCCACCATTCGTGTTACACCAATGGACATACCAAGAGGATCAGAATGCCTTCTTTTATGTTTGTTTTATTTATTTATTTATTTATTTACTTTGAGACAGGGTCTTGCTCTGTCACCCAGGCTGGAGTGCAGTGGCATGATCTCAGCTCACTGCAAGCTCCACCTCCTGGGGGTCGAGTGATTCTCTCACCTCAGCCACCTGAGTAGCTGGGACCACAGGTGTATGCCACCATGCCTGGCTAATTTTTGTAGAGACAGGGTTTTACCATGTTGCCCAGGCTGGTCTTGAACTCCTGAGCTCAAGAAATCCACCCACCTTGGCCTCCCAAAATGTTGGGATTACAGGCATGAACCACTGTGCCGAGCTTGAGAGTGTCTTCTGCCACTACCTTCACCATTACTGAGCAATAGCAATTATTTTTCATCTTTGCTAATAAGCAAAATATAGTTTTAACTTTCATTCTTTCAGTTGCTATTAAGACTATATTTTCAAATGTTAAAAAGCATTTGAATTTCTTCTTTGTGAATTATGCATTCTTGTGTTCTATCAAATTCTGGAGGTGTTCACTGTTTTTGTTTTAATTTGTAAGTGCCCTCTCAGCCACGCAGGTGCACCACCCATTCATATTTTTTAAAGCCTAGTAGCAAAATCTTAACAGAACATAAATAAGAACTACAACGTTAGTAAATGGTTGAGCCAAGTTCAACTTTTTTTCAATCCAAAGTCCAGGCATTTCCCAAGATGATGTATACTATGCTGACTCCCCTTCAAGACTGAAAGCAGCCATTCCCAGTCTGTGTTGCCCATTCAAACCTCCTGGGGAGCTTTGGAAGCATTCCACTTGTCTCTTACCCCATACCAATTAAATCAGGCGTAGTATTTTTGAGGATGCAAAGGTGATTCCAGTGGAGAGCAAAGTTTGGCAAAGTATGGACTGAGCATTTCACCCCCTAGCTGCTGGCTGTTAGCTCTCAGCTGTCAACCTTCTCTGACCCTTGGCTGGAGAGAATTTGTCCAAGCTCATGCGCCTTCCTGGGGGCTGAACCCTATGACTGAATGATATGGTACAAAGATCCATCCCTGTTGCCCCAACTTGGGAAATGCCAGTTCCAGAGTTCCACTGGGTAGGGTGAGGCCTTCCAATGACAACACAGTACACGTTCTCCTTTTACCCAGTCCTGCCTCCATCCCTTCCCCCATCCCCTAGAAGTGTTGCTCCTGAGAGAGACTCTGGCAATGTCCCACATGCTACTCTAAGAGGCTGCTTTCTGGAGGAACCTAACCTGTGTCACCTACTGTATGGAACTGCCCCTTAAAAAATAAACTTTCCCTGAAAAAAAACAGACTAAACAAAATCTTCCTTAAAGGTTTTACATATATCCAAAGCTAATAATCAAGGTATGTTTAAAAATTCTTTCACAGGGAGGTGTTGATTAATAAGTACAGAGTTTCTGTTTGGGATGATGAAAAAGTTTTGGAAATAGGTAGTAGTGACAGTTGCACAAAACTGTGAGCATAATTAGTGTCACCGAACCGTACATTAAGAATGATTAAAGCGGCAAGTTGTATGTTGTACATAGGGCCATGATTTTTACAAAGTAATAATATACCAAAAACGTTGAATGGTAAATTTTGCATGGGTGGATGGTATAGTATGTGAATATCTTAATAAAGATGTTTTTAGGAATCCTTTCACTGCAGTGTGAGTACATGATGGCCAGTGGGTAAGTAAAATAGTAGCCGCAGCTCTACTAATCCACAGAACAATGACAATATTTTAAAGCCCTCATTGAGGGGTTCTCTTTCACTCATTGTCTCATTCCCCAAAATATAGAAACAAAATACTTATTGATTTGTACTTTATGTATCTTCGGTCAGCAGTAATTCAGGATTTATATGCTAAGTGATACAGAGAAAAGAATAAGCAATTTCTTGGGCCAGTTCCCAGGGCTAAGAATATTTAAAGACTACTGAGAGCGAAGATATTGGCAATGTCACTGAATTCAGTTTTGCAGTAGTACGAGTGTTCGGTGTAACTGAAGCATAAGCTCACACATACAGAAAACCACCATGACTCTAGATGACAGGCTCATTTCTACAGGAGGAACAAAACAAGCTTTTTAATAAAAACAAGCATGCACCAAAGGCAGAAGTGTCCAGAGGATAATGTATGCAAAAATCTGTCTCCCCAGAAACACACAGTCTACTGCCACACCTCCAGGATTTATAAAGTACTTCACATTTGCAACCTCCTCCATAATCATTGTCATTAGCCATCCCCAAGGAGCCCAGGGGTTCCCATTTTTTATTTGAAAAGTTGGCAAGACTCTTGCCTCAATGCATACCCTTCTTTAACAAGAGACTTTCATTCAATAAAGGCCAAACCTCAGATAAGAGTAACTATCATTTAAAGACTGTGGTTTCTGCTTCTGGGCCCTCTCCACGATCAACGTACTACCAGAAACCAACCTGATGTTATACAAACCTTAGACACTGAAATGCTTAAGGATTAAAGAAAACACTAATGTCTAAAATGCCACTCAAAGCAGAATAAATCTGCAGCTGGAAAATCTGACCTTTAGCCCTGAATCTGCCTCTAATAAGCTGTGTGATCTGGGGCTAGTTAATAAGTCACTCTGAATCCCAATTTCTTTATCAGCATTAGGACTTCATACTTGGGGTGCCTATCTCTCAATAGGCAGAAAGTGAGGTAGAATGAGATTAAGAATGCTGGGCACAGTGGCTCACGTCTGTAATCCCAGCACTTTTGGAGGCAAGGGTGGGTAGATTGTTTGAAACCAGCCTGGGTGACATGGCAAAACCGTGTCTCTACAAAAAATACAAAAATTAGCCAGGCGTGGTGGTGCAGGCCTGTAGTGCCAGCTACTTGGGAGGCTGAGGAGGGAGGATCACTTGAGCCCAGGAGATAAAGGTTGCAGTGAGCTGAGATTGCACTACTGAATTCCAGTCTGGGCAGCAGAGCGAGACCCTGTCTCAAAAAAAAAAAAAAAAAAAAAAAAAAGATTAATGGATGTCTAAACACTTCAAAGACTAAAGTTCTGCACAAATGTGAAAGAGTACTTACGACACTTCTTATCTCTAAATATCTCCAGAGAAACATAACTTACGGCCCTTTAGGTGCAAAACAACCGTTTGAGGAAGAGAATTCCACCAGGGGAAAAGTACTCATTCAAGTTATCTCTTCTAGCATCCATTTCACAAACCATACAAGACTCAGATGATTGTATTATGGAAGCCACAAACCAAGGTGTAAAAGAAAATAAGAGAATATGTCTTTAATTTGGACTGATAAAATCATTTCCATCTGAAACTCTAGAGTTAGTTTGGTGAGTTGTTTTGTTGACTTTTGCTGTTGTTGCTGTGTTGTGTGTGTGTGTGTGCGTGTGCTCTGTTTTTATTTATCTTAGAAAGCATTGATATAAAATACTCAGTTCCTTTTGGGATTTGGGCATAACGTTTTTTCTAGAAAAGGCCCTAGAGAGAACTAAATTTTCACAGAATTGCATAGCAATTCTCCAATGTTATTTTTAAAGAATTCTATGAGGTAGGAAAAATCATCAACACACTGATTTCATATTCCACAAATGTGTAACCTCTGAGATTTCAAAGTCAGGGACTCATTGTTTCCCACTGAATGAAGACTCAGACTGGGACGAATACATGTTCCCAATTTAGCAGGGCCACAGCGACTGCGAGCAGTTGCTTAACAACCGCACACACTTGTGCGTGACCTCCCAGGTTGCCAGGAGCGGCCCCACGACAGGGCCAAAAGTGGAGTCAGACACAAACAACTGACCAAAAACCGAATCCTGAAATCAAGAGAGAACGAAACTAAAGGGTGTTCCTCTTTCAACTTGCTTTTTCTTAAGAAAAGTCTTGGGGAGAAATCAGGATATATTCTCAGACCAAGTTCTTTGTGGTCTTCTGGCACTGAAGAATTAACTTTAAAACAAGCCACAAATTTCAATCTCCCATTTTCTCTCCTCTTTTCTTTCAATATGAAACTCCTCAAGAGAAGAACACACACTAAACAGCTCTCTCAGGGTTGCCCATGACCTTGAGATGTGGTCACCAAATCCAGTGGTTTTTCGAGTATTTCTTGACCTTTCTGTGGCGTGCAACATTCCTGGCTGTTTCTTTTTCTGGAAATAGCTCCCTAACTTGACTCCTCTGGTACAACATCCATCCTGCCACTCTCACTACCCTGCCTACTACATTTTCCTATCTCTTGTCCCTCTCCCAGTTCTGAAATACCTTTGTCTCCTGGGTTCTCCTTCCGGCATCCTCCACTGTACACACTCCCTCAGAGAGCTGAGCTCTTACTTGGCTCTCTATCCACCTGTACGGGATGACTCCCAACCAACCCCATCTTGAAGATGAAGCCAACATTTCCAATTGCCTACTCCATATTTCCGTTTCTGCCCCTCAGCACCTCATATCCAAGATGGGGCCCATTACTTTACCCACAAAACAAGCTCCTATTCCTCAAATTTCCCAAGTATTGTTATTCATTTCATCTCTTCCCATCAAAGCCATCCTTCTATTCCACCTACATTTACAAGTTGCCCTGTCCCATGAATGGCCCAAGACTCATGTCCACTTCTTCCTTTGCATCCTCATGTAAAGATATTACAATAACCACCTGAGCGAATTCTTGCTGGCTGTATCTTCTGACTTACACAAAATTCTGTAGAACAAAACCAGATAATTCTTCCTGAAGTAATGTGTGTATCACAACCCTGCTCGAAGACTATCAGTGCTTCCCCTTTTTCAAGTTCAGATTCCTAATCCTACTATCTAAGGTTCTCCCTGATCCAGTCTTATCTCCACTAACACCATAGAAGGTCACAATGTTCAGATGAGTTTCCATTTCTAGCTGTTTTCCTAAACTTCCCTTGCAGTTTTTGACTCCATCAAAAATTCTCTATTAGTTCTCATACTGCTATAAAGAAATACCTGATACTGGGTAATTTATAAAAAAAAAAGAGGTTTAATTGGCTCATGCACTGCAGGCTATACAGGAAGCATGATGCTAGCATCTGCTCAGCTTCTGGGGAGGCCTCAGGAAGCTTACAATCATGGCGGAAGGTGAAGGGGGAGCTAGGCAATTCACATGTCCAGAGCACGACAAAGAGAGAGGGGAAGTGCTACACACTTTTAAACAACCAGATCTCATGAGAACTCTATTGCGGGGATAGCACCAAGGGGATGGTGCTAAACCATTCATGAAGGATCCACCCCCACCATCCAACCACCTCCCACCAGGCCCCACCTCCAACATTGGGGTTATGATTTGACATGAGATTTGAGCAGGAACACAGAGCCAAACCCTATCAGCTCTTTTGACTCCTCCCTTCTCCATCTCCACCTGTTAGAGTCATACCTTTCTTCAACATCTAGCTAAAACTACTTTCACCATGATACTTCTGATTTCTCCTGTCAAAAATGCCTTGTATGCAAAAGCATTCTGCACCATTCTGGGAGCATTTACCATGGTCTGCACCAACAAAGTACATATTTTATCTCCTCTTTTAGATCACAAGCCTTGTAAGAGGAGAGGCTGAGCATCATGATTTCCTGGAGAACATGAACTTTGAAACCTAAATAATCAGGACTTGTTTTCACTTCGACTGACTCTCTCTGGTTTTAATTCCCTCATCTGTAAAAAAGAACCTATGATAATTATTGTGAACTCATTTGCTTACCTCAGAGGTCAATAAACTGTGGCCTTTAGGCCCCATCACTCATTTTAATTTAATTAACTAACTTTATCGTTATTATTTTTTAGAGATAGGGTCTCACACTCTGTTGCTCAGGCTGGAGAACTGTGGCACAATCAAGCTCACTCCTGCCTCAGCCTCCCAAAGTGCTGGGATTACAGACGTGAAACACTGTGCCAGGCCTGATTTTATAAATAAAGTTTTATTGGAAGACAATATGTTCACTCATTTCTGTATGGTCTCTGGCTGCTTCCACACTTCAATGGCAAAGCTGCAGAGAGACCACATGGCTCACTAAGACTGAAACAGTTCTTAACTTGACCCTTACAAAATAAGACCCCTTCTCTAGCTCCGTTTCATGCTCCTTTTAGGAAGAGAGGTGGTATAAAGATATCTTCCAGACTTCTCTGCATCTAGAGATTCAGGACTGAACTGGATTCCACTAATTAAATGTACTCAAGCAAGGAGTTCTAGAAGGTGGAAGTGAGATGAGGGCCATGCTTTGGCTTCTATTTGACTGTTCACTGCTATCAAGGCAGGTCACGAAAAGAGATTTCTTAATACAGTAGTGTCCAGCATCCTTTCTTCAGCTCCATGAAGGCCGAGAAAGAGCTGCAGCCATGGTGGCTTTCCAGTCCCAGCTTTTCGATGCCAGGGTGGCAGCTACAGGGATGTACTCTGACCTTAGTTCTATATTGTTCTGGGAATCTTTCCCTGGGGATGCCCTTCCAGAGATTTTGTAATGTGAAAGGAAAATATCTTGGGCCCCCAAAGTCACTAAGTGAAAGGGAAAAGTCAAGCTGGGAACTGCTTAGGGCAAGCCTGCCTCCCATTCTAGTCAAAGTCATCCCTCTGCTCACTGAGATAGATGCATATCTGATTGCCTCTTTTGGAAAGGCTAATCAGAAACTCAAAATAATGCAACTGTTTGTCTCTCACCTATCTATGACCTGGAAGCCCCCTCTCCGCTTTGAGTCTTCCTGCCTTTGCTTCCAGTCGTCCCACCTTTCCACACCGAACCAATGTACTTCTTACATATACTGATTGATGTCTCATGTCTCCCTAAACTGTATAAAACCAAGCTGCATTCCAACCAGCTTGAGCATGTCGTCAGGCCCTCCTGAGGCTGTGTCATGGGTGCACATCCTCAACCTTGGCAAAATACACTTTCTACATTAACTGAGACCTGTCTCAGATTTTCTGGGTCCATAGTAAGCACCTATTCCCTCTAGGAAATCCCTTCTTTAAAATTTATAGCCAAGTTTTCATGTCTTGTACTGAACTCTGATACAGAGCCAAATTATAAAGATCTAGTTGAGTTCCTGAGAGATAAAATGGCATTGTATGTAAAAGTGCTTTATGAACAGTAAAGCTATTGCTACCTGTAAGTCTTTATCTCATTCCCAGAACTCTGACCCCCAGGCCTCTGACTCAGCACAGTGCCTCCCACCCCCGAAATGTTGATATTTTCTGCAGCACAAACCCTGGCTCTCTTCCCTTCTTGCTGCCTGAAAAATCTCATCTCTCCTTCTGGCTTCATTAACCATATGCACCAAGGGTTAACCTATTTGAGGACACAGACATTTTGAAAAGTTGATACAAAGCTAGCTCTTCAGAACAATGCACATGCATTATGATTTTCATATAATTTCTGAAGTTCATAGGCCTTCTTAATTTTATCTATGTCCTTCTAGGCTATGAAGCCCTGACCCTCTATGCCAATGAGTGTTCAAACCTATATCTCAAATCTGATCACTCTCTGGAGGTGAAGCCTGCCGTATACAACTGCGCTCTGGACTTCCCACAGGCATCTCAAACTCACCATGCCCAAGTGTGAATTTAACCTTCTCACAGCTCCTCTTCTCATCTATCACAAGTAAGTGGTGCCCACATCCCCTGGAGGCCTGAGCATCATTCAGACATCTCTCCTTCCTTCCCCACAGACACCTAATTGCCAGGTTCTGACAATTCTACATCCCTAGTTGCTTCTGAATCTAGTCACCTCTCCATCTCAGGTGTCAGTAATTTGTCCTGCCACCACCATCTCTCATCAAGATTGCTGCAATAGCCATCGAATGGCCTCTCCTCTTCCACCCTGTCCTCTCCAATCCATTTCCTGCACCTTGGATCATGCATATCAAACCTCATCATGTAAAAACTAAGAACTCTATGTTATTCTCACCATTCAGCTTTGCCCAGGCCCCCACCTTGAAATGGCTCCATGCCACCCACCATACGAGCTAACAGTTCCCAGAACTGCAGTCCTTGTCACCCTCAAGGAGCACATGCTCCTCCCTCCCTGTACCATCCTTCGTCATCATTTTACTTCCTCCCGCCACCCCCTTCCTCCCCTACCTCCCACACTTTCCTCCTGGCAGACTCCTCATCCTTCAGTTGTCAGCTTAGATGTCACTTAATTCCCTCACTCATCAAATGTTTATTGACCGTCTGTTATATGTCAACCACTGGGCTAGGAAAAGACATAGAGCAATAAAAAGACAGTCACAGTCCCTGTCCTGAAAATGCCCAATTTTACTGGGACATTAGATCAATAATGACAAGTCTGATGATCCCCCAGTTGCCCCCAGTCCCAACCTCAGGCTGAGTCAGGGTCCTTCCTCTCTGGGATCCCATAAACAACACTGGTAATGCCCCAGCTCCACCCACTGTTGCTCATAGGGTCTCTCTCAATGACTAGATTGCACATCTCTTACAGGCAGGACTGTGTCTTACCTACCACTTTATTTATCACTTACATCTAGTAATGGATCTGATGCCACATGTCTGAATAATGCTCCATTTACTTAATAAATCTCTATTGATTAATAAAAATTCAGTCAACAAATATTAGCTAAATAAGTCATCAGCACTGCTTAGGAGTGGCCCAATAAGGGGAATACAGCTGGGGGAAACAATTGGTGTGGGGAGGTTTGTCTGGGCTTTGTCAGTGTCCCAAATCACAAAAAAAAAAAAACACACTTCTAACGAACACCCGACTTGCTGCCTGGATTTCATGTTAAGCTACTATTTCAGCAGCGCTTCTTGCCTGCAGGATATATACCTGCATGCTCAACAGTGTACCTAATTAGAGGGATCCCCCGGTGACTCGGAAGGCCTCGGGAGGCCAGTCACCAAGCTGTGCCCTTG
The DNA here is from genome assembly GCF_029281585.2 of Gorilla gorilla gorilla. Lineage (NCBI taxonomy): Eukaryota > Metazoa > Chordata > Mammalia > Primates > Hominidae > Gorilla > Gorilla gorilla. The sequence goes on along the minus strand of NC_073239.2, from coordinate 88,871,089 downwards.
GTCACTGGAACCGAAACAACACAGAAAGCAGAAAGCACAGGGGACTCGGCAGCCAGGAGAGGCCCAGGAGCTCCACCAAGTGAGATCCCGGGAGCTTTTGTCCAAACTCCCTGGTAGGCCAGCCCTGAATCTATGTGTATAAACTATGGCCACATTTTCTTAATGTGTGTGAAGCTGGTGGGGGATGGAGAGTAGCAAAGTAAAACCAAGAAGTAAATATGCCATGCGTCATGAAAAATAATAAAGCAGTTTAGATAAAGGGTGACAAGATTTCCTTGACTACATAAGAATATAAGGGAACATTTCAGGTGCACCTGCTATGTGTCAGGTTCCAATCTCCTGATGTGCATTAAATCATTTAATTCTCTCAACACCCCTATGAGGCGAGCACCATTATTATCTCCATTTACAGACTGGGAAACGGAAGCACAGGGAGATTAAGGAAACTTCCCGTGGCTGCCCCCAGCCAGTAAGCGACACAGCAGGACATAAACCGGGCAGCTTGACTCAGAGAATGATCTGAAGCTTTCCACTTATGTCCCTGTGAGGCAGAGGCAATCACTTCCACCCTGCCAGGGGCCAGGCTCCAATGCCCACAGGGTCTGGCATGCGATGTCAAACAGGACCCAGGACACATTCTCTATGTTCAGGGGCAGCCCATCCATCTGGCCAATTATAGCCATGCAGTAACAAAGGCCTGGTGTTGCCAGATCTTCCTTATTTTCCAGAAGAATGCAGAATTCCAGATTTTTTTTAAAATTGGGGATGAGAAAAGGGAAGAATTCCAGAGGGACTGAGAGGGACACAGTAACCATAATTTAGATGGGCTTATGAGGGAAAAGGGGTTTGGAGAGGAAAGATGTTCAGTTTTGACATGCTGAGTTGCTGGTGCTGAAGATGCCCAGAAGGCTGTGAGAACTCGGGAGTACAGATAAGAGAGGCGGCTCTTTGGTGACTCTGTTATCAGGCCACCCCACCTCAGCCCCCAGTTCCACATAGGACAGGGTCATTTGAAACATCCCGTCTTGCTGGCTGTAAGGATGGTGAAAACCTCGGGCTTGTGGTACTTTCCTGGGGCCACAGCAACAAAGTACCACAAACTGAGTGGCTTCAACAAAAGAAATGTATCGTCCCACAGTTCCGGAGGCTGGAAGTCTGGGACCTAGGTGTTGGCAGGGCCATGCTCCCTCTGAAGGCTCTGGGGAAGGGTCTGTTCAGGCCTCTCTTCTAGCTTCTGGCAGTTCCTTGGCTTCTGACAGCATCACTCCAATCTTTCCACAATGTTCTCCGTGGGTGCACGCCCAAATTTCCAGTGTGACGGCCAAACTGGATTAGGAGTCCACCCTACTTTTGTATGACCTCATCTTTACTAATTACATCTGCAACAATCATATTTCAAAGGAAGTTCAAAGACACGGGCGGATAGGATGTCAACATATGGACTGGGTGGAGGGGGACACAATTCAATCCATGACAAGACTGTAAACGGTGGTTTCATGTCTCTCCGAGTCAGAATCCCTAACAACAAGATTAAGGTATGTCATCATCTACCTTTGGAAAAGCACTGTGTTCGAGGAATCCTGCAAGTCCTACAGGGAGAAACTATCCTACAAATAAGAAGTTTACGATTGACTTGAGAGTAATATAAATAACCATAAGAATCAAAGAGGAGGACAGAAACTGCTTTTGTCTGTAAAAATAAAAAATTCTTCGTTAGGTACTACTTAACCTTGGTATTGAGGGAGGCCCAGAATTCTAACAGCGGGAGACTGAGGCTGGAGAAATCAAAGACACCCCAAGTAGACGGAACAGGCTAAACAAAGGAAAGGAAAGGAAAGGAAAGTACAAACTGTGTTTGGATCAGGTCTATTTGCCCAGATAATTGGGTATGTATAATGCAGTCATGTGATAGAAGACTAAACTATAGTGTGGCATCAGTTTGTAGAACCCTGAATTGGCAGGATAAGGAGTTTGGATATAAATTTGTAGGCAACTAGAGGTAACTTTGGTGGCCAATAAAAATGGTTCTTCTGTCCTAGAGGCTAAGATGCCTTCCAACTCTTCCTTTTCCCTATCAGAGACACTCTGCCAATTTGGTGGTCCTCAAGAGAAATTAGAATATATTGGGGCAGCTATCCCCTCATGTTCTTCTAATCCAGTAAGCTTCAGAACTCTAATCTTCATAATAATACAAGTTATGAAAGTCTGGGTCAGATTCACTGTGGCCCATTGATGCTAGTGTCATCTTAGACTCTAGATGATATCAAGATTTGCCATCCATGCTACCACTGTTGTATTCAGTATATACCCTAAAGGCTATAATAAACCTGTAAGACTCAGGCAGTAGAAAATCAAGGTTAAGGTCAAGGTCAAACTCCACCACTTACCATCTGTATAAGCCAGAGCAAGCCACTTAACTCTTCTGTGTTAATTTCTTTATGTATAAAGTAAGGATAACAACAATATCTACGACATAAGATTATCATGAAGATCAGATGAAATAATATAAAATAAAGCATTGTGGCTAGAATACAGCAAGGGATCAATAGATAGTCACTATTCATTTCATTATTATTACTATTATTATAAAAGTATGGGTCTACCAACCATTAATTCATCTAGACTCCATGAATACACTGGAAAATGAATTCCATCTAAAAGCCACTCTCTATAAAAATATTTTGTCAAAGTGTGTGCTGTTCATGGCAGCTAAGATGTGTTGCCATGGCCACAGCAAAGCAATAGTTCCAATTAAAGAACACAAATTCTAGTACTTAAGAGATGGAAACTAAAGGGACAAGTTCCCCAACAGGAGTAAGTCCTCCCTTACCTTACAGTTTCTGGGAATTTTTTCAATTCCAGGAGTCTAATTAATGCTGCATTAAAACTAAATACTTTTCCGTTTAATTATCTTCAATTGTAAAGACAACATCTCCTTAAAGTAAAAGGCCATGTTCATAACACGTCATGTAGCATCAACTTAAAAACCACAGAAGTCCCTTACATAAAAGGCTCCAACAAATTAATAGAGAAGACAAATGCTCTTATTGAACAATGGAGAAAGAACATGCATCAGACACTCACCTTAGAAGAAATATAGAGAATATTCATAAGATAAAAAAAAGATGAAGCTTGTTTTACCTATTAAAGTAGCAAAGCATCAAAAGAGTCCTTGTTATAGACAAGGGTGTAGAAACACAGCCCTGCTATATACCACTCAAGAAACATAAGTTGGCCAAATATATCAACCTGACAACAAATATCAAAACCTTAAAATGCATGTGTTATTCTAATTCTAGGAATTTATCCAAGCAAATAATTACTAATGTGCATAAAAACATAATGAGTAGTTAAGAGCATGGCTTCTAAAAATCAAACAAATTTAAATTTTGAGTTTTCTATTTACTAACCATCTAACCTTAGGCAAATTACCTACCTGTTCTTTATCCGAGTTCCCTCATCTGTTAAATAGAAAGAATAATACCTACACTACACAGGGCTGTGGGCAGGTATAAGTCAGAATGCAAATAGAACAAACGCAGCAATGTTGCAAGCACAGAGTAAGGCCTCAAACAACGTTAGCTATTACTCTGACTGGTTAAGTAAATAATGATATATCAATAAGACAGAACACTATTTAGGCATTAAAAATGATATTCCAGTGGAGTGTGGGCTCACGCCTGTAATCCCAACACTTTGGGAGGCCGAGGTGGGAGGATCATTTGAGGTCAGGAGTTCGAGATCAGCCTGGCCAACATGGCAAAACTCTGTCTATACTAAAACTACAAAAAAATTAGCCAAGCATGGCGGCGCAGGCCTATAGTCCCAGCTACTCAGGAGGCTAAGGCAGGAGAATCACTTGAACCCAGGAGGTGGAGGTTGCAGTGAGCCTAGATCACGCCACTGCACTCCAGCCTGGGTGACAGAGTAAGACTCTGTCTCACTCTGTCTCAAAAAAAAAAAAAAAAGAGATTCTAGACAAGCATAGGCAAACTACAGCCCCACCCATGGGCCAAATCTGGCTCACTGCCTGTTTTCATAAAGTTTTATTAGAATACAGACATGTCCATTCATTTACACACTTTCTGTGAATGCTTCTGCACTTATAACAGCAGAGTTGATTAGCTGAAAGAGACAGTAAGTCCCACAAAGCCTAAAATAGTTACTATGTGGCCCTTTAAACAAAGTGATCCAATTGCTGGTCTAGAGGAATATTGACTGTCACAAGAAAATATTCTCAATCTATTATGTGAAAAGAAGCTTCCCAACAGCAAGTACAGTAAGTCTCTATTTCTGTTAAAATATGTACCTAAAAAAGAAGTATGGAAGTAGGTACTTCAAAAGTTAACCACAACTCTCTGAGCAGGGGGTTGTTACAGGTTTTATTTATTTCTTTGGGCTTATCTATAATTTCGGAATTTTTCTTTTACAATTAACATGAACCATTTCTGAAACAAGAAAAAAAACATAAAAGAAGAAACTAAGAAGGAAATAACCTGTTTTAATTGAGACACAGAGGGCAAATACCACATTTAATGGTAAAAACAGAACGGAAAGGTATTTTTCATTGGTGAGAGAAATATGGGTTTGTCTTCTTGTCTGTTTTTTTCTCATCCTCTCTCAAAGATAGGAATGTGGAAGATGAGGAGAGAGGGAAGGAAGAAAACGAGGAAAGGAAGGTAACAGCAGAATTGTTACATGATGTGGACAGCCGCCAAACTCAATAGTTCTGAGATAAATAACTGTGCAAGGTTTAGAGGCAATACCCAACGTTTGAACCTCAGAGTTACACAATCCACCCAATATAGGGATAAGCTATGTGGCAGAGAATCTCATCTGAGAAAGATAAAGGATACGTCTAAGGAACGCTTAATCAACACGTTTGTCCTTCACATTTATTTATCACCTACTTGGTGCCAAGCATTTACAATATCCTAGGGAGACAAACAGAAAATGTTATCTTTTTTTACATGGCATTGGATTCACATGGCATGTCATTTTCATATTGCGTAGAGTGGTGAGTGATAAGGCCTGTCAAAGAGAATCAGGTTCAGGTTTTGCCTCCGATGCCAACTGTGTGGAGGATGCTACACCAAGCACTGAAGCTCAGAAGGAGAACAGTTTTGGCAGGGCAAGAAATAAGCTATGTTCTACCTGTTATGTTTGTGGTAAGTGAGGAAGATTCAAACAGAGATGCCTTTTTGGTAACTGGATATAGGCATTTGGAGTTTGGAGAGAGGATAGCAATTTGGGGATCCTCAACGCAGCATGCAGAGAGGAGGAGATGGCCCCTGGACAGCATACAGAAAAGAATGGGCCAAAGTTTCATGGGGTGGGCAGAAGAAGCTGCTCCAGGAATGAAGACTAAGAAGGAATATGCATAGATTGGGGTAAAACCAAGACAGAACGCTTGTGAAATGTGCCCAGGAATGATCCTCTCCACTACTTAAAATTTGCTTAAAATGAGCTGTTTCAATACATCCCTGTGCAGCTGTGAGCAGCTGTCCTGGTTAATAACATATTCCCATGTCCCAAAGGACACAAACCTTGGAAGATGTGTTTCCCAATAACTTTTCAACCTTTTTCTGAGCAGAACACATGAATTTTGCCCTTCCTCATTTGGAACCATGTGGAAAGGGGAACCATGAATGGGGATCTGCTTTTGGTTTGGTTTGGGGCTTGCTATGGTTTGGATAATGGGATTTTTTGTCCCCATCAAATCTCATGTTGAAATTTGCTCCTCACTGTGGTGGTGTCAGAAGGTGGGGCCTAGGGGGAGGTGTTTGAGTTATAGGCGTAGATCCCTCATGAATGACTTAGTGCTGGGCTGCTGTTCTCACTCTGGCGAGATGGGATTAGGTTGGTTTATTATTATGTAAAGCCAGGATGCCCTTTGGGTATGGTGTCTCTTCACACGTACTCACTTCTCCTTTGACCTTCTCTGACATGTTGATGCCGGTGCCATGCTTCTTGTACACCTGCAGAACTGTGAGCTAAATAGCCCTCTTTTCTTTATAAATCCTCTTTTCTTTATACCCAGTGTCTGGTACTCCTTTATAGCAACACAAAATGGACTAAGACAGGACTGAAACTCAAGCAATGGATGTGGTAATAGGGAAGAGAAAAGTACACTGCATTCAGCAGAGTTACAGTTGTAAAGTAATGCCAACAAAAAAAACCATCTACAACGTGAAATTGGTCTCTGGAGGTCAGTTGATGACCTGAGGTTCACTGAGGATAAACTAAATAACCATATGGCTTAGTCTATCACAGCCTCTGCTAAGGTAAGTGTGAGTGACGCAGCTCTATTCCCAAAGACCTGGCCCATGGGAAGTAGTGTACAGGCACCAGACCCCAGGTAAGGAGGTCTGGCTCTGCCACTAAAAGCTGGTTGAGCCTAGAAAGGCCTCTTTACCCCTGAGCTTCAGTTTCCTCATTTACAAAGCAGAAATAGATATGTCTGCCTTATGTTTTTCACAGGCCTTTTACAAATATAACATGCAGGATGCAGAGTGCTAGAAGAAATTATAAAAATGGAAGTCGATATTATCACTGAACACCATAACTCAGTGATTAGAGTATCTTGCCTATGAGGTTGTGATAGCCCTGGCATCCCAGAGAAAAGATCAGAAGTAAGCAGCTCCCCAGGTGGTTGTCTTGTTCCTTCCAGGTCTTGTGAAAGAGCACGGTCTGTGAAGAAGAGACAGCCTGACCTGCAACTCGGGATTCCCACTTACAGGGGAGGCCCAGGCACGGGTTTACCCAGTGTAAGCTCCTTTCTTCATATGCAGCATGGGAATAACAATGATTTTACAGCAGTGCTCTCAGTGTGAGCAATTCACGTGCCCAAAGCACTGGCCCAATGCCTGGCACAAAGTGGGTCCTGCAGAAATTGACAGCCATTTGGACACTGCATCTGAGATGGAGGTAGCCAGCCAGCAAGTGGAATATCCTAGTGGGATATTTCAGAACAGCCAGCTCAACACTTCCAGCAGCTCAATATGCCTGTTTTTTATTTAAAAAAAAACAAACAAAAATCTCATCAATAATGTACTGGCATAAATTATGTGACCCCTCAGGAAAGGAAACATATTATTTGAGGGGTGAATGGCAGGTCTTGTATATTTTTTGTAGTCCAGGAATGTGCACTGGTTTCTAATTTATCTTGTATACCCCCTCCCCAGTTAGACCCTCCATGGGTTCCTGGAAATAAATCAGCACCACATGGAATCACTGGGTCTTGGTTCCTATGGAAATATTGTCCCAACAAGGACATTTGCCGATGCTTTTTCAGTCTCTTTCAAATCTCCTAAAACAGAAGCTGCAAACTTCTCTGTAAAAAGCCAGTTAGTAAATATTTTAGGCTTCACCGGTCATACGGACAGTCTCTGTCACAACCACTCAACTCCTCCGTGGTAGCTCAAAAAAAAAGCCATAGATAATTCATAAACAAATGATGTGGCTGTGTTTCAATAAAACTTGATATACAGATACTGAAATTTGAATTTCACATAATGTTCACATGTCACAAAATATGGCTTCTCTTTTAAAGTTTTTCAACCATTGCAAAATGTAGAAACCATCCTGAGGCTCAAGGGATCAAAGGCATGGGGACAGATTAGGCCCAACAGCAAGTTGCTTGCTGACAACTGTCCTAAAGTTGTAACATGTCTTCAGCCACAGGAGACTTTTGTTTCAACTACTGATCCCTCCTTCCCAGCAACGCAATGAAGTTAATGACAGTACTAACTCCCTTCAGAAAGAAAATGCTTACTCACTTGCTCACTCACTGATAGTTAGACTTTATCATCTGTTTCCTTGACTAGCTCCTCGAAGGGCTCATCTACCTTGAGTCACGTTAGCGCCCAGGGTCAGACTCTTCCCTGGCAGATTGGCCACCAACACTATCACTTGTGTGCCTTTCGTCAGCCACTATATGTCACAACTCCTGACCAGAACATGGAAAATGATGGAAAGAGAGGCCTTGGCAGAGTCAACAAGCAGATTGGCACATGTCTCTCAAGCTAAGGGAAGTGCGATATGCCAGCACATTCTCTCATTGTTTGAAAAAAGCACATAAAGTCTTCTACTATGCCAGATGGACAGCCATGAGAAGGTTATTTATTCACTGTATTGTTTAGTATCATAATTAATATTTTTTTAAAATATAGTTCAAGCGTGGTGGCTCACACCTGTAATCTCAGCATGTTGGGAGGCTGAGGAGGGAGGATATACTTGAGCCCAGGAGTTCAAGCCCAGCCTGGGCAGCACAGTGAGACCCTGTCTCTACAAAAAAGTTTAAAAATTAGCCAGGTGTGGTGGTGCATGCCTGTAGTCCCAGCTATGGGGAGGCTGAGATGGGAGGATCAAGCCCCAGAGGTCAAGGCTGAGTGAGCCAAGATCACACCATTACACTCCAGCCTGGGGAACAGAGTGAGACTCTCTCTGAAAAAATAAAAAATAAATAAAATAATTAGAGACAAATAGTCCTATAAGGAAGCCACACTGGATGGGACTACAGTAAATGAGGTCTTCCTTTTATTCATTTTGAATGTATCTGCTTGGTCACTTCTCCTCGATGGCATGGGCTTGTTTGTGGGGCCTAACAGGAGCACCCAGTGAGCAAGTTGTGAAGGTCTTTAAGCCACCCTCCCATTCTCACTGCCAGTCTCGGAAACTCTCCTCTTTTCTGCCCTCCAATGAACTTCAGCCAATACAAACAGACATCCCAGACTTAGTTTAGATTGCCACATATCAACCATCACAAATACAGGAAGGAAAAACAAAACTTCAGCGTACCCCCTCCCTAGCTATGAAAAAGACAAAAATTCCAAAATTATTTTCCTTTCCTTTTCTAAGACAGTGTGATAAGTAGAATAACGGCCCTCCAAAGATGTCCACACCCTAATCCCACAAACCTATAAATATGTTATCTGACTTGGCAAAAGAGACTCTGCAGGTGGGACTAAGTTAAGGACCCTGAGATGGGGAGGTACCCCTGGATTATGTGTGTGGGTTCCATGTAATCACCGGGGGTCCTATAAGAGAGAGAAAGGAGGGTCAGAGTCGGAGAAGGAGATATGATGCCAAGAGTAGAGGTGGGACTGATGTGGGGCTACGACTTAGGGAATGCAGGCAGCCTCTAGAAGCTGGAAAAGGGGAGGAAATGAATTCTCCTAGAGCCCCCTGAGGGCATGCAGCTCTGCCAAATCATTTTTCACTCCTGATTTCTAGAATTATAAGAAAATGCATTTGTGGGGTTTCTTGGTTTTTTGTTTTTTGAGACAGGGTCTCACTCTGTCACCCAGGTTGCAATGCAGCGGCACGATCATGGCTCACTGCAGCCTTGAGCTCCCCAGGCTCAGGTGATCCTCCCACTTCAGCCTCCTGAGTAGTTGAGATTACAGGTGCACGCCACCACACCCAGACAATTTTTGTATTTTTTTTTTAAATAGAGATGGGGTCTCATCATGTTGGCCAGGCTGGTCTTGAACTCCTGAGCTCAAGCAATCTGCCCATCTCAGCCTCCCAAAGTGCTGGAATTACAAGCATGCACCACTGTGCCTGGCCTTGTTTTAAGCCATTACATTTGTGGCAATTTGTTATGGCAGCAATAGGAAACTAATCCAGGCAGCTGCTGAAAACGTTACAGACAAAGCGAAAGTATAGTTTCTAATAAGTTAGCCACTGAACCTCATTACATCTAAGCCTGAAGAATGAAAGGAAAGGTCTACTCCTTTCATGCAGGGTCCCTAAACTCCAAAACTACTGAACATTTAAATAAAGTGAGGCACAAAATGGAAGGTTGAAAGGGGTGAGTGGGCAGTTCGAGAACACTGTAGTCATATACAAAAAGCATTACCCAAGAGGACTGCAAAGGATGAGATAGAAATGGAATGTGACTTATTTATAGCAAAGCCTGCCTCCCCTCTCAAGTGTGTGACAGAAGAGCTGTTTTAAAGTTTTATTCTTCAAACTTGGCCGCAGAACTTGGCTGCTTCTCAGAACTGTGCTTTTGTATTTAGCTTTAAAATATAAGAAGCAACCCCATGGTTAAACTGTAGGCAGAGGTGGTGCAGGCAGGAAAAAATGCTGTGGGGAGTAGAAAGAGGTTGAAATGTTATTCTTATTTAGTTAATTGCTTAAGAAAAACAAATAGAGAATAAAATAGCAAATGTCTTGGAAGGGTTCCAAGTTGAAAATTTCTGAATATCCCCAGGCATCAACATAGCTCTCAGGATAAGGGTGGTGTTGCAAAGCCAAGCAGACACTAGGATGGGGATGCGGTTTAGAGATGAAGAAAACACTGGCCCTAATTGTTAGAAATCCCCTCACCCTCTTTCTGTAGTTCAATGACATAGAGCTTTTACAACAACCCAGAGAAGCCCAGTCTATATATGCCGAAATCAATATTGACCTTCCAGAAAACCATATATATAATAGGAGTTGTAACACAGGTCATGCATTTTGACCTAGGAATTTTTTAATTTGCTATTAATAACAAACCCTAAATAAGTAAATCATGGTACATTATCTACTTAGAATATTATTCAACCTTTAAAACTATGATAGCCAGGTGCAGTGGCTCACGGCTGTAATTCCCGCACTTTGGGAGGCCAAGGTGGGCGGATCATGAGGTCAAGAGATTGAGACCATTCTGGCCAACATAGTGAGACCCCGTCTCTACTAAAAATACAAAAATTAGCTGGGCATGGTGGCGCATGCCTGTAGTCCCAGCTACTCGGGAGGCTGAGGCAGGAGAATCACTTGAATTTAGGAGGCGGCGGTTGCAGTGAGCCAAGATCACACCACTGCACTCCAGCCTGGTGACAGAAAGAGACTCCATCTCAAAAATAAATATAATAAAAATAAATAAATAAAACTATGATAATGATGACATATTATGGCACAGATTAGTGCTTAGGTTATGGTAGAAAAGCACAAAATAGCACATACACTATGATTACTCTCTAGGTTAATGTGTTATGTATACTACTGATACAAATTCAAGGACTGGGAGGAACAGACCAAAATGTTAACTTTAGTCATATTTGCATGATAGGAATATGTGAGATTTTTTCTCTACTTTATATTTTGATTCTTTCTAAATTGAATTATTACTTTTTAAATGGAAAGTGATTATTTCTGAAGAGGAATGGAAAAAAAATTCATTGGCAGAAGGCTCAGCTTTACCAATACCTTACCATGTGAGACACAGAGCTAAAAATGTTTGTTTTCTTGCTTCAAGGTCTCCATATGAAGAATGAGGCTATAATTATATAAAGCATGTATCTTATATATAGTATTATAAAATATATTTTCTCCTAAATACATCTGATATATTCTATCCGCTTGCCTTGGTTCACGTAGCTCCCATCACCTGGAATCAGTTTTTGGCTCTTTTCCACCAGCCAACTCCTACCCTTTCTTAAAAATACAGTTCAGATGATTTCTCTTCAAATTTCTTCTTCCTCAATAAGCCTTCCTTGTCCACACCAACTTTTTTTTTTTTTTTTTTTTGAGACAGGGTCTCACTATATTGCACGGGCTGGTCTCGAACTCCTGGGCTCAAAGGATCCTCCCATCTCAGCCTCCTCAGTAGCTAGGACTACAGACGCAAGCCACCACACCCAGCTCTCACACTAACTCTCTTATGGTTAATTTCTAACAGCTTTAAGTTGTTGTTGTTGTTGTTGTTGTTTAACATAATTCAGTTTCTTCCCCAAAACCACAGGCTTTAAAATACAACAAATCTAGATTCAAATTCTGATAGCACCACTTAATACTAGTTATTTACTCCTTCTGACCCTCAGTTCCCTTATCTGTAATATAGGGTGAACACCACTTACCTAGCAAGCTATTCTGATGATTAAATGGCTCAATATATGTACAGCACCCACTGCAGTATCTGGTAAATGGTAGGTGGCCAACCAAACCTTATTTTCCTCCTGAGTTCTGCATCACTCTTGGTCTCCCCAGTTGGACGGTAAAGTTGTCTAGGACAGAGACTGTGTGCTATGCTACTTTTTATTCCCCACACAGTGCTTTGTCAGAAGCAACAGCTCAATAAGTACACTACTTGTTCATTTGATCTTTGCAAAAAGCAATAAGCTTCACGCGGTGATAAACTAGAAATTGTTGTGGATTGAGTTGTGTCTGTCAAAAAGATATTTTGTAGTCCTAAGCCCCGGGACTTGCGTATGTAAGTTCATTTGGAAATTAGGGTCTTTGAGATGTAATTCATTAAGATGAGGCCACAATCAATTGGGGGTACGGGGATGTAGGCCTAAATCCCACAACTAGTGTCCTTATAAGGCCATGTGAAACACAGAGGTAGGCACATGAGGAAGGTGAGGTAGGACAAAGGCGAAGACCAGGGTGATGCTGCTGCAAGCCAAGGAACACCAAGGATCTCCAGCAGCCACAGAAAGCCAGGAAGAGGCAAGAAAGGGGACTTCCCTAAGCCTTCAAATGGAGCGCAGCCCTGCCCAGTCCTTGATTTCAGAGTTCTATCCTCCTGAACTGTGACAGAAAATATTCCTGTTGTCTTAAGCCATACAGTTTGTGGGACTTTGTTACAGCACCTTAGCAAACTAATACAGAAATGTTCAAAAGTGTCATACTGACAGATACAAGCTACTTCCTGTTTTCTAAACCAAAAAGGTCTCTGGAGTCAGGTAAGGTTTCCTCCAGGTAAAGCTTCTTTTCAGGTCCATTTCATATGTAGAGGTATTTGCCTGGATTTATTCCCTCTGTCCAGAGTTTTACATAACTAGGTTGTGGTGAATGTCATTCTGTTACTGTGGTGACTTTAGGCTCCTGTGTCACTAACCCAACCACTTATCCTAGTGACTGGACATCCAGATGCCCAGTCCAGATCCTGGCCATTAGCCCTGAATCCTCCTTTCTCATCTCCATCTAAAACTAATCACAGGTTAATTACACTTTTTAAATATACTGGAAGTTTCACTTTTCTTCACCTCTACCACCATCATGCTAGACCACTAAGACACTCAGGATATGTCTCTTCTAAAACATTTTAAGAGCAAACCAAGGCTATAAAAGATGGATCCACCTTCTCTCAAGGCCAATGTTCTGGGGTTCTACTTCTGGCAATGGCTAACCAGATGTTTCAGAAACACCCTCCTGATGAGAGCAACTGGAAATGCTGAAAAACATTTTGTTAAACATGTTTGAAGGCACTGAAAAGCAACCAAGACAGTAAGAGTTTGTGAGGCCATGACCTGAAAGAAGAAAACTAAGAAGATAAGCCCAGCAATTGGAGCTGCTTGTTCTTCTCAAGAGCATTGTCAATTTCTTAAACAAAAGGCATGATCAAGAAGCTGAACAGAGCTTTTGGCAGTGTCATAGAGTTTAAAGGACAAAAATTAGAGGTCAGAGTCCTCCAAGGAGGAGGGGCACCCAGGGTTTTGGTTGGAACCAGAAGGGCTCCCTATAGAGAGTAAAGGAGATCTAGAAATATATCTAGCCCTAAGAAGAACTGAAGTCCAGCTACAAGTAATCTTTGTGTCTGACTTGATTAAGGTAATCCATTCCTATTTTGACTGACATAAAAGAAAAAAATAGTTAAGTTCTCTCAGAAGTAACATAACATTGTCCTAGAGCCGTAAATGACGTCTTCTATATTATTTGTATAATGCCCAGAACTTAATAAAAAATAAACAGAAGGAGGGAGGAGCCAAGATGGCCAAATAGGAACAGCTCCGGTCTACAGCTCCCAGCGTGAGCGACGCAGAAGACGGGTGATTTCTGCATTTCCATCTGAGGTACCGGGTTCATCTCACTAGGGAATGCCAGACAGTGGGCGCAGGTCAGTGGGTGCGCGCACCGTGCGCCAGCCAAAGCAGGGCGAGGCATTGCCTCACTCGGGAAGCGCAAGGGGTCAGGGAGTTCCCTTTCCGAGTCAAAGAAAGGGGTGATGGAGGGCACCTGGAAAATCGGGTCACTCCCACCCGAATACTGCGCTTTTCCGACGGGCTTAAAAAATGGCGCACCACAAGATTATATCCCGCACCTGGCTCGGAGGGTCCTACGCCCAAGGAGTCTCGCTGATTGCTAGCACAGCAGTCTGAGATCAAACTGCAAGGCGGCAGCGAGGCTCGGGGAGGGGTGCCCACCATTGCCCAGGCTTGCTTAGTTAAACAAAGCAGCCGGGAAGCTCGAACTGGGTGGAGCCCACCACAGCTCAAGGAGGCCTGCCTGCCTCTGTAGGCTCCACCTCTGGGGGCAGGGCACAGACAAACAAAAAGACAGCAGTAACCTCTGCAGACTTAAATGTCCCTGTCTGACAGCTTTGAAGAGAGCAGTGGTTCTCCCAGTATGCAGCTGGAGATCTGAGAACGGGCAGACTGCCTCCTCAAGTGGGTCCCTGACCCCTGACCCCCGAGCAGCCTAACTGGGAGGCACCCCCCAGCAGGGGCACACTGATACCTCACATGGCAGGGTACTCCAACAGACCTGCAGCTGAGGGTCCTGTCTGTTAGAAGGAAAACTAACAAACAAAAAGGACACCCACACCAAAAACCCATCTGTACATCACCACCATCAAAGACCAAAAGTAGATAAAACCACAAAGATGGGGAAAAAACAGAACAGAAAAACTGGAAACTCTAAAAAGCAGAGCGCCTCTCCTCCTCCAAAGGAACGCAGTTCCTCACCAGCAATGGAACAAAGCTGGACAGAGAATGACTTTGACGAGCTGAGAGAAGAAGGCTTCAGACGATCAAATTACTCTGAGCTACGGGAGGACATTCAAACCAAAGGCAAAGAAGTTGAAAACTTCGAAAAAAAAATTTAGAATAATGTATAATTAGAATAACCAATACAGAGAAGTGCTTAAAGGAGCTGATGGAGCTGAAAACCAAGGCTTGAGAACTACAAGAAGAATGCAGAAGCCTCAGGAGCTGATGCGATCAACTGGAAGAAAGGGTATCAGCAATGGAAGATGAAATGGATGAAATGAATGAAATGAAGTGCGAAGGGAAGTTTAGAGAAAAAAGAATAAAAAGAAATGAGCAAAGCCTCCAAGAAATATGGGACTATGTGAAAAGACCAAATCTACGCCTGATTGGTGTACCTGAAAGTGATGGGGAGAATGGAACCAAGTTGGAAAACACTCTGCAGGATATTATCCAGGAGAATTTCCCCAATCTAGCAATGCAGGCCAACGTTCAGATTCAGGAAATACAGAGAACACCACAAAGATACTCCTCGAGAAGAGCAACTCCAAGACACATAATTGTCAGATTCACCAAAGTTGAAATGAAGGAAAAAATGTTAAGGGCAGCCAGAGAGAAAGGTCGGGTTACCCTCAAAGGGAAGCCCATCAGACTAAAAGCGGATCTCTCGGCAGAAACCCTACAAGCCAGAAGAGAGTGGGGGCCAATATTCAACATTCTTAAAGAAAAGAATTTTCAACCCAGAATTTCATAACCAGCCAAACTAAGCTTCATAAGTGAAGGAGAAATAAAATACTTTACAGACAAGCAAATGCTGAGAGATTTTGTCACCACCAGGCCTGCCCTAAAAGAGCTCCTGAAGGAAGCGCTAAACATGGAAAGGAACAACCAGTACCAGCCGCTGCAAAACCATGCCAAAATGTAAAGACCATCGAGACTAGGAAGAACCTGCATCAACTAACGAGCAAAATAACCAGCTAACATCATAATGACAGGATCAAATTCACACATAACAATATTAACTTTAAATGTAAATGGACTAAACGCTCCAATTAAAAGACACAGACTGGCAAATTGGATAAAGAGTCAAGACCTATCACTGTGCTGTATTCAGGAAACCCATCTCACGTGCAGAGACACATATAGGCTCAAAATAAAAGGATGGAGGAAGATCTACCAAGCAAATGGAAAACAAAAAAAGGCAGGGGTTGCAATCCTAGTCTCGGATAAAACAGACTTTCAACCAGCAAAGATCAAAAGAGACAAAGAAGGCCATTACATAATGGTAAAGGGATCAATTCAACAAGAAGAGCTAACTATCCTAAATATATATGCACCCAATACAGGAGCACCCAGATTCATAAAGCAAGTCCAGAGTGACCTACAAAGAGGCTTAGACTCCCAGACATTAATAATGGGAGACTTTAACACACCACTGTCAACATTAGACAGATCAATGAGACAGAAAGTCAACAAGGATACCCAGGAATTGAACTCAGCTCTGCACCAAGCAGACCTAATAGACATCTACAGAACTCTCCACCCCATATCAACAGAATATACATTTTTTTCAGCACCACACCACACCTATTCCAAAATTGACCACATACTGGGAACTAAAGCTCTCCTCAGCAAATGTAAAAGAATAGAAATTATAACAAACTATCTCTCAGACCACAGTGCAATCAAACTAGAACTCAGGATTAAGAATCTCACTCAAAACTGCTCAACTACATGGAAACTGAACAACCTGCTCCTGAATGACTACTGGGTACATAATGAAATGAAGGCAGAAATAAAGATGTTCTTTGAAACCAACGAGAACAAAGACACAACATACCAGAATCTCTGGGACGCATTCAAAGCAGTGTGTAGAGGGAAATTTATAGCACTAAATGCCTACAAGAGAAAGCAGGGAAGATCCAAAATTGACACCCTAACATCACAATTAAAAGAACTAGAAAAGCAAGAGCAAACACATTCAAAAGCTAGCAGAAGGCAAGAAATAACTAAAATCAGAGCAGAACTGAAGGAAATAGAGACACAAAAAACCCTTCAAAAAATTAATCAATCCAGGAGCTGGTTTTTTGAAAGGATCAACAAAATAGATAGACCGCTAGCAAGACTAATAAAGAAAAAAAGAGAGAAGAATCAAATAGACACAATAAAATGATGAAGGGGATATTATCACCAATCCCACAGAAATACAAACCACCATCAGAGAATACTACAAACAACTCTACGCAAATAAACTAGAAAATCTAGAAGAAATGGATAAATTCCTCGACACATACATTCTCCCAAGACTAAACCAGGAAGAAGTTGAATCTCTGAAAAGACCAATAACAGGATCTGAAATTGTGGCAATAATCAATAGCTTACCAACCAAAAAGAGTCCAGGACCAGATGGATTCACAGCCGAATTCTACCAGAGGTACAAGGAGGAACTGGTACCATTCCTTCTGAAACTATTCCAATCAATAGAAAAAGAGGGAATCCTCCCTAACTCATGAGGCCAGCATCATTCTGATACCAAAGCCGGGCAGAGACACAACCAAAAAAGAGAATTTT
The DNA here is from genome assembly GCF_029281585.2 of Gorilla gorilla gorilla. Taxonomy (NCBI): domain Eukaryota; kingdom Metazoa; phylum Chordata; class Mammalia; order Primates; family Hominidae; genus Gorilla; species Gorilla gorilla. The sequence continues at coordinate 88,853,819 of NC_073239.2, read as the reverse complement.
AGACCAATATCCTTGATGAACATTGATGCAAAAATCCTCAATAAAATACTGACAAACCGAATCCAGCAGCACATCAAAAAGCTTATCCACCATGATCAAGTGGGCTTCATCCCTGGGATGCAAGGTTGGTTCAACATACACAAATCAGTAAATGTAATCCATCAGATAAACAGAACCAAAGACAAAAACCACATGATTATCTCAATAGATGCAGAAAAGGCCTTTGACAAAATTCAACAACCTTCATGCTAAAAACTCTCAATAAATTAGGTATTGATGGGACGTATCTCAAAATAATAAGAGCTATCTATGACAAACCCACAGCCAATATCATACTGAATGGGCAAAAACTGGAAGCATTCCCTTTGAAAACTGGCAAAAGACAGGGATGCCCTCTCTCACCACTCCTATTCAACATAGTGTTGGAAGTTCTGGCCAGGGCAATTAGGCAGCAGAAGGAAATAAAGGGTATTCAATTAGGAAAAGAGGAAGTCAAATTGTCCCTGTCTGCAGACGACATGATCATATATCTAGAAAACCCGATTGTCTCAGCCCAAAATCTCCTTAAGCTGATAAGCAGCTTCAGCAAAGTCTCAGGATACAAAATCAATGTACAAAAATCACAAGCATTCTTATACACCAATAACAGACAAACAGAGAGCCAAATCATGAGTGAACTCCCATTCACAATTGCTTCAAAGAGAATAAAATACCTAGGAATCCAACTTACAAGGGATGTGAAGGACCTCTTCAAGGAGAACTACAAACCACTGCTCAAGGAAATAAAAAAGGATACAAACAAATGGAAGAACATTCCATATTCATGGGTAGGAAGAACCAATATCATGAAAATGGCCATACTGCCCAAGGTAATTTACAGATTCAATGCCATCCCCATCAAGCTACCAATGCCTTTCTTCACAGAATTGGAAAAAACTACTTTAAAGTTCATATGGAACCAAAAAAGAGCCCGCATCGCCAAGTCAATCCTAAGCCAAAAGAACAAAGCTGGAGGCATCACACTACCTGACTTCAAACTCTACTACAAGGCTACAGTAACCAAAACAGCATGGTACTGGTACCAAAACAGAGATATAGATCAATGGAACAGAACAGAGCCCTCAGAAATAATGCTGCATATCTACAACTATCTGATCTTTGACAAACCTGACAAAAACAAGCAATGGGGAAAGGATTCCCTATTTAATAAATGGTGCTGGGAAAACTGGCTAGCCATACGTAGAAAGCTGAAACTGGATCCCTTCCTTACACCTTATACAAAAATTAATTCAAGATGGATTAAAGACTTACATGTTAGACCTAAAACCATAAAAACCCTAGAAGAAAACCTAGGCATTACCATTCAGGACATAGGCATGGGCAAGGACTTCATGTCTAAAACACCAAAAGCAATGGCAACAAAAGCCAAAATTGACAAATGGGATCTAATTAAACTAAAGAGTTTCTGCACAGCAAAAGAAACTACCATCAGAGTGAACAGGCAACCTACAAAATGGGAGAAAATTTTTGCAACCTACTCATCTGACAAAGGGCTAATATCCAGAATCCACAATGAACTCAAACAAATTTACAAGAAAAAAACAAACAACCCCATCAAAAAGTGGGTGAAAGACATGAACAGACACTTCTCAAAAGAAGACATTTATGCAGCCAAAAAACACATGAAAAAATGCTCATCATCACTGGCCATCAGAGAAATGCAAATCAAAACCACAATGAGATACCATCTCACACCAGTTAGAATGGCAATCATTAAAAAGTCAGGAAACAACAGGTGCTGGAGAGGATGTGGAGAAATAGGAACACTTTTACACTGTTGGTGGGACTGTAAACTAGTTCAACCATTGTGGAAGTCAGTGTGGCCATTCCTCAGGGATCTAGAACTAGAAATACCACTTGACCCAGCCATCCCATTACTGGGTATATACCCAAAGGACTATAAATCATGCTGCTATAAAGACACATGCACACGTATGTTTATTGCGGCACTATTCACAATAGCAAAGACTTGGAACCAACCCAAATGTCCAACAATGATAGACTGGATTAGGAAAATGTGGCACATATACACCATGGAATACTATGCAGCCATAAAAAAAGGATGAGTTCACGTCCTTTGTAGGGACATGGATGAAATTGGAAATCATCATTCTCAGTAAACTATCGCAAGAACAAAAAACCAAACACCGCATATTCTCACTCATAGGTGGGAATTGAACAATGAGATCACATGGACACAGGAAGGGGAACATCACACTCTGGGGACTGTTGTGGGGTGGGTGGTGGGGGGGATAGCACTGGGAGATATACCTAATGCTAGATGACAAGTTAGTGGGTGCAGCGCACCTGCATGGCACATATATACATATGTAACTAACCTGCACAATGTGCACATGTGCCCTAAAACTTAAAGTATAATAATTTAAAAAAATAATAAAAAATAAATAAATAAATAAACAGAAGAACAAAAAAAAAAAAGAAAGAAAGAAAAGGTTAGTAGAAACAGTCCAGCAAGTGATAAAGACTTTAAAATATCAGATATGGACTTTGAAACAATTATGATTAATATGTTTAAGAATTAAATGACAAAATAGAGAAGTTTAGTTTTCTAGAAACTATAAAAAGAAAATTAAATGAAAATTTTAGAACTTAAAAAATCAATAACTAAGGTTACAAATTCAATGGGATGACTTTAACCACAGATTATCTAATATATTAAAGAGAGAATTAGTGAACTGGAGGATAAGTCGGTAGAAAATATCCATGTTGAAGCACAAAATGACAAAGGAATAAAAAATACAGAAAAGAGCATAAGAAACACATGAAATCTAGAGGAAAAAGGTCCTAACATATGAACACAATCCCAAGAAGAGAGAAATGAGAAAACTAGGCATAAACAATATTTGAAAAGTTAATGGTTAAGAATTCCCAAGCACAGCTGGGCATGGTGGCTCATGCCTATAATCCCAGCACTTTGGGAGGCAGAGGTGGGAGGATCATGAGGTCAAGAGATCGAGACCATCCTGGTCAACATGGTGAAACCCCGACTGTACTAAAAATACAAAAATTATTTGGGCGTGGTGGCACGCACCTGTAGTCCCAGCTACTCGGGAGGTTGGGGCAGGAGAATCACTTGATTCCAGGAGGTGGCAGCTGCAGTGAGCCAAGATTGCACCACTGCACTCCAGCCTGGGTGACAGAGCAAGACTCCATCAAAAAAAAAAAAGAATCCCCAAGCACCAATCAAATAAAAAGAAGTCTCATAAGCTCTAAGGAGAATAAACTAAAAAGAAAATCACACCTCATAATAAAACTGCTAAAACCAAAGTGAAATAAATCTTAAAAGCAGCCAAAGGAAAAAACAGATTACATTCGAAGGAGGAATAATCAAACTTACAGCCAACTGCCCAACAGAAACAATGAAAGGCAAGAGACAATGACAGTTATGATAAATAAAATAACCGACAATCTAGAATTCTAAATCTAGAAAAAACACCCTTCACAAAATGAAGATGAAACAAAGACTTTCTTTTTGTCTTTGAAACCATGCCTCACTCTGTTGCCCAGGCTAGAGTGTGGTGGCACAATCATGGCCCACTGCAGCCTTGACCTCCCAGGCTCAAGTGATTCCCCCACCTCCACCTCCTGAGTAGCTGGGACTACAGGCATGTACTAACACGCACAGCTAATTTTTTTTTTATTTTATTTCTTTCTTTTTGTAGAGATGTTGTCTCCCTATGTTACCCAGACTGGCCTCAAACTCTTGGGCCAAGTGATCTTCCTGCCTCAGCCTCCCACGTGCTGGGATTACAGGCGTAAGCCAACATGCCTGGCCCAAAGATATTTTAGACAAACAAGAACTGAGAGAATTTATCTTCAGCAGACCTGCACTAAAGAAAATACTAAAAATTATTTCAGCTGTAAGCACAGAGATGCAGAAAATAATAAAGAGCAATGGAAAAAATCACTTTTGAGTAAACCTACATAACCATCATATTTAACAAATAAGACATTTTATTTTAAAAAATGAAAAAATCTTGTAGGGTTTTAAAAATAAAGAATATTCTCCCTAACCATATCCTAGAATGTCAGTAGCCATCTCACTTTCAAGACAATTATTAGGTTGACCAGAACAGAAATCCAGTAAACTAACTATGAGATCATTCCAAACGTGAATCCTATCCCCCTAAAATTAGTTTCCTTTCAAGGGAAATTTGATTTCTTCCCAAACTTTGGATATTATTTACCAGAAAGATATCACTATTCTTTTGGAGTGGGTGTATGTCTATATCTATATATATGTCTTTGCATATTCTTTCCCTTATTGAAATAAGTTTTTAGAATAGAGAATGCTGATCCAAAAAAAGTGTCCATTTTCTGTTTTGATCTGTACTGGCAAACTAACAGAACTTTTAAAAGTAATCCTTCTATCCTCCAATTATTTTAAAATGTATTTATTTTTTCTTTCACAGGTATCTATTCGCTTTTATTTTTTTTTCTTCAAAATCCTGCCAATAGGGAATTTACAACCATTCAGGTTCTCCACAGTGTAAGAATACTGCAAAGGAGTGTCAATAACAAGAGTGATCAACTGCCTGCCAAAATGAAAAATCTTAGACTCCTTGAAATGAAATGAGGGGGAAAAATTGGAAAGATGAAATGAAGACTTAAACACACCAAAGGCTTTTCAAATTAGAAAGTTATACTCATCAAAATGCATCATATTAAACCACACTGAGCTATTCCCCACACTAAAAATACCATCCCTTTCATCTGTGGACACTGATACCACTGGTCTGGGACTTGCCTGCATGCCTGTCTCCTGCCAACCAAGATAATGTGATGGGGGAGCTTTTCTTCCAGCAAGTCTAATCCTGGGGGAAAAGGAAAACAGAACAGTTTTTTCCTAAGGCAATAAAAAAAGCTTCAAAAAATTTAATGAAAGGAATCTTAAAATGTAGACTGAACAATTAAATTAGTTACCCTGAACACTTTCTGAAGTTAGTCCTTGAGACAGAGTCTCACTCTGTCACCCAGGCTGGAGTGCGGTGGCACCATCTCTGCTCACTGTAGCTTCTGCCTCCCAGGCTCAAGTGATTCTCCTGCCTCAGCCTCCCAAGTAGCTGGGATTACAGGCATGTGCCACCACGCCTGGCCAATTTTTGTATTTTTAGTAGAGACAGGGTTTTGCCATGTTGGCCAAGCTGATCTCGGACTCCTGATCTCAGGTGATCTGCCTGCCTTGGCCTTCCAAAGTGCTGGGATTACAGGCATGAGCCACTGCATGTGGCCAGGAATTTTATTTAATGTTTAAAAAAAAAAAAAAAAAAAGAGTGAAAAAAAAAAACAAGCCCTAAGTGCTGAAGACCAAAAGCCATTTGTTTTAAACATTCTGACTTACCTGTTTTTAAAGTTTTGGCTCGGTTCACTTTTTAAAGAAAATTAAAAATAAAGTAAAGGAGGCTATGAAGTAGTAAAATAATAAAATGTGGGTTTCTCTATTTTAGATTACGAAAGACCTAGAATGTTAGATCTAAAAAAATGCTTTAGAGATCACCCAGCATAGCTAACCCCTTACTTCACAAATTAAAGAACTAGACTTAACAAAAAGTAGGAACGACTTATGCATGGCCATAAGTGAGCTAGTGGGGCAGCCAGAACAAATACCCAGATATCCTAGTCCATTTACAGACTCTGTCTTGGGCTCTCTCAATTTATCTACATACAGGGAAGAGAGGGGCAGGCAATCCAGTTCTACAGCTATTTGCTTCAAAAGTTTATCCCAGGAGACTTTCTGAGAATCACAGATATAGCCTAGGGAAAAGACTCCTCATTCCTCCTCATTATTCTCAAATTCTCCCTACATCTTCTCAGCCCCCAAATCCTGTTGCCTGAACCTCCTAAACATCTCTCCAACACATCCTCCCATCTGTATTACCACTGCCACTGATTTGGACATCATTTTTCCTCACCTGGATTCCTGTACAATCTCTAAACTGTCCTCCTACCTCCAATCCTACCACTTCTCCAACACTCTCCCTTCACACCGAACCCTTCCATATCGATCACCCATTGACCTCCACACTGAATCTTCTCCACATTGACTTCCCCATTTCAGATCCCATCCTCCACTTTGAACAAATGACTCCCATGCTTCAAATCCTTTCATGAAGAATTCCCTTATCAAGAAACGCAGAGTCTCAATCGCTTCCCTTTGCTTGTGGGATAATACCTGCATTCGTTAGGGTCTTATTGGTAAACAGATGATATACATAGGACAATTTAAGGAAAATGTATTTCCAAAAGGACCAAGTTTAAAGGAGTTCCAGGGTACAGGGAAATTATAAAAAAAAAAAACACTCAGAAACCCCTGGCTAGTAGAAGTAGAGCTGTGTGGTAGATGGCTTCCAAAATGGCCCACAAAGATTTTCTGAATTCTGGATCTTGGTATTCACATCTTTGTGTAAATCCCTCACCTTGAGTGAAGGGTGGACCTAGTGACTTCTTATATCAAAAGGGATGGGATAATATGTCCAAAATTAGGCTGGGGGAGGGAAAGCATTAGGAGAAATACCTAATGTAAATACAAGTTGATGGGTACAGCAAAACAACGTGGCACATGTATACCTATGTAACAAATCTGCACATTGTGCACATGTACCCCAGAACTTAAAGTATAATAAAGAAAAAAATGTCCAAAATTAGGTTATAAAACACTGAGACTACTACCACCCATCTTCCTTCTCTGCCTGTTGTCACTCTGATTAAAAAAAAAAAAAAAAAAAAAAACCCTGCCATATTATGAGCTGCAATATGGAGAGACATGTGTCATAAATAACTAAGAATGGCCTCTGGCAAACAGCCAACGAAGAACCGAGTCCACCATTCCAACAGCCCCTAAGGAACCGAATCCAGCCAACAGTCACACAAGTAAGTTTGGGAGTAGACTTTTCCCCAGATGAGACTTCAGACGAAACCATAATCCGAGTCAACATCTTGATGACAGCCTTTTAAAAGACACTGTGCTGGAGAACTCATGGAATCTGCACTTGGATTACTAACCCACAGAAATTGTGACATAATAAATGTTTTCAAGCCATTGAGTTTTGAGATAATTCGTTACACAGCAACAGATAACAAATACAAACTGGAACCACCCCAAGGCCCAAAAGGATGAGTAGACAAAAAGGATGTCCGGACCCAGAAGAGGAAAGTAGTCTGCCTTGAGAGAATCAACAAACTTCAGTAGAGGGATATGGCCAGTGCAAGGTTTTGCAGAGTGAGACCCAGGAGAAGAAATTCTCTGACGTTGCTCTTCTCCTTCCCTCCCATCTCTTTCCAGACTTTTACTAACCAAACCCAACTGAAACCCAGAGGTCACAGGAGCCCTGTAAATGTAGTCCTCACAGCTCAGCCTCTGGGGCAGACAGCAGCATGCAAAGGAGTTGAACATGGGTGTGGAGGCCCAAAGGGAAGATACTTTTACAATGTCTAAACTCCTTGGCATGGTACATAACGTCTTTTGTGATCTGGCCCTAATCCATCTATCTAGGTTTATTCCTCAACCTTTCATCACAGAAACCTAGCTTCATAGCACCCAATTAAAGTCTCCTGAACTCGGTATACGACATCACAAATCTGCTCTTTTACAGGTACTAGTCCTGCCTCCTACACCTTCTCTCTCCTCCTCCATCTGGTTAATTCATAGTCATCTTTCAAGAATCGAAGCAGGTGCCAAATCCTCTGGATGTCTTCTACATCATCATCCCCTCTCCTGGGATGGACTACATGACCTCTCTACCTCCTCCCATACCCCTCAGTTGCTTCTACCAACACTGTAATTGTCTAGTTCCTCATCTATCCCCAGCTGGCCTGTGGGCTCATTCAGGGCTCAGTTCTCATCTTGCATTCCTAGCATCTAATAGTGTCTGGCACACAAATGACACTCAATACGTATTTCCTGATTCGACAGTTTCTAATCCTCATCATGCCTTAGTCACCAGGACCTGCAGGTCCCCAGACTCTCAATTGTGCTGGCTTCTACCACTGCCCTCTATGAATTCCAAACCACACTCTATCCCTAGCTTCCTCCATAGCATCGGATTCTTCCAGGCTAGATCTTTCCCTTCTTGCTGCATACCACAGCCAATGTAACTAAAATAGTGTGACATTTACTTTCTGGATGTATGCCTAAACCAGCTACTGCCCAGGACTTCAAGGGCCCTCAATCATTAGGAAGAGTGACCTTGGGGTATCAGAGCAACATAAAGGCTAGACTCAAATTCCAGCAGAAAAGGAGTCAATAACTAGAAATGAATAGGTGAAGGAAGCCATCAATGACGAGGCTATGCAACTAACCTGTTGATATACAAGAACATTGGCCTTTTTTGTCTTCCTCTAAAACTCCTATTTCATCTATGACACTATATACTACTGGCAATGTACAGTGTTGCTACTTAAACACCACTTGTTATGTATATAGCATATAATACTACAAAATGATAATTTTATAAATGTCTTAAATGTTATTAGCAAGCCAAAGAAACAGGTTGCCACCAAGATGTCATCTAAATTCCACTGTTGAATATTAAATAATTACAATTAAAGCTCTTTCTTCTAATGCCTGACTTAACTGGGCTTTATCTCAATCCAATTTAGATTATCTAGAACTATCTAAAATATTTCTTCAAAAGCTCAAAAGACGTTTAAAGTGCATATAGTCTCACAACATTGTTTTGATATCAGGGAAGTGTACTAATTTACGAAAGATCAAAAAGTTATAGAATGGAACTTTGAAATCATTGCAGAAAGGTATTTGTACATTTTTAGACCAATTTCCTCCCTTTACAGAAGGGGAAATGAGGCCAAAGTATTATATTTTATTTATTAAGCTAATGGTGAGTGCATATAATTCATTTTTTAATTCTTCTTTCTACTTTACATGGACACTGAATATATTCTTTTTGTGTTAGAAGTATCTCATAACTGAAAAGGAAGGAGGAAAAGAATGAAGAAGGTAAAAAACAAAACAAGAAGTAGAATCAGGAAAATGAAGTTCTCCACACAAAGCTGGGACCAGACAGGCAGAGCCTCCAGCTTTTGGATGTAGAAGACATCCAGAGTGTGATGTCTTCCATGCCTCCTGACTCAAACAAATCAAATTACCAGTCTAGTTAGGAGAACTTTGTCAAGAGGCATTGTTAACACCAAAGATCCAAACAAAATCAGAAAGCAACCTACTCTTACTCAAAAGCAATCTTACCTATAAAAGAGGGTAAACATTTTAGAAAATCTTTACCCAAGAAGCAAAAGCATCAATGAGTAGAATGAAACTTTAGCATTAAAAATGTGAGACATTCCATCAATGATAGACTGGATTAAGAAAATGTGGCACATATACACCATGGAATACTATGCAGCCATAAAAAAGGATGAGTTCATGTCCTTTGTAGGGACATGGATGAAGCTGGAAACCATCATTCTCAGCAAACTATTGCAAGAACAAAAAACCAGACACTGCATGTTCTCACTCACAGGTGGAAATTGAACAATGAGAACACTTGGACACAGGAAGGGGAACATCACACACTGGGGCCTGTCGTGGGGTGACAGGAATGGGGAGGGAAAGCATTAGGAGATATATCTAATGTAAATGAGAGTTAATGGGTGCAGCACACCAACATGGCACATGTATACATATGTAACAAACCTGCACGTTGTGCACATGTACCCTAGAACTTAAAGTATTTTTTAAAAAATCAATAAAAAAGTGAGACATTAATCCAAGTCAACTCTCCCAGAAGAAACATGAAAGTCAAAGATCTGCCACATATTATTTTCATTAATTTAATGTGCCCCATGGCTACTCAGCTCCAACAATGTGGTAACAGTAGTCTGTGGTTGATAACATGGTAGTCGCATAGGGTGCTAGAAAGGCAACTGATTGGAGTGGCCAGGCTCCCTGGACACCATTATGGCTTCCATGGGAAAGTGCTGAGGAGCCTTAATCAAGTTACTCACCCTCTCTATACTTTTAGTTCTTTCATCTATAAAGTAAGACTAGAAAATATCTAAGGAAAAGCTACTAAACTCCCTATGACAACAGCTTGGTTCTTCTACGTTTTGAGATATCTACAGATAATTATGAAATAAAAAATCTAATTCAAAACACCAACTCTCTCATTACTTTGCAACACATACTACGTCTGGATATTGTAAAAGACTAAGTAAGTGCTTTTCAAACTTAGTTGGGCATCAGATTTTCCTGAGAACATCTTGAAACTCAGATTCCTAGGACCCAGCTCAGACCTATTAAATAGAAATACCTTGTGGAGGGGGTCCTTTGAGGATTAACATTTTTATAAAGCACCCTGAATGATGTGATGTATAGCTAGGTTCAAATATCATCATTACACTGGGCAATTCAGTAACTCAGGATCCTAAGGATACAGGAATATAAAAAAGGTTAACAGGTCTGGGTGTCTTCATGAATAATTCAGGTTTTCTTTTAAATAGATCTTTAATGTGACCAATACATTTTTCATACACACCTGCAATCCAAACTGTGAATATGAGGGATGAAAAACTAAATTAGAAAGTCTGTTCAAGTCAATAAATAAGTCATGCCTTGGGAAAGTACAACTTCTCACAGTTAATGACATGAAAACATGAAAAGGAAATGAAGAGTGTTCTGAAAAGTGTGGGCTTTAAAAACCCACCCATCATTACTCATATGTCAGGAGGTTACCATCCTAAATGTCATCTAAAAGTCACAACAACATTATGGACATAATCATCCACTTATTACTCGAAAGTTTACCCAAAAGCTTCATTTCTCTAGATTTGGCTTTTTAAATGTCAGCATCTGAATCAACACAATGCAGTCCAAGCAAAAATTTCACACTGAAAGTGTCTGACAACAAGAGACAAACAACAACAACAACAAACAAGAGAAAGAAAACAAAAATGAAAGCACAATTTTTTAAATGTAAATTTTCGTCGTGGGTATCTAAGGAAAGGTTTGGGTTTATGGCTATGACTTTGAATAATTGATTACACAAAAGGACTTCCAAAGAAAATGCTTTGAATTGTCATTGGCTTCACAATCCAACCCTTACTGATGATACCTTGAGGATAATGTCCTACAGCAAGTAAGTTCTTGGTTGTAGCCAAAAGGCAGCCTACAGCATCAGGAGTAGAAAACTATATGAAAATCCCATAGTTCAAGTACAACCATGGTTTAAGTCAGTCAGGTTAACTAGGTTTAAAATGGTGTCAGGGCCTGAGCTCACACTGTGCAGTAAGTGTGTCTTCTTTCTAACAGACTGAACCAATTCAATGTCCCTTTTATGGCAATTAATATAGCAAATAAACATGAACATATATATATACTCTTTACACAAGTTTGTCACACGAAAGTAAGATATAGTTTCATTACTAGTTGTCATTTCTCTAAAGAACTTCAGCAATTGACATGTTAGTTACTAAATTAAACCAGAAAAGAGCCCCTTACTACCACCAAAAAGTAAAAACCAAGTTCTCATAAACCTTCAGGAAGTTTTTTTTTCCTGTAAACATAATACAAACATTCTAGTAGAAAGGTGGTTGGGTTACATGACCTTTGCATTTCTTATTCTTTAATAATCCATGAATTTGCAATCCTCTGAAGAATATAAAAATATTTTTATTGTTTTCCTGTGTCTTAAAAAAACTCACTGTATAAATTTGCTCTAGACAACTTATTAACAGCACCAACATTTAGAGATTTAATCATTTATTTTCTCTCCAAGTGTCACTGACTCTACAAGACCTAAACATGAAAAGAAAAAGAGATATTCATTACGGACCACATTGTGGTCTAAGTAGGATATAAGATGCTCATTCGATTTATCTAAAGTGATCTTCACAATTACCTTCCTCCCACATTTTTTTTTTCTTTTTACAGATGAAAAAATTGTGGCTCATGGAAGTTAAAGAACTAACTTACAGTCACACTGCTAAAGAGTGGTAAAGTTGGAATTTTAACCTAAGTCTCACTCCAAAGCCCATGTTCCTACCAGCCTGGCACGGGGTCTCCCAGTTTGTGGGTGGGTTAAGAAAGTAACAATGACTCAATGTCTATTATTCTGTATGTTTCACTAATTGCTGAGTCCCATTAACCTATTTTTTTCTTTACCGCAATTTAATAAGCATCATTCTTAGAGATGGGTTATCTAGACATTCTCTTGCAAAGCAAAGAATTACAGAATCTTACACTCAAAGCAAGAATAATTTGAGAACTCTATTTTTACAAGGAAAAGAGAAAAATTCACCATATTGATCATCCAGGAATATCTAGTTCCACATTGCCCATATAAGTAATACACAGAGCCTCTCAGAATGCACAGAACTGAGTAGAAACTCAAGTAGTTAGTGAAATGAACATTAACTTATTTCCTTATTAACATACAAGAGTTAGTTTAAATTTTCACAAACATGTAAACATCAAAAAGGTGTACAATAAGAAGCAATTATGTCAAATTCAGCATGTACTAAAATAAACTTATGTGCCATTTTCTTCCTTTAAAATGTATTCTTTTTCCAAATATCCCAATTTGAATTAATAGCACCAATGATTTTCATTTATCCAACGTCAAAAACCCAGTCATCTTTGACCCTCTACTTGCCGCCTATATTCCTTCAGTTTCCAAGTCATTTTTAATCCAGACTTTAATTCCTCTTATCAGTTTCTCTTAATTCTGAAGGTGATTTCACAGGCTGGATTAGTGGCTCTCCTTTCCCTCCTTACCTTTCACACAGACACAGAAATCTCTCTCCTAGAGCCTCCGCTCTATCTTGATAACAATCCATTCAGCACAATGGGGCAACAGTCATAATCCCAAAGAGATCTCAATCTTGCAACTCTTGGCACAGAAGTTTTTCTTGATTAAATTGTCTAATTCAACACTAACATCTGGCTCCAGCCAGCCTCTCTTCCCAAAATCCTATCTCCATTTACTCCTTGTAATGCATCCTATGTCCAAGCTAACCAGTTCCGGTTGCTGTTACTTTCCTTAGCTCTGTGCCCTTGCTGAAACATCTCATCACCTGGTATGTTCTTCCTCTCTGCTTTCCACATAAAGCAATCCTGCACATATTTTAAAACTGAGTTCAAAGACCACTCTTCCACAAGCCCATTCTCACCTCTGAGGCTGGGAGAACTGGCCTCCTCCTCTGAAATTATGTAACACTCTACTTGCACATCTATTTTGGAAATTAACATTTAGACTCTATAACAGTTATTTGTGTACATCTTATGTCTCCTACCAACTGTAAGCATCTCATACAAATATACCTCTGTATCTCCCACAGCATTCAGCCCAGATTTTGTACATACTACGAGTCTGAAGAACTTTCAGTTCATACATCTTACACTAAGGCCTTTCCACTGAAGGAGAATGTGTCTTCCCATCTGCATTGCTTAGGCAACCTTTGGGTTTAAAGAAAACTAAATGGCATAATATTTTTCAAGTGTTAAATACCAAGTGCTCAAGTATGAACTCCCTTGAATTTTAGAACTAGAGAACCAGAGGATGTGAGAAGAAAATATGCATTTATCAGTAAGGCAGTTTAGGCAGAAAACATTTGTCTTTTTATCAGCCCTACACAGAACACAACAGTCCACACGGACAGCATGCACAGCACTTGACCAGGCACCTTACTTTGCAGTAGACGATCATGTTTGGAGAACTCTCCTCTGGGTCAGCAACCCCCACTGCTCTTTGATCCCCAGATCCTTGAGCCATCCTGAGTGTCTTCACTCACACTGCAAAAATAAATGAATAAACCATTAAGTCACGAAGGAATTATATAAAGAGGGCTTTGAAATGCAAAGAATTAAGTAACTTTTGGCAGATGCCATGAACACAAAACATGATATTACATGATACATTTTTTAAAGTTAGGGGATGATTGTAGTCTTACTATCCACAAATATTCTTCTAATCCCCAAACAACATGTTATTGATTTTCAGCTCAGAATCGCACACCCCAGGAGTGAATATACAGCAGTGTTTTGTTTTGAGACAGAGTTTCGCTCTTATTGCCCAGGCTAGAGTGCAATGACGCGATCTCAGCTCTCTGAAACCTCCGCCTCCCGGGTTTAAGTGATTCTCCTGCCTCAGCCTCCCGAGTAGCTGGCATTACAGGCATGTGCCACCACACCCAGCTATTTTTGTATTTTTAGTAGAGACAGGGTTTCTCCATGTTGGTCAGGCTGGTCACAAACTCCTGACGTCAGGTGATGCACCAACCTCAGCCTCCCAAACTGCTGGAATTACAGGCGTGCGCCACCGCACCCAGCCACGGCAGTCTTAAATAATCTCCTGAAGACAGGTGAAGCCAATCATTTTGCTGTTGAGTTCACCTTGCCAAAGCTCATTTTCTGATTAATTCTATGCATTAAAATATGAATATTTTATTAGGGAAATCAAAATCCAGACCACAAGGAGATACCACTTCATACCCATTAAGATTATTATAATTAAAAAAAAAAAAACCCTTAAGTAAGTCTTGGCAAGGATACAGGGAAATCAAAATCCTCAAACATTGCTGGTAGGAATGTAAAATGACACAGTCACTGTTGAAAACAGCTTAGTGTTTCCTCAAAAAAGTTGAACACAGAATTACCATATGATCTAGTAATTCCACTTCTAAGTACATACACAAACTAACTGAAAACAAATATCAAATACTTGTACACAAATGTTCATAGCAGCACTATTCACAATAGTTGAAAGGTGGAAACAACCCAAATGTCTATCAGTGCATGAATGGATAAATAAAACGTGTATATCCATACAATGGGATATCATTGAGCAATAAAAAGAAATAAAGTACTGACACACGCTACAACGTGGATGAACCTTGAAAACATGCTAAGTGAAAACACGCTAAGTGTAAAAAGCCAGACACAAAACGTCACATGTTGCTGGAGTCTATTTTTATGAAATATCCAGAATAGGTAAATCCATAGAGACAAGAAACAGATTGGTAGCTGCCAGTAGCTGCAGGGAGGATGGAATGGGTGACTGCTTAATGGATACAGGGTCTCCTTCAGGGGCCTTGATAGAGGTGATGGCTGTAGAACACTGTGAAAGCATGAAATGCCACTGAATTATATACTTTAAGATGGCTAATTTTATGTTATGTGAATTTTACTTCAATTAAGAAAAATAAATATATTTAATGTGGCCTTTTTGAAAAGCCTGAAAAGATAACAGTAAGATAAGAACAAGTATATGGAAGTTTTGAGTGAAGAAGGAAGTTCAGTCCTTGGTATGACACTCTATTTATTGTGTGACCTTGAGCAAGTACAATAATCTTTTGGGTTTCTTTTGTTAATTTCCCTTTAAAACAAACATATCGAACACCTGCTATATGCTCTGAGTCATGCCAAGGCACCTTCCTCTACATTGTCCTCAGCAGTAAAATGTGAATTCCACCAAGTTCCCCTCAGGTAAGGGTCAAATAAGCTGAGTATGAGAGCAGAGTATAAAGCCATAAAAGTCCCATACAAATGTTATCCCTAATCTAAGAGGCTGCCTGGGTTATTTGCACAAAATTCAGAGGCTTTTCATCAAAGAAACTCTTATAAATACCATACGTGACAGAAAAGGCCATTTCAATTCAAAATACAAATTCAGGAAACATTTTATTATAAAACAAGTTGCTACCAAAGGTCATTCCATAAAAACAAATTTGGGTGGAAAATGGGAGAGAGAGGAATTTGTAATTTATGCTAAGAATTTAATTGCCGAAAATATCCCATTCGAATAACACTACCTGCTTTCTTCACTATTTATAAATTACAATGTTTTTTAAAATTAGATTACATAAAGAGGTAAAGAGCATCATTCTATAATATTATCTCTATACACTGTAATATCAGGATTTCTATGAATATAGTACTACATGGAAATACTGATTACCATTCTAATCAATGGCTTTTAAAATTAAATGAACAACACACAGTTTTATTTTTAAACAACTACTTAGTTGCCTACTCCTTTGCCTTAATACAGAATACAACAGAGCATGAAAACAAAAATTGAGTTCATTTATATATACTCATGTATCTATGTAATAGAGACGTTTTAAGTTTCTGTCGCTTTATTTTAAAATGAACACTTTAATGAGCACATTCTCTTCTATCTAGAAAACTGTATTATAATAGCAAGGTTAGAAATGACCTAGAAACAAATGTGTCAGGCCTCCCTCTGCCCAGCCACCCCCTCCCACCAACAGAAGCATTTGTGTGTGTTAAAACAGGCTGATGTTCCAGAGTCTAGACTGGAAACTACTAAGTGAATGCAGATAGTCTCTGTGTGAAGAATTTTAGTAAGCCTCGTATTCAGTAGAAATGTTTCTATTTTTGGTTCCTCTATTAACTCGTTTTGAAACTCAGACAAGCTATTTAGCTTTCCTGTGTCTAGAAAGAATCATTTCTAAAATAATAATATACTTTCTAGTCCATATGTCAACAGATGTTAGAGAGAACTGGATGTGAAACCTACATAGGTAAAGATTTTCTAATTAAATTCAGTGACTATTAAAGCTGGGGCTTGTGAAATTAAAGGACTAGGTTTTCATTCATTATAGTATGATGTAAAATACTTCTTTTAAATGGAGTACAATAGAAATGGGTTTAAATTTAGTGGTAGAGAAAAACAGAATGTTCTTCTTTGTACATATATATATATATATATATACACACAGTAAACAACCCAGGGGCTTCAATATTAACATTTGAAGAATGTGAACATTTTTCTGAAAACATGTAACTGCATACCAAAAGAAAGAAAGCATGTTAATATTATTTTCCTATATGGACTCACAGCTAACCCAAGAGGAAAACTGAAAATGGGCTAGGACCTTGCATTTCACAGTCTCCAAGAAGAGACAATACAGCTTGATGGTTACAAGATGCCTCTCATTAGACAGATCCATGTCCGAATCCAGGCTCCACCACTTCCTAGCTGTGTGATCTTAGGCAAGTTCCTTCTCCTCTCTGTGCCTTTAATCTGTTATCTGTCACACACCATAGCCCCAGCATAGTGGAAAGCCCTCTGAACTAGGAGTCCTGGTATCACCCCACCCCTAGCTCCTTTGCAACTAACCAGCTATCAGAACCAGGACACACAGCTTCCCTGGACCTCAGTTGGGCATTGGCTATAAAATTCAGCATCCTTAGAGTTCCTTCCAGCTCTGACCTATACCCTCAGAACCTCACATTTCTAACTTTCCTTCAAAGGTTCTCACCAGAATGTTCCATGCCACCTGTCTCTGTCAATACTGCCTATATCCCAGCCCATCTCCTCTATTCATGACAGCGCTCAATGTCTCAAAGAATAAATCACAAAACCACTGCGGTGGAGCATCCCCTATCTGACTCAGCATCCCTCCCCATGACGGAATTCCTATACCACACCACCCACCCTTAGGTTCTTTGGGACTCACCATTTATTCTTTGAGCAAATATGCTGAGCATCTACTTTTGTAAGGTTCCATGCTAGGCCCTGGGGATATACAGATAAGTCAGACACAGATCCTCTCCTTAAAATGTTCAGAGACCAGTAGGAATAACAGATGTGTTACAGAAAGGACACTGTAATATGTGGTTGCTCAATTATGATGGCACAGAGTAGGAGGAGGTGACAGATGAGCAGAAGCCTGGGAGAGGCAAAGTTTGCCATTCCAGCCAAGGCTATGCACACACACAGGCATAGAAATCTGAAGCCCCAGAAGCGGCTCAGCTCTGTGCTAGACAGTCAAGAGAAAAAAGCCACAAAGATAATCTGATCCCAGAAAGATTAAGTGGGAGACAGCCAAGTGTGGAGAGTGAGATAACAGGGATTCGCAACTATCTGAATTTGCGGGACTTTGTTTACTTGTCTATCAGGGACTTCCTCTCTAGAAAGTCAGTTCTTCACAGGCAGGGACTTTATCGTTGGGGTTCACCCCTCTCTCCCTGGTACCTAGAGCAGAACCTGGCACATAGAAGGTACTTAAATATGTTTGAATGAATGATGGAGCTGATAAAATTCCACCAGGATGCAGTGTCCTCCTTCCAGAAGATTCATCTGGATAACAAGCCATTAAAAGTGGCCAATAAAGAAGACTCTTGATCAACAAAGACCCATGTATAGCATCACACATAAAGATTTTCCCCAAGGTTTATTGATATGAACCAGCCTAGACTCAGCAATCCACTTCTGGAATTCATAAGCAATTTAGGTAAGAAGGAATATGTGATGAGGGAAGAAAATATAGTGAAGGGGATGCTCTATGCATAATAGGACAATTGAGCACCTGTGACACAAACAGATTCGTGAATCCTTGAAAGTCAGGATTGTGCCTGCAAGTCTACTCCAAACTGACACTGCATCTGTAACTTGCAGTTACAATAAATGCCTGCTGTTTACTTTATAATGCCAGCCCCTCTGGAACAAGCAAAGCCTAGGGTTCTGCAGCTAACAATGTTGAGCAGAGCAGGAAGGAAGGGCCTCGATGGTACAGGAAAAGGAAGGGCTTTGAAGTCAGACTGGGAATCACATCTCAGCTCTAGCCTCATTAAGGCTACTATGTGGCCTTTGACAATGGGCTCTCCCACCCTAAATTTCCAGCTCCTTGCCTGGAAGATGAGACCCCTCCATCACACAGGGTTGCTTTTGAAGAGGGAAGACACTAAGTCATGGAAATGCCCCAGCACAGAATGAATATCGAAACTGACCAGTGACCTTGTTCTAAGCCAGTGTTTGGCCCAGTGAAATTCCCAGGCCACTGGCATCAGATTCAATGGAGAATCCCACCCCAACCCCCACCCTCAGATGTTCTGACTCGTGCATCAGAGATGAAGCCTTCAGCGGTCCAACAACCTCCTCAGGTGATCCTGACACAGAGCTAAGAGGAGAACCGACTACAATTACCCTACAATGTCACTGAAATTACCATGGCTTGCAACTAAATGCTTTAAACATCATGCCTGCCACTCTTAGTGCCCAGCCCTCAAAACCCTATTCAGGGAAATGCCATGTAGGTGAAGCAATCAAACCCTGACTGTAATATAGTTTGAATATTTATGCTGCCAAATAAGAATTTCTGTTGAAGTTATTTCCTCTCCTCCATATTATATCAAATTCTCATTGTTTGCCTCAGCCCATTAAAACCCAATGGATTTTTTTTTTCTGACATCAGCAATGTTAAGCACTTCAGGAAAAAAAAATTTACAAGATGTGTGCTAGCTCAGTAGTACGAGCTTGTTTATATAGCTCTAATCTGACTGAGTGGGCAGGAATCCCAAGGGGAAAGAAGGAAGAACAACAGCTCTAAATAACAAATCACTCTTCCTGTTATAGCAGAGTATGCCAACTTGACATTTCCTATATATTCGAAGTTCAAATGCTCAATGACAGACAGAGTGTCCGTTTCAGGTAATGCACCAAGATCTTAAAGTACGGCGATAGCACTCAACCCCTAAAGGCCAATTTTGGTGGCACTGGAAGGCACCCAGTATTTTACTGGGATATAATCACTTGATCATTTTAGGACATCGATTAGAATTCAGTGGTTCCCAAAAACTTGCCCAAGCACCGGAAGTAGGCTAGCAGTCTCAGAATAACCTGGGAGATATTCTAAATATACATACTCCTGGTTCCCATGCTCCAGAAGTTCTGATCCAATAGGCCTAGGGTGGTCCCTGGAGATTTACAGATTAACCATTTTCCAGATGATTTGTAAGTACAGCCAGGTTTGGAAACCGCTGACCTAGATTCCATGGAGCCTGCCTTCCCTTCGCTTGATCCCTTCCTCCCATCCCATGCTGCCTGATGTTTGGGCAGACATGCTAATGGGGGGCTCCTTTAGCTTCCCATGTATTAAGGCAAAAACTCAATGAAATGGATACAACAAGGTTCTGGGGTCAAAAAAAACTGGCTTTCAATCCTGGCTCTATCATTTAAGTGCTGTGTGGCCGTAAGCAACATATTTAACCCCCCTGGGCCTTAGTTTCTTCACCTATAAAATGGAACAAATGCTAATCACTCTGCAGCAGTGGTTCTCAGCCTGGCCTGCTGATTAGAATTTCTTGCACAGCTCATCACAGCAACCACAACAGGTGGATGTTATTATTCCCACTCTATGGATGAGAAAAGTAAGACTGAAGAGCACAGGTAACTTGCCCAAAGTAACACAGTTTGTCAGCCAAGCAACTAAAATTCAAACCCAGGACTGATTCCAATGCCCACAGTTTTTCCAACATGTCCATCTTGTGAAATCACCTACATAAAGTAGATGTTTGGCACAAAGCCTGGAACATAGTAGGTCCTCGACTAATCTGTGTTTCCTTCATTCTACTTGCTAGTTTTCAGTGAAGTTGACTTCTCCATTCCGATCCTACCGTAAGACTTACAAATAAATACAATGTTCTCTACGCTATCACAGCTGCCTGACAGGCTAAACTAATTAAATTATCAAAGCTGCATATAGCCTGCATGCGGATTGCTTAAACCTGGGAGTTCAAGACCAGCCTGGGCAACATAGCAAGACCCAATCTCTACAAAAAAAATACAAAAATTAGCCAGGCATGGTGGTGCGTTGCCTGTAGTCTCAGCTACTCGGGAGGCTGATGTGGGAGGATCACTTGAGCCCAGGAGTTGGAGGCTACACTGAGCTATGATCACACCACTGCACTCCAGCCAGGGCGACAGGGTGAGGACTGATCTCTGAAGTAAAAATAAAAATAAAAATTTTGCATTCCATCTGTTAAAGTTTCTAAAAATTAAGCTAGGAGGGAGAAGTGGAAAGATAGCCATGTAACAGGGCATGCTGGCCCTGGGAGTCCTGTTACTGCAATCTCTGCTAGAAAACCAGGTCTACCCAGTCATCCTCTCTCACCAGGGCTCTGAACTCCACACTGCTCTGGAAACCCCAACCCCTCCGACTCCCCACAGACTCATCCCACCCTTTGAACATTTCTGTAAATAGTATGCCCACTATGTCCTTCCATCTCCTCTCTGAACTTTAACCTTCTGTGACCTTAATGGAAACTTGCCTTCTCCTCTCCTGCAGCCCTCTGTCCTCATGTCATATATCTGAAGACCAGGGAGTAGGGCAGGCAGCCTCCTGGCTCTCCACTGCTGCTTCAAATGATTTCCCTCCCTCCAACACAAATCCCTGCTCTGTGGCACTCAGGCCGTCTGGCTCTGCCACTTTCTGCTCATCCTCACTGCTGTTTTCCACCTCCCTCCTGCTTATGCCTTCTCATTCCCTGAAGACTCCAGCTTCCGCCTCTCGGAGGGTTTCTTCTGCTTCCCTAACACCTTCACCACTTTCAGTGACTTTAACATCAGAGTCAAAGACCTACCAGAAAAGCCAGTTTCTCAGTTCCTTATTTCCTCACCTGAAGCTTTTTCCTTCTGAGTCACTATCTCACATGGCCACATCCTAAACTTTGTCATCACCTCAAATCCCACTACAAGCATCCTCCACTCTGTCCACCCTTCCTCTGTTCAGCTCACTTACTTACTCTGCATTCACTGCAAACAATCTTCAAACTTATTTAGACATTTAATCCATTGAACACACAGCACTTTTACTATCCATTCCTACCCTTCGCTTCACCTTCACTATTCACACTGGCTCCATCATTATACTCACTCATAATCACTCCCTTGCACATACCCTCTACTCCTGCATCTCCCCTTGTGATGGTTAATACTGAGTGTCAACTTGATTAGATTGAAGGATGCAAAGTATTGATCCTGGGTGTGTCTGTGAGGGTGTTGCCAAAGGAGATTAACATTTAAGTCCGTGGGCTGGGGAAGGCAGACCCACCCTTAATCTGGTGGGCACAATCTAATCAGCTGCCAGCAAATATAAAGCAGGCAGAGAAACATGAAAAGGTGAGACTGACCTAGCCTCCCAGCCTACATCTTTCTCCCTTGCTGGATGCTTCCTGCCCTCAAACATGGGACTCCAAGTTCTTCAGTTTTGAGACTCGGACTGGCTCTCCTTCTTCCTCAAGCTTGTAGACAGCCTCTTGTGGGACCTTGTGATCATGTAAGTTAATACTTAATAAACTCCTACATATATACACACACAGTTATATATATACTATTGTATATATAAAAATAGTATATATATATACTATTGTATATATAAAAATAGAATATATATATATATATACACACACACACACACTATTAGTTCTGTCCCTCTAGGGAACACTAATGCACCCCCTTTCTGTGTCATACTATCCTTACCAAATTCCAACACTGATGGAACCCAACTATCCACCAATCCCAAGCTCCCATCCAAACAGATGAACACTTTGGGGTGGAGAGGAAGTCACACAACCAGGCTGACTAGCTGCATTAAATTCATGGCCACAAACATTAAATGAATAGTCAACACTGCCTGCCAAACCCAAA
The DNA here is from genome assembly GCF_029281585.2 of Gorilla gorilla gorilla. Lineage (NCBI taxonomy): Eukaryota > Metazoa > Chordata > Mammalia > Primates > Hominidae > Gorilla > Gorilla gorilla. The sequence goes on along the minus strand of NC_073239.2, from coordinate 88,831,332 downwards.
ATGTTTTCCTACCAAGCTTGTTTCTCCCTTTCTGAGATGGCTATGCCATATCTTTTCCCAGCTCATATTTAACACATAGTCTTAGCTGATGAGCTCACTTCAAAATTCATGGAAGAAATGGAAGCCAGCAGAAGGCAAGTCCCTCATCTTCAGACACCCTCACTGAAGCCACCATGTTCTCCATTTTCCTTTTTCTTATGGGGGAAAGTTTTTCTGTCAGAGGAATTTGAACCAGAGCAACTCCATCTTGAGTAGGGGCTGGGTAAAATGAGGCTGAGACCTACTGGGCTGCATTCCCAGAGAGTTAAGCATTCTAAGTCACAGAATGAGACTGGAGGTTGGCATAAGATACAGGTCATAAAGACCTTGCTGATAAACAGGGTGTACTAAAGAAGCCAGCTGAAACCCACCAGAACCAAGATGGTGATGAGAGTGACCTCTGGTTGTCCTCACTGTTACACTCCCACCAGCGCCATGACAGTTTATAAATGCCATGGCAACATCAGGAAGTTACCCTATATGGCCTAAAAAGGGGAGTCAAGAATAATCCACCCCTTGTTTAGCATATAATCAAGAAATAGCCATAAAAATGGGCAACCAGAAGCCCTCAGGGCTGCTCTATCTATGGAGTAGCCATTCTTTAATTCCTCTACTTTCTTAATAAACTTGCTTTCAGTTTACTCTACGGACTTGCCCCAAATTATTTCTTGCGTGAGATCCAAGAACCCTCTCTTGGGGTCTGGATTGGGACCCCTTTCCTGTAACGTTACCATTTACCAAAGGGAAGTTATTCCATCCTTGCTCTTAATTAGATGGTTAATAGAACATTACTGCTCACATATGCCCTACCACCACACCAGCCGGGCTCAGGTGTAACAGTGGATTACAGATAAAAGACTTCCAAGACACAGCGTCCCTGAGGAAGAGTAGTTAGGGAAACCTAAAGTCAAGAGAGGAGACAAAAACAAGGACCCTTGGGGGGATTTGAAGCCTCTAGCACCTACAGCTCAGCAAACACTAAACACAACCCAACTCCTAGCCAGATTAAGTAAAACCTCACACTAAGTGCCTACCTACCTCAGTTCCTATGACCCAACACATCATGTCTGCCTTTCAACAAAAAATTACAACGCATGGTGAAAGGTAAGAAAAACACATTCTGAAGAGACAAGCAATCATCAGAATCAGACTCAGATATGTCACAGATGTTGGAATTATCTGTGTCATTAACAGATAGGAAATTTAAAATAACTATGATGAAAAATGTTAAGGATTCTAATGGAGAAAGTAAATGGTAATGAAACCAGAGAGAAGGAAACATTTTTTTAAAACTCCTTTGAAAAGGAAATGCTAAAAATCAAAAACACTGTAACAAATGAAGAAGGCTTTCCATGGGCTCATTAGCAGACTCAAATGGCCAAGAAGAGTAAGACCTACCATTTGATAGCACAAGAGGGTGACTAATGTCAATAACAACAACTTAATTGTACATTTTAAAATAACTAAAAGAGTGTAATTGGATTGTAACACAAAGGAGAAATGCTTGAGGGGATGGACACCCCATTTTCCATGATGTGGTTATTATGCATTGCATACCTGTATCAAGATATCTCATGTACGCCATAAGTATACACATATGTACCCATAAAAATTAAAAATTTAAGAAATTTTTTAAAAGACTCCATGAGCTTGAAAGTCAATCATGAATTTCCAAACTAAAGAGAGAGAGAGAATTAAGGGAGGAAAAAAACCAGAGCAGAATATTCAGGAACTATAGAACAATATAAAAAGCTGTAACATAAATGTAATCAGAATTCCAAGAAGAGAAGAAAGGAGAAGAAATATTAGAAGGAATAATGACGGAGAACTTTCCAAAATTAATGACATACAATAAATCACAGATCCAGAAAAGTCAGAAAACACCAATCAGGACAAACACCCAAAAAAAGAAAAACTACATCTAGGTATATCATATTCAAACTGCAGAAAACCAAAGACAAAGAGGAAATCTTAAAAGAAGCCAGATCCTTACCTATAGAAGAACGAGGATAAGAATTACAGAAGCCATGCAAGCAAGAGTGTGGAGTGAAATACTTAAAATGTTGAAGGGAAAAAAAAAAAAAAAAAACGCCCACTTAGAATTCTACATCTAGTGCAATTATCCTTCAAAAGTGGAGAAAAAATAAAGACTTTCACAGACAAGCAAAAACTGAGGAAATTTATCACCAGCAAACCTGCTATGCAAGAAATGCAAAAAGAAGTTCTTCAGGCAGAGGAAAATTATACAGGTCAGAAACTTGGATCTCTAAAAAGAAAGAACAAGCACTGATGAAAGAATAAAGGTAAAAATAACATATTGTATTTTTCTTATTCATAATTGGTCTAAAAGAAAAAAATAGACCCTTTTGAATAATGTTCATAGGACAAAAAAATATTTTTTAAAAGGCTAGCATATGAATGCCTAACACAGAGCTCTGGAACAGCCCTTGACAATTTAACTGACTCAAAGGTTGGTAAACTTGGGCCCATGGGACAAATCTAAGCCTGTTGCCTGTTTTTATACGATCTGTTTGCTAAGAATTGTTTTTACATTTTTAGATGCTTGAAAAAAAAGTTGAAAGAACAGTATTTTATGACACATGAAAATTGTATGAAATTTGAGTTTGTGTCCATAAATACACTTTTATAAATAAATGCCCATTTGTTTACTTATTGTCTATGATCACTTTTATGCCACAACAGCAGAATTGAGTTGTTGTAACAGGGACTGTATGGCCCACAGAACTCAAAATATTTACTATTTAGCCCTTTACGTTATAATTTTTTCTGTCCCTTGAACAAGTCCAAGCCTTTGGTTTTCAGAGGATGGCACTAAGACCTGGGAAGGTCAAGTTGTGTTCTAATGCCACCCTGCTGGTTAGCAATGAGTCAGCATTTAGAGCTTGGGTCTTCCCTCTCTTCTCACATGAGAGGGCTTATATTTTGTTAAGTATGGGTTCCAAGATTATAGTTTCTAATACTACTGACTATTGGGACTGCAGAAATAACATTTTATTATTCTCTTATTTCGCATGAAAGATTGTTATCACTGCTAGAGAAGAAGTGGGAGTGACAGAGAAGCGTTGCCAATTTTTATACACAAGAAGTGGATGACTAAGAGATGAAGAGGATGACATGTTCCCAGGGGACCTAAGAAGAAAAGCACTCCTATTGGCTTTTTCTTTTTTAAAGAATGTCAGTTTTATTCCTTGGGATTTCATTGTTTTCTTTCTTTTTTAAAAAAGAACAGGTAAAATCAGTATGTTTATATGTAAAACATGGCATTTAAATGTAATATAAGGTGCACCCTTTCAATGACTCAATAATGCCTCCATTTGTAGCAGCAATGGTAGACTTTTCCTCTTAAGATAGCAAAATTTAACAAAAGAAAATCTTTTCATAAAGCTTACCAGCCAAAAGCAATATAGATCAAAGAAATAACAATTGAATAGGTTCTCGGGGGTTTTACAGTTTTACTCACACCATGTAGATGGCAGACAAAAATAGTACAATTTGAATTTACAGTACCAATTCCTACAATGATGATCTAACTTGTAACAGTCCAACCCTCAAGAAAATCTAGAAAGGTAGATATGGTATTAAAAGAAGAGCTCCCAAGGCAATGAGGACACATGGGATCATGATCCAAAGAAAAAGGGAGTACAGAGGTGAGCCCGCTATTCTGTGCAATTATGGCTTTAAGGCATTTAATCAAATTCAACACTGTGCAATTATGGCTTTAAGGCATTTAATCAAATTCAACACCTCTTCATGAAAATACTCTTAGCCAATTTTAAATGTAAGGGGGCTTGCTTGATCTGATAAACGGTATTTGTAAAACACTTACAGAAATATTTAATAATATTTAATAGTAAAACATGGAAAACTTTCCCACTGAGATTGGAAATTAGACAAGAATGCTCACTATCACCACTTCTATTCACCATTATATTTGAGGTCTTAGCCTATACAACAGGCAAGAAAAACAAATAGAAGTCATGATAATTAGAAAGGAAAAAGTAATAACTCTTTTACAAGTAATTTAACTGTGTACATGGAAATTCATAATAATTTATGAATGCAATTACTTTTGCACCAACCTAATACACAGAACTATTAGGATTCAGTGAATTTAGCAAAGTCAGTGAATACAAGGTCAATATATAAAACTCAATTGTATTTTTTGTATATCAGCAACAATCAGAAAATGATATATTTTTAAAGGTATTATTTGTAATAGCATCAAATAATTTCAAATACTAGGAATATATATTTAAAAGATGTGCAATAATTTTACAATATAGAGGGATACAAAAATGCTGACAGACGTGAGAGACAGATCTAAATAAAGGAAGGAATATTCCATATTAATGGATTAAAATAGCCAACACTGTAAAAACATTAATTTACTCCCAATTTAGGCTAGAGATTTAATGCAATCCCAATCAAAATCCCATCAGAAGATGACTTTAAAATTTATACAGTAACGCAAATGGTTAGAAATAATGAAGCTATTCTTTTTAATTATATATTATGTTAAGTTCTGGGGTACATGTGCAGGACGTGCAGGTTACATAGGTAAACATGTGCCATGATGGTTTGCTGCACCTATCAACCCATCGCCTAAGTATTAAGCCAAGCATGTATTAGCTATTTTTCCTGATGCTGTCCCTCTCCCCATGCCCCCATCCCCAACAGGCCTCAGGTATTTTCCCCTCCCTCTCTCTACAGGTTCTCATTGTTTGGTTCCCACTTATGAGTGAGAACATGCAGTGTTTGGTTTTCTGCTCCTGCGTTAGTTTGCTGGGGATAATGGATTTCAGCTCCATCCACGACCCTGCAAAGGACATGATCTCGTTCCTTTTTATGGCCACATAGTAGTCAATGGTGTATATTACCATATTTTCTTTATCCAGTCTATTATTGACGGGTATTTGGGTTGATTCCATGTATTTGCTACCATGAAAAGAGCTGCAATGAACATATACATGCATGTATCTTTATCACAGAATGATTTATATTCCTTTAGGTTGATACCCTGTAATAGGATTGCTGGGTCAAATGGTATTTCTGCCTCTAGGTCTTTGAGGAATCACCACACTGTCTTCCACAATGGTTGATCCAATTTACACTCCCACCAACAATGTAAAAGCATTTCTATCTCTCCTCAGCCTCGCCAGCATGTTGTTTCTTGAATTTTTAATAATCACCATTCTGACTGGTGTGAGATGGTATCTCACTGTGGTTTTGATTTGCATTTCTCTAATGATCAGTGATGTTAATCTTTTTTTTCATGTTTTTTGGCCACATAAATGTCTTCTTTTGAGAAGTGTCTGTTCACGTCTTTTGCCCACTTTTTAATTGGGTTGTTTTTTGCTCATAAATTTGTTTAAGTTCCTTATAGACTCTGGATATTAGATCTTTGTCAGATGGATAGGTTGCAAAAATTCTCTCCCATTCTGTAGGCTGCCTGTTCACTCTGATGATAGTTTCTTTTGCTGTGCAGAAGCTCTTTAATTATATCCCATTTCTCAATTTTTGCTTTTGTTGCAATTGCTTTTGATGTTTTTGTCATGAAATCTTTGCCTGTGCCTATGTCCTGAATGGTATTGCCTAGATTTTCTTCTAGGGTTTTTATAGTTTTTGGTTTTACTTTACATCTTTAATCCATCTTGAGTTAACCTTTGGATAAGGTGTAAGGAAGAGGTCCAGTTTCAGTTTGCTGCATATAGCTAGCCATGTCTCCCAGCACCATTTATTAAATCCTTTCCCCATTGCTTGTTTTTTGTCATGTTTGTGGAAGATGAGATGGTTGTAGATGTGCAGTCTTATTTCTGAGATCTCTATTCTGTTCCATTGGTCTATGTGTCTGTTTTTTGTACCAATACCATGCTGTTCTGGTGATTGTCACTTTGTAGTATAGTTTGAAGTCAGGTAGTGTGATGCCTCCAGCTTTGTTCTTTAGAAGTTATTCTTAAATAAGAACAAACTAGAGGGTGCACACTACGAATATCAAGACCTCCTATAAAGCTCACGTAATTAAGACAGTGCGTTATCAATATTATATTAGAGAAATAGAAAAATGGAATGGACTAGAAAACACAGAGACAGACCACAAATGTGACTGATAACAAAGGTGACATTTCAGAGTAGTAGAAATGAAGAGATTTTTCAATAAGTAGTGCTGGGTTTATTGGATATCCATAAGTAAAACAAAATAAATATGGATGCCTTTCTCACACCACAAACAACAATCAACCACAGGTAGATTTTTTACAACCTAAAGATAAAAGGCTAAAAGGCAAAAAAAAAAAAAAAAAAAAGAGCTTCTATAAATTAAAACAGTGTAGTTTCATAGCCTTAGGGTAGGCAACAATTTCTTAAGTAGGCACAGGAAACGATAACCATAAAGAAAGAGACTGATAAATTAGATTATATTCAAAGTGAGATCTCCAATTCATCAAAAGAGAGTAAAAGGCAAACCACTAGAGCTGGGAAAAGATATTTTAAATACATATGACAGGCAAAAGTATTTGTATTAAAAATTTGTTTTTAAAAGAAGACTTCTACAACTCAATAAGAAAAAGATTAAAAATCTAATTTAAAAATAGGCAATAAGCTTGAATAGGCACTGCAAAAGACAAATAAAAGTGGCAAAAAAATTAAAAAGGCACATCATCATCAGTCACCAGAAAAATGCAAATTGAAGCCATAATAAGACATCACTATGCACCCACCAGAATGGCTAAAATTCAAACATTTAACAATCTCAAGTCTTGCCAATGATATAAAGAAACTGAAACACTCATGAACTGATGATAGGAATATAAATTGGTGCAGCCACTTAAGAAAACTCTTTGTAAGGATCGAATAAAGCTGAACATATGCACACCCCATGACCCAGCAATCCAGTCTTAGGTGTGTATATCAAACAGAAACACATTCATATGTGTGTCACAAAACACATACAAAAATATTCATAGCAGCACTATTCATAATATGTCTAACCTAGAAATATCCCAAATGTCCCTCAACAGTAGATGAATAGTTTGTGGAATATCACAAAGTAGAATACTATATAGTAATAAAAATAGTCTACTGCTACACATTGCAACATAGATGAATTTCACAAACAATGTTGTGCATAAGGATCCAGAAAGAAAGTGTACAGGCATATATGTATGATTTCATATTTATTTCATTTGTTTCAAAAAAGAGAAAGTTACAGTGTTAGAAATCAGGTTAGTGGTAGCTACTTGAGAGGCTGAAGTGGGAGGACTGCTTGAGCCTAGGAGTTCCTGGCCATCCTGGGCAACACAGTGAGACCTCATCTCTTTAAAAAAAAAAAAAAGAGAGAGAGAGAGAGAGAGAGAAAGGAAATCAGCTTAGTGGTTACCAATGGGAAAAAAGAAATATGTACTTACTGGGAGGGCCCATGAGGTGGTTTCTGGAAGAATGGTAATATTCTCTTTCTTGATCTCGGAGAGATAACATGGATGTGTTTACTGTTTGAAAATTTATTGAACAATCATTTGCATACTTTTCTGTAAATATGTTATACTTCAGTAGAACTGTATGTTTGAAAAAGAATAGTGCAAATAAATGCAGATCTGGAGGAAGGATGCAGCATATTGGGTTCTCAAGGTGGCATTGCAGCCCTCTCACATACAGTGATGCAAAAAATGACATCATGGCAGGGTTATAATTGCAGGGATGATGAAGGAGCCAGAGGTTGTGTCTGTTACCACTGTGGACTGTCCTGGCCAGAGTATGCCTCATTATCAGACACACAGATCGAACCATCGTAGACATGTGACTAATCAGGACCAAAGTCCTTCCCTGAGACTGAGATAAGGACGCTGGAAGAAAGAAGATTCCTCCCCTGTGAGGTGACTGTTGAAAAGATGTGAGGGTAGAAATATTAGTGACCATCTTCTTTTTCTCTCGTGCCATAGAAGGAGGAAGTCAAGAAGACAAGGTGTTGAGTAAGAGTGCTGACCATGTCATCTAAGTCCCTGGATCCAGCTAAGCCTGAATTCTCAGATCATGTGGTCAGATAAATTTATTTCTGCTCGAGATACTTGGATTTTGCTTCAGTTCAGTTGGGGTAATGGTATTTTTTTTGTTTAGTCTGCATCAGAGAGAAGACTAAATCCCCATCAGTATCATCACTATTATATGGCATTCAAGTTCCTTCGCACACTGGCCTCAACTTGCACTTCCAGTTTTATCCGTCACTGTTCATCTTCATATACCCAACAACATGGTAATCTCAACTACAGAAAACTCCCCCAACCAAGAATTCCCAATAAGCAAAGTTCAACTTATACCTATTTCCAAATACATTTTTGATAGTCAATTGGTCATTTTAAGAATAATTAGAAAATATAAGAATCTCGCACCAGTCTAGGCAATATGATGAAACCCTGTCTCTACAATAAATACAAAATTAGCTCAGAGTGGTGGCACACGCCTGTAGTCCCAGATACTTGGGAGGCTGAGGTGGGAGGATCACTTGAGTCTGGGAGGTCAAGGCTGCAGTGAGCCAAGACCACGCCACTGCAATCCAGCCTGGGCAACAGAGTGAGACCCTGTCTCGAAAACAACAACAAAAAAGACTCTTGGCATTAGAAACAGATTTTTTTAAGTGGGGGAGGGGGTTTTAAGGCAGATGGCAGGCAACGGAAGTGATTTTTGCAGAGGAGCTTTTGAAAGCTTAAAGGAAACCAAAAAATGAAAACCTGGAATTGGCAGCATATGCTTTGGCATGACACTAAATACCCTAGGCATGGGGGTGAGGTATCTGAGGACTTCCTGATCAGTCATGCCAACTAAGTTAAATAAAGTTTATCCCAAGATGTATCTATCCACTTTACCCTTTAACCACAGGGAGACCCAGGAGTCAGCAGTCAGCCTCTCTGACTGAAAGGCATTGAACATTTGTATAGTGAGCCTGGCATGGAGGAGTGCCCTTGTGCATGAGAATTGTACACTAACTGTAATAAAGCAAAACTACCTGTAAGCATTTCACTGTAAGGGGGGCTGACAGCCTGAAAAACAGCAAGAAGTAATTGGAAATTCACTGTGGCACACTGCTCTTACCAACATAAGGTGAGTAAAATGTCACTCATAATCTACTTTCGTTTTCTCATTTTACTTTCAGTAAATATGACAAATACTTATTGAACAGTTTTGCTTAAACCTAGATTTCCCCTATCCTTGTTTTCATTAAAGTTTTAAGTTCATCAACACGGACTCCTCCTGCCAGAAAGGTTTTTAAGGACCTCACTCTGTAAGGGGGGTATTAAATATTCTTTGCACATTCCTTGCATTTGATCACCTGTACACTTTTGTTTACACTGAAATGCCCCAAGTACATTCTTGCCATCTCTGTCCCCTGGCCCCATTTCTGCAAGCCCCAGACCTCTAGGTCCTCCAAGGTCCGATTCATCTACTTAGCCTCTTCAGCGAAATCTCTCAGCAGGAAGTCATCTCTCCCTAACTTTCCATATATAGGCCTTGCTTACCACATTCCGTCTCTCCATTTGTTTTCCTTCTTCAGAATTTTAAGTTTCTTGAACACAGGAGCCATATCCAATTAATCATTATCTGGAAATGAGTCCTTGGTAGGAAGATAGATGCACTGTCTGACACGGACCAGCAGGACAAGGAGTGGGGAGGAGCAGCAGAGACCCCAGGCCAGCTGTGACCTGGGGTACGGAACATCCCGCCCCCGCAACCCCATTAATAGTTGACTAAACCAGAGATTGTTTCCAGGTACACACTCTCTTGCAGTAACCATCTCAAAGCAATCACAATTTCTCAGCCCTATTCTGCAACTGGGAAGAATGCAGATCAAGAGAGTTCAGCTACTTTGTCTCCTGTCACATACCCCTGGCTATTGGCAGAAACCAACAGCCAAGCCCTAAACTACCTGCTATCCTGAAAATGAAAGTGCCTTCACCTTAAAAAAAAAAAAAAAGTCTAAAATGTAATCAATATATTTATTCTTTGTGAATGCGTCCTTTCTATTTTGACCAGCTGCTGAATCAGTCTTTGTATTAGGATGTATGGTCAGCAAAATAATATAATGGCATCTTCCTGCTTGATTTGGAATCTAAACACTGTAGCACTTCCATAGAAGTTTAAGGAGAAAATATATTGCATATGTTATTTAATCTTTTTTTTCTAGAGAGGTCACACCATAAAATACAGCCAGCTCAAAAGGTGTTTCTCTTGGATTGGGCAGTGTAGATATACATAATATTTTTCTAATTGAAATTGGTTAATAATTTTTAAATGAATTAAAATTTGGCAACAACAGGGCTTTCTGAGCAGCACATACTTCTCGCTTAAACACATTCTCCACCTGTCCCTAATGCAACCCCAACCCTGAGGTCCAAGGTCAGGTGCCATTCATCATCACAGGTGGATGGCTGTTCTGCTTCTAGAAAAAAGGAAATCTTATTTGGTATCCAGGTCTCTCTTGACAATGAGTCAGATGACCCCATATTCCAAGAAAAATAGATATAAATGTATTTCTGGGAGTAAAAACTTTCTATCTGTGTAATATACAAACAAAACATGCTTTTGATTTGTAAAAATTACAACTTGTTACTATTGTGGAAGAAACCTCACTTGCTTCCCTCATTTCCTTTACCTAACTGGTCTATTGAGTGTTTGAGTTTGCAACTCATTTTTAAAATGCATTTTCTTCCTTCCTTCATTTCACAAATAGTTCTTAAACAATTAGTATGAATCAGAATCTGTGACAGATGCTGAATCTACAACAGGAAATAAAAGAGTCCCTGCTTTTATGGAATGTATATTCTAGCAGAGGGAAACAGACAATATATAAGTACATATAATGCAATGTCATGGTGATAAAGCTGTGATCAAAAATAGGGCAAGTAAGACAATGAAGAGCAATGAGAAGGGGCAGGAGTTATTATTTTAGCTAGGGTGGTCTGAGATGGCTTTAACTATGAGGAGTTTATATTAGCCCTTACTCTGAAATCAAACAATTGTTTTAATAACCAATTACAGTCATGCACCACAAGTCAGTGATGGACCACATACGTGAAGGGGGTCCCATGAGATTATAACACCATATTGTTACTGTATCTTTTCCATGTTTAGATATATTTAAGTACAAAACACCACTGGCGCTACAATTGCCTACAGTATTCAGTACAGTAACACGCTGCACAGTTTGTAGCCTAGGAGCACTATACCATACGGCCTAGGTGTACAGTAGGCTATACCATCTAGGTTGTGTAAATACACTCTAGGGTGTTCACACAACAACAAAATCACCTAATGATACATTTCTCCAAATGTATCCTGGTCATTAAGTGACAAGTGACTGTATTATTAACACCTTTCATCTGAAAACTTTGCCATTATCCCTTTTTGCACCTTTAAAATTTATTCCTATTTCCCGAAGCCTGTCTCTTCCAGATCTGATGATAAAATGCTCTGTCTCTGAACTAAACTATAATGTACTTACTGTCTTCATCATCTATTTGCTACCAAATCTGACTTACAAAATCCCCTGCATTTTTTCCTAAACTATCATTTAACATCTTTTATTGCTAATTTTCTATTTATTCCTATCATCTCTCCAATACAACTGAAATGATCTCAAGGGTAGGGTCTCTGTTTATTCCCCACCTTGTGCTATATAAAACAGCACAAGGACTTTGGGGTCAGAAAAGATCTGAGTTTAAATCTTGGTTCCTCAATGACTATCTGACTTAGGGCAAGTGACTGAACCTCGTTTCCACTCGGTTTCCTCATCTATAAAATGGGCATAATACCACCTAATATCTCTTAAAGGACTTTGATTTGCAAAAAGCTTAACAAATGCTGATTGTTATTTTGTAAGATCAGCCCACAACCATATGACGGACCCATAGTTTTGTAGGCTGAGCAAGTTTTTGTTTAGGCAACCGATTTTTATCAAGCATTTACTATGTGCATTGGTCTTGTGCTAGAGGTGGAGATAAAATTACAAACATAAATTATAAAACAAAACAAAAAAGCCCAACAGACCAAAGCCCAATGGAATAGACAAACAATAATGTGAAACTAGGATGACAGTCTCACTACATCATGGATATGAAGTGGATCTTGCCAGGCAAAATCAAGCAAGCAATAAGAATGAAGGCTATAACCACGTGCACCTTGCATCCACACTCATACCAATCCATGCACCCACACTAGTCCATGAATTCCTACCAATACTAGCCCATCCTTCCTCCTCCACCCACAGCTGTCACTCTGCAACCCAATAACTCAGCAAACATTTACCAAACTCCTACTATGTGCCAAGCACTGTAAGAAATCCCAAGGATGCAGAGAAAAAATAAAACATGGGCTTGCTCTGTGTGTCTGGCATAAGCCCTATCCATGCAGCAGCAGTCTCCTTTTTCACTTCTCTTCCTGCTGGTGATTAATGGCCTTTCGCCTCCAGGAAACAGAGGCATCTTTGGCTACCACAGAGATCTTGCCCACGCTGCCTTCTCCCACTTAGATGTGTGGGCCACTTGCTTTCTACAAGCCTCCTCAAATCCCAATGTGAGAACTATGGAGCAGGATTCTCAGAGACTTGGGAGTCCATCAAATGCTTGATTAACACAGCAATGCCTCAGGAACAGAAAATAAAGAGGAACCATTATCCTGAAATACTTATTTCTCAACAGACTCACTCTAAAAATTATTAGAAAACAGGAACTGTGCTGTGACAGTCCCATCTTCTTACGTGTCTGTGCTTTCTATGCCCCATACTTCATACAGGGTCCTCTATTCTCATGGTCACACATACTCAAAGGGTATTTTTTAAATTATTCTTTCACAGACGAGAAAACTAAGGTTCAGAAACACAATTAACAGGATTTTAAAATGCCTGTTGTGCTCCTTTAAGAACAAATAATAGCAGTTCTCTGTCTGAGCTCCAGACTAGCCAGGTCTTCATGAGAGCAACACAGGTGCCTGGGGTATTTCCAAGGGAGTGCCACCACCAGCTCTCATTCATGCAGGGGACCTCCCCTCAGTTGGCTTTGTAGAATGCATGCTTCCATGTGTGTAAGAAAATAGGTTCTTGGGTCAAGCAGATACTAGTGAATGAGTGAACTCTACCATGGACAGATTTAAAGGTGGCTTTCTCTTTGATAGTTTAACCAAATTACTGTGAAATGCCAAAACAATTAGCCTCTAAGACAATTCATTTGCATAGCCTGAGCTATTAATGAATGAGGATCTATTTTGTTCATATCCAAATATTTACACTTTTTTTGAAGTTACCACACATAAAAATGGTGGTTCTTGGTACCACCCTATGTTACTAACATCTAAGTAGAAGGAAAAGATATATTTTCTATATAAAAGGTAGCCACATAAGGATAATCAAAAGTTCTAACTGGGGTATTTCAGCCAGCTAGAATCTCCCAGCTATCAAATATACGCATTCAATGTCACCAGAGGGAAGTGGTAAAGAACAACACCCTTTGGTATCAGGAGGCCTGGATCTTACTTCTGACGCTGCTACTTCACTTTGTGGATTTATGCAGGTTAATTTCTTTCCCTAAAGTTTTACATTTCATTCATAAAATTGGGACCTATCTTATAGAATGGTGGTAGAGTTCTAATGAGCTTTTTCTTGGTGGGAGGGATGGGGGATGAGGAGAGGGGAGCAGGGAGATTGCTTGCTTTATCTGCTGCCTTGGTAATTAGGGTAATTAATAGTGAAACTTCCATTTTTTGAAATATGTGTATGTGGTAGAAAATAAATGGCCTCTTCCAGACCTGAGAGAGGTAACGGTGAAGTATTTGGTAGGCTTTGTGGTTTGTAACATCTCAAGCAGGTATTCCTAGTTATTTAATGTAACTCATTAGGTTTAATGTTCAATTTAATTGCCTACTTATAAGCATTTTTGCTTTCTTTGCAGTTTGAAGTAATGTGGTCCATGAATGATTATAACTCTTATTACAGGCTTAATGTTTCCAAATTCTGGATGATTATTCTTTTGTCTTGACTACTCCAGAAAGATATTCCTCCATAAGAGAAAACTAATATTGATTCAACCAATGCTTACTGAACACCTATTGGCAGGTATATTTTGGGGCACTGGATGGATGGATGCAAAGAAAAGTCAAACAGGCTTTTTGGCCTGTAAGGAGCTTACTGTGAAAGCCTGTGAAAGGTCAAACAGGCATTTTGGCCTGTAAGGAGTTTACTGTGATGGTTAATACTGAGTGTCAACTTGATTGCACTGAGGGATACGGAGTATTGATCCTGGGTGTGTCTGTGTGGGTGTTGCCCAAAAAAGATTAAATATGTGAGTCAGTGGGCTGGGGAAGGCAGATCCACCCTTAATCTGGTGGGCACAATCTAATCAGCTTCCAGCAAATATAAAGCAGGCAGAAAAACATGAAAAGGAGAGACGAGCCTAGCCTCCCAGCCTACATCTTTCTCCCATGCTAGATACTTCCTGCCCTCAAACATCTGACTCCAGGTTCTTCAGTTTTGGGACTTGGACTGGCTGTCCTTGCTCCTCAGCTTACAGATAGCCTATTGTGGGACCTTGTGATTGTGTAAGTGAATACTTAATAAACTCCCTAAGACATATATATCTTATTAGTTATATCCCTCTAAGAGAACCCTGACTAATACAGATTTTGGTACCAGGAGTGGTTCTAGATGAACAGAATATTAAAAATGGAGTTCTTTCATTGGTTTTGGGGTTTCTGGAGTTGGCTGCTTAATATGATTAGACCCAAAAATGCTAAGGACTCTACTTCTAATAGTACAGAAAACACTGATAGTCCTTGGCAGAAACTGTTTAGAGAGTTATGCAAAATAAATACCTTTGACACTCCTAATTCACTGCTCGTGAGAGGCAAGGAGTTTAGCGACTCTGTACATAGTACATTTGACCATATGTGGAGAACCAAGGAACACAGTGAAGCTGGTTGGCTGCTCCTAAGTTCAATGGACAAAGTGATGAAAGAAAATAATGAACTCAGGGATTCTGTCTCCCAGCTTCAGAAGCAGATACTGAGCCTCAAATCTGCTAAGATTGCACTAAGTGAGAGTCTTATCTCCTAGACAAAGAGCCAAAATTGTGGAAAAATAGACACAAGCTCTTAAAGGCGGCCCACTGTGAGTGAGCTGGAAATGCCTGATCTCCCTTGGCTTAATGTAGAGGAAGGAATCCAAAGGTTTAGGGAGATTGGGGTGGTGGAGTGGATTAGTTCCTTTAGACCTACTCATCCCAGCTGGGAGGGTCCAGAAGATATACCCTTGACCAATGCCTTGCAAAATAGACTTGGGAGGGCAGCACCTGCATCTTTGAAGAGCCCTGTAATTGCCATTCTCTGTATGTCAGATCTAATAGTGGGAACCACAGTCACTCAACTACAAAATGGGAATAACTGGATCCAGAGGTGGCAGGGGCCAGGTGGCAGGGGCCAAGTGGCAGCACTCAACCATCAAAGGCAAGGTGAGCATAACTACCATAATGGACAGCAGAGGCAAAGTGGCAATCAGAATAGTCTGACTCATGTAGAGCTCTGGCATTGGCTAATTAATCATGGTGTTCCTAAAAGTGAAATTGATAGGAAGCCTACTGCATTCTTACTTCAATTACACAAACAGAAAACTTCTAGGTTGAATGGACAAAAGACTAATTTGAATTATAAAAACAGAGAATCACGGCTCCTCAATCAATTTCCAGACTTGAGCCAGTTTACAGACCCAGAACCCTTTGGACAAAGGGGAGGCTGAGTCCCCTTGAGGAAGGACCCCACTACATGACTGAAAATTTATGCAGTAGATCTTTCTCTCATCCTTCCCCAAGGAGACCTCTGGTCTTTTACCAGGGTAACTGCACTCAGGAAAGGAAAATGATCAGACACTTCGGGGACTACTGGACACTGGCTCTGAGCTGACATTGATTCCAGGGGACCCAAAACATCATTGTGGTCCTCCATTTAAGCTAGGGGCTTATGGAAGTCAGATAATTAATGGAGTTTTAGCTCAGGTCCAGCTTACAGTGTGTCCAGTGGGTCCCTGGACTTATCCTGTGGTCATTTCCCCAGTGCCAGAATGTATAATTGGCATAGGCATACTTAGCAGCTGGCAGAACCCCCACATTGGCTGACTAGTAGGGTGACGGCTATTATGGGGGAAAAGCCCAAATGGAAGCCATTAGAGATGCCTCTACCTAGAAAAATAGCAAATCAAAAACAGTATCATGTGCCTGGAGGGACTGAGGAGATTAGTGCCACCAACAGGGACTTGAAAGACGCAGGGATGGTGATTCCCACCACATTCCCATTTGACTCTCCCATTTGGCCCGTGCAGAAGACAGATGCATCTTGGAAAATGATAGTGGATTATCATAAGCTTAACCAAGTGGTGACGCCAATTGCAGCTGCTGTACCAGATGTGGTTTCATTGCTTGAGCAAATTAACACACCTCCTGGTACTTGGTATGCAGCCATTGACTTGGCAAATGCCTTTTTCTCCATTCCTGTCCATAAGGCCCACTAGAAGCAATTTGCCTTCAGCTGGCAAGGCTAGCAATATACCTTTACTGTCCTACCTCAGGGGTATATCAACTCTCTGGCTTTGTGTCACAATCTTATTCAGAGAGACCTTGATCGCTTTTTGCTTCCACAAGATATCACTCTGGTCCATTACATTGACGTTATGCTGATTGGATCCAGAGAACAAGAGGTAGCAAACACACTGGACTTACTGGTGAGACATTTGCAAGCCAGAGGATAAGAAATCCAACTAAAATTCAGGGACCTTCTACCCCAGTAAAATTTCCAGGGGTCCAGTGGTGTGGGGCTTGTTGAGATATTCCTTTTAAGGTGAAGGATAAGTTGCTGCATTTGGCCCCTCCTACAACCAAGAAAGAGGCACAACACTTAGTGGGCCTATTTGGATTTTGGAGGCAACACATTCCTCATTTGGGTGTGTTACTCTGGCCCATTTATTGAGTGACCCGAAAGGCTGCCAGTTTTGAGTGGGGTCCAGAACAGGAGAAGGTTCTGCAACAGGTCCAGGCTGCTATGCAAGCTGCTCTGCCACTTGGGACATATGATCCAGCAGATCCAATGGTGCTTGAGTTGTCAGTGGCAGATAGGGATGCTGTTTGGAGCCTTTGGCAGGCCCCCGTAGGTGAATCACAGTGGAGTCCTCTAGGACTTTGCAGCAAGGCCCTGCCATCTTCTGCAGATAACTACTCTCCTTTTGAGAGACAGCTCTTGGCCTATTACTGGCTTTGGTGGAAACTGAACGTTTGACTGTGGGTCATCAAGTCACCATGCAACCTGAACTGCCTATCATGAACTGGGTGCTTTCTGACCCCTCTAGCCATAAAGTGGGTTGTGCACAGCAGCATCCCATCATCAAATGGAAGTGGTATATACGTGATCTGACTCAGGCAAGTCCTGAAGGCACAAGTAAGTTACATGAGGAAGTGGCTCAAGTGCCCATGGTCTCCACTCCTGCCACCCTGCCTTCTCTCCCCCAGCCTGCACCCATGGCCTAATGGGGAGTTCCCTATGATCAGTTGACAGAGGAGGAGAAGACTAGGGCCTATTCACAGATGGTTCTGCACGATATGCAGGCACCACCCAAAAGTGGACAGCTTCAGCACTACAGCCCCTTTCTAGGACATCCCTGAAGGACAGAGGTGAAGGGAAATCTTCCCGGTGGGCAGAACTTCAAGCAGTGCACCTAGCTGTGCACTTTGCATGGAAGGAGAAATGGCCCAATATGCGATTATATATGAATTCATGGGCTGTAGCCAATGGCTTGGCTGGATGGTCAGGGACTTGGAAGAAGCATGATTGAAAAATTGGTGACAAAGAAATTTGGGAAAAAGTTATGTGGATGGACCTTTCTGAGTGGTCAAAAACTGTGAAGCTATTTGTATCCCATGTAAGTGCTCACCAACGGGTGACCTCAGCAGAGGAGGAGTTTAATAATCAGGTGAATAGGATGACCTGTTCTGTGGACACCACTCAGCCTCTTTCCCCAGCCACCCGTCACCACCCAATGGGCCCATGAACAAAGTGGCCATGGTGGCAGGGGTGGAGGTTATGCATGGGCTCAGCAACACGGACTTCCACTCACCAAGGCTGACCTGGCTATGATCACTGCTGAGTGCCCAAATTGCCAGCAGCAGAGACCAACACTGACCCCTCCATATGGCACTATCCCTCAGGGTGATCAGCCAGCTACCTGGTGGCAGGTTGATTATATTGGACCTCTTCCATCATGGAAAGGGCAGAGGTTTGTCCTCACTGGAACAGACATTTACTCCGGATATGGGTTTGCCTATCCTGCACACAATGCTTCTGCCAAGACTACCATCTGTGGACTCACGGAATGCCTTATCCACCATCGTGGTATTCCATGCAGCATTGTCTCTGACCAAGGCACTCACTTTATGGCCAAAGAAGTGTGGCAGTGGGTTCATGCTCATGGAATTCACTGGTCTTACCATGCTCCCCATCATCCTGAAGCAGTTATATTGATAGAATGGTGGAATGGCCTTTCGAAGTCACAATTACAATGCCAACTAGGTGACAACAGTTTGCAGGGCTGGGGCAGAGTTCTCCAGAGGGCCGTGTACACTCTGAATCAGCATCCAATATATGGTACTGTTTCTCCTATAGCCAGGATTCACAGGTCCAGGAATCAAGGGGCGGAAGTGAAAGTGGTACCACTCACCATCACCCCTACTGATCCACTAGCAAAATTTTTGCTTCCTGTTCCCAAGACATTACCTTCTGCTGGCCTAGAGATCTTAGTTCCAGAGGGAGGAACACTGCCACCAGGAAACACAACGATTCCATTAAACTGGAAGTTAAGATTGCCACCTGGACAGTTTGGGATCCTCCTACCTTTCAGTCAACAGGCTAAGAAGAAAATTACTGTGTTGGCTGGCATGATTGACCGGACTATCAAGAGGAAATCAGTCTACTACTCCACAGCAGAGGTAAGGAAGACTACATATGGAACACAGGAAATCCATTAAGGCATCTCTCAGTATTACCATGCCCTGTGATTAAGGTCAACAGGAAACTACAACAGCCCAATCCAGGCGGGACTACAAATGGTCCAGACCCTTCAGGAATAAAGGTTTGGGTCACTCCACCAGGGAAAAGAACCTGCTGAGGTGCTTGCTGTAGGCAAAAGGAATACTGAATGGGTAGAAGAAGGTAGTCATCAATACCAGCTACGACCATGTGACCAGCTGCAGAAACAGACTGTAATTGTCAAGAGTATTTCCTCCTTCTTTTGTTAAAAACATGTTTGTGTATAGATACACTCATACTAAGAAAATATCTTCATTTCCTTTTCCTTTATCATGTGACATAAGATTTATTGACTTCACAAGAGCATGTAAGTACTGTTAACTTTATGTAATAGTATTTGCACTGGGGATTGGTGCATTTCTGCTTGTACGAAGGATAGTTGTATTATGTTATGCACAATTTTGACCTCATTATTGTCTTTATTTGAAGATTATGTATGATCTCAGGAGATGTGTATGGGTTCAAGTTGACAAGGGGTGGGCTTTTGATGGTTAATACTGAGTGTCACCTTGATTGCATTGAGGGATACAGAGTATTGATCCTGGGTGTGTCCGTGTGGGTGTTGCCCAAAAGAGATTAAACATTTGTGTCAGTGGGCTGTGGAAGGCAGATCCACCCTTAATCTGGTGGGCACAAGCTAATCAGCTTCCAGCAAATATAAACGAGGCAGAAAAACATGAAAAGGAGAAATGAGCCTAGCCTCCCAGCCTACATCTTTCTCCCACGCTGGATGCTTCCTGCCCTCAAACATCTGACTCCAATTTCTTTAGTTTTGAGACTTGGACTGGCTCTCCTTGCTCCTCAGCTTACAGCCAGCCTATTGTGGGACCTTGGGACCATGTAAGTTAATACTTAATAAACTCCCCTTTATAGATATATGATATATGTACATATATCATATGTATATATATATCATATATAGCATATATATAGCATATATGTATATATGATATATATGTACATATATATATCCTATTAGTTCTGTCCCTCTAAGAAAACCCTAGTACACTTAACCCTCTAGTTTTCACTGTCACCAAACCAGCAGAGTCAGCATCATCCAGGGACTTGTTAGATATGTACCTTCTCAGGCCCCATCTCAGACAGAATCAATCAGAGACTCGCGGGATGACCCCCAGGTGTTTCTGTGTTTGAATAAGCCCTCTTCAAAGATCATTCTCATGTCAAAGCAATAAATACGTCATTAGCTTAATTAGTTAAATCTAAAAGTACCTTTTGCCCTTTAGGGAAACAGAGGCCCAGAGGCCACAGGAGAAGTTGGTGGAGTAACTGCAACCAGAACTCAGGTCTCCTACCCACAATGGCCAATGACCTTTCTACTTCTTTTCTGATGCTTTAATCCCTAAATCCAAAAGGAAGCCCCAAGCATTACCAGCCCAAAGTGCAAACACTTGTTTTCAAAGAGCAGAAAAAGAAAGAACCTACTCTCTTTGAAAATAAGGACCACCAGTAAAAACTAATATCTGATCAAAATCATTCTGTAAACAAGCAGTAATTTCCCAAGCCTTTAACACATTTCCAAGTTATATTTCCAAGCTATATTTTATATTTATAAAAATTTGTGGGGGAGGGGGACTCGGTAGAAATAATTGACTAGAATAATATTTGGAAGAATATACAGTTAAAGATATGTTAATAGTGGCTCCCTCTCCCTAGCAGATTATGGATAACCTTTATTTTTTTCTTTGTATTTTCCTGAACTGTTTCAATAGCTAAATATTACTTTTGGAATCAGGGGAAAAGTTAAAATTGTTTTTTGAAATATTATATCCATATCACTCAACACGAAAGTTTATTTTGTAATTCTATTTCTTTCCTTACAGCAGGATAGTGTGTGTATAGTAATTATTTATATCATGCCATATGTTACAAAGAAGATGAAATTTGGTAAATATATTCCTTCCAGCTGGAAACTGAAAATGAAGAGGTTAAATGCATTCCTAGGTTCAGAGCAATACGAATTAAGACAAGCTAACTGCGAAGCTAAAGGAAAAATTAATCCCAGTATTGAGATCTCTGAGAGCATCCTTTTGAAAAATGTTTATGTGACACACAGCTCCTTATTCCATCCCCCTGATATTTAACCCCTGGCACAAAACAGAATGTTCAGCAATTCCTGGCAAAGTCTTAGGAGTTCAGGGGATAAAATGCATGGGAGAAGATGAGAGACATAAGAAATGGAATGATTCTACTTTCACATAAAATTATGTCCCTGTAGACAAAGAGACATCCAAAATTACTGGCAAATTGTCCACAGTAACCTAAATTTATTTTTCTTTCTCAAGAAACGTCTACTTACTTCAAAAACATCTATGTTGCAGATCTTATTCTGCAAGTCAAAAATAAATAAATAATTAAAATGGACTCATTTAAATAAACATTTCTGCCACAAAAGCATTGTCATAATGTTTCACTTGATAAGATGAATTTAGCGCTTCAAAGAAAATCTAGTCTTGTTTTACTGAAACTCTCAGCAATATAAATTCAGTGAATGTTAACTGAAATTCCTTAAAGAAAATCAGAAGTAAAGTTAAGATCTGCCAGAATAAATATATAAAAGGAAACACTGGTGGCCTCTCTCCTTCATCACAATACCTCCCAACAGCTGACATTTATAGAACTTGCAGACTCTCAGGAAAGGATGAGTTACTGGGAATAGACTCTCTCTACATATATATAGTTTACGGTGCATGAGATCATATTTACAGGACAATTTAGCTTAAGAGTGGTACAATATCAAAGAACTTAGAATTTATCATCTATAGCATGCGAGATTTGGCTTGCAAAGGTTTCTCTCTCAAGAGTCTCACCAAATGTCCCTCAGCCCTCTACTTTCCTTCACAGAGTAGTCCCACCCATTGAAAAAGTAATAAATTAAGAATAAAGAATACACATCTTACAGAAAGTTTCCCACCATAGTCCCAGTTCCCACTCTATGTAATTACCTATTTGCCTATGAAAATTGATATGTAAGAGCCGTGTTGTCAACACATTTAACTAAACCTAACAGTTTCCTTTCAGTCTTAACACTTTTTGACAGACCATACACACACAAACTTGTAGCTCATTCTCTAACTCCATTTTGATACTTACAAGCCCAGTTCTTCCATCTCTCACCCTCCCTGGAAAGAAAGTCCAGTGGAAGTTTTACCTAAACTTGATTATTTTTGCGTTTTTCTTTGGGGTTGTTAAAGGTATTGATCAGAACTCACCTCCCAAGCATTGATAATTCCAAGCCGACGAGACCCCAAATATCTTCAGTTTGTAACATAGAAATGCCACTGGTCTCAACGAGAGAGAAGGAAAATAACGTTCCTACTCCGTCAAATTAAGAAACAAAAATGAAATACAGCAGCTTTCATTCTGAACAAAATTAAATTTTCTGGGTCACTTTCCCTGTCTCACTGGGCCACTTTTTTACGCAGCCTGCTGGTGACTGTAAACACGGTCTCTTCACTCCTCACGCAACCAGTTCATTTGTCATCCTCTCCAAGCGAATAGCCACCGCTTCCTTTGCTAGCGCAGTTCCCAAACAACAAACCTCCCCACCCGCCCCTGCCCTCCACACCTCACCGCGGAGACTCGCTTTCTTTTTTTCCAAACCACAAATGGGCGAGCTTGTTCAGGGAAAAAGTTAATGAACCCCTGATTAGAGGCAAAGCTGCCCTACCTGCGATCACAACATCGGAAGATTGGAAGTATCTAAAAGCGCCATCCTCTGCGCTCTCGTCCCCGTCGGTGTGCGCTTCACACCCAGAAACCCAGGAACATGATTTATATGCAGACCTGCACCCATCCCACACAAGTCCACACGCCAGCTTGCCTAACCACTTATGTAAGCTCGTGCTTCCACAGTCCCAAACTGCAGACACACACACACGGGCACCTGTCACGCATCTGAAATGGACAAGCACCCACACCCAGGAGATGAAATCAACACATATTAATGGGGTGGGGAGGGAGGATACTGTTTTAAACCATGTTTTTCCCCCATTTGTTTCTTGCCCATTTTTTATCACAACTACAATTACCTTAGCAACCAAAGAATTGCCTTGACTCTCCCTCTGGCTCCAGAATTTCTCCTAAAGCCAACCTTGCGCCAGGTTCATGATAAAGCTGGAGAAGCCCAGGGAACCGGGGACCGGCAGCCTCTTGGGGGCGGAGGGGAAGTCTAGTCCGTCTCCGCGCGGCTCCCCACAGCCTCGCCTCCTCTTTCCGAGTTTCCGTGGTGGCGAGCGCAGGGGCTCAGAGAGCGGAGAGCGAAGCCCCGGGCCCGCGAGGACGCGCGGCGGGTCGCATGGTGCCAGGACGCGGGGCGCACAGGGTGTCCACGGCGCGCTCCGGGCTGGCCTGGCTCTCCGCGCTCCCAGGCGTTCGCCGCTTGCCCGCCTCTGCCCGCCCGGTCGGCAAGGGTGCGCGGAGGTCTGTCCGTTCCCTCGGCGCCTGGCGGCTCCGGCGGCTGTAGGAACGCGGCGCCCAGGCGGAGCTCTCGCCGCCGAGCAGGGCCGAGCGCGAGGAGCTGCCCCAACTCGCGAAGCCGTTCAGCTCCGCGGCCCGCGAGCTGCTGCAGCGGCGCCCGCTGTCGGATGCCGAGCGGAGCTGCAGCCCCGTGCCCCGCGCACCTGGGCGCCGGCACCTGGGCCCCGGCACCTGGGCCCCGGCACCTGGGCCCCGGCACCTGGGCCCGGACCGCGTGCTGCAGGGAGGGGCCGGCGGGCGGGGCCGGCACCTGAGCGCGTCCCGAGGGCGCCGCCGCACGGCTCACCTGTTCCCAGAGCCGCGGAAGGCGCAGACCGTGATTTGCCCGAGGAGGAGAAAACCTAAAAATTCCTCATCCTGAAGAAGCCGCCGAGAAAACCGAGAGACTGTCTCGACCGGGCGGAGGCTGCTTTCGTCAATTCCAAACTGGCCCGGTCCGGAAACTTCAGCGGCGTCAAGGTTCTCTTAGGGATTCCCGGCCCGGGGTGAGGTGCCCGGCGGCTTCTGAATCTCCCTCACTGACGTGTTGCTGGCGCCCTCTAAATTAAAACGGGACACCGCGATCGTCAGCGATATTGTTCCTAACCTCGTCATTTTTATGTATTCAACATGCACACCACACGCTGCATTTGGAATATTACAGGATGATTCCTATCTGGAACACTACAAAAGAACTTTCGAGAAAAGTAACTCTCAGATATACTTGGGGGAAGCAGAAAAAAGTCGAAGACAGAAAATGAGAAAGTAACTTGAACTGATGCCTTTCTTTAACGTGGGAGTTTTGAAATGCGATGTGTACTTAGATTCAAGAAGCTGCAGGTGGAAATAGGACAAGATCATTAGTGCTGGACGGTAACCGTGGGATTTGTGTGCAATATCAATGCTATCAATATCAAGAATAAATTTGAGATTTAGTCCTGAATTGTAGTATGTCACCAGAAAAGGGGGAAAATACTTGAAATAAAATACCTAAATGCCTTTAACGATGGATGACCTGGACTCCTCATTCACATGGGTCCAGAAGTTAAAGTCTCCTTCCCAAATTGTGTCTTTTCCCGCCATTCTACATTGATTAATGGATGTATTCATTCTTTCCTTCAATAGACAAATAGCACCTGCTCTGTGTTAGACCCTCTTCTAACATTAGAAATGGATAATAAAGGAAGCAGTCTCTGCCCTGAAGCCTTCGCGTCGAATGGGATAACACACAAGCAGACGTGTGTTATGTTAGGCTTAGTACACAAGAGGAGGTACAGAAAGGCGGGGGGTGGGGGGAAACCTGCAACCAAGAGAAACCATACCCAGCCTAGTGAGGAAAACAGAATTGTAACAGATGTCCCAGTTGTTTATTAAAGCTGAAATATAAAATCTTTCCTTCCTCACCCTCAATACTTGGCTCAAGCCGGTTGTGGAGCTGGCTGTGGCCGTTTGTCACAGTTAAAGAATAGGCTGTGCATGGAGCGAAAGGTAGTGACTAGGGAAACTTCCGCTTTGAGGAGCTCTGCTTTTTTTTTTTTTTTTTTTTTTTTTTTGAGACGTAGTTTCCTTCTTGTTGCCCAGGCTGGAGTGTGGTGGTGCAATCTTGGCTCACTGCAACCTCCGCCTCCCAGGTTCAAGCGATTCTCCTGCCTCAGCCTCCCAAGTAGCTGGGATTACAGGTGCCTGCCAGCTAATTTTTTGTGTGTTTTCAGTAGAGATGGGGTTTCACCATGTTGGCCAAGCTGGTCTCAAATTCCTGACCTCAGATGATCCACCCGCCTTGGCCACCCAAAGTGCTGGGATTACAGACTTGAGCCACCACACCCAGTGGGAACTCTGCATTTCTGAGGCTAGCCGCTCCTTGAGGGCCAAGTACAGCATGAAGGAATAATACTGTGGAATTATGAACAGCAGCCTCCAGGCTCATCAGAAGAAAGCCTTACTGTGTACTTCTCTTTAAAAAAAAAATGTGAAATCAGATATTTATAGGAATTAGATATGTATTTTCATATTGATACATTTTGTGTATTATATGGGATTCCTGATATATCTATGTAGTATGGTTTCTTATACATAAAATATCTGATTTCATATGTATGTGTATATATGTGGGGGGTATTTTTTATATATATGTATGTAATAGAGACAGGACACATTTTTTGCTGACATGGCCAAGAGATTGGTTTATGTGCTAGGGAATTGAGCAAAGAAGTAAATACATTAAGAAAATTGGAGCCAGTCATCTCACTGCTGGAGAAGGGAATTACCAATACAGAAAGGCAAGAGATCTAGTTATGTGGCTTGAAGTTGGAGATGAAGGTGTAAAATGATTTTGGATCCAAAGAGATTATAGATAGATAGACAGAAAAATATAAGTGTATATGTGTGTGTATATGGTGATATATTTCCTAGATTTGTCGACTGAGAAGGCCTAAAAGCAATGGCACCCCAGTAGCAACGAACACACCTAACACTCAGACCTTGGTTTCTTAACACCATCCTCCACTGTAAGGAACCACGGTTCCTTGGTATAGTGGATGAAACTAGAATAATTTGTTGTGCAAGGAAATGAGAAAATACTTAAAGAATTATGGAGACATGTCAGAAGAATACAGAAGTCAGCTTGAAGGGGTTCCTGTTGGCCAAATCTTGAACAATTTAAGGAGTAAAATAGTTAATGACAAATTTAACCCTTTGAGTAAAATAAGAGTCCATGAGTCCATGCTGATAGAAACAGAGAAGGGAACTCTGTAGTAGAATGTGACTAATAAATGAAGAAGAAAAGATAGAATTAGAAAACCACCATTTGGTAACCACCATGTTAATAATTGATTCAGGCCAGAATCATCAATAAATGCTAAAATTGGTGGGTAAAAGTTTGATGAGGAACAGGATATTTACATAGTCTCAAAGTATATCTCTAAAAATGTTCATTAATACATCATTAATTATTCATAAGTACAGCATACTTATTAACATGCAGCTGTAATACTTGGGAGATATCATCTTAATCGACTGGTAAAATTTTACATAAATGAAAACCAGTGATGGGACAAATCAGCCTTGTGCAGCATCCTGATATGATATGCTGAGAATGTAGTGTCACTTCTTATGCATAAATATGTAAGTTAGGATAAAACATCAGACAAATGCAAATTGAAAGAAAAATCAAGTAACTGGCCAGTATTCTTTAAAAATGTCAAGACTATGATAGTAAAGATGGTTTCAGATTGAAGGATGCTAAAGAGATGAGACAACTAAATGCAGCATGTGATCTTGAATGGGATCCAAAACCTATAAACGACTTTTGTGGCACAATCAGTGGATTCTGTGGATTCAGTGGATTAAAATGGATCATTGTTATTTTCCTGATGTTGTACTCAAGGTATGTAGTAGAGTGTGCTTGTTTTTAGGAAGGAGAAACTGAAATATGAAGTGGTAAAGGGGCATCACATCTGCAACTTACCCTCAGAAGATGGTAAGGGAGCTCTTTGAATTATTTTTGTAGCTTTTGTAATTTATTATAACATTATTTCAAAATGAAAGGTTAAAAAACATACATTAAAGTATAAGTGTTCTTATCAGATTAAAAAAATTGTCTTCCCTTTTATAAAATGATCACCATGGGTTTATTTTAAGAATCAATTCATGACTGGCTGTACTAAAAATATGATTTGATCTATTACTTTGTGAATATATACAATAATGTGATTCAGCCCAATACTTTGTTCATTCATTCAGCAATTACTTAATAAGGGCACACTGCATGCAAGGATCCTGAAATTCATCTAAAGTATCAAGTGAAATAATATTTATAGGTAAAACCCTGATTCTTTTGATTACTTCATTATCAAGTGAGGAGTTGCAGGAAAGTGTGTAATAGAATTGATTGTGGTGTAGCTCTCAAAACGGGTGATAAATTGAACAGAAGAATGGAAATGAGTTGGCAATTTAGTTTCAATAACTTCATTGACAGGCCAAGGTAGAAAACTATTGTGTCGATGCATTTGGTGCATGTATTGATAGTGGTGGCTTTGGGGAGGATAATGAGTTTTGGGTCATGTGGCCCATTGACCAAGACTGCGCATTCATGACATTTGACAGCTGATGATACTTTTCCTCAAACTCCCACATTTTCTTCTTTTCACTCTTAAGTGTAGTCTTTTTCTGAGAGCTAAAGACTCTTTTCTTTGCATTTTGGCAGTAAAAGGAGAAAAGATTCCAGGTCACTTTTGCTTCATGTTAAATCCTGAAAGAAAATAAATGCCTGATTAGACATGTTAGAAATTGGTTCTTTCAGAGAATGGCTCAAAGGGCACAGAATTAGTAACACCTGGGGTACTTATTAAAACTTAGCAATAAAGAGTCTTGAACAACCAGGTGCAGTGGCACACACCTACAATCCCAGCTAACTCAGAAAGCTGAGGCAGGAGGATTGCTTGAGTCCAGGAGTCCAGGAGTTTGAATCCAGCCTGGGCAACATAGTGAGATCCTGTCTCTAAAAAATTAAAAATAAACAAAATTGGATCTGTTTCTTAAATAGATGGTAATCATTTCTGAGGTTTAAAAAAAAAGGATTCCTGAACTTCATCTCAGACCTGATAAGTCACGATTTCTAATGATGGAACCGGGGCATCTACTTTTGAACAAGAATTTGCGAATCACAGCCTGTGGGGCCCTTCCTTCATAGAATGCCCAGCATTTCTGTTACCACTAATTGCATAATCCCCATCTCAAGGAGACAGTATGGCAAGCAAATTGATTACAGTGTGAAGTGGATTTTTTTTTTTCTCTTTGCAATGTGAAGTGGATTTTTTCTGTTTCCAGTGTTAGCACTTGATCTACAGTTTTGAAAACCGTGTGTCTGAGAATGAATGTGTTTATATCACAGTGCTGGAATAGTTATGTTTTCAGACTTGGAAATAATGTTATGTCAGAGTGCAATGCATATTTACAAAGTCCCATGCTTAATAATCAGAATGCAGGGATGTGTATATGTACAGCCAATACAAATGGGATAAAATCTACATCAACAATAACAAGTTTTTAAAAACCTACACCCGGCCCCAAATAACCATGGGCTGCTGTTCATGCCAATTGTTTGGACCGAGCTTCTTTACCTAGACACTCTCATCCACTGCCTTCCCAAAGCTTGTAGTCAGAATTATCACAGAATAGGCAGGTACACATGTAATATGACTTGAAAAGAGGACAGGTCTCCTTGACCAAAAATATCCCACTCTGTCCCCTTCCTGCTAGATGCTGGGATTTCCACAGTTGATTAGAATCAGTGACAGGCATGTTTGGTTAGGACCATGGTAAATAGGCAGAGAATATACTTCAATAAGAAGGATCCTTTACAGAGTCAATATGTGTCCATTGAAACCCTATCAAAAGTCCTAGTCATATATGATCACAGGTAACCCAAAAAGCTGAGGACACTAAAATTGAATGCATAACACCCTGTAAAACAAGAGAAAGCCTTTTTATTAAGGAGAACTATATTCTAATTAATTTAAGTCCTTTTGCTGGTAGTTAAGAACCAGAGTTCAACTCACATGGTATTGTCAACCCTCTTACAAGTCCTGTATTTTCCAACTCTTCATTGATACTCTTTTTTTTTTTTTTTTTTTTTTTCCTGAGACAGAGTCTCACTCTGTCACCCAGCCTGGAGTGCAATGGCGCTATCTTGGCTCACTGCAACCTCTGCCTCCTGGGTTCAAGCGATTCTCCTGCCTCAGCCTCCCAAGCAGCTGGGATTACAGGCATGCACCACCACATCTGACTAATTTTTGTATTTTTAGTAGAGACAGGGTTTTGCCATGTTGGCCAGGCTGGTCTAAAAGCCCTGACCTCAGGTGATCTGCCCACCTCAGTCTCCCAAAGTGCTGTGATTATAGGCATGGGCCACTGTGCCCAGCCTCTTCATTGATATTCTAAAGAACATAGAAATGAAATTTCTAAGATAATTTGAAATCAGTATGCCTCCAACTTTGCTTTTTTTCCTCAAGATTGCTTTGGCTATTTAGAATCTTTGTGCTTCCATATGAGTTTTTAAATTGTGTTTTTCTATTTCTGTGAAAAATACCATTGGAATTTTGATAGTGATCGTGCTGAATCTGTATATCACTTTGGGTAGCGTATACATTTTGACAGTATTAATGTTTCTAAATCATGAACGTGAGATATCTTTCCATTTATTTGTGTCTTCTTCAATTTATTTTTATCAATGCTTTATAGTTTTCTACGTACAGATCTTTTACCTCCTTGGTTAAATTTATTTGTAAGCATTTTATTCTTTTTGATGCTATCATAAATGGGATTGTTTTATTAATTTATTTTTGATAGATCATCATTGGTATAATGAAATGCAGTTGATTTTTATGTGATTTTGTAAGCTATAGTAATCAAGACAGTGTGGTACTGGCATAAAAACAGACAAAAAGACCAATGGAACAGAAGAGGAAGCCCGGAAATAAACCTAATAATATAATATAATATAGTATAATATGAAGTCATCTGATTTTTGACAAAGGCACCAAGAAAATGCATTGGGAAAAGGAGAGTCTCTTAAATAAATGGTACTGGGAAAACTGGATATCCACATGGAAAAGAATGAAATTGGACCCTTATCTTACACCATAGACAAAAGTCAACTCAAAATGGATTAAAGACCTAAACATAGACCAGAAACTGTAAAACTCATAGAAGAAAACAGACGGGGAAAGCTCCTTGACATTGGCCTGAGCAATAAGTTTGTTGGATGCTATACCAAAGGCTCAGGCAACAAAGGCAAAAATAAACAAGTGGAACTACATCAAACTAAAAGGCTTCTGTAAAGCAAAGGAAACAATCATCAGGGTGAAGAGGCAACCTACAGAATGGGAGGAAATATCTGCAAACCTTATGTCTAATAAGGGGTTAATATTCAAAATACATTAGGAACTCAATTCAATCATAAGAAAACAATCTGATTAGAAAATGAGCAAAGAACTTGAATAGACATTTGTTTAAAAGACATAAAAATGGCCAACCCATATATGAAAAGAACGTTCAACATCATTAAATCATCAGAGAAATGCAAACCAAAGCCACAATGAGTGTCACCTCCTGCCTATTAGAATAGCTATCATAAAAAAAGACAAAACATAACAAGTGTTGGCAAGGAGGTGGAAAAAAGGTTACACTGTTGGTAGGAATGTAAACTGGTAGAGCCATTACGGAAAACGTGTGAAGGTTCCCTTAAAAATTAAAAATAGAACTGCCACACGACCCAGCAATCCCACTACTGGGTATCTACCGAAAACAAATAAAATCCGTGATGCTGAAGAGATATCTGCAGTGCCATGTTTATTGAAGCATTGTTAACAATATTCTGGTTATGGAAACAACTTAAGTGTCCATCAGTGGATGAATGGATAAAGAAACTGTTATTATGTAGATTTAGATATATAGATATGTACATTCCATATACATGGAATATTATTCAGCCTTAAAAAAGGAGATTCTGTCATTTGCTACTACATGAATGAAACTGAAAGACATTATCCTAAGTAAAATAAGCTACACAGAGAAAGGAAAATATTGCATGATCTCACTTATATGTGGAATCTTTAAAAAGTCAGATACATAGAAACAGACAGCATAACCGTGGTTACCAAGGGCAGGTGGGGGGCATGGAAATGGGAAGATGTAGGTCAAAGGGGACAAAATAGCAGTTATGTAGGATGAGTATGTCTAGGAATCTAATGTACAGCATGAGGGCTATAGCTAATAATATTGTCTTGTGCACTGGAAATTTGCTAAGAGAGTAGATTTTAGGTGCTCTAACCAAGCACACCAAAAGGTAACTAGGTAAGTGACGGAAATGTTAATTTGCTTGACTGTAGTAATGATACTTTACATATGCATATTACAACATCATGCTGTACACCTTAAACATAGAAAAAAAATTAATTACAAAAATACCAGCCTGGGCAACATAGCAATACCCCATTGCTACAAAAATTTAAAAAATTAGCTGGGCATAGTGGCACAAGCCTGTAGTCCCAGCTACTGGGGAGGCTGAGGTGGGAGAATCACTTGAGCCCAGGAGGCTAAGGCTCCAGTGAGCCATGATTGCACCACTGCACTCCAGCCTGGGCAACATAGCAAGGCACTGTCTCAAAACATAAATGAATGGATGAATGAATAATAAATAAATAATAGGAAGAAATTTCTGCCATTTCCCCAAACAAAAGCCTCGGCAGATTACCCTGTATCTCAAGACAACAGAACTATTCCCTGCGTAGATCACAAAGGTTTCCTGCAATGTCCTTTGTCCCATCTTGCACCATCTCCCAAGACCCAGGAGTAGTTTTCTCTTTAATCCGTAGAACATTTTAATGCCCCACCCCCCGACAAAAGTTCCCTCATTCCCCTTTGGATGCAATCACCTCCCTCCTCCCTGGCCCCTGGTGACTACCGATCTGTTTTCTGTTGCTATGGTTTTGCTTTTTCTAGACCGTCATGGAAATTGAATCCTAGAGTATGCAGTCTTTTGTGTCAGGCTTCTTTTACTTGACATGATGTCTTTTTAGATTCACTCATGATGTTGCACGTATCAGCAGTTCATACATTTTTATTGCTGAGCAGTGCTTCCCGTACAGATATATCACAACTTTTAAAAAAATAGATATGAGGTCTTGCTATGTTTCCCAGGCTGGACTCAAACTCCTGGGCTCAATCAATCCTCTCACCTCAGCCTCCCAAGTAGCTGGGATTACAGGTGTACACCACCATGCCAGCTCTATCACAATTTTTTTAATCCATGCCAGGCTTCTTTTGATAACTATCATACTTCTGACATGCCCTACCCCTAGAAGGCCATGCTCCATTCATACTTTGCCTATGCACAGAATATATAGACTCTGTAATAGCCACTGTTTGTTGTCTACCACACCCATTCCCTTTCCCATCCCCATCCTGGACAATTCTCTACTCACACCTTCTTTGCTGGTTTATCCTCCTTCTAGAAGCCATGACTCAGAGAACACCTAATCCCACCTCCACTAGAGTAGATCTTCATTAGACTAAGCTAATCATGGCTGTTCCATTTCTGTGGCCGTGATATGAAATTATGACCAATAAAAAATGATGGAAAAATATGCTGGGGGCTTTTGGAAAAAGGCTTCTGAGCTTTTAGTCCTTGCTCTCCTGTTCTCCTTAGTCCCGCCATGTCCTGATTCTGGGATCAGGAACTTATTCACATAGGAACCCCAAAAAGCTCAACTCTAGCAAGATTTTCAATGGGTTTTCTGAAATGGAATTTTGAGAACTATAGCATCTAGGTTCCTTTTTTTGTTTTGTTTTGTTTTGTTTTTGTTTTTTGTCTTCCCATCACATTTACTTCTGTGGCAAACAAACAAAAAGAGCATGGTACGGTCTACAAAATACCTGGCCAGTACTGTTCAAAACTGTCAAGAACATAATAATTTTTTTAAAAGACTAAGAAACTAACACAGACTGAAGGAGACTAAGGAGATATGATAACTAAATGCAATGTACTATCCTGGACTGAATCTGGAACAGAAAAATGGCATTAGTAGAAAAACTAGTAATATCTAAATGAAATCTATAGTTTAGTTAACTGTATTGTACCTGTATCAATGTCTTAGTTTTTGACAAATGTACTATGGTTATGTAAGATGTTAACACAGGCCATGATGAAGACTTTGGGTGTTATTTTCGGTGTGAGGGAAAGCTGTTCGGGGTCTTTAAGCAAGAGACTAACACAATCATATGCATTATTCCCATTCTAGCTGCTGTGTTTAGAATATACCACAGGGGAGAGACAGGAAGGATTGTGTCTGTTGTGGTAATCCAGTATGGTGAGGGATGATGGTGTTTTGTCTTGGGTTACACCGATAGAGGAGAAAGTAATGAGAACCTGTCGAGTTCAGAATAACATTTAGCTGATAAAACTTGTTGATGAATTAGAAGAGGATTGTGAGAGGAAGACAGGAGTCAAAGATGATTCCAACCTTAGAAACTTGGGAAAATGATACTGCCATTGACCAAAGTCAAGAACAACAAGATGGAGCATGTTTGCTGGAGAACAGCACTTGGTCTGGAACCCTGTTAGATCTGCCATACCTGTTGGGAGGTTGCATATTCATTTCAGTGCTTTGGGAGAGATGGGGACTAGGAATACAAAATAGGTGGGATTTAAAGCCACAGAACTAAGAGAAATTCCCGTGGCAGTGACAGTGTCTACAGAGAGCAAAACAGGGTGAAAAAGCTTGGGAGAATCTGCCAACCATATACTATGTGTTAAACTACACACATGGACACAGACACAGATATCCTGATACAAGCCCATGGGCCCTTCCATCCTATCAAAAATCGCTTTTGTATTCCCTCTTATGAGGCATTCAGCTGGGGCATCAGGAAGTGATGCTTTAAAAAACCGTTGTATCTGCATAACTGAAACTTTGTATTCTTTAACCAATGTCTTCCCATTTCTCCCATCTCCCCACCCTCTGTCAACCACCATTCTTCTCTCTGCTTCTCTGAGTTTGACTTTTTCAGATCCCACATATAAGTGAGATCATGCAGTATTTTTCTGTGTCTGCCTTATTTCATTTAATATAATGCCTGCCAGGGTCATCCACATTGTCCACATTGTGTTACAAATGACAGGATCTCCTTTGTTAGGGCTGGATAATATTCCATTGTATATTTCTTTATTCATCCATCGGTAGACATGTAGGTTGATTCCATATCTTGGCTATTGTGTATGATGTTGCAATAAACATGGGAGCATAGCTATCTCTTCAAAATACAAATTCCATTTCCTTTGGTTATATATCCAGTAGTGGGAATGCTGGGTAATATGGTAGTTCTATTTTTAATCTTTGGGGGAATCCTTTTTTTTTAATCTTTGGGGGAACCCCCTTTTTTCATAATGGCTTTACTAATTTACATTACTACCAACAGAGTGCAAGAATTCCCTTTCTTCACATCCTTACTAACACTTATTTTTTGTCTTTTCAATGATAGCCATTCTAATAGGCATGAGATGATATCTCACTGTGGTTTTGGTTTGCATTTCTCTGATGATTAGTGATGTTGAGCATTTTTTCATATACCAGTTGGCTATTTTTATGTCTTCTTTTGAGAAATGTCCTACTCAGGTCCTTTGCCCTTTTTTAAAATCAAGTTATTTTCTTGCTATTGAGTTTCACATATATTGTGGATATTACCTCCTTAACAGATAATTTGCAAAATATTGTAAATATTTTCTCCCATTCCATAGGTTGCCTCTTTACTCTGTTAATTGTTTCCTTTGCTATGCAGAAGCTTTTTACTTTGATGCAATCCCATTTGTCTATTTTT
Source organism: Gorilla gorilla gorilla (assembly GCF_029281585.2). Taxonomy (NCBI): domain Eukaryota; kingdom Metazoa; phylum Chordata; class Mammalia; order Primates; family Hominidae; genus Gorilla; species Gorilla gorilla. Next base: position 88,796,322 of record NC_073239.2, on the reverse strand, counting down.
GCTTTCGTTGCCTGTGCTTTTGGGGTCATATCTAAAAAATCATTGCCCAGAAACTGATGTATTTAACCTGCATTCTAGTAAGACAAAAGTATTTCCATTAGATTTAATATACACATGAGCAGGCAGTTAGTATTTAAAATACCCCAACCAGACATACTTATTATTCTTAGGGTAACTGCCCCAAGTTGATCTTTGTGTGTGTGTGTGCGCGCGTGTGCATGCAAGAAGGAATTCACAGAAGGGTTTTAAGTTCTTTTCAATTAACTCTAAATGTTTTTTTAATTTCTATTTCTCTGCATTCTGACCTCTTTTTTCAGACAAAGTCTTTATTTCCTACCTCTTTCTCTTCAGTAGACCTCGACTCCATCATATACACTCAACCATCAGCCCTCCTCACCAGCTCCCTTGCTGACTTGTTCAGTGGGGTTTTCCTTCCATCTTGACTCCCCTCACAATGGGGACAACACAACTCTCCTCCTTTATATGTGATATGATTATTCTATAGCAAATTGTGAAGACAAAGGTGGCCAAAAGTAGAGCCTTTAGTAGATTCTTTGGTCTGGATGATAAAGCTGCTGAGCTGCCTTGGGTGTGATAACCACTAGCGCAGATTAATCAGTACCCCAGGCTCACCTTTTCCTCAGTCCTATGGGTAATTAATCTCAAAGACCTGCGTCTGAATTCACAGGTGTTAGAATTTGCCTAAACCTAGGGTAGGATGATTAGTTTACCCTGTTCATGCAAGGGAGAGCTGCCTGTGTAATATTTCTAACCTAGATACATATCTTGAACACCACTCATATCAACAATAAAAAATTCTTTATCTTTTTTTTTTTTTTTTTTTTTTTTTTTTGAGACAGAGCCTTGCTCTGTTACCCAGGCTGGAATGCAGTGGTGTGATCTCTGATCACTGCGACCTCCACCTCCTAGGTTCAAATGATTCTCCTGCCTCAGACTCCTGGGTAGCTGGGATTACAGGCACATGCAACCATACCTGGCTAATTTTTATATGTTTAGTAGAGATGGAGTTTCACCATGTTGGCCAGGCTGGTCTCAAACTCCTGACCTCAAGTTATCCACCCTCCTCGGCCTCCCAAAGTGCCAGGCTTACAGGTGTGAGCCACCGCGCCCAGCTTAAAACATTATTTCTAATGTGCGTTATGCTAACTAACAAATCCTCTGGTGTTGATTAGAGATATAGTTGAAGCTGCATATATTAACCTTCTCCCACCCCCAGCACACACATGTGCAGGCTTTAGAGAGGAGTGTCTATGGACTTCAGACTACTCCTGGAATAGGCATTCCTGGCTAGGAAATTTCAAATATTAACTTCCTATTTATCTGTCCATTAGACTTAACATACACATCACACACACACACACACCCTGTATCTTGTTGACATACAGGTTAAAATACAGCTTTCTCATCCCCAGAGGAGATCTGCTAAGTCAGAAATGCTGTCACTGGGAGCTAAATGTCAGTGCTCTAACTAGCTTTATGGGCAACTAACGTCATCCCCAGACACCCTAGAGTTAGAGGAAGGCTGTTGTAAAGAATAAGAGTAGAGGAACCTGCCCTCACCCCCACGGGCACTTACTGTGGAAAACTATGCACAAGCCAAAGGGAGAACCAGCCTCTGCTCTTCTCCCCCTCTGAGGCTGAGTCCTTACCAGAAGCCGTGGGGAAGTTGGGAGCTGTGGATGACAAAATTGACTCCTTATTTGGAGTTTCCGGAGCCCCTGTGGGCACATGAGCACAAAGGAAGTAAGCTCTTTTCTCTTTTCTGTTTACCCAGGCACTGGGGTAGATCATATATGGTTTTGTTGGGAGCATCACTTTCTTGGGAAAAAAAGGAAAAATTTTCTCTAACCATAAAGAAGAGTTTGTACTATCAGGTGTGTTTCAAACAAAACTTTATCATTGTAACTCAACACCCTGCTTACCATATATATTTGCTTTTCTTTTTAATGTATATCTTAGAAGGCAGTAAAATAATATTATCCGTAAAAAATAGAACAATTGACTAAAATGAAGATTGAAAACTAATCCCAAAGGAAATTGTTAGGGGGTTAAACTTCAGGACGATAGATTGTTTAACAGACTTGCATACCAGGGATGAAGACTATTTCACATAATGGAAAAAGATCAAGATTTAAGAAAATATACACATATAAATATTTATGCTGAGAAAGTAGGAGAGCTTTGTTAAACTACTGTATCAACTCAAATGGAAACACAAAGTTATTTTGCTGTAAACTACATCTCTGTTTGCATCTCTTTCCTCTCAATTAATGAAGTAAACAATTTCAGCAGTAAAATTCCAATCCCAATAAACTACGCATTTTCATTCTCTTTGAGGGGTCTCTAAAACTAAACAAAATTAAGAGAACGAATCCACTGGATAATCTTTTCACAGAATCAGGCTTTAGCAACTGTTTTAATGTAGCAAGTGAAACCAAGCCTGTAAATGGTGAATGCAGCCTTTAATTTCACTATGATGGTTAACTATGAGAAGTGTTTTTTAAATAAGATAAACTCAAGCTGAAAAATCTAAGAACCACCATCTTAAAAACATACAGTTCAAGAGTTTCTCCAAGTTGGCCTTATACTTGAGAAGTTTTTTTTTTTTTTGAGACTGGAGTCTTGCTCTGTCACCCAGGCTGGAGTGCAGTGGCACGATCTCGGCTCACTGCAAGCTCCGCCCCCCGGGTTCACGCCATTCTCCTGCCTCAGACTCCCGAGTAGCTGGGACTACAGGCGCCCGCCACTACGCCTGGCTAATTTTTTTTTTTTTTTTTTTTGTATTTTCAGTAGAGACGGGGTTTCGCCGTGTTAGCCAGGATTGTCTCAATCTCCTGACCTCGTGATGCGCCCGTCTCGGCCTCCCAAAGTGGTGGGATTACAGGCGTGAGCCACCGCGCCCGGCCGAGAAGCTTAAATTGACAGGAAAACCCCACCGCTAAGAAGTCCTAGCTGGTAACGTTTGCAGTTAGTCTCCGCTACTTATTTTACAGATAAGAAAATAGGCCCAGGGAGAATCATTAAATGATCAGGGACACACTACCAAAAGATGACCCCTGGAACAGAACTCACATCTCCCAGTTCCACCCCTGCGTTCTTCCTAATGAGACTTTTCAAAGTTTTTGCTATTGTTTGACTTGTGTTGTTTTTTTCAGCTAAAAAGCAGGCAAGACTGACATGATGACAGAGGGAGCAGGTGGGCCACACGCAGGGCTGCAGCCTAAGCTGTGACTTCTACCAACCCTGAGAGCTCCCAAGGTCACGGGTAGACAAACCAGGTGCTTCCCATCTCCCCAAACCTCCTGTTGCTTGACATCAGAGAAGTCTGATTAATTCGTGCTCTGATTACTTAGGCTTTATTTGTAAATAGTTGTGGTAAAAATCTTTTCCCTACCCAACTGCTTTATGTATACTTTTAACAGCAGCAGCAGCAGCAGCAGAAAAGGGTGTGTGACCTCCACCAGGCAGCCTCTGTGATGAGGTCTGTCATGTGTACCATGCGATCCCAACATAGGTCTGGGGAGCTCTGATATGGTGACCCATATACCGTCACCCCACATCTCCATACTATCACAGCTGGCAGGACAGTCCAGTGAGTTAAAAGAAGTATCTAAGATCATTGCCAATACTAAAGGTGGTCCTAATACCAGAAGCATGTGGTAATTAACTCTATAGACTATTTTAAAATCCATGATCCAGGATCTTAAAGCAGCCTGACCCATGAGTGCAGTCCCAAAGTGATGACCTGTGGCATGCTGTTTCTGAATCTCGTGGATCCCTGACCCTGGCTTGCTTACCACCTATTTTCAGCCATTCTCTTGCCTGGCTAGGGAATTCTATTTCCTTAATTTAACCCTGTGTACACTCTAAGGTTGTCATATGGTCCTCACCTAGGAATCAGCTGGGCAGCTTCTTGAAATGCATATCCCAGGCCATGTATCCAGGGATCCTGATGCAGTGACTTTGGCATGTGTTCTGGGAATCTGCATTTTAACAAACCCCACTGGTCCTTTGCCCTTTGCCCTACAATGCTGACCCCGACACGGACCAGCTCCTCACTAAGCCAGCAGGTACCTTCATGGGCCACCCTGCCAAGTTTACCCCGGGGGTGCTTGCCCTAATTGCCTGATCCTCTCAGAGACCTCATGCCTCAGTGGTGCCATCTCTGAATGGGGTCGGGCTCGGCGTCTGGAGAATTCCTAAAGCATTATAGTCTCCCAGGCCTGCAGATCCACACTGCAAATTCATGCTTGAAATCAGGCTAATTTTCTTTTCAATCCTCAAAGCACAGAGGATTCATTTCCCTCCCTTTCTTGGTCAAAAAAAAACGTATTTCCCTTGAAGAACCTGGATTTATAAAGCACAGAGACCTATTTACCAAAATTTCTTGAGGGCATCCTCTTCCTCAGCCTGTAAACACAAAGCATAAGCCATTTCATCAGTGGGGGCCTTCAGATTGCTGCTAATGAAAACTTAATCAACATTAAAGAGATTTCGTGGCCCGAGTAGCTGGAAGGTCCAGCCAGGTCCAGGCCCAGTTTGATTCAGCTCTTTCCATCTACTTTTTTGTTTTGTTTTCAATCTATTTTGCCTTCCAAGGCATAAGCAGCACGCAGCTCCACATCTACAAACCACAAAAGCAGAGGGGACATGTCTGCTACAGCAGCTAAAAGAATCCTGATTAGACCATTTTGGTCACATGCTGGGCTACTCTGCTAGGGCTGCCATGAGAAAATACAACAGACTGTGTGGTTTAAATAACACTTATTTCTTACAGTTCTGGAGGGTGGAGGTCCAAGATCAAGGGCAGGGTGGTTTCTCTTGAGGCCTCTTTCCTTGGCTTGCAGACGGCCACATTCTTGCTGTGCCCTCCCGTGGTCTGTCCTCTGCGTGTGAGCATCCCTGGTGTTTCTCTATGTCCACATTTCCTCTGCTTATAAGGACACCAGTCAAAGTGGATTAAGGCCCATCCTAACAACGTCATTCCAACTTAATTCCCTCCTTAAAGGCCCTCTCTCCAAACACAGTCACATTCTGAGGTACTAGGGGTTGAAGCTTCAATTTATGAATTTGCAGGGAGCATGGGAGACCCAAAATTCAGCCCATAACACAAACCTACTCTGAACCAATCACTTCAGCACAAATGAACATGCTGATTGACTTAAACAATCCCATCCTGAAGCTAGGGGTGGGAGGAGAGTCTCCCATAACTGACATAGGCTGTACAAAGTGGAGTGGACACTAGGCCCTACTGGGTCCTGCTGGGATGGAGAGAGGGAGGAATGGGATGCTGGGTAGTCATACAACAATGGCCAGAATTGCTATTGCAGCCTCGAAATCCACCCAGGGAACTCACAGGCATCTCTCTGACTACAAGCAGCAGAAACAAGGCACAAAATTCGTCTGCTACACAGGAAGACAGGTGAAGGAGCTGCGGGGGATAATGGAAAGGGTGGGGCTCCCATCAAATGGGGAAAGGTTTACCTGACAGACCACTTTCTGTTCTCCACTTACTCTCTTCCAAGTTGAACTTTTTCTTTTTTTTTTTTGACAAGGAGTCTCACTCTGTCGCCCAGGTTGGAGTGCAGCGGCACGATCTCGCCTCACTGCAACCTCTGCCTCCCGGTTCAAGCGATTCTCCTGCCTCAGCCTCCTGAGTAGCTGGGACTACAGGCACACGCCACCATGCCCGGCTAATTTTTTTTTTTTTTTGATATGTTTACTAGACACGGGGTTTCACCATGTTGGCCAGGCTTGTCTCAAACTCCTGACCTCAAGCGATCTGTCTGCCTCGGCCTCCCAAAGTGCTGGGATTACAAGTGTGAGCCACCACCCCGAGTTGAATCTTGAAGTCTTCTCCAGATGAACGTCACATCTGTTCATCACATTCATTTCTTATGTCACTCTGTATCAATTTAAAAATCTACAGATATCTACTCTTAAGGAAGTGGTGCCTGTTTTCTTTGTGAGCACAAAAATAAGCTCAAGCAGAAGAACAAATAGAAGTAAAGCATTTTTAGGTACAAAAACAATAGTGTGCATGTCTATATTTTTGTCCCATAAAGAAGTTGGTACCACAGTGTTTTTTTAAAAAACACTACTTGTACATTGGGGGTCGGGGGAGGAATGTTGCCAGCCTGGGCAACAAGAGTGAAACTCCATACCCAAAATAAAAGGGGCCTGATTCTTTTACAGGAAACCGACTGGTAAATCATGAATTACTGGTAAATGAAATACTCATCAGCAAGGAGGGACCCGAATGAGTTAAGACTTAAAGCCAAGCTGGAGATGAGAAAGAATTAAGATCCATTAGTTCTTAAAGAGATTCTGGGTAGAAAACAAGCTCACCAGGGTCCAAGAAAAATCTCTAGGAAAAGGAAAGATAAGAAAAGTGAAATTTGGAGTTGGTCATTGGTGTAGGTTCCCCAAATTTATTCTACTCCAAATGTAGCCCAGGACAACCAAAGCAACCTCATTTCCACTGCCAGAGATTGATTTTTCGGGAGCAAACAAGAAATGAACCATGTCCAAAAAAGGAGTTTTCCTCACTTCTCTAAAGAAATACAGGAATAGAAAATGCCTCTTCTTCCACTGGACATGGTCTTGTTAGGGTGTGATGCCTAGAACTTAGCAGTCAGCTGGCCCAAGGACAAAACCCACCTCCAGGGAGAGAGGACCAGGAGAGTCTCAGAGAAGCAAAGCCAGGGCGCACGGCACATGTAATGCCCAAAGCCTGCCCTAACACTGTGCTTCCTGTGATCACGTAATAAACTTCCCTGTACTGGGCCAGTTGGAGTCAGGATCTTGAATTCCTTGCAGCAGAAAGCTTCCTAACAGTTCCACTGGATTTTGATGACCATGAGTTCTAACAGTTAAGTTCTAGCAGGTAAATTAGATAATCCACTTTAATTACCAATTACGAAGCTTTTGGCTGCAAACTGCAGAATACATGACTAAAAGCCTTTTAAACAATAAGGATATTTATTTGTCTTGCTTAACAAGAAGCAGGGAGGAAAGTACTCCTAGGCTCTGTATCCAATTAGACTCCAAATCTGTGATCCTCAGATGACCAAAGAGCAGGAAGAGAGGTGTGGAGTTTCTTCTTGCATGTGTCTCCTTTTTTCAGCAATAAAAAATTGTTCCAAGTTCCTCAGCTCACTTCCTTCATAAGTCTCATTGGCCAGAAAAGAGTGGGTTGCGTGTCCTCCTCTCTTCAAGCAAGTACATGGCCTTTCCAGCCTCTCTCATGGAGCTGGCTCTGCCAGGCAGGAGGATGTGGGAGGCGAATGACTACTGGACATGAGAGCCAGTTCCCTTAGCCAAATCCCCAGCCCACTTTCCTCTGTTAACCTAAGACCGTGAGAGCCACAGAGGAAGGAAAGGAGAAAACTTTATTTTCAGAAGGAGAAACAATCCACAGACTGGGGAGTGCAGCTTCCAGGGAAGATGGAAAGTACAGACTGTACAGAAGGGAGGGAGAAGCTAGTACATATGCCTTGCAGGGCCAGCCTTACACATATTGAGCAAGTTTAGGGGATATCTATGGATGTTCATGAGGGAAATCAGATGCATATGTAGTGGGTAAATGTATATGTAACATACATTCAATGTTCACTTCAGGGTGGGGTTTTAGCATTAAAATGAAGTGAAATCTGGCTCTTTATGTAAAAAAGTGAACTGTAGGCAGGGCGCAGTGGCTCACGCCTGTAATCCCAGCACTTTGGAAGGCCGAGACAGGTGGATCATGAGGTCAGGGGATCGAAACCATCCTGGCTAACACAGTGAAACCCCATCTCTACTAAAAAACATACAAAAAATTAGCCGGGTGTGGTGGTGGCCACCTGTAGTCCCAGCTACCTGGGAGGCTGAGGCAGGAGAGTGGCATGAACCCGGGAGGCAGAGCTTGCAGTGAGCCGAGATCATGCCTCTGCACTCCAGCCTGGGCGACAGAGCAAGACTCCAGCCTCAAAAAAAAGAAAAAAAAAAAGTGAACTGTAGAACCAAAGACAGTTTGTGTGCAGTCTCTATAAGCTGACCCAAAGTGGCTTGGGATCTGCAGCTATTTATCAGGAAAGAATGTTTAGAAGACTTGTCCTCTGTCCAGTTGGAGTGGTGGGACCACAAGGCTGAGAAAGGGGTGAGAGTGTTGGTCAACTGGTACCAGGTGGTCTATCTGGGTCATTTGGGAAATTTCCCGGTTGTAGTTGTTTCAGCAATACTTTTCAGTAGACCTGAGCTCCATCATATATACTCAGCCATCAGCCATCCTCCCCAGCTCCCTTCCTCCTTCTTCAGTTTTGGGGTTTTCTTTCCATCTTGACTCTCCCCACCCTAGTGACACTATAACACTCTTCATTTGTAAGTAATAAGATTCTACAGCAAATTGTGAACATGATGGTCACCAAAAATAGATCCTTTAGTGTGAGAAATAAAAATAAAATCCTAAGCCCAACCAATTGAACAGGCCCCCTCTTGGTCAAAAGGACCCCTGACAAACCTTAAAAATTGAGTTCCCAGCCAGGACAGGACAGGACATTGGATATGCCCCATTATATACTTTGCCCTTGCTAATCACGATTAGACTCTTTCCTCAGAGTTCAGCAAAAACCAGCCCTTTTGAAAGTCTTGCCAGACTTCCTTCTCTCGTTGCCACTTTGACATAACACCTACCAGCATTTCTTTCTAATAAGAGACTAACATAAGAGACCACTGGTCATGGACTGGTTCTGGCAGGTTTACAGAGGCTGCTTACGGGATGCTTTGTGTCTTCCATTTCATCTTTTGATGGATAGAACCTAATTTTAATGCGTTTAGATGTTAAGTCTCCACCCCAAAGTGAATATGGGACGTAAGCAACATGCATGGTTGCCTTCTACACATGCATGCCCCCTTCATGAATATTCATAGTTCCTCCTATAATCTGTTGAATATACATGCTTAGCCAACCTGTTCAGCATTAATTCCTGTCTCACCCTTCTCTTCCTCCAGTGCCTGCTTTCGGTTTCCACCAGAGGCTATGCTTCCCAGCCTGTGGGATGGCCAGCCAGCAGGCTGCAATCCTTTATAAGAAATAAAGCTCTTCACTCCAAATTTATGAACCTCATGATTCTTCAGTTGACAAGTAGAGTCTTTGGTCTGGATGGTAATGCTGCTGAGTGGATGTTAAACACTAGCACAGATTAATCAGTACCCCAGGCTCACCTTTCCCTCGGTTCTATGGGCAATTAATCTCAAAGACCTGCATCTGAATTCACTGGTGTTAGGATCTGCCTAAGCCTACGGTAGGATAATTAGTCTACCCTGTTCACGCAAGGATGAGGTGCCTGTGTAATACTTCTGACATATTTCTCCGTATTTCAAACCCTGCTCATTTTCCCTATGAAAAACAGAATACTTGTGTGACCCAGTGGGAATCCCAATTTTGACTAAAAATGGATGTCTTGCCCATCCTGGCAAATGGGAATGAAGAAGTAATTTAATAAGGTTTAGAAAAAATAAAGAAGTGTGATGGTTCTTGAATCGAGGTGTTGAGTAGCAAACTGTTACCCTTTAGTCCTGTAGGAATTAAGCCATTGTGGTCAGAAGACAGGCAGTGATATTGGCCATTTTGCAGCGAGATCTCCACCTGATGTTCTGTCACAATGCAAATAAGGCACATACTCTGCCTATTAATAAGTTAAATGTACTGTTGACTTTGCTTTTTACACCTTCACTTCCCTGTAAATGTAAATATTTACATTTGTGAGGACATTTACAAAGCACTTTCACAGATCTCTATGAGATCAGAAATCAAGCCAAGAAAGGCAATAATATACCTTATGGAAAAAAGGACAAGACTCAGAGAGGGAAGTCAAATAAAATCATACCAACAGAGCTGGGAAAAATCTCAGGTGTCATTAATCCACACCCTGTCACTGTCCACGCAGACCTCAAGGAATTTAGTTCCAAAGGGATCTCATGTTTTCCCAAATTGTATCCTTCCTCTTGAGTTTCCACTCTGAGAATAGCACCATTACCCCATCACCCAAGGTGGAAATTTGGGCGTCTTCCTAAACATCCCACACTCTCTCATTCCTCACCGCCCTCGAAGTCACCTCCTTCTTGATACCTCTCAAATCTGCCCCTCTCTCTTTACCCAATGCTGCTGTCCTCACCATTTCTCATTTGAACACTTGCTGGGGGAAAAACGTAATTTCTCCTCAACCCTCATAAGTTCGTAGTAGGGGCAGACCCCTGAAACAAAAAACAGATTAGCAAGGGAAAAAATAAGCAAGTTTATTAATGTGTGTAATGCACAGCAATGCCAGAGAAACTTCAATGAAAGGTGACTCAAAGCAGTGACTTAGAACACTGGCTTATGTAGTACCTTAAACAAAAAACAATAAATCTGTAGAGAAATGACAGGACAAAGAGAAGCAGTCTTAGGCTTTCAAAGGTAGGAAACTATGGGGAGGTAAACAGATGAAAATTAACAGAGCAAGGCTCGTTTGTAGATTTCTTTCCTGGAGCTGTCTCCAGTAAAGGAGAATTTATATTCTGTCTTTGGGCAGCAAAGGGGAAGCACAGAGAGAGCTCTTCTCTGCTTGCTGTTTTTTTGTTTTGTTTTTGTTTTTGTTTTAAGACAGAGTCTCGCTCTGTTGCCTAGGCTGGAGTGCAGCGGCACAATCTTGGCTCACTGCAAACTCTGCCTCCTGGGTTCAAGCAATTGTCCTGCCTCAGCCTCCCAAGTAGCTGGGATTCCAGGCGCACGCCACCACACCTGGCTAATTATTTTTGTATTTTAGTAGAGATAGTGTTTCATCATGTTGCCCAGGCTGGTCTCAAACTCCTGAGCTCAGGCAATCTGCCCACCTTGGCCTCCCAAAGTTGTACCATTACAGGCATGAGCCACCGCACCTGGTCTGCTTGCTGTTTTTTAATTGCCTTTAGTTCAAATATACTTATGTCAAAGAGGCTCATTTTGGGGTGACATATTCTGTTTTTCTTCACCATTATAAAAGTGTTTTAACCGGTCTCCCTTGCCTGTAGTTTGGTATCCCCTCCCAACCCAATTATCCTCTCCCCAGTGCCTGAGTGAGCTTTCGGAGTGCAGCTCTGAACACAGCACTCCTTTGCTTAAAAGTCTTCAATAGCTCCTTCTTGAATAGACTGGAGTCCAATCTTAATCTCTCTCTCTCTTTCCCCCTCTCTCTCTCCTTTCTCTCCTCTGTCTCTCTCTTTCCCTCTCTCTCTCTATGTCCTTATTTCTCTCTCTCTCTCCCTCTCTCTCTCTCCCTCTTTTTCTCTCCCCACACCCTCTGTCCTTATTTCTCTCTCTCTGTCTCTCTGTGCAGGTGTATGTGTTTCTGTCTCTGTCTGTCTCTCACACATAAACACATAGAGCAAACTGTATATTACACCTCTACTAAATTGCATCCAGTTTTCTGAACATAGCAAATACTTTCATAACTCTGTTGCCTGAAGAGAGGGTCCCGATACAGACCCCAAGAGCAGGTTCTTGGATCTCATGCAGAAAAGAATTCAAGTCAAGTCACAGAGCACAGTAAAAGAATTGAGTTTATTGGAAACTACTCTATTACAGAGTAGGGCGTCCTCAGAAAACAGAAGGAGGAACACGCCATCCTTTCTTAGTGACTCTACTTACTAGAAACTGTAAGGGGTTAGATTTAGACTTGGAACATGCAGATGTGCTCTTTAAAGGTAGAGGCTATTGGTGTTGGGAGATGACCATTAATCCTTCAACCTAAGCCCACTCATTAACAGTAATTAGCTCGTTAACACTTATTAACACTTAAGTAAAGTGAGCTGTATTCTTAGGACATCTGGACATTCTGCAGACTTGGTGGGAGATGTTCTGTATGGCCATAAATATTCTGTAATTATAATTGATGGTCAGCTTAGAATGTGGTTATTTTCAGACCATAAATATTAACCTTATAAGTGCCTTGTGAGTGCCTCGCTACTCACTTCAAGATGGAATCATTCAGGTCATGTTTTATTAAGCCAGAGGCCTGGTAGGCAGGGGTTCCTCTAACATGTTTATTCTCCCTAGAAGGGCATTCCCTCCTATGCTGCCCATTTACCCAACTAATCCTTGCGTATAAGTCAAGACTCAGCTCCAAGGGTACATCCCTAGGAAGCTTTGCCTGATTCTCCAATAGAATTGACACTACCCCTCCTGTGGCCTCATTGTGCCCTGAACATCAGTAATAGTAATAAATCAGACACTGACTGTTCTATACAATTTCAACTTACTGAATATAAAAAAGTTTTGTTGTTATTAAATGAAAGTATTACAAAATAATTTTATCTTCAAAGAACCACTTGAGAGCAGAAAGTCAGGTAGAAAAGAAAGAAGAGGAAATCCTACCTACATCACCACAGCATGTTTCTTCCAAAGCAGCCGGTCCCTATTTCTCCTGCTTCAAAACAATGGAAAACTCCCACATTGGAAACTCTTGCTAGACGGCATTCTGAAATGATCAGTCATTCCGTGCTGTCCTTGCTGTTCCGCTTCATCACACTTGAAGCTTTGCCGGCTGGGATTTTTGCTGCCTTGGCAAACATGATGATGGTGTCAAACCTAATGTTTCCTAAATTTTTGCAGAAATGCACAGAAGACTTCCATGGGAGCCTATTGTCAATTATCTGGAAAAAGAGAAGTTTGCAGACATTAGAAGCAAGAACTGTGTGAGGATCGGCTCTGGGTTTTAATGAGAAGGATTCAAATTAGAATGTCGGCTATTTCCTATAGTTTGCTAAAAATAACCTGGGTGCCTGCTTCCTTCCCTTGTGCTTCATTTTCAGTGCCTGCTCATCCTGAAGATTCAGAAGAGATGGAAAATGTTCCTTGGGATCCAGTACCAGTGCTATTTGTTCAGATAAACGTGATTTAGCTTTGATCTGCTCTCTTGTGCACCAATGGGCATGCTACCTTTAGGTTCCTGTCAGATATACACTAGAGGAAGCTTCCAGGTGATAAGGCGAACACAAACATCAATCCCTGTTGATTTCACCTCTTAAATCTCCTCCCATCACTGCCACCAACTTGTCCCAAGCTGCCATCATTTCTTGCATGGGCCACTGCAAAACCCTCCTGCCTGCTCCTCCCACCTTGAATCTGCCTTTCCCACCCCGGCCCTCATACTGTAACTAAGAACAATCTCCCCACATAAATCTGAACATATCCCCCCACCACCACTGATCAATGGCTCCCCATTTCTTTTATGATAAAGACTAAAATCCTTAACATGGTCTACAAGCAAGGACCTCCCTGACCTGTGCCGAGACCCTCTCCAGCCCTGCCTCTCCCCTTTCTACAGCCTTGCCCCTCTCCCCTTGGCTCTTCCTACTCCAACCCATGGTCCTTACACCAGTGCCTTCTTCCTTCTATGCCCCAGCCCCACAGGGCCTCAGCTCATGTTCTGTCTTCCCCTCTTTTGTCTACCTAATTCTTACTCATCATTCAGATCTCAATCCAGTAATCACTTTTTCAGGAAAGCAATCCTGACCCTGCAGACAAAGTCAAATTCTCTCCTATATTGGCTCTCCTAGCCCAAAAGCCTCTCCTTTGCAGCACTTATCTCTGCTGCAATTGCAGATTTATTTAATGATTAACTAATTAATAGAATTACCCCTCTGGACCGTAGCCTCATGAGGGCAAGAACCACATCTGCTTCATCATCATTGTATCCTCCACACCCAATACCATGTCTGGCACATATGGGATATTCAATATTTGTTGAAGAAAATAGAATTAATCTCTTGGTTTGGTGTGAACCCAAGCCTCCCTTTTCTTGCAGAGGTCCTTCCCAAGAGAAAGGAAAATATTTCCACATCTAAGGACAGCATTTTCTCTACCTCAGTCTAGGCCCCGTGAATGTCCTTGTTTCCCATCCCTTACTGTTCTTTCCTTAGTCATTTTGGTGGGAAATACCTGTATATAATAAATTGGGAGAGTTTTTCCCTGAATCTCCCTGAAATGTGGGGAATACATTAGTATTATGCTTTTCAGCATAAACTGATCTGACCTCTGCCTGATCTTTGGAGACACAAGTGCCTAAATTAACTCCATATTGCTTCTCAATTTCTTGACTCAAATGGAAGACCTTGTATATACCCCTCGTCATTAAGTTAAATGACATATATTTTAACATTTCAGTCCAGATGAAGTCTTGGGCACTCTCCTGTATCATGGAGGAGATTTCGGGAAGGAAGGGCAAGGGGAGAATGAATGGTGTCAAGGGAAGAGACTCAAAGGTTTTTGTGTGAAGCTTTAAGAATCTGTCTGAGGAAGAGGAAGGGCAGAGTGAGACCAGCAACGGGCCCTCCTAGGCAAAGGGAGGTTGCTTAAGGAAAGCTAACAGAGAGGGTGAGCTGTGACACTTCCTCACCCAGTCTGCCCCGTTCCCCTGACCTAAAGTAGATCAGACCAGTCCTTTGGTTTGGGGCAAGGTGGATCTGGAGCCAGGAGGTGAACAGAGCCCCCAACTGTGCAGACAGCACCCTGCCCACCTTTTCTAGAGGGACAGCATTCAGCAGCTGGTGCTTTGGAAATCCAGCCCAGCCTGTGTTGAGAGAGTTATTATTGGCACATTCTTGAATTTTATCGGGTGTTTTAAAACAGCAATTACTGCGAGGATACGCAGAGATCTATAAACACTGGGAAATGTATTTATCTCCTTGCTCTGTGACAGCTGGGCCAGCTTCCACATGCCAAATGTTTTGGGGCAGGGTCAGATCGAGACTTCAGATGGTTGCCAGCAGGGAGCTACTATTTTGGGGGCACAGGTCATGGGAAAGTCTTATAGCTCAAAGTTGGCTTCTGTGCCTATCCCATAACTTTTCCTTCGGCCTCGTGTATCACAATTATCAACAAGCCTGTCAAATTTGAAGAAATCCTTTGATATCTTTGTTTAAAGACCCAGATGTGGTGCTGCCACACAAGCCTACAAGATAAATGGGCTCATCTTACAGAAAGGGGTAGGCAGCTTCAAGCCTCTCCTGCCTTTCATAGAAACAGAGGCCGGACACAGTAGCTCATGCCTGTATCCTAGCACTTTGGGAGGCCAAGGCAGGCAGACTCCCTGAGCTCAGGAGTTCGAGACCAGCCTGGGCAACATGGTGAAACCCTGTCTCTACTAAAAATACAAAAATTATCCGGTCAGCGTGGCATGTGACTGTAATCCCAGCTACTCAGGAGGCTGAGGCACAGAATTGCTTGAACCCAGGAGGTGGAGGTTGCAGTGAGCCCAGATTGCGCCACTGCACTCCAGCCTGAGTGACAGAGTGAGACTCTGTCTCAAAAAAAAGGGAAAAGAAACAGAGAGAAGAAGGAAAATGTTTAAATATCTTGCAATGTTCTGTTTAAGTATACATTTTCAGTTTCTGATTTGGGCTTTTAGTAATTCTATGTCCCTTTCAAAAACTATAGCTGCAAAAAAAGACAAAACTACATGCAATGCACTTACTTGGAAAATTTAAGTTCAGATTTTCAAAGGGCAAAGAGCTGAGGTTTAAGGTCGTTCATCTGGGAAATTTTTTCCAGCTAAGTGAATGAATGGGAAAGCTAAGGGTCACGTGACCAATGAGAAGTCCATGTAGCTCTCTTTATTGTTTCTCATTCATCTGCCATCCATGGATGGAAAAAGAAACAGATCAAGGGCAGAGAGTGACTTCAGGTCTCTTGAGGAACAGCAGAAAGCAATCCCAGATGAGGATCTAGTGCTAGGACTCTGATTTTCAAATTTTCGTGCATAACAGAACCAGCTAAGAGTGTTATCAAAATGCAGACTGTCAGACCCTTGTGGTATGTGGCCCAGGAATCGGCACTTTCTATGAGCATTTCATGTGATTTCAAAGTTGCCTGAGGAAAAACTATGCTAGGAAAGTTAAATCACAGTAGAAAAAAAAAAAGATAATGGAGTCCAGTATGCACTATTGTTGTTAAAAGCCCAGGGGTAAAAACCAAATATCAGGAAAAGCCAAATATCAGGAAAAGTATAAATTCAAGAAATATTTGGGTTATTAGAAGGTTGAGTTCCATGCAAACATTAGACAAGACCAAGGTAAGCTTAGCAGTCATCAAAAATAACTGCAAAGTAGTAAATGAGGCACCAAATTTTGGTTGCAAAGTCAGAGAAAACCCAACTCTGACTTATGCAAAAATTATCAAGAATCTCTTGGCCCATGGAAATGGAAAGTATAGCAGTAGAGCTGGTCTCCATGGAACTCAGAGGCCCAAACAACATCATTTAAACTCAATCTGTCTTTGCTTCTTAAGTGTTATATTTCCTCTGTATTAGTTCTTTTTCCACAGGCTCTCCCCTTGTGGGGAAGGTATCTTTCTGAAGTTCCACTTTTTCCTATTTGATTCCAAGTCTGTAGAAAAGAGAACTCCTCTTTCCTGATTATTCTAGGGGGAAGAAAAAAGCCAGGGCTACCTCTAATTGGAGTAACTTGGGTCTCAGGACCACTTCTAAATCAATCCCTGTGTCAGGGGTGAAAATACAGTTTTGCTGAGATCTGTATCTTCTTCCCACCCTTAGATTTTGGGGGAGGGAGGAGGCAAAGGGAAAACCAAACTCCATTTATTCAAAGCACAGTGGGGAAGGGGAGATGTTTTCCTGAGAAAAAAATCAGGATGCCCTTCCCAGAAAAAGAGGAAATAGACGCTGGATAGCAGAAGCCACAATTGTCCACTACGATGGCTGACAATTATTCTTCTTGTGTATTTAATTATACAAAAATGTTTCTATCAGTTAGTATTTACTTGTTTTAATAAGCATGGGGTTCTATATTTACATATAGATATGATATTATTGAAATGTCCTGTTTTGTTGTTCATATTCCCCAGTGGATTATAACCCCCAAGAGGGCAGAGACTGTGTTTATCTCATTTATTCATGCGTAGACAGGTCGTCTCCAAAGTGGGATGTCCAAAAGAAGGTACTTGGAGACAACAGTAGAATTTCTATTTACTTTTCTTACCTAATTTTTCTAAGGACAAATGAAAGCTTTATTTTAAGATTTAGTGTATGATATATGCATTGGCAATGACAGTCTCACTATATTTAGAAGTCATACCATCATGCTAATGATAATAAGGCTCCAAGAGAAGCATGCATGTGAACTCTATTCCTCCACGAATTTGTTCCTCCAGCTCCAGGCCTCCCACCCTCTACTCTGTCTCTTCGTCCCACTCAGTCCCATTCAGGCTCGTTACCTCATGGTAAGACTGTCTGACTAACCCCAGGACCTCTCTCTCAAGAAGCACCCTCATTCAAGTGGGAAACCCACCTTCTTTCTGAACCCAGCAAACTGGATATGAGACACTAGCAGTACAATCTGTTAATTCCCATGACCTTTATCCAGAGCCTCACTAATAAGGAACCCAACCTTTCAAAATGTGGATTGAAGAACAGGCTGACCTCAATAGTTAGCCAAGTAGGATTTATCAAACACTTACCATGTGCAGAGTACTGTGCCAGGAAGAGGGAGATGAGATTCATAAGGGAAGAGCCTTGTTCTCAAGGACCTCAACCAATTAGGAAAAGAGGTCATGTAACTAGACAGATGGCTGCCACATAGAAAGGAGGATAAGAATTACACATGCTTCCTTCAAAAGGCATTCTCCTCTGCAGTTTTAAAGGGAGCACTGCCGTTACTCCCCACAGACAGGACCAACTCTTCCTAAATCCCAGGTTCCTGGAGTTCGTTTCAACACAGTGTTGGGCTTAACCCTGCCATACCTAAGCCAATGTCATTATTTCTTCTGTAGATAGAAACAAAGGGGCTTAGATATGTACCTGGTTTATCCAATGAGTCAGGAAACCATCCAACAAAAACTAAAGATTAAAGATTTGATTCCAGGTTTAGAAACCGGACACATCACCTGCCCTGTGCTCATTCCAATAATGTAAACAGACTGGCTCCATTATTTGTTCATCTACGACGGTTGCAGGCAATGTTGCCAATGCCCAATTTTATGTTTCATTAAGATTTCAATTTATCTCTTCCTCATTTAGTCTTGGTGAAGGATCGATATGCCTTTAAATAAATACCACACAATCTTTCAAATAAGTTTATGTTTTTATTTATTTTGTTATAACATGGCCCAGAAGCAACTTCTATTCTTCTTTCTATTTCTCTAACTATATCCATTTTGCCAAAAGTTGTAGTTCTCGGAGTTTTCCTCTTGACTGTCTCTAAGAAAGGAAATTTTTTCTCTATGAATCTTACGTTTCCAAACAGACACCTCTCTGAGAAACAGACTTTAAAAGAAAACTATTATATGTGAGCATTCAGACTTTTTAAACCTGTACTGATGAAATATAAAATGTCCCAAGAGACACTCAAAGGCCCCTTTGAGGTACCAAAGGCTTTACAAGGCTTGCTACCCATGGTACCCGAGGCTCAAAAAAGGTTTTGCTTTTTCTTTAAGCCTAATAAGATTTGACATCATTCAAGTGACTATGGAAATAGTGAGTTACCAAAATAATCTTTGTTAATTTTTTTGTGTACAAAGTGAGTGGGGCAACTCATGTTTTCCCAGATTATCATGTCTCATAGCTGAATTGCTTATATTTTTTTAAATGCAAGTAACAGAAAACTCAACTGTAAATGACTTAAACAATAAAGGGATTTAATCTGCCGTAGATCAAGAGTTCTGAAGCAGGTTGGTTTTCAGTTGATCAACAAAGTCATCAAAAACCAGGTTCTTTCTCCAGGTTTTTTCTCCTCAGAATGTTGACTCTTAATCTCAAGCTTGACACATTATTGTAGAAAGATGGCTGCAACCTCAAGCATCACATCTTTACAAAGGCTAGAAGACAGAATATTCCATCCTTATTTGCCTGATAAAAGAAGTTTTATTTTTCAGAAGTCCTGCAAAAGGTTTTCTTCACATTTTATTGGCCAGAATTATATCATACACCTGTTGGGTCTAAACCAATCATTGGCATGGAAATTGGAATTAATCAAGATGTAATCCTCTAAAGCACCCAATGACCAACAAGTATACAAAATTAGATTTCTATTAGCAAGGAGACATGGCTATCATATAAGAAATAAACAGTCTCTGTGGCCAAGACCAATCCAAAAACAGGGAGATGGGAGTGGGAACAGGGACTGACCAATGGAAACAGCTTTGAAGGAGTCAAATAACTCTCACCTTATGACTGGCCTGGGATGTCAATGGGGAGCCATTCGTTTGGCATCTGAACTGAGTATATTGTCTCTAAAAAAGCTTAGTTAATTAGTTAGTCAATATATTAATTGGGAAGAAGAAAGACCAATAGGTAGCCATGTCCACTGACATGTGGGCAAGGATTTATTGATCAAATTAACTATAAGACACATTGGAAAATAACAACATGAATAATTGTGTTAGACATTTATTATATACCTGCCATGTACCAGCATTGTATAAAATGCTTATGTTATAGGAATGAAAACTGAAGCTAAGAGAAACCAAGTAATTGCCAATATTCACACAACTGGTTTGTGGTAGAACCAAGACTTGAATTCAAGGAAGTCTGACTCTAAAGTTCATATTCTTGATATAGATAGTTAATCCCTGAATTTATTTGGGAATCTCATCAGTTTAGAAACCTATGGACCATAGAACCAGCTCAAATAACTTTCTTCAGTTTTACTCACTTTGAGAAAGATATATTATGCATTTGATATGATTTGGATGTTCATCCTCTCCAAGTCTCTTGTTGAAATGTGATTCCCATTGTTGGAGGTGGAGCCTGGTGGAAGGTGATTGGATCATGGGGGCGGATCCCTCATGAATGGCTTAGCACTATCCCCTTGGTGATAAGTGAGTTCTTGCTCAGTTAGTTCACACATGATCTGGTTGTTTAAGAGTCTAGGATCTCTCCTTTCCTCTCTTGCTTGCTCCTGCTCACACCGTATGACAGGTCTGCTCACCCTTTGCCTTCTGCCATGACTGTAAGCTTCCTGAGGCCCTCACCAGAAGCAGATGCCAGCACCATACTTCCTGTATAGCCTGTAGAACCATGAACAAACTAAACCTCTTTTCTTTTTAAATTACCCAGTCTCAGGTATTCCTTTATAGCAACAAAAAAGCAGCCTAACACAGCATCTAATAAGGCACAGTTCTGTGTGCTATCCATGTTATGGAGGAAGTGAAGGAACCAACGATTGGTAAGATATAGTCCTTGCCCTCATTAAGCTTTCAGTTCTCTAACATAGACAAATACACCAAGAGTAGTCATAGTTTTAGTTTCAGGATAACAGAATAAGTACACAGGGAATGACAGTCATTCCCTGCTCTGAAGTAGTAAAATTACAGAAGAATATTTTTAAATGAATATATGGCCACATACAAAAACAAGATGAATTGATTTCACGGACCTGAAAATGAGAGGAATCTGGGAGACCAAAAGCCAGTAGGTCAGATAGAACAGAAAAATGGCATCTCAAGACATGTGCAAGTAGCTCATGGCCAAATATAACTGATAAAAAAGCAGTAATTATACAAAATGTGCTCCACATTCAGAAGTGGTAGCAGCCAGGAGCCTGAGGTAGCCAGAAAACTAGGAAACCCTGAAGCCTAGAAGAGCAGCCAGTGAGGTACCCTACTGAACTGTACATTCTGCCCATATCTGACTCTCTTTTAAAGCAGAGTATGGACAAACTTCGAAGATGCTTCTCTCCTTTTCCCAAATGGAATGTGTAAGCAGAGGCAGCAAACAATCTAGCAAGGAATATCAACCGTAAAGATGTCCTCAAAAGAAAGGTCATAAACACCGCTACAGAGGAGTCATATGCCTGAAGAAATAGTTAACAGGACAACCAGAAAAGTAATTTAAGTTGAGTTAATGTCCTCTGAGATATAAGAGAGGAGACTGCATCCTTAAAACAAGAACAGATGGTTGTAAAACAAGAACAGGAAAAGAATCAGTCACAGATTTTTGGACATAAATACAACTGTTAAACTTAAAATCTCGCTAGATAGGCTGATTAGCAGAATGGGCAAAACTGTAAGGTGACCAATGAGAGTTAAAGACTGGAGTTTGGTAATAGCGGGGCTAAATAACTATAGAAGTTCCAGATTCTACATTCTACATCCAGAAGAGAAAATCTTGTATTCCAGAATTCTTAGTAAGTCTCAAGTTACCAGCTGATTAGATCACCTGTGAACCAATTCCTGTGGCTAAAGGAATAGCACATATTGATTGGTTTAGGCCTGGGTTACTTGAACCAATCACTTCAGCAAGGCAAAATGAAATTACCTGGATTTGTTTATGCCACACAGGACCTATCCCTAAAGCTGAGGGGTTGAGTGTACCGTACCTAAACAACATACTTGTTACTCATTGTGGTAGAGGTAAAGTCAATACTGGGGAGACAACCACATGTCCTCAGCAATGTTTTGCTGAAGTAGGAAAGTGGGGGAAATTTGCAAAAGAGATTCAGTTTACAAAAATATTTGCTGAAATTGGTGGAACCCTGCTAATAATACAGGGAAGAGAAAGTAGCTCTAATGAAGAATTTTCGTGGCAAAGGCTACATAGCAAGCGGCAAATACAAGCTAGTTCTTGAACAGTGGAATTATGGGTGGGTTTTATATTTTGGTGTTGATTTTGCTTACCTGTATTTCTTATTTTTTCGATAGTCAACCTGTGTGGTTTTTAAATATTTTTAAAGATCACTTTAAAAAAATCAGGGGAAGGGGAAGATGCGCTTTATTGATTACTATTTGGAAAGCCAGCCTATAGGATATCACCAGCCTATTGGTTTTTCCCACACCAGCATCACTTAGAAAACTGGATTTAAAAAACAATATTGGAGTTATTCTTAGCTTTAGGAGAGGGTTCATCACAGAATTAATGCTTTGAATGCATTTTAAATATATTCTAACTTATAAAAGTGTATCTACAATAAAGAAAATGTGGCACATATACACCATGGGATACTATGCAGCCACAAAAAAGAATTGAGTTCATGTCCCTTGCGGGACATTCCAGCAGGATGAAGCTGGAAACCATCATCCTCAGCAAACTAACACAGGAGCAGAAAACCAAACACCGCATGTTCTCACTAAGTGGGAGTTGAACAATGAGAACCCAGGGACACAGGGAGGGGAACATCACACACCGGGGCCTGTCGGGGGGTGGGAGGAAAAGGAGGGAGAGCATTAGGCCAAATACCTAATGCATGCGGGGCTTAAAACCTGGATGATGGGTTGATGGGTGCAGCAAACCACCATAGCACATGTATACCTATCTAACAAACCTACACGTTCTGCACATGTATCCCAGAACTTAAAGCAAAATAATAAAAAAAAAAGTGTACCTACATATTTTAGGAACATCTCTATTGTACATAGCCACATGATAATTCCATTGGACTTCCTGTCCTACAGATGCTAAAGGCTTCAACTAGGCTGTATGTATTTCTACCAGATTTCACTAAACACCAGGACCAACAAACAATTAAAAGTAATTTAAGTAAACCCTCAAAAACAGTAAGATGGTGGTTGGGGTGAGGGGAGGGTTGGAGGAGAAGTCAGGGATAGGGAGAGGTTAGTCAAACGGCATTAAATTTCAGTTAGACTGAATGAGTAAGTTCTGGAGATTTACTGTAAAGCATGGTGACTGTAGTTAATAACAATATATTGTATGCTTGAAAATTGCTGAGAGTAGATCTTAAATGTTCTCACCACAATAAAAGTATGTGAGGTGATTGACATGTTAATTAGCTTGATTTTATCATTTTCACAATGTATACATATAGCAAAAATCACTTTGTACCCAAAACAAGCAAACAAAAAAAAAGGAAATAAAAAAGAAAAACAGGCTTGTCCAGTGAAAATTAAAATAAAAAATAAACCCTCAAAGGATAAAGCTTTTATATTGTACTCTAAGCCCCTGGGTGTTCCTTCAAGAAAAAAAAAAATGTTTAAGTGAGCATTGAACATTTGAAAGGAGTCCTCCCTTGCTGTAAACATTCTTTTACAAAATCCATGGGGCCGGGTGCGGGGGCTCACGCCTGTAATCCCAGCACTTTGGGAGGCCGAGGCAGGTGGATCATGAGGTCAAGAGATCGGATGGTGAAACCCCATCGCTACTAAAAATATAAAAATTAGCTGGGTGTGGTGGTGGGCGCCTGTAATCCCAGCTACTCAGGAGGCTAAGGCAGGAAAATCACTTGAACC
The DNA here is from genome assembly GCF_029281585.2 of Gorilla gorilla gorilla. Taxonomy (NCBI): domain Eukaryota; kingdom Metazoa; phylum Chordata; class Mammalia; order Primates; family Hominidae; genus Gorilla; species Gorilla gorilla. The sequence goes on along the minus strand of NC_073239.2, from coordinate 88,773,113 downwards.
CAGGAGGTGGAGGTTGTGGTGAGCTGAGGTCGTGCCACGGCATTCCAGCCTGGGTGACAGAGCAAGACTCCATCTCAAAATAAATAAAATAAAATAAAATAAAATAAAATAAAATAAAATAAAATAAAATAAAATAAAAAATAAATCTAACAATGGGTGATGAGACCATGAGACCAGCAGCAGGTGCCACTCTATCTCCCAACTGTCTTCATGTTCCTAGCCCTGCACAGCACTTGGCAGCATATCTGATTTAAACTTTAATAAGTAGGGAAGTAAATATAATCCCCATACTACAGAGGAGGAAATCAAAGCTTGGAGAGATTAAGCAATTTGCTAAGGCCACAAGTCTTTGCTAGAGCCAAGATTTAAATCTAATTTTTCCTTATTCTGGAACCCATACTCTCTCCACTTCACTAATGCTGCCTTGCTGGCAGATAGCCAGAGTATTTATTCATTGATTCAATAAACAATTATCTACCACCTACTATGTGCCTAGCACTATGCTAGGCAGTGTAGAGATACATCTCTTGGACTTTGTGGATTATACCCCCTAGGTAGAGTGACAGGGAGACAATAAGCCAACCTACAAACTAATAAATATGCAATTATGAATGGCAGTAAGTGCAACAAGGGAGAAGAACAGGTGCTGAGTACAGAGATGGTAGCAAGCTTACCTAAGCCAATCTAACCCTACACAGGTATGAGGAATCAAGAAGATAGCCTCTTTCTGATAGCTGCCACTACTTACAGGTAGATGAAGCAATAAGCCTCCTACCCAATGGTAACTCATAAAATAGCAAGGTCAGACCAATTTCTGCTACACATACTGAGAAAGAAAGTTATCCCTAATCAGTGGAATTTTGTGGTCTGATTTGATTAGCTGCTCCTTTGGAGAGTAACCACTCAGTATTACCATTCCTGAAGAATTGCATAAGCTACTTTCTGGTAGACTTCAATGAGTTCAAGAGTCCTTTTGTCAGAGGCATTTGTCAGAGCAACTGCATCTTGAATAGGGGCTGGGTAAAATGAGGCTGAGACCTACTGGGCTGCATTCCCAGACAGCTAAGGCATTCTAAGTCACCGGATGAGATAGGAGGTTGGCACAAGATACAAGTCATAAAGACCTTGCTGATAAAACAGCCTGTGGTAAAGAAGCTGGCCGAAACCCACCAAAACCAAGATGGTGACTAGAGTGACCTCGGGTCATCCTCACTGCTACACTCCCACCAGCGCCATGACAGATTACAAATGCCATGGCAACATCAGGAAGTTACCCTTTATGGTCTTAAAAGGGGGAGGCATGAATAATCCACCCCTTATTTAGCATATAATCAAGAAATAACCATAAAAATGGGCAACCAGCAGCCCTCGGGGCTGCTCTGTCTATGGAGTAGCCATTCTTTTGTTCCTTTACTTTCCTGATAAACTTGCCTTCGCTTTACTCTGTGGAGTTGACCTGAATTATTTCTTGCTTGAGATCCAAGAACCCTCTCTTGGGGTCTGTATCTGGACCCCTTTCCTGTAACACTTTCTAGAAAATTTACAGTGCTGGATCTTCTATTTGCCCCTCCATCTCCACTCCCCACCCTTCTCCACCCCACCGGGACTTGGAAGCTGGCCTGCACGGACTGCACCCGTGGGCTCCCTGGCCTTCCAGCTTATGTTGGGTTTGGCCAGATTAGAAGCACCAGCAGGAGACTGGAAATCAAAGAGTAGGAGGAGAGTGAGGTTGGGTATGCATCTCCTGGCTCTCTCTGAGCAGAAATGCCATGGGTTGGTGAGAGCCCTCTACTGCAAGACTCAGCTCCTGGCAGGAAGTGCCTGCCATGGAGCCCTGTTCTTTGGGTTCTAGCACCAGCTCCCTTCTCTTGCCCTTCAGGCCAAGGAATACTAATGGCTCCCACTGTTGCTAGCCCTAAGGACTGCACTACCCCTGGTTAGTATCCCCATACTCTGCACATAGCATAACAAGCAGTCCCTTTATTCAACTGTCTTCTCATTGCCCATTAAGAGTGAGCCATCTGCTCCCTACCAGGATCCTGATTAACACATCAAGCAGCTGATCATCAACACTGGCAGTTGCTTAACAACCTTTGACCAGTCTCCCAGGATATCTAATGATCTTTACCTAGACATTCTCTTAAAAAATATACAGTCGAGGCTGGGTGTGGTGGCTCATGCCTGTAATCCCAGCACTTTGGGAGTCTGAGGCGGACAGATCACTTAAGGTCAGGAGTTTGAGACCAGTCTGGCCAACATGGTGAAACCCCGTCTCGACTAAAAACAAAAAAAAATTAGCTGGGTGTGGTGATGGGCGCCTGTAATCCCAGCTACCCAGGAGGCTGAGGCAGGAGAATCGCTTGAACCCAGGGATCAGAGGTTGTAGTGAACCAAGATCACGCCACTGCACTCCTGCTTGGGTGACAGAGTGAGACTCCATCTCAAAACAAACAAAAAACAGTCTAATAGTGATTATCTAACTACCTTTTATTCCCCTAAAAAATCTGTATTAAGAAAGATCTAAGTTAGTTTGCCCATAAGCCTCCTCCCTGGCAGCAAATTTGAAAAATACCTTTGGGCCGGGTGCAGTAGCTCACGCCTGTAATCCCAGCACTTTGGGAGGCCGAGGCAGGCAGATCACCTGAGGTCGGGAGTTCAAGACCAGCCTGACCAACGTGGAGAAACCCTGTCTCTACTAAAAATACAAAATTAGCTGCGCGTAGTGGCTCGTGCCTGTAATCCCAGCTGAGATCGCACCATTGCACTCCGGCCTGGGCAACAAGAGTGAAATTCTATCTCAAAAAAAAAATTAAAAAAGGAAAATACCTTTGATATATGCTTGCAATTAATCTACCTGAGAAGTTACTTTAACAATACAGACACAAAAAGAGTCATATATTCTATTCTGTAAACTCAATGAAGTCCTAGTTTTCTGTCCTTTTAGGTACTGGGATAGTATCTTTCCTGAAAAGTTCAGTCAAAACTGTGATCTTGTCACAGGAAAGGGGACCCAAAGCAAACCCCAAGAGAAAGTTCTTGGCTCTCACGCAAGAAAGAATTCAGGGCGAGTCCTTAGTGCAAAGCAAAGGCAAGTTTATTAAGAAAGTAAAGTGGTGAAAGGACAGCTGCTCCACAGACAGAGTAGGGTGTTCCCGAAAGTAAGAGGAGGCACGCATCTACCCTCGGTGCAATCCTTGTATATACGGGAAGATGTGCTCTGCTACAAGGGTTTGTGATAAAGAATTACTTTTCTTAATTACTATACTTTGCAAGAATTGATATTATTATCTTTAAAGCAAAATTAGGAATGTCTTTGTTCTCCAGATATTGGGATATCTGGATGCTCCCAAGTCTGGGTCAGTTTAGTAACCATTATTAATTTGTTCCTTTAATCGTAAACATCGAGAGGCGAGGAATGCCTGACTTTCTGAGAAGGCAGCCCAGCAAGTCTCAGCCTCATTTTCCTAGCCCTCACTCAAAATGGAGTCGCTCTGGTTTGAACGCCTCTGACAATCAGAGGGACAAAACAGATGCCTCTATATCAACTAAGATGAACCCTAAAATTAAAGAAACAAAATTACCTATGGGTCAAAGGTCCAGGACCTGGCTCACATGAAAAATTTCTAAATTCCTATGGCAGTAAGAAAAAACACACTTTTATTAAACTCCCTAGCAAAAGGAGCTTTCAGACCCCTCCTAAGTCGGATTTACTACTCAGACCACAACTCTGACTGGACAGAGGACCAGCCTTACAAACCTTCTTTTCTGATAAACAACTGTGTGCCTTATGCCAATTTCAGCCAACTGTGCGCAAATTGTCTTTGTGTCCTATAGTTCACTTTTTGACTTAAAGGGCCAAATTCCCCCTCATTTTAACGCTAAAACCCCACCCCAAAATGAACGTGTGATGTATGGTAAATATGTATTTATCTAATGCACATGTGCTTGGCTCTCCTTGTAAATACGTACAGCTCTTCCCCAAAATCCTACTGTGTAATACAAACTCTGTGAGACATGAAACCCAACCTGTCCCTTCCCTCCTTGAAAAGAGGGTACCTTCAGCCCATGCCAGATAATATCTCCTCCCAGATTGCAAACTGGTATCACCAATAAAACTCTCCTTTCTACTATTTAGCCTGGTGGTCTTTTGATGACAAAGCAAATGTGGTAATATTCTAGAGTCAGGATTCAGCTACCAAGCCAAAGCAAGGTCACAAAAGTCCTCCAATCAGCATCTGAGCACAGGGTAAGTTTGAGATCAAAATCCTAGAGAGAAGGTAATGGCCCTGCAGAATCCTTATATACTGTTTATGTAAAGGTGAGAATACTCAAACAATATTTTAAGCAAATCCACACATTTAAAGACCCTCATTTCATCAGTGACAAAATTCTTGATCAAATCCTCTAATGCAAGTCAGAGATGGGGAATCCTGAAGTCCCTCTGGTTGTACTTGCCTCTGGAGTACAGACCTTGTTTAGAACTTTCAAATGCTACCTAGCCATCCCTTTAGTGTATAATTCCTGATTAGAGTACATAAATATTAACTAACTGCCTCTAAAGTACAGATACAAACCAACTAATAAAGATTTTACAATGTCTATATTGTAAAGTGTGAACGTTTTAAAAGTAAATTACAGAGACTAAAACAGATAAACGCCCTTAGGCAGATCGCTGCCATCCCATGAAGCTGGCTTGGGTCATCTCTTCATCTACATATAGAGCACATGATTATTATCTCGTTACACTATTCCTGTAAGGCAAAACTACATGTAAAACATTAACATAAAGTCACCATGAAAAGCCGTAAAATGCCATTGTACTTTATAGAAACCACATTACACTTGTAATTACCTAATAATCCATTATACTATATAAACGGTATTTAATTTTAAGAAACGATTCATCATTTATTAAATAACCCCATTGTAGTCTCAGTGGCATGCTATTCCTTCTACATTTACCATTTCTTTTTGCTCAGGATAACAGTTTAAGTAGTTTGTAAATCAAAGCCCACATCCTTGGAAGAGCTCAGTGTCAAATGCTCACCGAGGTTATACTGTGACCTGTGCCCTTGATCTGCACAACTGCCTCATAGGAGACAAAACAACTCTTGCATCCTTACTCAAGTATTAGGAGGTGGTGGCATCCATTCTGCCAGTCTCAGTTCATTCATTATTAAGCAGCTCATATGAGCATCCTGTTGAGGCTGACCTGTGAAGCCTGGAAAGGAAAACCTAAGGTGTTTGTAGAAAGGCCGTATCCATCTTGCTGAAGATTATGGGCAATTATCCAATTTTTAAAACAAGGAAGGATCTGTTTTTTGGAGGCCTACCTACTGGTGGCTAATTGCTTGAAAATGTTAGACAAAATACAATTTCTCAGGCAGTAAGCCACCTCCCAGTAGATTTCCTCTTCTAAAGTGGACCCAACCCATGACAGTTGCTTCCAAAAAACTGCCTGTAGTGTTTTGTTGTGAAGGAATTTCATTGTATTGTTTGAAAGAGAAGGGCAATTAGGTGCCATTAAGGTGAAAAACACAGAGACTTTTCACTGAAATGGTATGTATTATAATGAGATTCAAGTGTAATGAAGTCATGTGAAAGCTATTTTAGAGAATGAGCTATTATATTAAAATCTCTACTTTGTAAGAAACATAAAAATAACATTTCATGACAGACATTCTACATGCAAATTAGGACTCTGTTAACTGATTAGAGCTAAATCTGCTAGGAAGTGCTTAAAAATGGGGAAGAGACACCTAAGGTGATTTGTCCAAGCAGATAGAAAGAAAAGGGGGAAAAAATACAAGGAGGTGCTGGGAAGAAGCCAGAGAAGACAGTCTGCTAAGTGGATATCCAGATACTAACAGAGTTAAACATGCACTTTGTAAGAATCCCTAGAGAGTGCTCAGAGAGATCTTAAGGCTGACTGTATAGGACTGTAGCGGTTTGGGTTTTGTTGTTTTAATAGCTGCAAATCATCTGATGCTTCTCCCATCAAATGTGGGGTCTCTCCCTCCTCCCCTTGAGGCTGGGTGGACCTGTGATTGCTTCAGCCAACACCATCCATGTGACTTCTGAAGCTTTTAGCTTCCATTTAGTTTTGTTAGGATGTTTGTTCTCAGAGAAGCCAGCTGCCATGTAAGAAATCAGGATACCACCTGCTGGACCACCGTGGTTAAGACCACCCTGCTGGAGAGGCCAAGTGTAGGTGCCCTTGTCAATAGTCCCAGCTGAGCTCCTCGCCAACAGCCAGCATCAACTGCCAGCCATGGGATGAGCCACCTTGTTTCTGCAGTCCAGGGGGACCTTCAGATGACCATAGCTCCCGCAGACACCTGACGGCAACTAAGGGAGAGGCACCCAGTGAGAACCACCCAGTCGAGCCCTTCCCAAATTCCTGGCCCTGGGGTAATTGTGTTATATCAATGCTAACCAGAACAAGGACCAATTCATTGACCTACAGGAGATCTGGGTGAGAATTTTACAAACTACAATATTCCATGAACTGCATTAAGCAAGCTTTAAAAAAATAAGACTGGGAAACTGTTGGCAGGTTCTGGCAAACAGTCTTAATAACTGTGGAGCCTTTTCTTTACAGATCTAGAGAAATACCCCTGTCCCCCAGACATCACAGAGAACTGAACTAAATCACCCCTTCACTCTCGAATCTGTTTTCTCACATTTCATTTTCCCAGAAGTCCCACTGAGTACTAAAATGTTTCCTCAAAAAGTGTCAATTTGAGATGTAAAAAGAAAATGTTTATTTAAAAAGTACTGCATTCTGCTGTTTTTAATCCCAAGCTGAATGGAGTCCTTCTTAGTTGCTCCTGAGCTAAATCCTTTTCACTAATAATAGTTTTATTCTTAAAGGTTTCAGTAGCTCTGAATCAAATTCTGTTGTGACTCATGCGATGTGTGGGTAGCAGCTAAAGACTTTCAAGAAGGGTAAGTTACTACAGAGGAAACATCCCAAATGATTTTGAAAAATAAATTGTAACAGTTATAAAACATCCGTGGCAGAATCTGCAGGCAGCCCTAGAATTAACTGTGCTGAGGATTAGCAGCAGGTAAATGGTTAGAAATGGAATAAACTGGAAAAATAACCTTTGGAAGAGTGGGTTGGAACAAAGGTCTATGCTCATCAAAAGCATCTGACAATTGGCCTAACAGGAAGACAGGTGCCATAGAATGAGGGGTTAGGAGAGCTGAAGTACAGGCAGATGCTAGCTCAGCCTCTAGACAAGATTTCTCTCTCTCTCTTTCTCTCTCTCTCTCTCTCTCTGTCTCTCTCTGTCTGTCTTATGCACACGCACACACACAGCAAATTATCTAAGAGCCATAAAATCAGACTAATCCTACCGGCTGTCATTCTTCAGGTGGACCTCTCCCGCACTGATTTTACCTTCCACGTAGCATTAAAATGACACAAAATGAGTCAGGCTGACCAAATCTTTGATCTGCTCAAGGCAGAAACTTGGTGTGTTAGTCTGTTCACACATCGCTGTAAAGAAATACCAGAGACTGAGCAATTTGTAAAGAAAAGAGTTTTAACTGACTCACGGTTCTGCAGGCTATACAGAAAGAATGGTGGCATCCACTTCTGGGGAGGCCTCAGAGAGCTTCCAATCATGGCAGAAGGCAAAGTAGGAGCAGACCGTCTTAGGTTAGTGCACAAGTAATCACAGTTTTTGCCATTACTTTTAATGGCATCCAACTAATATATGGCAGGAGAAGGAGCGAGAAAGAGAGAGAGAGAGGAGGTGCTACACACTTTTAAACAACTAGATCTTGTGAGAACTCACTCACCATCATGAGAATAGCACCAAGGGGATGGTGCTAAACCATTCGTGAGAAGCCTGCACCCTAGATCCAATCACCTCCCACCAGGCCCCACCTCCAACACTGAGGATTATAATACAACCTAAGATTTTGTGGGGACACAGATCCAAACCATATCACTTGGCAAAACAACAACATAGAAAAGTTATCACCAGCCTCTTGCTTTTCCTTTCTGTACCTTACTCCCTGCAAAGTGTGTGCCCCAAGCTCTCCCCCCAACTCAATTATCCCCTCTCTGACGAAGCAGTTGGTGTGATCCACTCAGTTAAGTGTCCTTATTAAGGGAGAGTTTCCATAACAGGACTTTTTCCAACTCCCCTTCTCCACCCTCCAGTTTCCCATTCTGTGAGTCCTAAAATCCCCCTTCACTGACTCTCCATTGCCTTTAGGGAAAAAAATCCAGACTCCATTTCTTAGTATTTAAGAATATTCACAATTTAAGATCCTTATAGCTACATTTCTCACTCTTCTCTTCTCCAGACAAAGGCAGATATTCACTGTTTCTTCCTCGGTTGCTGTTGGTCACCACGTACTTCCCCGCAATCATATCTCTGTCTGTGCCTTGCCCCCAACCCAGAACGCCCTTCCTCCTATGTCAAACACACCAAAGTCCACCTTTATTTCAAGGCCCAGATCAAATCTGCCTACCTCCATGACATGTTCTCCTCTCCCCTGGACCACAGAGATCCTGCCCACCTCTGAATTCTCCATCAATCATTTGGCCCTTACTCACACTGTGTCATTATTCATTTGTTTAGATTTTTCTTTCTCAATGGAAGGCCATGACAATATCATGCATCTTTGGTATCTCCAATGAACCATGCCCAATCCTCAGCTTGTGTTAGATGACAATAATGCTATAGTCAAGAGACACCCTACATCAAAAACTCCTGAATTCATGTTCTTTTCAAGGATCCAATACATTTCAGTGTTTTATTGTAGTTTTCAATGATGTGATAATGCTTAAGAATAACACTAAGGATATATTTTTTAGCTCCTCAGCAACCCAAATGGAGAAGACATATTGAGTCAGCTCAGCTGACTCTTTAGACCAGTGTAGGTCCTCTTGAACCTACTTGTTCCCATCATAGTCTGTATGTGCCTGTAATGAGGACAGAAGGCTGTGTACTTTCTCAAATTCCCTTGACCACCTATTTTTTTTTTCTCTTGAATGAAATCCTACCTATGCCAAGCCACCCTTCTTCCACTGATGGACTTAGATAAAACACCCAGTCTCAGAGCATGGGATGTGACCAACCCAAGCAGGCCAGCTGACACAACCTGAAAGGGGAAACAGGTTTGTTTCCTGTGGGATGAGCCTCAATCAATAGGAAGCAGGAGGGAGCAAGGCAGATAAAGTCGCCCTTCTCTTTTTCTTCTTCTTCTTCTTCTTCTTTTTTTTTTTTTTTTTGAGACAGAGTATTTGCTGTGTTGCCCAGGCTGGCATGCAATGACACGGTCTCGGCTCACTGCAACCTCCACCTCCTGGGTTCAAGCAATTCTCCTGCCTTGGCCTCCCGAGTAGCTGGGATTACAGGTGCCCACCACCACGCCTGACTAATTTTTGTATTTTGTTTGTTTTGTTTTATTTTTGAGATGGAGTTTCACTCTTTTGCCCAGGCTGGAGTGCAGTGGCACGATCTCAGCTCACTGCAACCTTCACCTTCTGGTTTCAAGTGATTCTCCTGCCTCAGTATTGGGGGAACCGACCCCCAATATTTCAACGTAGGTTCTTTCTATTTTCCATAAGTGTTGGCCAGCTGAGAAATAAAGAGAGACAGTATAAAGAGAGGAATTTTACAGCTGGGCCGCCGGGGGTGACATCACATATCGGTAGGACCATGATGCCCACTTGAGTCTCAGACCAGCAAGTTTTTATTAAGGGTTTCAAAAGGGGAGGGGGTGTAAGAGCAGTGAGTAGGTACAAAGATCACATGCTTCAAAGGGCAAAAAGCAGAACTACTAGTAAGGGTCTAACAAAGATCACATGCTTCTGAGGGAACAGGACAAAGGGCAAAAGCAGAACTACTGATAAGGGTCCAACAAAGATCACAAGGCAAAGGGCAAAAACAGAACCACTGATAAGGGTCTATGTTCAGCAGTGCACATATTGTCTTGACAAACATCTTAAACAACAGAAAACAGGGTTTGAGAGCAGAGAACTGGTCTGACCACAAATTTACCAGGGCAGAGTTTTTCCCCACCCTAGTAAGCCTGAGGGTATTGCAGGAGACCAGGGCATATCTCAGTCCTTATCTCAACTGCATAAAACAGACATTCTCAGAGCAGCCATTTATAGACCGCCCCCCAGGAATGCATTCCTTTCCCAGGGTATTAATATTAATATTCCTTGCTAGGAAAAGAATTTAGGGATATCTCTCCTACTTGCACGTCCACTTATAGGCTCTCTGCGAGAAGAAAAATATGGCTCTTTTTGCCTGACCCGGCAGGCAGTGTGACCTTATGGTTGTCTTCCCTTGTTCCCTAAAAATCGCTGTTATTCTGTTCTTTTTCAAGGTGTGCTGATTTCATATTGTTCAAATACACATGTTTTACAATCAATTTGTACATATTAACACAATTATCACAGTGGTCCTGAGGTGACGTACATCCTCAGCTTACGAAGATAACAGGATTAAGAAATTAAAGTAAAGACAGGCATAAGAAATTATAAAAGTATTATTTGGGAACTGATAAACGTCCATGAAATCTTCACAATTTACATTCCTCTGCTGCAGCTCCAGCCGGTCCCTCCGTTTGGGGTCCCTGACTTCCCGCAACACCTCAGGCTCCCAAGTAGCTAGGATTACAGGTGCCCACCACCATGCCTGACTAATTTTTGTATTTTTAGGAGAGATGGGGTTTCACCATGTTGGCCAGGCTGGTCTCGAACTCCTGACCTCGTGATCCACCCACCTTGGCCTCCCAAAGTGCTGGGATTACAGGCGTGAGCCAACAGTTCTCAGCATCTCTTGCATTGAGGTGTCCCCGAGACTATGTTCTGGCAAAAGGTGGTATTAATATATGCAGGAAGAGCAATCTCTAACTGATATGCCCTTCCATAAGCCCTGGATTTCTTTCAAAACTTTGTCAAGATATACCTAGCAGCCTTCAAGTTATACCTAAATTATTTTCCTCCAAAACAAACCAACCAAATTAAAGATATACCTTGCAAACATACAGTTCACCAAAATTACATGCTGATTGCTTTCATTTTCTACTAGGCTCTAACTGCTACAAAGGTGGGAGCTATGTTGGTCTTGTCGACTGCCTTAACCTCAGTGCCTAACTTCTGCCTGGCGTATGTATCCAAATACACCTTAGACAGAAGACTACTAAATGAAAAAACTCAAACACTGTATTACTGCTTACTTGGATTATTCATGATTAGAACACAACTCACTCATATATTCATTCATTCAGTCAGTCAATATTAATTGATTGCCTACTGTGCAATGTGCACAGTGACGTTAATTGAAGATCCTGCCAGGAATAAAACAAAGACACTACTCTCAATGAGCTTACCTTTTAATGGGAGAGACAGACAATCAACTTTTAAACAGTAAGAGTTTCAGACAGTGATAAGTGTGATAAGGATGAAGCTACTTTACCTGGAGTGTTCCAAAAAGGCAATATTTAGGCTTAATTCACTGTCATCATATCAACATGGCCTCAACCTTAACCACTTCAGTCCAAAAATTTAAGTTCTGAGAACTAATTGTTTTCTAATGACAAGCAAGGGATGATATGATCAATTTCCCTTATTCAGATTTGGGATTACATGCATTTCTGAATAAAATAAAAGGAAGGGAAGTAAGGGAGAGAAGGAAAGGGAAGGGAATGGAGGGGAAGGGAAGGAGAGGGAAGGGAGGGAGAAAAAGAAAGAGAAAAAAGAGAAGGAGAGTGGGAGGGAAGGAAAGAAGAAAGAAGGAAAGAAGGAAGGAATGAAAGAAAGAATTTTATCCCACTAGTATTAAACAGCTTTCCACTAGTATTAAACAGAGAGAGACACTATATGGTGAAAGAGAAGGCCAAAGGACAGGGTCTTCTCTAAAAGTAGACAGCATTGGAAAGAATTGCTAATATCCACAAGAACAGCCTTCCAACTTTCCTGTGTTCCAAAGAATGCACTGAACACTGTATTATTAATTTTGCAGCCCTTGTTTATGTTTTAGACTCTCCAACAGCCTCAATCTTTATTCCTCAGATCCTCTTGGGGCTCTTTGATGTGATTCCTGAGCTCCCAAGTGAGCCCTCATCACATCCTAGGAGAACCACGGAGACATCCCCTTCATGCTCTGACCTCTCTCCACCACTTGAGCTCCACAAACAAAGCAAGCTGCCCTTTGAGAATTGGCTCTCCTAAGAGTTGAAGTGAAGAATACTTTTAATTTTTCAAATCCAGAGAGGGCTGTAATACTTCCCAGCTCAGGCATGCTAGAAATTAATGTCACATGTCTTTATACCCTGAGTTAGCTTGGCAAATTTTGAAAGGAAAAAATGTTTTTAACTTGGCCATGTCGATGGAGTAGAAATGTTTGGTTTCTGTTTGTTTTCTTCAGTGTTGTTTGTTTTCTTTAGTGTCGATGGAGTAGAAATGTTTGGGTTTTGTTTGTTTTCTTTAGTGTTGATTAAATGAAAATTTGTTTATAATTTAAATACCCTTGTCTCTTTCTGTAGGTGGGTTGGAAGAATGGACGGGGTTCAAGAGGGTAAAGGAAGTGTGGGTGAAGGCCTTCTCAGCCCAACTGAGGGATATACTAAGGGATGGCGATAGTATTGGACAGAAAGCTGCTACATTTGCAGTGCTGTCAGTTTCCACAAAATGGGGATGGTGGAGGTCAGGACTAGCATGAGGCAAATGAGGCATTCAGGGCACAAAATTTCAGGAGGCAAAAAATTTCAGGAGGTGCTCAGGTGCCTGCCTTTATACCACAGGGAATGAAAGGGCCTCCTTAAATTGTATGCTCCAGGGCCCACTCTTACTGCATCCTAGTGCCTAGTTCTGTCCCCAGGGAAATGAGTTCTATTAGGATTTCAAGAAAGTCTGTGGATCCAGACATCAATTCTCTTAGTCATGACAAATGGGCATGCAAAGGTGGAAAACAGGATTGGTGAAGAGTTGACAGATTTACCACTAAAAAGGAATAGACCTCATTTTCCTGGCTAAGAAGAACAAAGTGTGTCTTGGCTTAGAAGACAGGATCACTTTCCCGAGGCAAAAAGAGGTACAAGTTATAAAATCCACCCTTGACTTTTCTCCCTCTTACTCATGCTATTCTCCCTTTTCCACACCCAGCCCACCGCCAAATTAAAATAATAAACATGTAAAGTTCTAAAATGAACTGAAGTAGGGAAAATAGGTCTGAACTTTTAAAGAGAGAGAAGGATTCTTCATAAGAAATGAAGATTCCAAACAAGCAATCAAGGTTGTTAACCAAAAAACTTTGTTGGGAGCTAGAAAAACCTCTATACCCCCAAACTCCAAATAACCTCACTTCCTCCTCAGCACTCCACTGACAAGCTCTTGAGGCTTAAGACACTTTGTGCTTTCTTCTTTACCTCTTGGTGTAAGGATTTGTATTTCTCTGGCTGGACTGTCAGCTCCTCAAGGGCAGAGACCATCTCTCCTTTGCCCACATTCTATCATGACACAGTGGAGTCCCTGGCTCGCAGGAGGTGTTGTTGTACAAGATCTAAAGCTCTTTGGATAGGGAAACAACACAACGACGCTGGGAGAGATGAAGGCAGAACTCCTAGGAAAGCTGTTACTGGAAAGGGGTCCCAATCCAGATGCTAAGAGAGGGTTCTCGGATCTCACACAAGAAAGAATTTGAGGCAAATCCATACAGTAAAGTGAAAGCAAGTTTATTAAGAAAGAAAAGGAATAAAGAATGGCTACTCCATAGGCAGAGCACCAGCTTGGGCTGCTGGACTAAGGATACTTATAGTTATTTCTTGATGATATGCTAAACAGGGGGTGGATTATTCATGAGTTTTCCAGGAAAGGAGGATGGTGGCAATTCTCAAAACCTAGGATACTTCCCCATTTTAGACCATATAGGGTAACTTCCTGACATTGCCAAGGCATCTGTAAACTGTCATGGCACTGGTGGGAGTATCTTTTAGCATGCTAATACATTATAATTAGCATGTGATGAGCAGTGAGGATGACTAGAGGTCACTTTTGTTGCCATCTTTGTTTCAGTGGGTTTTGGCCAGCTTCTTTACTGCAACATGTTTTATCAGCAAGGTCTTTGTGACCTGTATGTTGTGCCAACCTCCTCTCTCATCCTGCGACTTAGAATGCCTAACCTCTTGGGAATGCAGCCCAGTAGGTCTCAGCCTTATACTACACAGCCCCTACTCAAGATAGAGTCGCTCTGGTTCAGATGCCTCTGACAAAGGCAGGGCCACACTGAGGGTTGTCTAAGGACAGGTAATTTGGAGCTGGAGCTGTAGAGGCAGCTTAGTATAGCAATCAGGGTGGGGTTAGTTAGCTTTCATGGACTTTCTGTGGTTTAGCTAATTTGAATAATTTTGTGGACTCCAGGACATAGGGGCTGTCCCTAACTGTCCCATACCTGGCTCTGGGGCAATTACAGTGGGTGCACAGAGGTCCAGAGTCTGAGAGATGCTGGCAGTGTGAACTGAATCAGCTATTCAAAAAGAGGAACTAGTCGGCCTTTAGCCAGGCCCCCAAACTAGATGAAGATAGCATTTAGAAAAACCAAAAACTACATTACAGATACTTAATAAATATTTTCTGAGTTATCACACTGATTTAAAAAACCTGAAATTCCTTTATCAGAGTTTACTTAGGCCACAGTTAAGAGGCTTAAAATGTAAATGCCCCTGAAAAAGGAAACACTGACTCGAGATCAGCCTCTCTAGGAAGTCAAGGCTCAGGTAAAAGCCTGGCACAGGAGGAAGTTTTGGGATATGTCATTAACACCCAAACAAGGGTTTCTTGGCTGTTTGACCCAGAACCAGCTCTGGCCTAATGAAAGGCAAATTAGGGGAAACATCTGGTAGGTGAAGGGATAAGCACATCTACATGATATAGTTTTTTGGAAAGCAGAGCAAGATATAAACAAAGATGCAAAAATCATCCTAATTAACATTAAACAGATTTTCTCTTTCTTTCACTCTTTTAAACCTATTAAATATCCTGAAAGGAATTAATTATAACCTTGGATTAGCTTTCCTTTCTCCTGGGCAGAAATCATTTTCATTGCTATTGGGCAAGAATCATTGTAATGCTATCAGTCATGAACGCAACTCAGACAAAGGTAAGCATCCCTAGAAAATCAGATCATTCCCATTAGGATAGACCTGTTCCATTCAACAGCACCTAGCACTTCATTGTAAGGTCATCCAGTAATGTCTTTTGCCTAGTTCCAAGTTCTGCATAATTTTTCTTAATGAACCACATATTTTAAAAGTGCTTTGCAGAAAGCAGGGGCTCAAACAGGTATGCATATACCAATGTTCATAGCAGCATTATTCATGATTGCCAAAAGGTGGAAGCAACCTAAATTCCCACATCAACACATGAATGGATAAACCAAATGTGATATACACATATACACATACAATGGAATATTATTCAGCCATAAAAAGAAATGAAATTCTGACATACACTACAGCACGGATAAAACTTTAGGACATTGAGCTAAGTGAAATAAGCCAGACACAAAAGGACAGATATTACATGATTCCACACATATAAGTTAGCTAGAATAGGTGAATTCATAGAGACAGAAAATAGAGTGGTTACCAGAAGCTGAGAGGAGAAATTAACAGAGTTAAGGAGTACAGAATTTCGGTCTGGGATGGTGTAAAAGTTTTGGGGATATATGGTGGAGATGGTTGTGGAACAATGTAGATGTACTTAATGCTACTGAATTGCACACTTAAATGGTTAAAAATGGTAAGTTTTATGTTATGCATATTTTATACACACATAACAGAAAACTTTCAGAGCATAGGCTTCCAATAAAAATAAAGGAAGGAAGCGAGGAGGGAGCAAGAGAAGAAAGACAAACAGACAGAGAGAAAGAAAGACATACTGTCCAATTGTCAGATACACCTTTAGTTTTGGGAATTTATGATTTTTGTCTCCTACATTGTGTCAGGCTCCCACTAAGCAGCTGTATTAGTCCATTCTCACACTGCTGATAAAGACATACCTGAGACTGGGTAATTTATAAAGAAAAAGAGTTTTAATGGACTCACAATTCCACATGGCTAGGGAGGCCTCACAATCATGGTGGAAGGTGAAAGGCACGTCTCACATGGTGGCAGACAAGACAGAATGAGAACTGAGGGAATGGGGTTTCCCCTTATAAAGCCATCAGACCTCTTGAGACTTATTCACTACCATGAGAACAGTATGGGGGAAACTGCCCCCATGATTCAATTATCTCCCACCAGGTCCCTCCCACAACATGTGGTAATTATAGGAGCTAAAATTCAAGATGAGATTTGGGTGGGGACACAGCCAAACCATATCATTTCACCCCAGCCCCTCCCAAATCTCATGTTCTCACATTTCACAACCAATCATGCCTTTCCAACAGTCCCCCAAAGTCTTAATTCATTTCAGCATTAACTCAAAAGTCCACAGTCCAAAGTCTGATCTAAGGCAAGGCAAGTCCCTTCTGCCTATGAGCCTGTAAAATCAAATGCAAGTTAGTTACTTCCTAGATACAATGGGGGTACAGGCATTGGGTAAATACACCCATTCTAAATGGAATACATTGGCCAAAATGAAGGGGCTGAAGGTCCCATGCAAGTCTGAAATCCAGTGGGGCAGTCAAATCTTAAAGCTCCAGAATGATCTCTTTTGACTCCATGTCTCACATACAGGTCACACTGATGTAAGAGGTGGGCTCCCATAGTCTTGGGCTGCTCCACCCCTGTGGCTTTGCAGGGTACACCCTCCCTCCCAGCTGCTGTCACAGGCTGGCATTGAGTATCTATGGCTTTTCCAGGTGCATGGTACAAGCTGTTGGTGGATCTACCATTCTGGGGTCTGGAGGACAGTGGACCTTTTCTCACAGCTCCACTAGGCAACACCCCAGTGGGGACTTGGTGTGGGGGCTCCAACCCCACATTTCCCTTCCACACAGCCCTAGCAGAGGTTGTCCATGAGGGCCCTGCCCTTGCAGCAAACTTGTTCCTGGACATCCAGACATTTCCATACATCCTCTGAAATCAAGACAGAGGTTCCCAAACCTCAGTTCTTGACTTCTGTGCACTCACAGCCTCAATATCACATGGAAGCAGCCAAGGCTTTGGGCTTACACCCCCTGAAGCCACAGCCTCAGCTCTATGTTGGCCCCTTTTAGCCATAGTTGGAGTGGCTGAGGCAAGGGGCACCAAGTTCCTAGACTGCACAACAGCAGAGGGATCCTAGGCCTGGCCCACAAAACCACTCTGTCTTCCTAGGCCTCTGAGCCTGTGATACGAGGGGCTATAGTGAAGACTTCTGACATTCCCTGGAGACATTTTCCCCATTGTCTTGGGGATTAATCTTCAGCTCCTCATTACTAATGCGAATTTCTGCAGCTGGCTTGAATTTCTCTCAGAAATGGGATTTTCTTTTCTACAGCATTGTCAGGCTGCAAATTTCCCAAACTTTTATGCTCTGCTTCCCTTATAAAACCGAATGCCTTTAACAGCACCCAAGTCACCTCTTGAATGCTGTGCTGCTTAGAAATTTCTGCTGCCAGATACCCTAAATCATCTCTCTCAAGTTCAAAGTTCCACAAATCTCTAGGGGAGGGGCAAAATGCCACCAGTCTCTTTGCTAAAACATAACAAGAGTCACCTTTGCTCCAATTCCCAATAAGTTCCTCATCTCCATCTGAGACCACCTCAGCCTGGACTTTATTTCCACATCACTATCAGTATTTTGGCCAAAGCCATTCAACGAGTCTCTAGGAAGTTCCAAACTTTCCCCCATTTTCCTGTCTTCTTCTGAGTCCTCCAAACTGTTCCTACCTCTGCCTGTTACCCAGTTCCAAAGTTGCTTCCACATTTTTTGGTATCTTTACAGCAGCACCCCACTCTACCAGTACCAATTGACTGTATTAGTCGGTTCTCACACTGCTGATAAAGACATAGCCAAGACTGGGTAATTTATAAAGAAAAAGAACTTTAATATACTCACAGTTCCACATGGCTGGGGAGATCTCACAATCATAGTGGAAGGCGAAAGGCACATTTTACATGGCAGCAGACAAGAGAGAATGAGAACCAAGTGAAATGGGTTTCCCCTTATTAAACCATCAGATCTTGTGAGACTTATTCACTACCACAAGAAAAGCATGGGAAAGGCCTGCCGCATGAGTCAATTACCTCCCATCAGGTCCCTCCCACAACACATGGGAATTATGGGAGCTACAATTCAAGATGAGATTTGGGTGGGGACACAGCCAAACCATATCAGCACCTGTCATTTAATATTCACAACACTATAAGGAGTCATCTTGCTTATATTATAGTTGTTCAGAGAGGTTAAGTCAATTCTCTTAAGCCACACAGTAGAGCCAGTTCTGTCTTTAAAGCTCTTAACCATTTCTCTATATTGCTACTATTATATCCAGCCAAATCTTCTTTCATTTCTAAATACAGCAAATTTCAGAATTAACTGTTATACCTTCAAGAACTTTCATTTTGTGCTTTCAAAGAAGGCAAATGAAAATAATTTTTTCTATAAATCCATATTGAGTTTTTTTCCTGGTGAGGTCTTACAGCTTAGAATTTCGAATCTTGGGGTTTTTCCTCCCTTTTTGTAAACATCGGGCTCAGCATATTGCATGGTTGAGAACCCAGGTAAGGGTGCTGTGGGGGAAGAAAAAAAAATACACTATGAAGTGAACGATACAGATATCCAGAAACATGAACATATCTGCCCAGTGTGTCTGACTCAATGACATAAAACCACACACACAAGCAAAAATGTGGTGGGACTCTAATTTTACATCAGCACCCCTAAAGAAAGGGAGCTATGGCAAGGATGAAACAAATTACTGGATTTTTGTAAAAACTTACTGATACTGGTAGAGGTTCCAAGATGGCCGAATAGGAACAGCTCCAGTCTACAGCTCCCAGCGTGAGTGATGCAGAAGATGGGTGATTTCTGCATTTCCAACTGAGGTACCAGGTTCATCTCACTGGGGCTTGTTGGACAGTGGGTGCAGGATAGTGGGTGCAGCCCGCAGACCATAAGCCAAAGCAGGGCAAGGCATCGCCTCACCCGGGAAGTGCAAGGGGTCAGGGAATTCCCTTTCCTAGCCAAGGGAATCTGTGACAGACGGCACCTGGAAAATTGGGTCACTCCCACCCTAATACTGCACTTTTCCAATGGCCTTAGCAAACGGTACAGCAGGAGATTATATCCCGTGCATGGCTTGGAGGGTCCCACGCCCATGGAGCCTTGCCAACCACTAGCACAGCAGAATGAGATTGAACTGCAAGGCAGCAGCAGCGAGGCTAGGGGAGGGGCGCCTGCCATTGCTGAGGCTTGAGTGGGTAAACAAAGTGGCCAGGAAGCTTGAACTAGGTGGAGCCCACCGCAGCTAAAGGAGGCCTGCCTGCCTCTGCAGACTCCACCTCTGGTGGCAGGGCATAGATGAATAAAAGGCAGCAGAAACTTCTGCAGACTTAAACGTCCCTGTCTGACAGCTTTGAAGAGAGTAGGCATTCTCCCAGCACGGAGTTTGAGATCTGAGAACAGACAGATTGCCTCCTCAAGTGGGTCCCTGGCTCCTGAGTAGCCTAACTGGGAGGCACCTCCCAGTAGGGGCCAACTGACACCTCATACAGCCAGGTGCCCCTCTGAGAAGCTTCCAGAGGAACTATCAGGCAGCCACATTTGCTGTTCTGCAATATTTGCGGTTCTGCAGCCTCTGCTGGTGATACCCAGGCAAACAGGGTCTGGAGTGGACCTCCAGCAAGCTCCAACAGACCTGCAGCTGAGGGTCCTGACTGTTAGAAGGAAAACTAACAAACAGAAAGGACATCCACACCAAAACCCCATTTGTATGTCACC
Source organism: Gorilla gorilla gorilla (assembly GCF_029281585.2). Lineage (NCBI taxonomy): Eukaryota > Metazoa > Chordata > Mammalia > Primates > Hominidae > Gorilla > Gorilla gorilla. The sequence goes on along the minus strand of NC_073239.2, from coordinate 88,753,210 downwards.
AACATCAAATGCCAAAAGTAGATAAAACCACAAAGATGGGGAGAAACCAGAGCAGAAAAGCTGAAAATTCTAAAAATCAGAGTGCTCTTCTCCTCCATAGGAATGCAGCTTCTTGCCAGCAATCGAACAAAGCTGGATGGAGAATGACTTTGATGAGTTGAGAGAAGAAGGCTTGAGACAATCGGTAATAACAAACTTCTCCGAGCTAAAGGAGGATGTTCGAACCCATGGCAAAGAAGCTAAAAACCTTGAAAAGAGATTAGACGAATAGCTAACTAGAATAAACAGTGTAGAGAAGACCTTAAATAACCTGATGGAGCTGAAAACCATGGCACGAGAACTACATGATGCATGCACAAGCTTCAGTAGTCAATTCAATCAACTGGAAGAAAGGGTATCTGTGATAGAAGATCAAATGAATGAAATAAAGTGAGAAGAGAAGTTTAGAGAAAAAAAGGGTTAAAAGAAATAAACAAAGCCTCCAAGAAATATGGGACTATGTGAAAAGACCAAATCTTCGTCTGATTGGTGTACCTGAAAGTGACGGGGAGAATGGAAACAAGTTGGAAAACACTCTTCAGGATATTATCCAGGAGAACTTCCCCAACCTAACAAGGCAGGCCAACATTCAAATTCAGGAGCTACAGAGAACGCCACAGAGATACTCCTCCAGAAGAGCAACTCCAAGACACATAATTGTCAGATTCATCAAAGTTGAAATGAAGGAAAAAATATTAAGGGCAGCCAGAGACAAAGGTCGGGTTACCCACAAAGGGAAGCCCATCAGACTAACAGCAGACCTCTTGGCAGAAACTCTACAAGGTGGAAGAGAGTGGGGGCCAATATTCAACGTTCTTAAAGAAAAGAATTTTCAACCCAGAATTTCATACCTAGCCAAACTAAGCTTCATAAGTGAAAGAGAAATAAAATCCTTTACAGACAAGCAAATGCTGAGAGATTTTGTCACCACCAGGCCTGCCTTACAAGAGCTCCTGAAGGAAGCACTAAAAATGAAAATGAACAATTGGTACCACCCACTGCAAAAACATGCCAAATTGTAAAGACCATCGAGGCTAGGAAGAAACTGCATCTACTATCGAGCAAAATAACCAGCTAATATCATAATGACAGGATCAAATTCACACATAACAATATTAACCTTAAATGTAAATGGGCTAAATGCTCCAATTAAAAGACACAGACTGGCAAATCGGATAAAGAGTCAAGACCCATCACTGTGCTATATTCAGGAGACCCATCTCATGTGCAGAGACACACATAGGCTCAAAATAATGGGATGGAGGAAGATCTACCAAGCAAATGGAAAGCAAAAAAAAAAAAAAAAAAAAAAAAAAGCAGGGGTTGCAATCCTAGTCTCTGATAAAACAGATTTTAAACCAACAAAGATCAAAAGAGACAAAGAAGGCCATTACATAATGGTAAAGGGATCAATTCAACAAGAAGAGCTAACTATCCTAAATATATATGCATCCAATACAGGAGCATCTGGATTCACAAAGCAAGTCCTTAGAGACCTACAAAGAGACTTAGACTCCCACACAATAATAATGGGAGACTTTAACACCCTGCTGTCAACATTAGACAGATCAACGAGACAAAAAGTTAACAAGGATACCCAGGAATTGAACTCAGCTCTGCACCAAGCAGACCTAATAGACATCTACAGAACTCTCCACCCCATATCAACAGAATATACATTTTTTTCAGCACCACACCACACTTATTCCAAAATTGACCACATAGTTGGAAGTAAAGCACTCCTCAGCAAATGAAAAAGAACAGAAATTATAAGAAACTGTCTCTCAGACCACAGTGCAATCAAACTAGAACTCAGGATTAACAAACTCACTCAAAACTGCTCAACTACATGGAAACTGAACAACATGCTCCTGAATGACTACTGGGTACATAATGAAATGAAGGCAGAAATAAAGATGTTCTTTGAAACCAATGAGAACAAAGACACAACGTACAAGAATCTCTGGGACACATTTAAAGCAGTGTGTAGAGGGAAATTTATAGCACTAAATGCCCACAAGAGAAAGCAGGAAAGATCTAAAATTGACACCCTAACATCACAATTCAAAGAACTAGAGAAGCAAGAGCAAACACATTCAAAAGCTAGCAGAAGGCAAGAAATAACTAAGATCAGAGAAGAACTGAAGGAGATAGAGACACAAAAAACTCTTCAAAAAATCAATGAATCCAGGAGCTGGTTTTTTTTAAAAGATCAGCAAAATTGATAGACCGCTAGCAAGACTAATAAAGAAGAAAAGAGAAAGGAATCAAATAGACACAATAAAAATGATAAAGGGGATATCATCACCGATCCCACAGAAATACAAACTACCAGCAGAGAATACTATAAACACCTCTATGCAATTAAACTAGAAAATCTAGAAGAAATGGATAAATTCCCAGACACAAACACCCTCCCAAGATTAAACGAGGAAGAAATTGAATCCCTGAACAGACCAATAACAGGCTCTGAAATTGAGGCAATAATTAAGAGCCTACCAACCAAAAAAAGTCCAGGACCAGACGGATTCACAGCCAAATTCTACCAGAGGTACAAAGAGGAGCTGGTACCATTCCTTCTGAAACTATTCCAATCAACAGAAAGAGGGAATCCTCCCTAATTCATTTTATGAGGCCAGAATCATCCTAATACCAAAGCCTGGTAGAGAGACAACAAAAAAAGAGAATTTTAGACCAATATCCCTGATGAACATCGATGCAAAAATCCTCAATAAAATACTGGCAAACTGAATCCAGTAGCACACCAAAAAGCTTATCCACCACAATCAAGTGGGCTTCATCCCTGGGATGCAAGGCTGGTTCAATATACGCAAATCAGTAAACATAATCCATCAGCTAAACAGAACCAAAGACAAAAACCACATGATTATCTCAATAGATGCAGAAAAGGCCTTCAACAAAATTCAACAGCCCTTCATGCTAAAAAGTTTCAATAAATTAGGTATTGATGGGATGTATCTCAAAATAATAAGAGCTATTTATGACAAACCCACAGCCAATATCATACTGAATGGACAAAAACTGGAAGCATTCCCTTTGAAAACTGGCACAAGACAGGGATGCCCTCTCTCACCACTCTTATTCAACATAGTGTTGGAAGTTCTAGCCAGGGCAATCAGGCAGGAGAAAGAAATAAAGGGTATTCATTTAGGAAAAGAGGAAGTCAAATTGTCCCTGTTTGCAGATGACATGATTGTATATTTAGAAAACCCCATTGTATCAGCTTAAGCTGATAAGCAACTTCAGCAAAGTCTCAGGATACAAAATCAATGTGCAAAAATCACAAGCATTCCTATACACCACCAACAAACAAACAGAGAGCCAAATCATGAGTGAACTCCCATTCACAATTGCTTCAAAGAGAATAAAATACCTAGGAATCCAACTTACAAGGGATGTGAAGGACCTCTTCAAGGAGAACTACAAACCACTGCTCAATGAAATAAAAGAGGACACAAACAAATGGAAGAACATTCCATGCTCATGGATAGGAAGAATCAATATCGTGAAAATGGCCATACTGCCCAAGGTAATTTATAGATTCAATGCCATCCCCATCAAGCTACCAATGACTTTCTTCACAGAATTGGAAAAAACTACTTTAAAGTTCATATGGAACCAAAAAAGAGCCCACATTGCCAAGACACTCCTAAGCAAAAAGAATAAAGCTGGAGGCATCACGCTACCTGACTTCAAACTATACTACAAGGCTACAGTAACCAAAACAGCATGGTCCTGGTACCAAAACAGAGATATACACCAATGGAACAGAACGGAGCCCTCAGAAATAATACCACACATCTACAACAATCTGATCTTTGACAAACCTGACAAAAACAAGAAATGGGGAAAGGATTCCCTATTTCATAAATGGTGCTGGGAAAACTGGCTAGCCATATGTAGAAAGCTGAAACTGGATCCCTTCCTTACATCTTAAACAAAAATTAATTCAAGATGGATTAAAGACTTAATTGTCAGACCTAAAACCATAAAAACCCTAGAAGAAAACCTAGGCAATACCATTCAGGACATAGGCATGGGCAAGGACTTCATGACTAAAACACCAAAAGCAAAGGCAACAAAAGCCAAATTGAGAAATGGGATCTAATTAAACTAAAGAGTTTCTGCACAGCAAAAGAAACTACCATCAGAGTGAACAGGCAATATACAGAATGGGAGAAAATTTTTGCAATCTACCCATCTGACAAAGGGCTAATATCCAGAATCTACAAAGAACTTAAACAAATTTACAAGAAAAAATCAAACAACCCCTTCAAAAAGTGGGAGAAGGATATGAACAGACACTCCTCAAAAGACATTTATGCAGCCAAAAAACACATGAAAAAATGCTCACCATCACTGGTCATCAGAGAAATGCAAATCAAAACCACAATGAGATACCATCTCACACCAGTTAGAATGGTGATCATTAAAAGGTCAGGAAACAACAGGTGCTGGAGAGGATGTGGAGAAATAGGAACGCTTTTACACTGTTTGTGGGACTGTAAACTAGTTTAACCATTGTGGAAGACAGTGTGGCGATTCCTCAAGGATCTAGAACTAGAAATACCATTTGACCTAGCCATCCCATTACTGGATATATACCCAAAGGATTATAAATCATGCTACTATAAAGACACATGCACACGTATGTTTATTGCAGCACTATTCACAATAGCAAAGACTTGGAACCAACCCAAATGTCCATCAATGATAGACTAGATTAAGAAAATGTGGCACATATTCACCATGGAATACTATGCAGCCATAAAAAAGGTTGAGTTCATGTCCTTTGTAGGGTCATGGATGAAGTTAGAAACCATCATTCTGAGCAAACTCTTGGAAGGACAAAAAACCAAACACCACATGTTCTCACTCATAGGTGGGAATTGAACAGTGAGAACACTTGGACACAGGATGGGGAACATCACACACTGGGGCCTGTCATGGGGTGGGGAATGGGAGAGGGATAGCATTAGGAGATATAGTCAATGTAAATGACGAGGTAATGGGTGCAGCACACCAACATGGCACATGTATACATATGTAACAAACCTGCATGTTGTGCACATGTACCCTAGAACTTAAAGTATAATAATAAAAAGAAGTATAATTATTCACAAAAAAAAACTTACTGATATTGGGTTTTGGAATAGACTGTCTTTATTTACACATACCCCCTCTTCCATTCTTAGAGTTCTATGCAGTTGGAGTATTAGATTTAACATTCTGTTTAAGGAGTTTCCACACGAAAGGGATGACAAGAGACCCAAGTATCCATAGCAGCTTGTGAGCACCTCTCAATCCGGGTTAAGTTTCAAGGGCAGAAAAGACAGCACTGCGTTAAGCTGAGAAGAAAAGGAATCACTCCCCCTTTCCATCCTGATCAGAGTCCCGCCATGCCACATAGATCAGGCAAACCTAGTCCTGGAAACTGTGTACCATAGGCAAGAGGGTAGGAGTGTCAGCAGCAGAAGGAAGCCCTGAGTCACAGAATCAGTTCTTCTTTTATCTGATCCTGTGGATGGAAGTGTAGAAAACTGCTCATTTTTCAGCTTCTCTTAGTGAGACGAACATGAGTTGGTGGCTGAGGAGTTGGGGTGGTATTGTGTTCACTTGTAGTTAGAATTGAATCAACTTCTGTCTAAACCAGGGCCAGAGTCCTGCTGGGTGGCTGCCCACAGCATGCTCCCTGCAAAGTTGTAAAGGAGCAGGGAAGCCTACCTGGCTCCTTCCTCACCTTCCCTCTCATCTCCACCAACCCCTCCACCACCCCCATACACACTGAGCTCAAATTCAGTGCTCCAGGAAATCAATGTTGGAGGTTTAGATGTAAGTGGGTGACAGGACACAGTACAGATGCTCAAGGAAAATTCATTTGACAGTAGGGGGCACAGAATGAGCTGGAGAGGAAAAGAATGCTGTTGGCTAGATTCCTTGACACAATAACTCAGGTGTGAGATGACAAAGATCTTGGTCAGGGTAATAGACATGAGAACAGTAAAAAGGGAAAGGAAAGAGGGATAGTCTGAACCTGATGGTCATGCCAATGTGGTGGGTGGAGACAAAGGGGTCAGGGAGGACCTCAAGGCACTGGGCTTGCAGGTGACACCTAGGTAACATGAGCATCCATATGGAAAAAATCTACAGTCAGGAGTAGAGGCTGGTTTAGGGGAATCCACAAGGTAATATTTAGGGAGTCAGCTTTTTGGGAATTAGCTTTCAAAAGAGGGGAAAAAAATCAGATCAAAGAGCTAAAGACCAAACCTTGGGAATACACAGTGTATGTTCTGAGGAGAGAAGGTCCTCAGAGACGAGAGGAAAGAATATGGAAATCATTTGGGGAATAACGATAAGGAGATTTGTGTAACCTCGGGAGGCAGTTTGGCTTCTATCAAGCACATGTCTATAGTCTCTGTTGGCCTCTATTTTTTGTGAGTAGAAGATTCTGGAGAAAATGCCCTGGTTTGGGATTTCCCCTCTATTCCTTTTCCTTAGTCATTTTTTGACTGTTTTGATTGCTTTGTCCAACCATTCAAACTACCCTGAACTCAGCAAATAGTCCTCACCCCCCATATAGCAGGTAGAGCCTAGAACAGACCCAAACAAGCTCAGTCTATGGGAACAGGGTCTCAGCGCCAGAAGCTCTACCTGTGCTGTTCCATTCTGTGCCACAAGTCAGCTGGAACCCCTGGGCTGGGGAAAGCTTTGGCTGAACTGTCAAACAGAGGATTTCATTTCTACAATGTTCCCCCCTCACTAATGTAATTTTCTCCTCCTCCCAGGAGAACTTGTACACAATCTCTGCCAGCCCCAGAAAGTTCCAAGCCTCTGCACACCTTTTAGAATGACTGGGATGGGAGGCCCAAGGCCTCCTAATAAGGCTCACTTTTCAAGTGAGTCCTCAGCTGGGTGATCACAGTGGACAGTTCTGGAATCCTGGGCCCACACTGGGAGGGAAAAGACTCTGGCAGCTACCCCTGTGCACCTGGTTGTCATCCCTGGCTGCAAATGCCCTCCCTCCAGATGTTCTGAGCCAGGGTCTCCAGGGTGACTACCAGAATCAAACAGTGACAGTAGTTGAGCACCACAGATCTTTGGAAAATCATTTCCCCAGGAACTTTTCCTAGCCTTGGTGTGCTTCCCGTGATACCAAGCCAGTATCACTGTGGAAACGCCTCATTCCTCACTTACAGAGCAGGCACAAGCCCACTAAAACCCTCTTAGCTCTGGATGAATTCTCAGATTCCCCAGACCTCCGTAGCAACAACTCCTTAAATAGTATCCAGGGGCCATATGCAAAATCACACCCCCCTATACCCCAAAACACACACCTCTTCACCTTCCCACCCTCAACAGCACTGGGTATCTCATAAGGAGGTAGTAATGTAAATTAGCCTAACTAAGGCTGAAGACTCTTCCTTTCTATTTTCCTCCTGCTTTCTAGGTGAATCAGACTCATGTAATTGTTATTCTGGCTATTCTCAGCTTTCTTTAGCCAAATTGCAAAGGAGCTAATCATTGAATGAAAAAAAGAAAAAAGAAAGGAAAAGCTCAGTAGAGATGGTTTTGATTTCTGGTCATACAGGATTGGCCACTGTGTGGTTACAAAAGAAATTGATTGGGTGATGCCCAAAAGACCTTGGCCTGGAGTTAGACAGTTTAGCCCTTTGGGAAACTACTGTCTTAGTCCATTTTGTGCTGCTATAACAGAATACCTGTGACTGGGTAATTTGTAATGAATAGAAATGTATTGGCTCACAGTTCTGGAGGATGAGAAGTCCAATATCAAGGTGCTGGCATCCAGCAAGCGACTTCTTGCTATGTCATCACAGGGCAGAAAGAGAGAGGGCAAGAGAGTAAAAGGTGATCAGACTCACCCTTTTATAACAACACCAATCCCACTCACGACGGTGGATCCTCATGGCCTAATTGCATCTTGAAGGTCACACTTCTCAATAATGTCACAACGGCAATTCAGTTTCAACACAAGTTTTGAGGGGACAAATATTCAAACCATGGCAACTATATTGTGTCAAGTTTTGATATGCCATCAAGTTTTAGGGTTCAGCAAAAAAGGTTGCCTAATTTAGTTGGCAGAAATTCTATAGCTATAATGGGTTTTCTGTCTTTCAAAATGGATATTTTACTTTCAATTTAGCCCATTGAAGGATAAGCCATTTTCCTTTGTTGGGGAAGCTTGTTAAGTTCAGTTTGAGTCTCAGCAGTGACTATAGCAACAGTGTCTAGAGAGTAATTTTGTTTCCCCCAATTACTGTCATTTCAACATAATTCCATTTGCAAGGCAAAGGATGGTCTCCCTCCACCTGGGAAAGGTCCCCTGGAATCACAGGCATGGTAGTCACATTGGAGCTGGGGGCTGAGAGCCTTTCTAATTTCACTTTCTTCTGGCAGACAAGTGATCACTTGTTGGTATAATGCAGATAAGAAACCTACTTGCTCATCTCTAGCTGCTAGCATCTTCAGTGCTAACACTCACAAGGTTAAGCCAATTTTAAAGGCGAATCTGGCAGAGAACCTAAAATGCAATACTTTGAAAATGCAAGGCAGGTTTTTACACCTGTCCCAGCCAAGCATGACTTCCTCAGAAGCAGAGCTCGAGGCAAAGACTTAGGTGTTATTCCTTATTAAGGAGTACAATCCCAGGGAAGTAAGAGTGAGCAAAAAGAGCGGTGAGGCAGAAAAGGAGGGATGCTTGGTGTCAAGCACAGCTGACTGCTTAATCTCAAAGACTCAACTTCAGAGGGATGCTGTATATGGCATCCCAAGGCAGTCTGTCCCTGGAAGAAAGGGGACATCCCTTATTGGTCACAGATTCACTCACAGGTCATGAACTTCCACACTTTGGGGCTGTGCTGGGCACCCTAGAATATCTCACAGTAGAGTTGTGGCTCCCCATCATTAGGAATGCCCCGGGGAGGGGGTGGAAGAAGTGCAGTAGGACGAGAAGCCAAGGGGTTATGGAATTGTGCTCTTCTGAAGTTGACTGGAGTCCTTGAGAAAATGTCCACTGGAGCAGCCCGAGTGGTCGTAGGTCCCAAGGACAGGTGAGATTGAGAGAAATCGAGTGGTTCACTAAGGTACTTAACACAAAAATGTACCACAAACTGGCTTTCTAGAACTTTCTTTCATATCTGTACTGTGTGACCACCTCATTACACATCCTATCAAGCCTTCACAAAGAGCATACCATTGATGTAAAACAGTATGGTCAACTGGACAATTTTTTGAAAAGAAATATAATTGGTTTAATGAAGAGGAATCCCATATAGGAGTGTAAATATGATATGGTTCTGCTTTTCCAGTCCCTGCTTTCTGCTGGGCTCTGTCTAATACTTTTTCCCACTAGAAGAGTGAAATTCCTTAAAGACATGTCAGTTTAAGCCCATAGCTCTTCAATCACTTTCAGTTATCAAAATCATCTCATTTTAGGCCATAAAGTTCAGTTCCTGTTTATAGGCACCTCTCAATTTCAAATTCAAGGCACAGCTCCCCATCCTGCTCACCCTTGCCAAGCCCAGACTAGACTGGAGCATTACGGGACACAGTCAACTCTCCCTGACACACCCCTCCTTACTTGCTATGCAATTCCTGCTGATGTTGGGGTGGGAGGAGAGAGCAGGAAGATAGCACTGGCTCCATACAAGCCAGTGGACATTTGACCCTTTCCTTGGTTGGTTGTAACTACTTTTCTGTTTTCTCTCATCTGGATATGGATGGATGATGGTCTCAACAGGCCTCATGGATGTGAGACTCACTTTCAAACTGATTCTGAGGTATGTGGAGTCCCTTAAGAGGAGCGATCACATCTTCAGGATGGCCCCACTATGGGTAGTCTAAGCTGCCCTCCCTGGGAGGCCTTGGCTCCTTGCTCCTTGGTGATGGCCCCCAGTGAGCCCACATCCCCTACCTCATCAACCCAAAAAGGCCCATAAGCCTGGAATTTGCCAGCATACGCGAAATCTATTTTCTGTACCTCTAGGAATAAGATGTGTGAAGGGATGGTTTTTGCCTCCTCCTTATCTGGTCATCTCTCTTAATCATCTCTCCAAGGGTTCTTTCTCTAGCCCCAACCAGCAGTTGAAATGCCAGCCTACCCCTCTCGAAGACATTCCCATGTTGTACAGATGATTCTTTCCAGGCCCAGCTCCTTCCACTTGTCTTGGAGTTACTCTCCATCCCCATGAGGAGAGCAAGGTGAGACACAGCTGCTTTTCGTACTGTTCTCCTACTTAAAAAACCATTTCGCCCCCTCACAGTCATCTATTGGATGTGAGATGGGATGGGAGACTAGGAGGGGCTGCAAGGGGTACGGGGATTTGGTGTTGGTGCTAGTGTGGGACCTGCTGAAAGTGTTGCCTCTCAGCAAGTGATTTTGGAATGTTGCTATGCCAACAGCTGGCCATTCTCTCTATTTATGATGTGGGGAAACTAGTGGTTTCGTTTTCAGCAGTAAAGTGAATTATCAGTTCCAAACAATGTTGAAAACAACTCCTACTTGGTACCTATCTTCATCCTGTTGCATAAATATCTCCACATTTTTTTTAAGAGACAGAGTCTCGCTCTGTCACCCAGGCTGGAGTGCAGTGGCACGATCACAGTTCACCGCAGCCTCGAAGTCCTGGTCTCAAACAATCCTCTCACCTCAGCCTCCCCAGTAGCAAGGACTATATATGAACACCACCACACCAGCTAACTTTTAAAATGTTTTTATAAGACATGGTCTTGCTATGTTGCCGAGGCTGACCTCAAACTTCTGGCCTCAAGTGATCCTCCCACCTCCGGCCCCTAAAGTGCTAGGATTACAGGTGTGAGCCACTGTAGCTGGCCACTAACTTTTTAAAGGTATTACTAAGTCTGGTGCCTTTTGGGGTGATTTTGCAGCCTCTGTGAACTTTTGTCTGTTTTTCCTAATGTTTTCATGTCTGCCTGAGGAAGGTTTGCTGCTTGTTCCTTTACTGTTTAGTTCATTTCTAACCAATGATCCCTGACCTACTCTGTGGAATTGCTAGCCATCACATCTAAGTTCCAGGCACCAGGACTTGAAGCTGGGAAAAGCCCACTCCACCCCTTTTAAGGAGATGTTCTGGAAGGACCACATAACCCCTCTGCTAAGGTCAGAACCCAGTCCCAAAGCCCATCCAGCTACCAGGGAGGCGGGGAAAGGCAGTCCTCTGGCTGAGCGCATTGGTGCCTCAAATAACATGATAGTAACGTAGGCAACTGGGAGTCTCTACCGCATCCACAGAGCATGAAAATCCCAGATCATTCTCTTTTATGGTTTAATTAAAGAAGTTTCCTAAATTATTTTTCCTATTAAAAAAGCAATCAATATTTGTTAAAAGGAAAAAAATAAACAAATGTAACTATAGGTTCATGCAAAAGTAATTGTGGTTTTTGCCATTACTTTATTTTATTTTATTTTGAGATGGAGTCTCACTCTGTTGCCCAGGCTGGAGTGCAGTGGCACCATCTTGGCTCACTGCATCCTCTGCCTCTCAGGTTCAAGTGATTCTCCTGCCTCAGCCTCCCGAATAGCTGGGACTACAGGCACATGCCACCATGCCTGGCTAATTTTTGTATTTTTAGTAGAGAGGAGGTTTCACCATGTTGGCCAGGCTGATCTCGAATTCCTGACCTCAGGTGATCCAGCTGCCTTGGCCTCCCAAAGTGCTGGGATTACAGGCGTGAGCCACCATGCTTGGTCTGTTTTGGCCATTACTTTAAAGGCAAAATCACAATTACTTTTGCACAGCCTAATATAAAATACCTCCATAGGCCTACCCATCAGAAACAATCATTAAGATATTTATCTTCCAGATTTTTCTATCTGTGCATGTATGTCTTTTCTATAAGAATGGCTGGGCGTGGGTGGCTCATGCCTATAATCCCAGCACTTTGGGAGGCTAATGTGGGTGGATCACTTGAGATCAGGAGTTCGAGAACAGCCTGGCCAACATAGTGAAACCCCATCTCCACTAAAAGTACAAAAATTAGCTGGGCATTGTGGTGGGGACCTGTAGTTCCAGCTACTCGGGAGGCTGAGACAGGAGGATCACTTGAACCCGGGAGGCAGAGGTTGCAGTGAGGTGAGATCACGCCACTCACTCCAGCCTGGGTGACAAAGCAAGACTCCATTTCAAAAAAAAAAAAAGATTACACGTCTGTAACCCTTAGGTCTAGGTCTTGATAAATAACTAATTTGAGGGGATATCTGAGGATTTTCTTTGAAATATACTGTAATTTATTTCAGCAATCCACCAAGTGTTGGACATGGGGTTATTTCAGCTATTTCTCTTTTGCCAAACATTTTGGGTGTTTCCAATTTTTCATTACCATACACAGTGTAGAGCTGGAATTGTTTGAAATTTAATTCCAAATTTAAAACATCAAAAGAATAAGAGAAAATACTTACTGCACTGAAAAATGTAAAGAGGGGAGACAAAAAGTGCCAAACACATGCATTAATGATTGCAAAACCTCCCTTGTGATCAGCCAAAATGATTTAACAAATGAAAAATCCATGACTGAAATCCATTTTTGACCAAAATTATCTCACTGGCCAACTTATGTTTGACCAAATTGCTTTTGCTCAAATCGCTTTCAGTCCAATCATCTGGAGCTGAATTAAATGATCAAACTCTCTTGGAAGGCATTTAGGGCACCCAATTTGAACCTGCATCTTTTTCTTTAGAGAAGTGTTAGGGTAAAGTTGGTAGGATGTGCTATTGCCCTTTCAATCAGAAAGGAGAAGGTACACACTGAAGACCCATCTTTTTACTTTCTCAGACCTCAAGTTTTGCTCAAATAGGATTCCAAAAAGTTTGGAGCACCTCTTCAGAATACACAATCAGAGATTCTCTGACATACCTCAGATATAAACAGAGGATGCCCAGAAGACCCACCCAGCCTTGAGTTCTTAGAAACAAGGAGGCTTTCACTCCTTTTGATACCCATCCCAGAAACAGAGAATGAACTGCTCCTTTCCCTCGGCTTTTCTCAGGATTTCTCTGAAGCTAAATTAATTGCCACCTCTTGTACTCATGACTACGGATTCATTTCTCCAAGAGTCCCTTTCCTTGTGAGGCACTGAAATAATGTCTTATGGCAATTTCCTGGCTCTTTTGTTTTTTTCTGCCTTTATCTCATTAACTCCAGCAACCGGGCCCTCGGCAAAGGTAATGAGGGAATCCTACTTTTTGTGGGGATAAGAGGACCAACTTGAGTGTTATCCATCAGGTAGGTGCAGCTGAGCTCAGGGGAAACATGTGGGTAGTTCTAAGCCAAGCCAGCCTATCTATCCAGATTCCCTTAGGGACTAGGTTCTGCAGGAAAGCTGTGGAGATCTGAGAAGGCACCTTTTAAGCATCAACATTTTTATTTTGTTTTAGTCATTTAAGATGGCAATCTTTTGTAGAGAATTTGTAGTCTAGCAGGAGAGATAGAGAATTTGTAGAGAATTTGTAGTCTAGCAGAAGAGATAGAGAACTAATCAACTAGTTACAAAACTTTCTGATAATTAAATGAATTGTGAAAAGAATGGTTTGGGAACACAGAAAGTAACATCTAACTCTCCCTGACTTTCAGAAAGGGAGATCCTTAGAGAGAAGTTGATGTCAAGCGTTAAAGAAGAAATACTCCAGTTCAAAAATAGTGAAGATGATGGAAGAACATTCCAGGCATAAAGAAGCATATGCAAAAACCCAGACTTGTGAAGGACATGCTTAGAGGAACTTCCAACAGTTTGGGCTAGCCAGATGGTAGTGTGCATTGGTGAATGGAAAGAATTTGGACTAAGTCTCAGAGAGGCTGGTATGTCATACTGAAAGGTCTAAATACGACTCTTGAACTTCTTTTACAGGGAGGGAATGCATAAGCTCGTGATACTCTTTGGGGATGTAAAAAAATCAAATGTCATTTATATGTGGTACATGATAAAGAAAGAGTTTTGCATTAAAAATATTTTTAGGTTAGTATTATTTCAGATTATAATACATTTCACTTTTTAATGCCATCTTTAATAATTATTTTAAAATATAAATATTTTGTTCCACTTAATAAGCAACACATGCTCCTTAATTTAACTTAATTATGTAAGGAAAGGCATGATTTCTTGACCAATCCATTTAACATTAACATCTTGTTTTGTGGGTGTGTTTTGAGATTGGACACACTTAATATAGAATAATTTTGACTGCATTTTACAGTAGCAAAAATAGATTAAAATTGCTTCCATGACCTAATGTTGGAATGCTTGCCTTTGCCATTAAAAAAAAAAAACTGAGTGGTTTATTTTTGAAATGTTCATGTTTGTTTCTAAATGATGAAATTAGAAAAGGGTTTCAGGCTGCTCTCTCCCAGTTCTTCCCAGCAAAGAACACATTGTAGGTATTAATGTTCTTTATACCCAATAAACTAGAGATGCAATTGCACATAACAGCCACTAGCTTCTTGACGTATCAGAGATATTTTTGTTGTTGTTGACATAGAGATATTTTGAAGTGCTATATAAGAAGTTTTATTATGTAACTGCAACTTTTGGATCTCATGAACTCATCTTGAAGAGAATTTAGAGAATGTTCTTTCTGATGTTTTTCATAGTGTGTTGTATTTCAACGTGGGAATCTTCACGTGTCCCATCTTTTGCCATGAATCCAGTCCGGGTATAAATTTTAAGATATATGACCAAAAATAAAAACAACTTAAAATAGTATAACAGCTAATACCCCTACAGTGCATATTAGTAGTCCCCTGATACCCCAGCTGAATAAGAGCTTTAAGATAGTATTCCTGGCCAGGCGCAGTGGCTTGTGCCTTTAATTCCAGCACTTTGGGAGGCTGAGGTGGGAGGACGGCTTGAGCCTGGGAAGTTTGATCTCAACCTGACCAAGGCCAGCCTCATCTCTGCAGTGGACAGGAAATGTGAGAGGCGCTCCAGGCTCACAGAAGTGGGTCAGGGAAAAGACTGTTGGAATCCTATACTAACTCCAGGTGTCTGCAAACCCATGGTAACCCAGTCTTTAGCCCCAACCATTGGACAGTCCTATCTCATCTGCTAGGCTGAAGGCTCCCACATTTGTCCTCAACTCAGGTAAGACCTAGTCAACACAGAGCTAAGACCTGTAATTCTTCCTGAAAGCTTCCAGGAAGAGAAGACACTTGAAAACAAAATACAGCTTTTTCTTTTTTTAGAGTAGTTAGTTTCATGGGAAGATTGAGAGGAACATACAGAGATTTTTCATATATCCCCTGCCCCTACACATGCATAGGCTCTCCCATTATCAACACTTTTCACTAGAGTAGTACATTTGTTACAAATGATGAACCTGCACTGGTACATCATTATCACCCAGAGTCCGTAGTGTTTACATGAGGGTTCACTCTTGGTGTCATACATTCTATGGGTTTGGACAAATGTATGAGATGTTTCTACCATTACAGTCATACAGAGTATTTCCACTGCCCTAAAAATCTCTCTGAGCACGGAAGACACTTTTTATTCTGGAATCTTGGCATGTTGGAGAGGGTCTTCTGGTCAGACTGCCAATCTTCCAGAGCCTGATAGGCTCTCCCATTATCAACACTTTTCACTAGAGTAGTACATTTGTTACAAATGATGAACCTGCACTGGTACATCATTATCACCCAGAGTCCGTAGTGTTTACATGAGGGTTCACTCTTGGTGTCATACATTCTATGGGTTTGGACAAATGTATGAGATGTTTCTACCATTACAGTCATACAGAGTATTTCCACTGCCCTAAAAATCTCTCTGAGCACGGAAGACACTTTTTATTCTGGAATCTTGGCATGTTGGAGAGGGTCTTCTGGTCAGACTGCCAATCTTCCTGATAAGGAATTTTTTTAAGTTTTTTATTTGTCCATAGGTTATTGGGGTACAGATGGCATTTGGTTACACGAGTAAGTTCTTTAGTGGTGATTTGTGATATTTTGGTGCACCCACCACCCAAGCAGTATATCCAATTTGTAGTCTTTTATCCCTTCCCCCGCTTCCACCCTTCCCCCCAAGTCCCCAAAGTCCATCATATCATTCTTATGCCTTTGCATCCTCATAGCTTAGCTCCCACATATCAGTGAGAACATAAGATGTTTGGTTTTCCATTCCTGAGTTACTTCACTTAGAATAATAGTCTCCAATCTCATCCAGGTCGCTGCAAATGCCATTAATTCATTCCTTTTTATGGCTGAGTACTATTCCATCGTATATATGTATACCACAGTTTCTTTATCCACTCATTGAGTAATGGGCATTTCAGTTGGTCCCATGATTTTGCAATTTTGAATTGTGTTGCTATAAACATGTGTGTGCAAATATCTTTTTCATATAATAACTTCTTTTCCTCTGGGTAGATACCCAGTAGTGGGATTGCTGGATCAAATGGTAGTTCTACTTTTAGTTCTTTAAGGAATCTCCACACTGTTTTCTATAGGCTGTACTAGTTTACATTCCCACCACCAGTGTAAAAGTGTTCCCTGATCACCGCATCCATGCCATCATCTACTATTTTTTATTTTTTGATTATGGCCAATTTTGCAGAAGTAAGGTGGTATCACATTGTGATTTTGATTTGCATTTCCCTGATCATTAGTGATGTTGAGCATTTTTTCATGTTTCTTGGTCATTTGTATATCTTCTTTTGAGAATTGTCTATTCATGTCCTTAGCCCACTTTTTGATGGGATTGTTTTTTCTTACTGATTTGTTTGAGTTTGTTGTAGATTCTGGATATTAGTCATTTGTCAGATGTATAGATTGTGAAGATTTTCTCCTACTATGCATGTTGTCTGTTTGACAACTGTTCCTTTTGCTGTGCAAAAGGTCTTTAGTTTAATTAAGTCCCAACTATTTATCTTTGTTTTTATTGCATTTGCTTTTGGGTTCTTGACTGTGAAATCCTTGCCTAAGCCAGTGTCTAGAAGGGTTTTTCCAACGTTATCTTCTAGCATTTTTATAGCTTCAGGTCTTATATTTAAGTGCTTAGTCCATCTTGAGTTGATTTTTGTATAAGGTGAGAGATGAGGATCCAGTTTCATTCTCCTACATGTGGCTAGCCAATTATCCCAGCACCATTTGTTGAAAAGGGTGTCCTTTCCCCACTTTTATGTTTTTGTTTGCTTTGTTGAAGGTCAGTTGGCTGTAAGTATTTGGGTTTATTTCCAGGTTCCCTATACTGTTCCATTGGTCTATGTGCCTATTTTTATACCAGTACCATGCTGTTTTGGTGACTATGACCTTATAGTATAGTTTGAAATCAGTTAGTGTGATGCCTCCAGATTTGTTCCTTTTGCTTAGTCTTGCTTTGGCTATGTAGGCCCTTTTTTAGTTCCATATGAAATTTAGGATTGTTTTTTCTACTTCTGTGATGAATGATGGTGGTATTTTGATGGGGATTTCATTGAACATGTAGATTGCTTTTGTCAGTATAGTGATTTTCACAATATTGATTCTACCCATCCATGAGCATGGAATGGGTCATCTATGATTTCATTCAGCAGTGTTTTGTAGTTTTCCTTGTAGAGGTCTTTCGCCTCCTTTGTTGGGTATATTCTTAAGTATTTTATTTATTTATTCTTTTTTTTTTGCAGCTATTGTAAAAGGTGTTGAGTTCTTGATTTGATTCACTGCTTGGTCGCTGTTGGTGTATAGAAGAGCTACTGATTTGTGTACATTAATCTTATATCCCAAAACTTTGCTGAATTCTTTTATCAGTTCTAGGAGATTTCTGGAGGAGTCTTTAGGATTTTCAAGGTAAAGGAGCATATTATCAGCAAACAGTGACAGTTTGACTTTCTCTTTGTCGATTTTGATGCCCTTTATTTCTTTCTCTTGCCTGACTGCTCTGGCTAGGACCTCCAGTACTATGTTGAAAAGGAGTGGTGAGAGTGTGTATCCTTGTCTTGTTCCAGTTCTCAGAGGGAATGCTTTCAACTTTTTCCCATTCAATATGATGTTGGCTGTGGGTTTGTCATAGATGGCTTTTATTACATTTAGGTATGTCCCTTGTATGCTGATTTTGCTGAAAGTTTTAATCATAAAGGGATGCTGGATTTTGTCAAATGCTTTTTCTGCATCTACTGAGATGATCGTGTGATTCTGGTTTTTAATTCTATTTATGTGGTCTATCACATTTATTGACTTGTGTATGTTAAACCATCCCTGCATCCCTGGTATTAAAACCACTTGATCATGGTGGATTATCTTTTTGATATGCTGTTGGATTTGGTTAGCTAGTATTTTGTTAAGAATTTTAGCTTCTCTGTCCATCAAGGATATTGGTCCATAGTTTTCTTTTTTGATTATATCTTTTTTGCTGGTTTTGGTATAGGGTGATGCTGGTTTCATAGAATGAATTAGAAAGGGTTCCCTCTTTCTTGATCTTGTAGAATAGTGTCTAAAGAATTTATACCAATTCTTCTTTGAATGTCTGGTAGAATTCTGCTCTGAATCCATCTGGTCCTGGACGTTTTTTGTTGTTGGTAATTTTTTAATTACCATTTCAGTCTTGCTGCTTGTTATCAGTCTGTTCAGGGTATCTAATTCTTTCTGATTTAAGCTAGGAGGGTTGTATTTTTCCAGGAATTTATCTATCTCTTCAAGGTTTTCTAGTTTATCTGCATAAAGGTGTTCACAGTAGCCTTGAATTATCTTTTGTATTTCAGTGGTGTCAGCTGTAATATCTCCTGTTTCATTTCTTAATGAAGTTATTTGGATTTTCTCTTTTCTTTTCTTGGTTAATCTTGCTAATGGTCTATCATTTTTATTAAACTTTTCAAAGAACCTCATGTTTGTTTTATGTTTTGTATTTTTTTTTTGTTTCAATTTCATTTAGTTCTGCTCTGCTCTTGGTTATTTCCTTTCGTCTGCTAGGTTTGGGTTTGGTTTGCTCTTGTTTCTCTAGTTCCTTGAGGTGTGACCTTAGAATATCACTTTGTGCTCTTTCAATCTTTTTGATGTAGGCATTTAGGGCTACGAACTTTTCCTCTTAGCACCACCTTTGCTGTACCCTGGAGGTTTTGATAGGTTGTATCATTATATTCATTCAGTTTGAATAATTTTTTAATTTCCATCTGGATTTTGGTTTTGACCTAATGCTCATTCAGGAACAGGTTATTTAACTTCCATGTATTTGCATGACTTTGAAGGCTCCTTTTGGAGTTGGTTTCCAGTTTTATTCCACTGTGGTCTGACAGAGTACTTGATATAATTTCAATTTTCTTAAATCTATTGAGACTCATTTTATGGCCTATCATATGGTCTATCTTGGAAAAAGTTCCATGCACTGTTGAATACAATGTGTATTCTGTGGTTGTTGGATGAAATGTTCTGTTTATATCTGTTAAGTCTATTTGTTCCAAGGTATAGTTTAAAACCATTATTTCTTTGTTGACTTTCTGTTTCAATAACCTGTCTACTGCTGTCAGTGGAGTATTGAACTCCCCCACTATTATTGTGTTGCTGTCTATCTCATTTCTTAGGTCTATTAGTAATTGTTTTATAAATTTGGGAGCTCCAGTGTTAGGTGCACATATGTTTAGGATTGTGATATTTTCCTGTTGGACAAGGCCATTTACCATTATATAATGTCCCTCTTTGTCTCTTTTAACTGCTGTTGCTTTAGAGTTTGTTTTGTCTGTTACAAGAATGGCTACCCCTGCTCGCTTTTGGTGTCCATTTGAGTGAAATACCTTTTTCCACCCCTTTACTTTAAGTTTATGTGAGTCCGTATGTTTTAGGTGAGTCTCCCGTAGGCAGCAGAGAGTTAGTTGGTGAGTTCTTATCCATTCTGCAGTTCCGTATCTTTCAAGTGGAACATTTAGGCCATTTACATTCAATGTTAGTATTGAGATGTGAGGTACCATTGCATTCATTGTGCTATTTGTTGCTCGCGTACCTTGGTTTTTTTTGTTGTTGCTTTTTAACTTGCATTTTTGTTTTATAGGTTCTGTGTGATTTACACTTTAAAGAGTTTCTGTTTGTATGTGTTTCCAGGATTTGTTTGAAGATTTAGAGCTCCTTTTAGCAGTTCTTATAGTGGTGGCTTGGTAGTGGCGAATTCTTTCAGCATTTGTTTGTCTGAAAAAGACTGTATCTTTCCTTCATATATGATGCTTAGTTTTGCTGGATACAAAATTCTTGGCTGATAATTGTTTTGTTTTAGGAGGCTGAAGATAGGGCCCCAATCCCTTCTAGCTTTGTAGGGTTTCTGCTGGGAAATCTGCTATTAATCTGATAGGTTTCCTTTATAGGTTACCTGAGTGTTTTTGTCTCACAGCTCTTAAAATTATTTTCTTTGTCTTAACTTTAGATAACCTGATGACAATATGTCTAGATGATGATCGTTTTGTGATGAATTTCCCAGGTGTTCTTTGTGCTTCTTCTACTTGCATGTCTAGGTCTCTAGCAAGGCCAGGGAAGTTTTCCTCGATTTCTCCCCCAAATATGTTTTCAAAACTTTTAGATTTCTCTTCTTCCTCTGGAACACCGATTATTCTTAGGTTTGTTCCCTTAACATAATCCCAGACTTCTTGGAGGCTTTGTTCATATTTTCTTATTGTTTTTCTTTGTCTTTGTTGGATTGGGTTAATTCCAAGACCTTGTCTTCGAGCTCTGAATTTCTTTTTCTACTTATTCAATTCTATTGCTGAGACTTTCCAGAGCATTTTGCATTTCTATAGGTGTGTCCAATATTTCCTGAAGTTTTGGTTGTTTTTCTTTATGCTATCTATTTCCTTGAATATTTCTCCCTTCACTTCTTGCGTCGTTTTTTGTATTTCCTTGCATTGGGCTTTGCCTTTCTCTGGTGCGTCCCTGATTAGCTTGATAACTAACCTCCTGAATTGTTTTTCAGGTAAATCAGGGATTTCTTCTTCTTGGTTTGGATCCACTGCTGGTGAGCAAGAGTGATTTTGGGGGGTGTTAAAGAGCCTTGTTTTGTCATATTACCAGAGTTGGTTTTCTGGTTCCTTCTCATTTGGGTAGGCTCTGTCAGAGGGAAGGTTTAGGGCTGAGGGCTGTTGTTCAGATTCTTTTGTCCCATGGGGTGTTGCCTTGATGTAGTACTCTTCCTCTTTTCCTATGGATGTGGCTTCCTGTGAGCCAAGCTGCAGTGATTGTTATCTCTCTTCTGGGTCTAGCCACCTAGCAAGTCTACCCGGCTCTGGGCTGCTACTGGGGATTGTCTGCACATAGTCCTGTGATGTGAACCATCTATGGGTCTCTCAGTGTGCATACCAGTACCTGTTCCCATGGAGGTGGCAGGGGGTGAAATGGACTCTACGAGGTTGTCAGCTTTGGTGGTTTAATGTTCTATTTTTGTGCTGGTCGGCCTACTGCCAGGAGGTGGCGCTTTCCAGAGAGCATCAGCTGTGGTAGTATTGAGAGAAAATGGCAGTGGGCGGGGCCTTAAAACTCCCAAAAGTATATGCCCTTTGTCTTCAGCTACCAGGGTGGATAGGAAAGGCCCATCAGGTCGGGGCAGGGCTAAGCATGTCTGAGCTCAGACTCTCCTTGGGCAGGTCTTGCTGTGGCTGCTGTGGGGGATGGGGGTGATGTTGCAAGGTCAATAGAGTTGTGTACCTAGCAGGATTATGGCTGCCTCTGCTGAGTCATGCAGGTTGTCAGGGAAGCGGGTGAAAGCCAGCAGTCACAGGCTTCACCCAGCTCCCACGCAAACCGAAGGGCCGATCTCACTCTCACCGTGCCCCTTCTAACAGCATTGTTTCTCTGCTCAGTTACACTACTATTGGCTGTTCTGGAAATAAGCAAACCCGTCAAATATGTTGTGTTCAATAGTTTCCTGGGGTTAGGAGACATGGGCACACCTTAAAAACACAGTCAAGGTTGTCTTCAGCAACCTGTACCAGTCCTTTCTCTCTTCTGGTCCATCTGAAGTAGTTATTTTGTTTACAAATATTTCCCCAGCATCACACTCAGGAAATCTAAGATTAAATAAAAACAAAAAAGATGGTATTTCTGAAACATATTTCCCATAACATGTCCACCAAACAGAGAATGAAGAAATTAGAAGGATGAAAATGGAAGAAGGGATGGGGCATCAGTTGAGACAGAATGGGGGGTGGTACATTTTATGAATCCTCACTCTTACAAAATGAACCGCAAAGGCAGAAGCTTCTGTGTCTCTTGTATCTCCCCACATGCCCATCATGCTTTTTAAAAATCAGGCATTAAGAATTTGGGAATAGAAGGGATATTCATTTATTAAACATCATCTAAAATCAAGAGTCTAATCTTTAAAAACCTTCTTCAGTGGAGGGAGCTCACAGCCCTCTGACATGAGGGGAAGCTTATCCTCAGGCACACAAAATGGCAGAGACCAGCAGGGGGCAGCAGCACAGCAGGAATATTGAGGCAAGCCTGGGGTATTGGGATGCAGCCAATGAAAAGTTGGCCAACAGGAACTCATTGTCCTCTGCCCTTGGAAGAGCTTGATTAGAACCTGGAGCTTCACATAATAATCAAGATAAGAAATTTGGTGAAGTTCAATTTTCTTTTAAATTTTTGTCATGAAAAATTTCAAACACACACACACAGAATTAAAGAGAAAAGTATAGTGAACCAATATGTCCATTCCCCAGATTCATCATTATCAACATTCTGCCATACTTCCTCACCTGAACCTATTTTCTTTCTTTCTTATTTTAGAGACAATTGGAGTTTTAAATTTTAAAGTGTGTGTTCCTTTAAGGTGAGATTTGGTGAGTAGTCAAGCTCTAGTGTAGTCCCACACTGCCATGAAGGACGTAGGCTCCTTTTATCCTTCTGCTCTGACACCCTTAGGTTACCTCATGGTGGCAAGATGGCAGCTGCACTTCTGGGAATCACATCCACATCCCAGGCAGAAGGCTGGGTGTAGTGGCTCACGCCTGTAGTCTCAGCACTTTGGGAGACCAAGGTGGGCAGATCACTTGAGATCAGGAGTTCAAGATCAGCCTGGTCAACATGGTGAAATCCTATCTCTACTAAAAATTCAAAAATTAGCTGGGCCTGGTGATGGGCGTCTGTAATCCCAACTACTCGGGAGTCTGAGGAGGGAAAATCACTTGAACCCGGGAGGCAGAGGTTGCAGTGGGACTCCATCTCAAAAACAAACAAACAAAAAACAAAAAAACAACCATTCCAGGCAAAAAGAAGGAAGACCCAGGTTAAAAGGCAAATGTTAAAAGGCTACTTTCAGCATGAGAGACAAAGACAGGGTGCTGGGGGAGCAGTAAAATTCAGGGACCACCACACGGAAATTCTAATTCAGCACCAAACAAATGTGAAGCTCAGAGGAAAGATAAGCTTAAAAAGCCACCTATGAAATAGGAGAGAATACTAGGAAGTCCAGCTCAGGAAAAATGCAACTGACATTTGTGTATCACTTCTTATAGCTTGCAATGAGATCAAGACTATACATGTTATCTCATTAAATTGTCACAGCAACCCAATCTAGTAGGTTAAATAATTTTACAGATGATGAAATGAGACCTCAAGAGACCTCGTAACTTTCTCAAGGCTACAGAGCTGGTAAATAGTGGGTCCAAAATGATCTGCTCCTCATTGTCCTAATTTCCTTATTACTGATTCTTTCAGAGATATAATATGTGTTCCTCACGAAAAAAATCTGTAATCCTCACCATAGAAGGTCACTACTGCATACACTTGATTCCAACAGGAGCACAAAGGTGCGCATTCTTCTCGTGTCCATTGCAGTACGCTGTTCAGCAAGCTGCAGACCTAGCTGCGCCTTTACTACGGGGGAAGCGGGGGCCCTGGATGAAGGTCTGGGCTGGGATGAGAGGCCCTCATCCCCCAGCTCAGACACATCTGCTTTAAGAAATGGCTCACGCCTGTAATCCTAGCACTTTGGGAAGCCGAGGCTAGTGGATCATGAGGTCAAGAGATTGAGACCATCCTGGTCTACATGGTGATACCCCGTCTCTACTAAAAATACAAAAAAAATTAGCTGGGCGTGGTGGCGCATGCTTGTAGTCCCAGCTACTCGGGAGGCTGAGGCAGGAAAATTGGTTGAACCCGGGAGGCGGAGGTTACAGTGAGTCGAGATAGCACCACTGCACTCCAGCCTGGCGACAGAGCAAGACTCGGTCTCAAAAAAAAAAAAAAAAAAAAAAAAAAAGAAAAAAGAAATGGAGTAAAACTTCCTTGAAGCCATTGCTCTTCTGCTCTTTCCAATAAAAGGAAATGCACGTAGATCCACTGGGCTCAGAGTGACCTCCTGTCAAGGACTTCTAAATTGTCTTCAAAGATGGAAAATATTGCTTTGTACACAGCTCTTGGGATGGATTAATCATGAGCTGAATTTCACATAAAAGCAGAGACAAGAGACTTGATGCAGTCCAACATTCTTCCTTAACTTTTTTATTAAGAAAGTTTTCAAAAGTACACAAAAGAAGAGAGAATAATATTAAAAAACTCAATACACCCATCCTTGGATTCAACAATTATTCACTTTTTGCTCCAGTTGCTTCATGTCTTCCTTTTGGTCAGCCTTCTTTTTTTGTGAATATTTCTTAAAATCCCTGTCATCAGGCCATTTCATCCCAAAGTCCTTGCATATATCTCTTTAATAGACTTTTTATATATAAACACAAAATCTTTATCACAATCAGTGGTATTAATACTCACTTTATATTCAAATTTTCGGCTGGGCATGGTGGCTCATGCCTGTAATTCCAGCACTTTGGGAGGCTGAGGCGGGTGGATCACTTGAGGTCAGGGGTTCCAGAGCAGCCTGGCCAACATGGTGAAACCCCGTCTCTACTAAAAATACAAAAATTAGCCGGGCATGGTGGCGGAAGCTAGTAGTTCCAGCTACTTGGGAGGCTGAGGCAGGAAAATCACTTTAACCTGGGAGCCAGAGGTTGCAGTGAGCCGAGATCGTGCCATTGCACTCCAGCCTGGGTGACAGAACAAGATTCTGTCTCAAAAAAAAAAAAAAAAAATCAATTGTTTCAAAAATGTCTTTTTATAATTGGTTTCTTCAAAACAGGACCTAAACAAAATCAGGTCACTGCATTTGACTGTTATTTTGCTTATATTTCTTCTAGCCTAGCGTAGTGTTACTATCTTACTGCCAGCAAGGTTCTCTAATTTCTTGAGTTCTTCAGCTGTGTTCTTCCTCACCTCCACATCTCATCTCTGTACTTGCTGTACTTTCCGCCTAAAAAATGTCCCCTGGCCCATACATTGCCCCAAAATCTTGTGCTTGTCCTTCAGGTTTCAAATGAGATATTCTTGCTTGTATAACGTAGCCCTCTGTCAGAGCTTCTTTTGTTAAGCCCTTTGATTGTGATCCTAGTGTGCGGATTGATTACTATATTTATCAAGAGTTTTTGCATCATATGGAAAATGGCTATCAATGGGACTGGGCAAAAAATTCAGTCTGTTAAATGCAGACTCTGATTCCACAGTTCTGGGATGAGGTGTGAGGATCTGCATTCCTCACAGGCTCCCTGGTGATGCCAATGCAGCTTGTCTAAAGACTGCACAATGAGTGGTGACAGGCTAGATCATTCCCCACTTCTTCTATCGTAACACTTACCACACTGTATTGCAATGGTTTCTTTGAATATCTGTCTTCCCTCTAGAACAGGGGTTTGTAAACTATTGGAACAAAGCCATACCCATTTGTTAATGCCTTGTATGTGACTGTTTTTGAGCTATAACATCAGAGTTGAGCAGTTGCAAGAGAGACCATATGGCCCACAAAGTCTGAAATATTTACCATCTGGCTCTTAATGGAAAAAGTTTGCCAACCCTTCCTTTAGACTGTAGTGCAGGGAGATAGTTTTTTCTTTTTCTTTTCCTTTTTTTTTTTTTGAGACAGAGTCTTGCTCTGTCGCCCAGGCTGGAGTTCAGTGGCGCAATCCTCTCTCACTGCAACCTCCGCCTCCTGGGCTCAAGCGATTCTCCTGCCTCAGTCTCCTGAATAGCTAGGATTATAGGCACCTGCCATCCCACCCAGCTAATTTTTGTGTTTTTAGTAGAGATGGGGTTTCACCATGTTGGCCAGGCTGGTCTCAAACTCCTGACCTCCGGTAATCCGCCCACCTCGGCCTGCCAAAGTGCTGGGATTATAGGCATGAGCCACCGTGCCCGGCCAGGAGAGAGCTTTTTCATTAGAATATCTCAGACCCAAGTCAAAGACCCTGCACATAGTAGGGACTGCGTAAGTAAGTTACTGAATGATGAATAATGAGAGTAACCGACAATAAGTGAGCGCTTACTACATGCCAGGAATTATACTAAATGTTTTATATGCCAGGAATTATACTAAATGTTTTATATGCAGCATCTCATTTAATTCCATGCTAACTCTATGCAGGGGGAAGACTATTCTCATGTTTCAGGTAAAGAAACAGAGGCTTAGAGGTTCCTTTCCTATCCATGTTGAAAGGACTCACAAGCCCATGTAATCTGACTCTAGCACGCTTTAACAATTGAAAAGTTGCTCATGGAAAGGTTAAGCAAAACCTGTTTATCCTGGGCCCATTTGAGGCAGACTGAGTCACTGTCTCTGTGAAAATGACTACCAATGGGACTGGGCAAAAAATATTAAAACATTCTTACAGTTTAAATCAAAAGACGCCAGGTTAATTGAACATACACACACATAAAAGCACCTTCTTTGTAGTAAATACTATCCAATTACAGTGGACCCAGCCATTATTCGAAGAGTCCAAAGCGTGACCTGTACTTAAGAGAATTATAAGATTATAAACTACCTAGGGGCTTCTTTCCCTTGGAAGCTCTTTCTTCACCCTGCACACCCCAAAAACTGTCTCCAGTATAGCACCTTGCTCAGTCTTGAGCCACTGTAGGCACTTGATAAGAGAGAGCCTACATGGAAGAATGAAGCAGGTGAAATCTATTAAACTTGAGAAAGCTTCTCGTACTGCTACTTCATTTTCTAGTACCATAATTCCCAGAAGATAGGAAGAAGGGTGGCAACTTGTTTAACCCTTTATTATTATTATTATTATTATTATTTTGAGATAGATCTCATTCTGTTGAGCAGTGGTGTGATCTCAACTCACAGCAGCCTCAACCTCCTGGGCTCAATCAATCCTCTAGCATCAGGCTCCCAAGTAGCTGGGACTACAGGTGTGCACCACCACACCCAGCTAATTTTTTTTTTATTTTTTATAGAGATGGGGTTTAGCCATGTTACCCAGGTTGGTTTTGAGTTCCTGGGCTTAAGCAATCCTCCTGCCTCGGTCTCCCAAAGTGCTGGGATTATAGGTATGAGCCACTGTGCCCAGCCTTATTATTATTTTATTAAAAGCCAAAGGCTAAAGTGACTCAGCCAGTGTTTCATGGAATAGTAATAATTCTAGGAGTGAAATGCACGTGTCTTATGTTCCAATATAGTGAGAAAGAGAAGTTCAAAGAGAGCTAGAAATAATGAAAGAGAAAGAGAAACACAGGGAATGGTGAAAAAGAGAAAAACACATACAAGGCAGATGCTAGCCTGCCAGAGCAACTGAGCAAGCCCAGAAGCGGTGGTGAGAAATTAGTCTGGAACACAAGACTCTTTGATTATGATCCTAGTTTGCATATTGATTACTATATTTGTTAAGAGCTTTGGGATCTTATGGAAAAAAGAAACTGGGATATACATTTCAAAAACTCTCATAGTGATTATTATCATTGAAGGGATTTCCATGGGGAAAAAAGAGTCACCCCTCTTCTTAATCTGGAGAATAACACAGAAATCTAGTCTCAAAACTGCCCTTTGAACAGACCATTTTCCTGCCCTTGTGGATAATTCTGTTTGTGGCTCTAAATGTTCCTCTCATTCAGAAATTCAAGGTTTGATAATGAAGGAGTTGAAGTCTTGAGGAGCCTCCTTTTGATCAAATTTGACTGCAACCAGTCTGTTCTCTAGGAATTCAGAGAGAATGTAAGCATGATTACCTAACTTTACAGTTTAAAAAAGAATTCCTTAGACTCTGCTTTCATACAAGATAAAGTAACAGGGACTGGCTTAACTCTCCAGCCTAAATCAATCAAAAAAGTAGACATTATATGAAATAATCATATTCAAGGCACTGTACATCAGAAAATGAAGCACAGTAATCCCAGTGAGACTGTGAGCCCACAGCTGCCCTCAGCTTATGGTTCTGAAAGAGCTTCCAAGGCGTGATGCAGGAAGCGGGGTCCTAAGCAGAGGTCAGCGGACTCCTGATTTAAAGAGACTGACCTGAGAGTCTGAGGGAGACCAAGGCAGTTAGAACTGTTAGGACACAGGACCAGAAGGTTAAAAGCTGCACGAGAGAATGTGGAAGTCAGCAGATGATCTGCCTTGAGAATTCAGGAATGTACTGATCATCAGTCACATTTATGTAAGGAAACTACCCAAGGCCAGGGAAAGAACCAAATGAAAGAATTCTTGGAAAAGTGGAAACCTCAGAATTGACAGGGCACTGGATAGATGACTCAGAAGGGTCTTGGGACCAGGTCCTACGTAAAGAATCTCAAAAGAGTTTGAATGGATCAAACTGCTTCAAATTACCTAGTTGTATCCCAAAACTAAGCTCAATAATATTGTTAGGAAGACGCAAATGTCCTATACCTAATAAACAATGTAAAATTCACAATGTCTGGCATTCATTCAAAAATTACCAGGCATCCAAAGAAGGAGGAAAATATGACCCCCATAATGAGAAGAATAATCAATCAATCAAAACCAACCAAGAAAAGATTCATATTATAATTAGCCAACAAGGCCATTAAAAATAGTCATTATAACTATATTTCATATATGTTCAAAAGCTTAGGTAGACAGATGAAAGAAATAAGAATGACCCAAGTTAAACTTGGATACATAAAAACTACAGTGTCTGAGATGAATAAAAATTGGATGGAATTAATGGCAGATTAGATATTTCAGAAGAAAAGATTAGGGAACTTAAAAGATATAATAATAGAAACTACCAAATGAAACAGAAAAAAATAACACATTTTAAAAATAAGCTGTAAAACAACTTGAAGCATCCTAATACACATGTAATTTGAAGTCAAAGGCAGAGATTGTCAGATTAATGAAAAGAGTGAGATATGGCTATTTGCTACCTGTAAGAAACACATATTCATTTTAAAGACACAAACAGGTTAAAAGAATGGGAAAAGATATATCATGCTATACTCATCAAAAAAAGCTGGAGGCCAGGTTCAGTGGCTCACGCCTGTAATCCCAGCACTTTGGGAGGCCAAGGCAGGTGGATCACCTGAGGTCAGGAGTTTAAGACCAGCCTGGCCAATACGGTGAAACCCTGTCTCTACTAATAATACAAAAATTAGCTGGGTGTGGTGGCGCATGCCCCTAATCCCAGCTACTAGAGAGGCTAAGGCAGGAGAATCACTTGAGCCTGGGAGGTGGAGGTTGCAGTGAGCTGAGATTACGCCATTGCCCTCCAGACTGGGCGACAAGAGCGAAACTCCATCTTCAAAAAAAAAAGAGAAAGAAACTGGAGTGGCTAGATTAGTATCAATAATATTCATAGCAAAGTATATTACCAGTGGTAAAAGAGGTCATTTCATAATGATGAAGGGATCAATTCATCAAGAGGACATAACAATAATAAAGGTTTATGCATTTAATAACAGAGCTTTAAAATACATGTAATAAAAGCTGATAGGCTGGGCAAATGGTTCACATCTGTAATCCCACCACTTTGAGAGGCTGAGGCAGGAGGATCGCTTGAGCCCAGGAGTTTGAGGCCAGCGTGGGCAACATAGTAAGACCCTGTCTGTACAAAATATAAATCTTAAAAAATTATTTTTAAATACTATTGGTATGGTGGCACATGCCTGTAGTACCAGCTACTTGAGAGGCTGAGGTGAGAGGATAACTTGAACCCAGATCAAGGCAGGAGTGAGCCATGATCATGTCACTGCACTCCAGCCTAAGCAAAAGAGTGAGACATTGTCTAAAAAAAAAAAAAAAGAAAAAGAAAAAGAAAAGAAAAAAATAAAAGAAAACTGATAGAACTGCAAGGATAGGCAAATCCATAACTATAATCAGAGATTTTAATAGCCTCTCTCAGTAACTAATAGAACAAATGGAGATAAAATCAGTAAAATTAGAAAATACTTGAACACCACAAATAACCACCTTGACCTAATTGACACTCCACCCAACATCAGCAGAATTTACCTTTTTTTTCAAGTGCACAGAAAAAGTTACCATGATAGACCATATTCTAGGCCATAAAATAAAAGGATTCAAATCATGTAAAATATATGATCTCTGACCACAGTAGAATTCAATTAGCAAGATCTATGGAAAATTTCTCATTATCTGAAAATTAAGTAACACACTTCTAAATAATCCATGAGTCAGAGAAGAAGTCAAATGGAAAATTAGAAAGTATTTTAAACTGAACAAAAATTAAAAGACAACATATAAAAATTTGGAGGATGCTACAAAAGCATTACATAGGGAGAGATTTACAGCTTTAAATGCTTAAATTTGAAAATGAAAAAAGTATTATACCAATTACCTCAATTTTTGCCTTAAGAAGCTAGAAAAAGAGGAGGAAATTAACCCAAAATAAACAGAAGAAATGAAATAATAACAAAGCAAAAATCAGTGAAAAGATAGAAAAACAATAGAGAAAATCAGGAAAACTAAAAGCTAGTTTTATGCAAAGATCAATAAAATTTAAAGACATCTAGCCAGACTGATCAGGAAAAAAAAAAAGTAAAAATTGACAATATCAGGAATGAGAAGAGGAGGTGGAGCAAGATGGCCAAACAGAAGCCTCCAGCAATCATCCCCGAAATAGGAACACCAAATTGAACCACTATCCACACAAAAAACACCTTCATAAAATTAGGTCAGTAGTCACAGTACCTGGCTTTAGTATATCAAAGAAAGAGGCACTGAAGTAGGCAGGAAAGACAGTCTTGATTCACCTAACCCCCAACTCCAGCTGGTGAGACAACAGCTGGGGAAGTCAAGGGCATGCTTGTGCCACTCCTTCCCCCAAACCCAGGCAACTCAGCTCGCAGCACTGGAAGAAACTCCTTCCTCATGCTTGAGGAGAAGGGGACATAAAAAGGACTTTGTCTTGCAACTTGGGTAACAGCTCAGCCACAGTAGAATAGGGCACCAAGTAGAGTCGTAGGGCCTGCATTTCAGACCTTATCTCCCAAACAACATTTTTAGACATACCCTGGGCCAGAAGAGAACACACTGCCTTGAAGGAAAGGGCCCAGTCCTAGCAGGATTCATTACCTGCTGACTAAAGAGCCCTTGGGCTCTGAATAACCAGCAGTGGTAGCCAGGCAGTACTCACCACAGGTCACGGGTGACACTCAGAGCCATGCTGACTTCAGGTGTGATGCAGCACACTCCTAGCTGCATCCTCTTGCTCGAGAAAAAGCGAGGGAAGAATAAAGGGGACTTTGTTCTACAGCTTGGGTACCAGCTCGGCCACAGTGGGGTAGAATACCAGGTAGGCTTCTAGAGTCCCCTGTTCCAGGCCTTGGTTCCTGGATAGTATTTCTAGACCCACCCTGGGCCACAGGGGAGCCCACTGCCCTGAAAGGAGAGACTCAAGACTGGCAGCTTTCACCACAAACTGACTAAAGAAGCCTTGGGCCTTGAGGCAGCCAGGCAGTAGTTACTGCGGGCCTTGGGAGAAGCCCAGGGCTACGCTGGCCTTGTGTCTGACCCAGCACAGTCCTAGTAGTGGTGACCACAGGGGTGCCTGTGTCCCTTGTCCCCCAGCTCCAGGCAGCTCAGAACAAAGAGAGAGAGGCTCTTTTTGTTTGAGGGAAAGTAAGGGAAGAGAACAAGAGTTTCTGCCTGGTAATCCAGGTAATTCTCCCAGGTCTTACCCAAGACCATCAAGGTAGTACTTCCACAAGTCTGCAAGAGCCACAGCATTACTGGGCTTGGAGTGGCCCCTAAGGCAGATATGGCTGCAGTGACCACAGTCTTAAATCACAATACCCAAGTCCCTTTGAATACTGGAAAGCCTTCCCAAGAAGGACAAGAACTAATAAACTCATACTGGGAATACTACAATAAATATCTAACTCTTCAGTGCCCAGATACTGAAAAACATTCACAAGCATCAAGACCATGCAGTAAAACACGACTTCACCAAATGAGCTAAACAAGGTACCAGTGACCAATCCTGGAGAGACAGAAGTATGTGACCTCTCACAGAGAATTTAAAATAGCTGTTTTGAGGAAGCTCAATGAAATTCAAGGTAATACAGAGAAGGAATTCAAAATCCTAATGGACAAATTTAACAAAGATATTGAAATAATTCAAAAGAAGTAAGCAGAAATTCTGGAGCTAAAAAATATGCAAACAACATACTGAAGAATGCATCACAGTCCTTTAATAGCAGAACTGATCAAGCAGAAGAAAGAACTAGTGAGCTTAAAGACAGGCTACTTGAAAAGACTAGTCAGAGGAGACAAAAGAAAAAATAATAAAAAGCGGGATCTAGAAAATAGCCTCAAAAGGGCAAATCTGGCTGGGCACAGTGGCTCACGCCCATAATCCCAACACTTTGGGAGTCTGAGGTGGGTGGATCAGTTGAGGTCAGGAGTTCGAGACCAACCTGGCCAAAATGGTGAAACCCCGTCTCTACTAAAAATACAAAAATTAGCCGGGTTTGGTGGTAGACGCCTGTAATCCCATCTACTTGGGAGGCTGAGGCAGGAGAATCACTTGAACCCGGGAGGCAGATGTTGCAGTGAGCCGAGATCGCGCCACTGCACTCCAGCCTAGGCGAAAAGAGCGAGACTCCGTCTCAAAAAACAAACATAAATAAATAAATAAATACAATTTTTAAAAAGGCAGGGGACAAATCTAAGAGTTACTGGCCTTAAAGAAGAGGTAGAGAAAGAGATAGGGGTAGAAACTTTATCCAAAGGGATAATGACAGAACTTCCCAAACCTAGAGAAAAATATCAATATCCAAGTACGGTAAGGTTATAGAACACCAAGTAGATTTAACCCAAAGAAGACTACCTCAAGGCATTTAATAATCAAACTCCCAAAGGTTAAGGATAAAGACAGGATCCTAAAAGCAGCAAGAGAAAATAAACAAGTAACATACAATGGAGCTGCAATACATCCGGCAGCAGACTTTTCAGTGAACACCTTATAGGCCAGGAGAGAGGGGCATGACGCATCTAAAGTCATAAAAGGACTTTAAGAAAGTCATTTCTGACTGAAACCACTGAAGGAAAAAAATCTGAAGAGGAAAAAAAATGTTATTCTAGAATAGTATATCCAGCAAAAACACCCTTCAAACACGAAGGAGAAATAAAGACTTTCCTAAACAAACAAAAACTAAGCAATTTCATCAGCACCAGACCTGTCTTATAAGAAATGCTAAAGGGAGTTCTTCAGTCTGAAAGAAAAGGATGTTAATTAGCGATAAGAATGAAAGTGGCTAGTTCCTTATACAATCTACAGATGTTAAACAAATAATAAGGAAATATTATGAACAACTTTATGATAGCAAACTATCACAAGGACAAAAAACCAAACACCACGTGTTCTCACTCATAGGTGGGAATTGAACAATGAGAACACGTGGACACAGGAAGGGGAACATCGCACACCGGGGCCTGTTGTGGGGTGGGGGAGAGGGGAGGGATAGCATTAGGAGATATACCTAATGTTAAATAACGAGTTAATGGGTGCAGCACACCAACACGGCACATGTATACATACGTAACTAAGCTGCACGTTGTGCACATGTACCCTAAAACTTAAAGTATAATAAAAAAAAGTGACAATTTAGATTAAATGGGCCCATACCAAACCTCACTTAGGAAGAAGTAGATTAACTGAATAGATCAGAGACCTTGATTTTGTAGCTAAAAACCTTTCCACAAAGAAACTTCAGCCCCAAATAGATACACTGATGAGTTCTAAATATTTCAGGAAAAAATAATACCCATTCTACACAGTCTTTCAGAAAAGTGAAGAAGAAATACGTTTCAACTCATTATATGAGGTCATCATTACCCTGATACTAAAACCAGACATATTATAAAGAAAGAAAAATTCAGACCAATCTACAATCCGACAATATATGAAAAGTATAATACATCAAGACCAAATAGGATTTATCCTAGGAATGAAAGGTTGATCAAACAGTGAAAAATCAACTAATGTAATTCACCCTATTAACAAACATTTTTAAAAGTTTGCTAAAAAGTAAAAATCATGTGATCATTTTAATAGATGCAGAAAATGCACTGACAAAATCCAAGACCCATTTCTAATAAAAATCCTCAACAAACTGGGAAAGGAAGGGAACTTTCTCAACTAGATAAAAAGGTCACCTAGAAAAACCTACAGCTTACATCATACTTAGTGGTGAAAGACTGAATGTTTTTCCCTAAGATCTGGAATAAGACAAGGATGTCTGCTTTCATCACTTCTATAAATCTTGTATTTGAAGGTCTAGTCAGTGCAAACAGGGAAGAATAAGAAATAAAAGACATCCAGATTGGAAAGAAATAAACTTGTCTTTATTTATAAACAACACTTGGTATGATTGTCAATGTAGGCAATCTGCTGGAATCTATTAAAAATCTACTAATATTAGTAAATACATTTAGCAAGATTTCAGTCCATAAGATCGATATTTAAACATTGTTATCAGGCCAGGTGCAGTGGCTCAAGCCTGTAATCCCAGCACTTTGGGAGACTGAGGTGGGCAGATTGCTTGAGCCCAGGAGTTCAAGACCAGCCTGGGCAACATGGTGAAACCTTGTCTCTGCCAAAAGTATAAAAATTAGCCAGGCATGGTGGCAGGTGCCTGTGGTCCCAGCTACGCGGGAGATTGAGGTGGGAGGATCCCTGAAGTGCCCGTACACTCCAGCCACAATTGCACCTTTGCACTCCAGCCTGGGCGACCCAGTGAGACTGTCTCGAAAAATAAAAATAAAATTATTTCTATTTACTAACAATAAACCAAAAATTTTACATTTTTAAAAAAGATCATTTATGATAGTGCCAAACATATGGAATATCTAGGAATAAATCTGAAAAACTTGTTTATGAGTTGAAAGACTAAAAATTTTTAAGATGTCAGGTCTCACCAAATTGTTCTATAGAATCAGTGCAATTCCTATCCAAATTCCAGCAGGGGTTTTTTTTTTTTTCCTTGTAGAAATTCACAAGCTGATTTTAAACTTCATATGGAAATGCAAAGGACCTAGAATAGCCAAAACAACTTGAAAAAGACACAGTTGGAAGGCTTACACTATCTAATTCCAAGACTTATTATAAAGCTACAGTAATCAAGACAATATGGTATTGGCATAAAGATAAACAAATAGACTAATGGCACAAAATAGAGGGTCCAGATATAGGCCAACACATATGTGGACAACTATGTTCAGATAGTTGCAAAGACAATTCAGTGGAAAAAACATAGTCTTTTCAAAAAATGGTGCTGGAACAATTGGATCTCCATAAGCAAAAATATTAAACTTAGATCCAATCCTCACACCATATGCAAAAATTAACTCAAAATGGACCAGACACCTGCACACAAAACTTAAAACTGTAGAATTTTTAGAGGTAAACATAGCAGAAAATCTTCAAAAATTTGAGTTACACAAAGATTTCTTAACCATTATATTAAAATCATAGTCAATAAAAAGAAAACATCGATAAATTGTACTTCAAAGTTTAAAACTTCTGCTTTTTGAAAGACATTGTTAAGAGAATAAAAAGACGACTGAAAGACTGAGGAAAAAATATTTGCAAAGCATATATTTGATAAAGGATATATCAAGAAAAAATTAAGAACTCTCACAACTCAAAAATAAGAAAACAATCCAATTATCCAATTTTTTTAAATGGGCAAAGGATTTGAATAGGCATTTTACCAAAGAAGGTATACAAAGGCAAAGAAGCACACGAAAAAGATGCTCAACATCATCAGTAATTAGGGAAATGCAAGTTAAAACAACAAGGAGGTACCACTATATACTTATTAGAATGGCTAAAGTTTAAAAGTGTGGCCTTACCAAGCATTGGCAAAGATGTAAAGAAACTGGAACTCTCATACACTCCTGGGAATGTAAAATGGTACAATCACTTCTAAAAATGATTTCTCAGAAAGTTAAAATACACCTACCATATGACCCAACCATTCTAGTTGTTGGTTTTTACCCAAGAGAACTAAAAGCATATGTCCACACAGAGATTTATACATGAATGTGCATAGCAGCTTTATGTGTAGTAGCCAAAAACTGGAAACAATCCAAATGTCCATTAACAGATGAATGAATAAACAAATGATGCCATATTCATACCATGGAATACTACTCAACAATAAAAAAGTAATGAACTATAAATTCATGTTAATATAATAATACAGAACAATATTGCCAAGTGAAAAAATATATATAGTGTGATTTTGTTCATATAAAATTTAAGAAAATGCAAATTAATCTATAGTGACAGAAACCAAATTAGTAGTTGCCGAGGGGGAGAGGATGGAAAGGGGCAGAAGAAAGGACTGACACAGAGGCCAAAGGAACTTTTGCATGTGACAGATATGTTCATTATCTTAATGGTGGTGATCATCTCACAGGTATCTAACTTATTTACTTGTATACTTTAAATATCTGCAGTTTGCTATATGCACATTCTATTTCAATAAAGCTGTCTTTTTTTTAAAAAAAAATCCCTTATTTCAAATTAATAGGATAGGTTAAGGTAGGACAGAGGTACAGGTCATCAAGCATAGCTACATGGAAAGAAAAGACAAACCTGTCCCTAGAAGTATTGTAAACAGGATGCAATTTCTTTATTAAGCTTTCCTTCCTGCCTACAGGAGACCCCTCTTCCTCCCTCCCTGGCATTCCATGCTGTTTCCTGCTTACCTGGGGTTTGGCATCCTATTCCCAACATGAATCATCCTGGCAGTGACTTCTTCTCTTTTTCTCTCTTTTCTTCTTCATGGAACCCATTCTTAACTGATCTGTCAGTTTGAAAGATATGATTTATGAATTCACAGAAAATTTTAAACCATGCACACACACACACAAGTGACCACTGAAAGCAGCTCATCATGTTATCTCTTTTAGCACTGTCCCCTTCAATTCTGGTGAGATTTGCATTTTGAAAGACGCAACTGTTTTTATCCAAAATAAATGTTATAGGTGGAATTTTAGGCAGCACCAAGGAAGTACTTTGGGGCGTAGGGAATTTGCTGGCATCTACTTCATACTTTAAATCAATCTTTGTTTAAATAATAGTCCATGTGTCCTCTTCCCATTGGTTAGAGCAAATTTATTTAGCATCTGAAAAAAGGATAATTTAACAGCTTTGGCTACTTTTTTTTCCTCATAAATATACATGACTTTGCATTTTTAGTTTCCAGATGGGACTGGAATCTACAAGGTCAAAATACCAGAAGAAATGCCTCTCTAGCTTTTATAAAGCAAAAAGTTCTGGAAATCTCATCTCCTGCCGGTTGGTCCCAGGAGAATGCTAACCTAATTTTCAGACAGTGAATTAAGTCCTGGATATGAGTTCTATAAAGTATCTGAAGTGTTTCTAAGACACCCCAAATTCTCAGAGGCCATGGGCCCAGAGAGAGGGATATAGCTCAAAGATGCCAATTTTACTTCTGGGACTTAAGCAACCAGTTTAATTTCTTTTTTTTTTTTTTTTTTTTTTTTTTCTGAGACAGGGTCTCACTCTGATGCCCAGACTGGAAAGCAGTGGTATGAACACAGCTTACTGCAGCCTCAACCTCCCAGGCTCAAGTGATCCTCCCACCTTAGCCTCCCGAGTAGCTGGGACCACAGGTGTATGCCACCCTGCCTGGCTAATTATTGTTATTATTATTGTCGTTATTATTTTGTAGAGACAGGGCCTTGCTGTGTTACCCAGGCTAGAGTGTAATAGCACTACCATAGCTCACTGCAGCCTCAGCCTTCTTAGGCTCAAGCAACCCTCCCACCTCAGCCTCCCAAGTAGCTGGGACTACAGGTACACACCACCAAACCCAGCTAAGTTTTGGGGGTTTTTTAGAGATGGGGTCTCTCCCTGTTGCCCAGGCTGGTCTCAAACTCCCACGCTCAAGCTGTCCTCTCGCCTTGACCTTCCAAATTGCTGGGATTACAGACATGAGCCTTGGCACCTGGCCAACAAACAGTTTAAATATATTTATCATAGGGCTGTTATGTGCCAAGCCCTTTGTTAGGCAATGGGAACACAGCTGTGAATGACTGTCAACCTCCCTGGCCTTAGTAAGTTTAGAGCTAGATGAGAAGACACACCTACAACAGCAGTCCCAAGTGTGGTAAGTGTTAGAGATTGTCATGACCATGTAGGGGTGGGGCACCTAACCCAGGCGGGAGCATCAGAGAAGGCTTCCTGGAGGAGGTAATATTTGAGACTTAAACGATGACCAAGCAAAGAGAAAGAAGAAGAGGGTTTCAAGCTTAGGGAGAAGGAGAACCCATATTATATTTGAAAATCTTAGAGATGAACAGTACAAATGAGATAGACCAAGAGAGGAGCTAATTCAAAATGAGGCTGAGGAGGTGAACAGGAGCTAAATTTTGCAGGGTTTTA
Organism: Gorilla gorilla gorilla; assembly: GCF_029281585.2. NCBI lineage: Eukaryota > Metazoa > Chordata > Mammalia > Primates > Hominidae > Gorilla > Gorilla gorilla. The sequence continues at coordinate 88,714,502 of NC_073239.2, read as the reverse complement.
TAAAACAGGTAAAGAATTTTGGCTTTTAACCTAGGAACCATGACGAGATTGCAAAGATTTGAGTAATAAAGCATGGTGATCAGATATGCATTTCAGATTCAGAATCCAGCAGTTTACTTGAAGCCACTGTGTCATCATTTAGCTGTGGTGCTTCAGAGTGGGGCTCCTGAGCTGTATCACCTAGGCTCACACTCTGCCTCTCTTCTCTAATTAGCTCTGCAAGTAAGTGAACCTCTCTGAGCCTCAGTTTCTTATCTATAAAAGACAGCAATGATGGTACCCTTCTCATAGGGCTGTCACAAGCATTAAGTCTGTTAGTACATGTAAAGTATTTGCAATTGTCCTTGTCATATAGAAAAGGCTCAAAAGTATCTCCATTTGTACTTAGGTAGTCTTAAGAATCTCAAACACAGCATGTCTACAACTATTTTTTAGCTGTCTCCATGTCACCTACTATTTACAGAGCCAGATTCCCAAATAATCACATTATTGAAATAATTTCAAAGGCAATAGAACAAAGAAAATAAAGATAAACCAGAAATTGATGAAATTATGTACAGAATTAAAACCAGAAGTTGATTTCTTGAAGGCTCATAAAATTGAAAAATCTCTAGAAAGATTCCTAGGAAAAGAAATAAAATACAAAATAAACAATATTAGGAATAAAAAGGGAAATATTAATCTAGATGATGCAGTCATTTAAAAGATAAACAGGATATTATAAACAACTTTGTACCAATACATTTGAAAATTTAGATGAGATGAGTAACTACTTAGAAAAATATAACACCAAAACTGCCTCAGGAAGAAATAAAAAATACGAATATCCTAAAACTGTTAAGGAAATTTAATCCATCTTTTAAATCCCACAAAGAAAACTTGAGCTCCATATGGCTTCCTAGCTTTTAATATTTATTTATTCCACCAAATAAATTTAAATACAAATTGAAAAACTGGCTAGGCATGTTGACTCACACCTGTAATCCCAACACTTTGGGAGGCCAAGGCGGGCAGATGATCTGAGGTCAGGAGTTCCAGACCAGCCTGGCCAACATGGTGAAACCCCATCTCTACTAAAAATACAAAAATTAGTCAGGCATGGTGGTGCACACCTGTAATCCCAGCTACTAGGGAGGCTGAGGCAGGAGAATTGCTTGAACCCAGGAAGCAGCGGTTGCAGTGAGCTGAGATTGTGCCACTGCATTCCAGCCTGGGTGACAAAGCGAGACTCCATAGCAAAAAAAAAAAAAAAAAAAAGAAAAGAAAAGCAATCTTTCACAAGCTATAGTCAAGTATAGAAAAAAAGAGAACACTCCCCTATGTGTAATATAAGGCTAATACAATCTTAATATCAATACCAGACAGGGAAAATACAAGAAAATAAAATTATAAGGGAATCTGTCTCATGAACAAAGATTGAAAAAAAATAAACAAAATATTAGAAAAATCAAACTCAGAAAAGCAGAAAAATGATGCTACCACATAAACAAGTTTGATTTTATCCCAAAAATGCAATTTTGGGTTGACACTTATTTTCTTTCAGCACTTTAACAATGTTGTTCCACTTCTTCCTTGTGCCCATGCTCTCTAATGAAAAATTCATGGCCATTTGAGTTATTTCCCACTATAAGTAATGTGCTGTTTTTCTTGATGCCTTTAAGATTTTTCTCCCTTGTCTTCAGTTCTCAGCAGTTTGATTATGACGTATTTGGACATAGGTTTCTTTGGTTAATTTTGTCTGAGGTTAACTGAGCTTTTTGAATCTGAAGTTTATGTCTGTGGACAAATTTAAGAAGTTTTCAGACACTATATTTTCAAATTTTTTTTCTGCATTCTTATATTCTAGAACTCTGACACCACAAATGATAGACCTTTTGTTGTTGTCCCACAGGGCTGTGAGGCTCTGTTAATTTTTTTCTCTGTATAGTTTATGTTGAATAACTTCTATTTCTCTATCTGCAAGTTCATTGATTCTTACCTTTGTCATCTTCAGTCTACTGTTAAATCCACCCAGTGAATTTTTTATTTCAGTTATTATATTTTTTAGTTCTAAAATGTCCATTTAAAAAAAATATTTTTTATTTATTTGCTGAGACATTCTATCTTTCCATTCGTTACAAGAATGTTTTCCCTTAGTTCCTGGAGCATATAATATGATCCAGGAAGTAATAGCTACTTTAAAGTTCTTGACAGATAATTTCAACATCTGTGTCATTTTTGAATTAGTGTGTTGATTGTCTTTTGTGATAGAAATTGAGATTTGTCTGATTGGTTTTGTTTGTTTGTTTGTTTGTTTTGAGACAGGCTCTTGCTCTGTCCCCCAGGCTGAGTGAAGTGGCGCGATCGTAGTTCACTGCAGCTTCGACCTCCTGGGCTCCAGTGATCCTCCCACCTCAGCCTCCTGAGTAGCTGGGACCACAGGCATGAGCCAACATGCCTAGCTAATTTTTGTATTGCCTGATTGTTAGTATGCCAAATAATTTTTTATTGCATTGTGGACATTTTGCTTATTATGTTATCAGACCCCAAGTCTTGTTTAAATCCCATGGAAAAAATTTATATTTTTGTTTCGCCAGGCAATAGACCTCTTTGGCTTTAAGCCTCGAGTTCTGACTATCTTTCTGTGAGATGTAATTCCAGTGACAGTTCTATTTGCAAATCCTTTCCTGCACTGTTCATATCTGTCTGACATGTGTGCCACCCAGTGACCAGTCTGAGACTTGGGTGGTGGCCTATCCACTGGTTCACTTCTCAAGTCTGTGGTATGCTGTTTAGGGATGGGTCCACGTACATACAACTTGAGGGTGAACCCAGGAGCTTTATGGGGTTTCTTTCCCAAGCAGGAGCTCTCATGATATCTCTGATACTTTCTGCTTCCCTGGGGTTCCTCTTTATGGTCTTCTGGCCAGAAAGCTGGGGCTTTTTATTCCACTCTGCTGAATATTTCCCACAACTGAGCCTATGACAAAGATCAAGTTGTGGAAAGATGGAGAGAAAAAGCAAAACAGAGGTTTACCTTACACTTTTGGGGCCACACCCCCACAATCTGAGAGGAAAGTTCCCCTCTCTCAGAGTTTTAGGTGTTTGCATGTCTCTGCTACCCTATTACTGCTATTACCATTGCAGGATTGTCCTGGGGTCAGGATGCAACAGAACAGAGAAAACGAAGAGAAATGGGGGGTGAGTTTCAATACTTTAGGAATCCCCATTCTCACTCTTCAAGCCAATACTAGAGTGCTTCTCCTAAAGCTTGTTTTCACGTCTGGCTGCCCACTTATGGTTTGGGCTGCCTTGAGTAGTCTAGCCTGGGGGATAAGAGAGGTAAAAGAGGGGGGTAAAGTCATCACTGATTATGTGATACTTTGAATTTCTTCTCATTTTCCCTAACCTGCCTGCTATCATTCACTTTTCAGAGTCCTCAAATATCAGTTTCAAGTATTCTGTGAAAGTTTTAAAGTAGCATTCAGTGGGAGAGACAAAGTACAGTGCGTCTACTCCATCTTACCTAGAATTGGAACTCTGGCTCCTTCCACTTGCTCTTCACCATTCTCAGTGGTCCAAAATCACTTTCAACTTTCTAGTTATGTCTGTATTTCAGCCAGCAAGGAGGAGGAAGGGACCAAGAAGCCATCCTTCCATTTAAAAACACTTTCTAGAAATCTCATATAATGTTCCCACTTATTTCTTATCAGTCAGAATTTCATCAAAAGGTCTCAACAAACTGCGGAGCAAGCTTTATTCCAGCTAATGATTTGCCCAGTTAAGAAATGTTGGCTGCATTAAGGAAGAAGAGAATTAATAAATAGGGGAATAAGTAGTAGCCTCTATCACAGGTTTCTGGGGGGGGTTTGTTTATTTATTTTTGAGACAAAGTCTCATTCTGTTGCCCAGGCTGGAGTGCAGTGGTACGATCTCAGCTCACTGCAACCTCTGCCTCCCCAGTTCAAGTGATTGTCCTGCCTCAGCCTCCTGAGTAGCTGGGACTACAGGTGCATGACGCCGTGCCCGGCAATTTTTGTATTTTTAGTAGAGATGGGATTTCACCATGTTGGCCAGCCTGGTCTCGAACTCCTGACCTCAGGTGATCCACCTGCCTCAGCCTCACAAAGTGCTGGGATTCCAGGGTTTCTGGTTTTAGATCTTTCCAATTTCTTGCTCTAATCCTCACCCCTTAAAATACCCAAAGTGTGTCTAGAACTGAAATCAACCTAAATATATTATAGAAAGTAGAGAATGATTATAGAACAATCCAGGCTGCTTTGCATTTTCCACTGGTCTCCCTGCAGTATCCTGTGATGGACTTCAAGGCAGATAAGATTTGTGAAGGAGGGAATAGGAATACTTTTACCACCCTCTCAGCTATCCCTCATAGGCTTTAATCTATCGGCAGATCTCTTTGAATTACATCCCAGTTTGATTAGAAGAGCATGGCATATACTGACTCTTTGACCACTCTCTTTCCTTTATATCTCCTTGCAGCCTCTCTCTCTGGTTTTCTACCTTTCTGAGACCCTCAATCTGGGATAATTGGCCAGACTTTTGGCATTCAGCTGGCTCTGAGGAGACTTGGGAAGAAATAGCAGTTACTCTTTTTTCAATGAGTAAGAGGCCATTAAGATCGGAGAAAGGAATTGATAGGAAGAAATACAGTGTACAAGAAGAATAATTGAAAAACACAGGGGGAAAAAAATAAGAGACTCTTTATGAGAAAGATTAAACTACCTATTTAGGCAGAGATTCCCTCTAAAAGATCGATATTTCTGCCTCTAGCATCCATGAATGGGGTTGTGTGTGTGTGTGTGTAATTTTTTCAGGAAAATAAAAAAATGACTCAGTATGTAGGTAGTGCAATGTGTCTTATTAATTGTTAGAAGTACAATCATGTTAAGTTTGGCACTAGTCTAGTTCTGGCCTCCTTCAATGAGATCTTTGATGGTCTACTATTGCCAACTTGGTGCCTGTGACAAACCTATCCTCACACTTTCCTCCTTTTCCCATAATCCGGAGCTGAGTTTTGTTAAGCTCTATGTTATCTACCACATTTCATTTATGTCAGCCTTCTCTCCTTGCCTCCAAAAGCTGGAATCTTTTTGAAGGCAGAGTGCATGCACGTCCCTATTCAAAAATGGCCTGGCTGCATGTCAGAGGATAAAGCTTCCCCATAGCCACCTGTGCCTAGGAAGGAGATCAGTATCTCCTGTGAAGCCAATCTTAGTCCAATAATCTAACCTAGAATTTCTAGAATTCAGTTTTGAAAAATCCCTGGAGCACTAGTTCTCAGCCTTGGCTACACTTTAAAATCATGAGGCTGATATAATTGTTACATCAGGAAATTTGGGGGTTGGATCCAGATATGAATGATTTGTAAAGTTCCCAGGTAGTAGTGGTGTGGTGGTAATGTTTAATAGCTAGCTTTCCAAAAGAAAAAAAATCTGTATGTTCATACATATATGTTTATTATAAATTCTAGTGATATACAAGATGTGTTGCACACAATTTGCATATAAAAGTAAAATAGGCCGGGCACAGTGGCTCACACCTGTAATCCCAGCATTTTGGGAGGCCAAGGCGGGCAGATCACGAGGTCAAGAGATCAAGACTATCCTTGCCAACATGGTGAAACCCCGTATCTACTAAAAATACAAAAAAAAAAAAAATTAGCCAGGCATGGTGGCACACAGCTGTAGTCCCAGCTACTTGGGAGGCTGAGGCAGAAGAATTGCTTGAACCCGGAGGCGGAGGTTGCAGTGAGCTGAAATCGCACCACTGCACCCCAGCCTGTGCGACAGAGCAAGACTCCATCTCAAAAGAAAAAAAGTAAAATATATAATACTCTTTATTATGGATGCCATTTAGCCAAAAGATTCTGACAGTATGCCATCACTGATTTTTACTAAACTCTTATACCCATAAAGTATGTCTGCAAATGATAAGTGAGTGTAGTTCGGACGTAACTGTTGGTTGATATTTTCATTTGTGTTAATGAGAAAAATGAAAGTGAAACATGTAAAACTATGTCAGAATTTTTTACTTGTCAATAACAAGAATAACTCTTTGCTGAAGCAAATAATGATTTTGAATAATAGAGGAATATTTTCTCAACTTTTTGTGCTATTCACAAGGTAATGGTTACAGGCAAGCATACTTTTAGTTTAATCTGCATTATTTATATTTTTTCATAACTTTCTTAAGCCCAGACAATCAAGAAGATGATAAATCAGGCTTTAGTTGTAGAATTTGCCCATTTCCACGGTGGAAATACCCCCACCATGGTCGATTTTAAGTTAACGATGTGACATCCCTGAGCACAGGAATTGGGAAGAGATGAGCAGTTGTATACCATTAGATAGTGTTTCCACCACACACATACAGTAGATATAAGTACAAAATCTCAAGAGCATAGATAAGCATAAAATAATCAGGAAGTAATGAGTTTTGAGTATTTATTACTTGTTTTTAAAATAATTTAATTATACATGTATATACTTTTTAATAATGGTGGGTTAAACCATTGGTTCACAAAATTTCTGAAAATTTCAGAATGTTTTCATGAGCTAATATGAACCAGCTCTAAAATATCACTTCTTCCAGATGAGTCCAATGGGCCACTAGGACTTGAAACCCTACCACAGAAGAAAACAGGATGAGATTCTTTCGCTTTGAGGCCTGAAACCACAGGACGATCTCCATGACTTCCTCATTTCAAGGTTGATTCAGTTTTACTCGCCTGCTCTCTATTTGGTCTTAAGATAGAAAAGTCAGGTTTGAGCCTCTGTGAGTATCCAAAGGGACAAGTACCACAATGGAGGTATCTGCTATAAGAATTACCTTTATTTTGGTCATCCAGGAACAGTGGTGAGAGTGTTCAGTGTCTTTTGCCCAGAGCTGTCTGCTCCCCAAGGTGGGAGGAAAGAGGAGGCTCACCAGGAGCTAGAGAAACTATTCTGCTAGCTGAGCAAGCCACTCTATCCCAAGGGGCCCTCTCCCTATCAACTTAAACAATGATTCCTTGACCTTATCCCTTCTCCAGGGGAAGGTGACACTCCCTCCACAGATGCCTATTTTCCCAATGCTGGTGTCGTGAAGAGCACTGGGCAGAGTCCCCAAAGCTGCATTCTAGGCCTCTGTCATTTCTCACCATTATAGTGGACAACTCCTTGTCTATGTATAGGATGGAATAATACCTGCTCTGTCTGCTTCTCAGAGTTGCTGAAAGGCTCCAGATAAATAGTATATTTGCAAATGATCAAGAAATACAAAGTTTTACATCTCTCTATAAGGTGCCATGACTATCACTGACTCTCCCCATCATTTTTGAGAGGTGGGCTCATCCAGTAATTAAATGTGGGCTTTGTAATTTTTTTTCATTTTACGTTTTACCATGACTTATTTAAAATAATTCCCCAATTGAAGATCATTTGGGTTGCTTCTCGTCCTTTGCTCTTACAAACAACACTAAAATGAGTGCCTCCAGAGATATACCTTTCCTTATTTCCATATATATATATGTATATATACATAAGCGAGTAGATTTTCTGGGCCAAATAGAATGGGCATTTAAAATTCGCATAGATATTGCCAAGCTGAGCTTCAAAGAGGATACACTAGCTTACATATCCCTCAACAAATATGCCATTGCTTGTTTCTTGCATTCCTTTTACTGCGATGTCTTTAAAATTTTACACCCCATTCATTATATTAGTTTTTTTGTATGAACGGCCTATGCATGCCATTTGCCAATTTCTTTTGAATTATTGGAAATTTTCTTACAGGTTTGTAATGGCATATTAGTTAATATTAAAGTTAATCCTTTGTTTAAAGAAAGGGTATGCAGTTCAGAGTTAGGTAAAGATTCAGATCTAAGATCTTTCACTTGTTAGCCCCTAGGAAATACTCAGTGAGCATTTATTAAGGGAATAACTATGTTTTGTGTGGCAAGTTATACAATCTCTCAGAGCCTCAGTTTCTTCAATAGACAATGGGGATGATTAAATCCTTCTTTCAGGATTTTTATAAGCATTAAATAATATATAAGGGACTTAATAAATATTCAGAAACAATAATAATGATCACTCCTACCTTTCTGAGCCCCTCTCAGGCCTGTCTAGAGTGAGTTTCTAGAATCAGCCTCCAATTCTATAGCAGCCTGCAACGAGATCCAGAAACAAATCAGACCTTTTGCATCTGACTTGCCACCTGGAGGTCAGAAGTGGCCACAAGCTTCCCTCCCCCTTCAAAGCTGCTGGGGGCATTACTGACTACAGATGAATCTGCTCTGGCCAGTTCATCTCCTGCAGCCCTGAGACCTCCGCTTCACAGTCCATTTCCTCATAATTTTTTACTTGCAAATGCAGGATGATTCTGCATGCTAATTGCTAAGGCCCTTGCACTTTAAGTTAATCGAGTTAATAACTGAGACTGCAGTTCACTTCATCAATCTTGTTGTTTATCCCATGGTTCTAAGTATATTAAAAATGTGATTTCCTCTGCTCTTCAAGACCATCGAGGGTTGAATTTTTTTTAAACATGTTTCACAGTAAAGTTATGAGGGTTTAATTACATCCACTATTTTGTTTCCCTTTTCCCCAGCGTTCCCTTATTTTTATGTGTGTGTAGTTTTTGTGTTTTGTTTACTCGTTGTTTGCTACCTTTTCCCACTCTCGCAATAACTGCTATCCCCAAGCATTTGAAAGACTTTGCACTTCCTTGAACCCAAGATTTCAGCCATTTACGTATGAATCTCATTCACTTACTATAGGATTAGCCCCTGGAAGGTTGAAGGGCTCTCCTGAAATCCAGGCAGGGAGACAGCCTCATCCACTTGGCGACCCTTCTAGTGTGAAACAATCTCCTTCTGTTGAGTCCAAGTCTGCCTCCCTATAATTTGAGCCCATGAGTCCTAGTTTTTCCCACAGTGACAACTATACCTTTTATAAAATGGCATTTCCCACCATTTTCTTAAAAAATACCTGGGTGCTTGTTAAAAAAACAGAACAAACAAAATATTCTCTAGTCCTACATCATACCCAGCAAATCAAATACAGGGAAAGCCCTGGGATTCCTTTTTCTTTTTCTTCTTCTTTTTTTTTTTTTTTTTGAGATGGAGTCTCACTCTGTCACCCAAGCTGGAGTGCAGTGGCACAATCTCGGCTCACTGCAACCTCTGCCTCCAGGGTTCAAGCAATCTGCCTGCCTCAGCCTCTCAAGCAGCCAAGTAGCTGGGATTACAGGCGCCCATCACCATGCCTAATTTTTTTTGTATTTTAGTAGAGACAGGGTTTCACCATGTTGGCCAACCTGGTCTCAAACTCCCCACCTCAGTTGATCCACTCACCTTGGCCTCCCAAAGTGCTGGGATTACAGGCATGAGCCATGGTGCCCAGCTGGGATTCCATATTTTTAACAAGCTCCTTAGATGATTCTTACCGTGAAAATGCTTTTCTGCAAGATTAATCTTCCTATATTTGAAGGCTATTACTATCCATCCCCAAACTTTTCCTTTTCCAAAACAAAATATTTCTTGTTCCTACAGCCAACCCTTCCAAGAAAGGGTCTCCATATCCTTTTCCAACCTATATTTGTTCTCCACTGTAAACAACAGACCCTATCAAGTTCCCTGTTAAAATATGACTCCCATGTGTGAAAACGATCTTCATTTATTCATTCAATAATGTACTCATTGCTTTAACACACATCTCTTAGTACCTATTATGAACAGGCATTGTGTTAGGTATTGAAGTTAAAGGAAGAACAAGATAATCACTGTTCCTGCACTGTACTTCTAAAACATAAAAAGAAAGAAAGAAAAGGAAAGAAGGAGGGAGGAAGGAAAGAAGAAGGGAAGGAAGGAGGGAAGGAAGGAGGGAAGGAAGAAAGAAGCGAAGGAGGGAGGGAGGAAGGGAGGGAGTAATAAGGAAAGAAAAGAAATATAGGAAAGGGGGAGAGAAGGAGGGAAGAAGGGAAAGAGAAAGATAAATAAATTTTAAGTGCTGTGAAAGAAGCAAGCAAGGGCCAGGAGAGAGTAGACAGGGAAGGCATCTCAGAAAATGTGTTATTTAAGATCAGTCCTATAGAATGAGATGGACCTAATAATGTAAAGAATTCTGGGACCAGAGCAGGCAGGACAAAAGTAGTGTTTAATGGACAAAGACCCTAAAGTGGGCAGGAACCAGGCATATTCTAAAGGCCCCAAGAAAGCCAGTGTGGCTGGAGCATGTTGTACATGAGACAGATTTAAGGTGTGGTTGGAGAGATAAACAGAAATAAACATAGACCATCACACGAGACTTATTAGTACTGGGAAGAAATTTAGATTTTATTCTATATTAAGTATGAAGTCACCAAAGGATTTTAAGCTGGGAATGACATGATCTGGTTTTTATTTTAAGAAGGTCATTCTTCAGAATGTCTGACATAAACACAGTTATGCAAATCAGCATCTTTTTCCTTCTCCTGGAAATTATACAGAAGCAATAGAAAGAATAAAAAAACCCCACAAACTCAATTTCAGCTATACTAGGAGATAAATACAGTTTGCAGACTTCAAAATATGCTAAAAGGGCCAGGTGTGGTGGCTCACACCTGTAATCCCAGCACTTTGGGAGGCTAAGATGGGCGGGTCACCTGAGGTCAGAAGTTCGAGACCAACCTGGCCAACATGGTGAAACCCCGTCTCTACTAAAAATACAAAAATTAGCCAGGTGTGGTGGCAAGCACCTGTAATCCCAGCTACTTGGGAGGCTAAGGCAGGAGACTTGCCTGAACCTGGGAGGCAGAGGTTGCAGTGAGCCAAGATCATGCCACTGCACTCCAACCTGTGCAACAGAGTGAGATTCCATCTCAAAAAAAAAAAAAAAAAGCTAAAAAAGTGTATGTATATATGCTAAAAGGTGCCACAAAGCAGTTAACAACAGGCAGAAAGTAAAGACAAGAAATACTGAGATTTGCAAGAGAGTTCAATGGTGTCAGATCTAAGTACCATAAAATACTCTTCTTGCAAGGGAGGGGCTCACCCAAAGTGCAAAACTCTATCTCTTATTTACAATAGTAATTGTAATTTTACAATAATAATTGCTAATTTTTGTACAGAAACTGGGATAAGCAAGGCTAGTGATGACCTCCCAGGTCTGGTTTGGTCAGAGAAACAGTGGAAGTGGATGACACAAAGAATCACCCAGATGAGCCATATTTGCAGATAGTAAAGAGCCTTTGGTTTATAAAGCCTGAAAAGTTCCTGCTCCTCTGCCCCAGAAGAATCTCCTGCAAACAGCTTCCACAAAAATGCGTATCATTCAAAGTAAGTAATAATAACGAAACTAGCCAGGTGCAGTGGCTCACGCCTGTAATCCCAGCACTTTGGGAGGCCGAGGTGGGGAGATCACCTGAAGTCAGGAGTTTGAGACCAGCAACATGGTGAAACCCCGTCTCTACTAAAAAATACGAAAAATTAGCCAGCGTGGTGGCATGCACCTGTAGTCCCAGCTACTCGAGAGGCTGAGGCAGGAGAATCGCTTGAACCTGGGAGGCAGAGGTTGCAGTGAGCCGAGATTGCACCATTGCACTCCAGCTTGGGTGACACAGTCAGACTCTGTCTCAAAAACAATAAAATAAAATAAAAATAAAGAAAGAAACGAACAGAATACTGATATAAAGATACCATAAGAAAAAAAATAGATGAAAAAGAGCAGTAAAACTTGCCAAAAGATAAAATCACTATTGGAAAATGTTACCATGAAATAGATGAAAATCATGAGAAAATATTTTGTTAAGGATTAAAATAACTAATGAAGTAATTGCTTCTACAAAGGAAAAGAACAGAAAGCTGAGGTAGGAGAATCACTTGAGCCCAGAAGTTTGGTACCAGCCTCAGAAACATAGCAAAACCCCATCTCTACAAAAAATGAAAAATGAAAAATTAAAAATTAGCCGGGAGTGATGGTAGACACCCGTAATCCCAGCTACTCAGGAGGCTGAGGTGGGAGAATTGCTTGAGCCCAGGATGGGGAGGCTGCAGTGAACCAAGATCACACCACTGCACTCCAACCTGGGTGACAGAGTAAGACCCTGTCTCGAAAAAAAAAAAGAAAAGAAAAAAGAAAAAGAACAAATGTAAGAAATAGAGATGAAGAGACTTCAGGAGCAGATAAAATTTGAGCTAGTGAAATCTGGGAAAATATCAGCGGGAAAAAAGCAAAACTTGAAAGGAGCACAGGGAACATAGGCATTTTAGAAAAGCATAATAGGGGAAAGGACTCCCTGTTCAATAAATAGTGCTGAGATAACTGACCAGCCGTATGCAGAAGATTAAAACTGGGCCCCTTCCTTATACCACATACAAAAATCAAGTCAAGATGGATTAAAGACTTAAATGTAAAGCCCCAAACTATAAAAACCCTAGAAGAAAATCTAGGCAATACCATTCTGGATATAGATATGGGCAAATATTTCATGAGTGAGATGCCAAAAGTGTCTTTACAACAAAAGCAAAAATTGACAAATGGCATCTAATTAAACTTAAGAGCTTCTGCACTGCAAAAGAAACTATCAACAGAGTAAACAGACAACCTAGAGAATGGGAGAAAATATTTGCAAACTAAGCATCTGACAAAGGCCTAATAATATCCAGCATCTAAAAGAAACTTAAACAAATTTACAAGAAAAAAAAAACAATTAAAAAGTAGGCAAAGAACTTGAAGAGACACTTTTCAAAAGAAGACATACATACAACCAACAAGCATATGAAAAAAAAGCTCATTATTACTGATCATTAGAGAAATGTAAATCAAAACCACAATGAGATACCATCTTAAACCAGTCAGAATGGCTATTAGTGAAAAGCCAAAATGTAGCAGATGCTGGCGAAGCTGCGGAGAAAAGGGAATGCTTATGCACTACTGGTGAGAGTGTAAATTAGTTCAACCATTGTGGAAAGCAGTGTGGTGATTCCTCAAAGAGTTAAAAACAGAACTACCATTTGACTCAGCAATCCTGTTACTGGATATATACCCAAAGGAATATAAATCGTTCTACCATAAAGACACATGCATGCAATGTTCATTGCAGCAGTATTCAGAATAGCAAAGACATGGAATCAACCTAAATGCCCATCAATGGTAGACTGGATAAAGAAAATGTGGTACGTATACACCACAGAATACTATGTAGCCATAAAAAAGAATGAGTTTATGTCCTTTGCAGGAACATGGATGGAGCTGGAGGCCATTATCCTTAGTAAACTAATGCAGGAGCAGAAAACCAAATACCACATGTTCTCATGTATAAGTGGGAGCTAAATGATGAGAACATATGGACACAGAAAGAGAAACAACAGACACTGGGGACTACTTAAGGGTAGAGGGTGAGAGGAGGGAGAGGATCAGCAAAAATAACTCTTGGGTACTAGGCTTAGTACCTGCATGATGAAATAATCTGTACAACAAACCCCCGTGACATGAGTTTACCTACATAACAAACCTGCACATGGACCCCTGAACCTAAATAAAAGTTTAAAAAATCATAATAAGGACACTAAAGATAAAAATTAAAAGAGAATAAGATAAAATGGAAACAAAGGCATAACTAAAAAGGATTAGAGAAAACAATGACAGACATAGAGAACATATGGAAGAAATTCAAAATACTTTTAATTGGAAGAAGAAACGAGAGTTAGGATGAGATAAATAAAAATAAAAAATTAAGAAAGAAGAAAGAGGGTGGGAATGGTCACTCATGCCTATAATCCTAGCACTTTGGGAGGCTGAGGCAGGTGGATCACCTGAGGTCAGGAGTTCAAGATCAGCCTGACCAGCATGGAGAAACCCCGTCTCTACTAAAAATACAAAATTAGCTGGGCGTGGTGGTGCATGCCTATAATCCCAGCTACTCAGGAGGCTGAGGCAGGAGAATCGCTTGAACCCGGGAGGCGGAGGTTGCAGTGAGCCGAGATCACACCATTGCACTCCAGTCTGGGCAACAAGAGCAAAAAAAATACTCCGTCAAAAAAAGAAACGAGAGGAGAGGAGAGGGGGTCAAGAGAATGAAATGGAAGAACATTTAAAGGTAAAATTCAGAGGATCACTTCTGAGTCTTAAATTTGTGTATTGAAATGAAACACCTCATGTCAGAGAAAATGCTACTGGATGGAATATTAAATGTAATTATTCCTGACAATGTAAAAATTATACAATGAAGAATGAGAAAGAGGGAAAGCAGGTAGGGGGACAATTAGGTTCACAGATGGCTTCATCTGTAAAAAAGGGACTCAAAGATATTATTTAAAATGTAACAAGTGGTAGACATATAAGCATATGTAACAGTTCAAAAGAAATGTTAAGAAAGAGAACCTTGACAAAAATCAAGCGATAAAGAAGCGGTGGCTCATGCCTGTAATCCCAACACTTTGGGACGCCAAAGCTTGGGTGACATAGCAAGACCCCGGCTCTACAAAAAAATTTAAAAATTAACCGGGCATGGTAGTGCATGCTTATGGTTCTAGCTACTGCTACTTGGGATGCTGAGGTGGAAGGATTGCTTGAGCTGGGAGGTAGAGGCTGCAGAGAGCCATGGTCATGCTACTATACTCCAGCATGGGCAACAGAGCAAAAAAAAAAAAAGAAAAAACAAACAAACAAAAAAAAAAACAAAAAAAAGAAGAAGAAGGGGAGGGGAAGTAAAAGGAAGCAGCTAATGTTATCACTTCTCATGTTAAGGAATTAGTAGGTATTTTTGAAATAAATAAAGGACTAAGGGTATTAAATAAAATTATAATTATGAATTATTTTTTATGAACAAAACAAAAATAGATACCTTTCTAAACGTCAGAAGTACTAGACAGAGAACTAATGCAAAGAAAAAAATACAGCAAAAAGACTTTTCTAAATACAGAAAATATCGCACAAATTAGAATGTCAGAACTAAACCCAACGTATCTGTCACATCAGTAATATAAATGGCTTAATTTACTTATTAAAATAAAAAGATGTTCAGATTGGATCACTACACAAAATCTACCTCTTTGCAACAATCAGAATACACACCTGAAAAAATATATGTAGCAAGGTTGGAAATGGAAGTTTGTGCTAAGATATACAAAGCAGATGCAAACAAACAAAAAAAGCAGAGGCCATCATCTTAAATACAAAATAAGCTAGAATAAGAGCCAAAAAGCATTAAGTGGAGCAAAGAATAAATAAGATATAGAATACTTAAATAATTGATAAGGTACATTTGAATTAATATACATCAAACTGTGTATCCTAAAAATTAAAAATATGCCTCTCCAAGCACCTATGGTACTTTCACAAAAACTGATCATATATTAAGTCCACAAAGGAAACCTCAAAAATTACAAATACTAGTGTTAACCCAAAAAAACCAAATTCCATAAAATATTTGAAGCGATTTATTCTTTTTTTTTTTTTTCTTGAGATAGGGCCTCATTCTGTCACCCAGGCTGAAGTTCAGTGGCATGATCATGGCTCACTACAGCCTCAACCTCCCAGGCTCAAGTGGTCCTCCCACCTCAGTCTCCCGAGTAGCTGGGATTACAGGAGCATGCCACCAAGCCCAGCTAATTTCTGTATTTTTTTGTAGAGACGGGGTTTCGCCATGTGAGCCAGGCTGGTCTTGAACTCCTGAGCTCAAGGGATCCACCCACCTCTGCCTCCCAAAGTGCTGGGATTACAGGTGGCACCTCGCCCGGCCTGAAGAGGTTTATTCTGAACCAAGCCTCAAGAGGTTCTGAGAACATGACCCCAAGGTGGTCAGGTTACAGCTTAGTTTTATATATTTTAGGGAGACCGAAGTTACAGGAAAAGACATAAATCAATAAAATCAATATATGTAAAGTTGTACATTCATTCAGCCAGGAAAGGTGGGATATCTCGAAGCACCGGGACGTACAGGTCATAAGTAAGTGGAGTCAAAGATTTTTCTGATTGGCAGTTGGTTGAAAGAGTTAAGATTTGCCTAAAGAGTTGAAGTCAGCAGAAGGAAATGCTTGAGTTGTGGCAGCCAAGGTTCTTTTTATGTAAACGAAGGCTCCACATAGCAAGCTTCAGACAGAATAGATGGTAAATGTCTCTTTTCAGACTTTAAAAAGTGTCAGACTCTGGAAAGGATCTAGTAAGGGAAAGAGACAGACACTCTACAGAATGCAAATTTCTCCCACAAGAGATGGCTTTTTAGGGCCATTCCAAAATATGTCAAAGAAATATATTTTGGGGTAAAATATTTTGATTTCCTTTAGGGCCTGTTATCTGTCATGTGATGCTATACCAGAGTCAGGTTGGAGTTTGGTATCTTATTGCTACAAAGAGTCTGTTTTGTCAGTCTTATGATCTCTAATGTCAATGCTAATCAGTTGTGCTGAAACTCCAGAAGGGAGGAGGGTATAACGAGGCAGAGCCAACCTCTTTCCCATCATGGTCTGAACTAATTTGTGAAGTTTCTTTGGGATCCCCTTATCTAAGAGGGTGGGGTCCATTCAGTTGGTTGGGTGTTTGGATCTGTGCTCCCACCAAATCTCATGTTGAGATGTAATTCCCACCTCCTGGTGGAAGAGTTTGGATGATGGGAGCATATTCCTCATGAATGGCTTAGCCCATCCCCTTGGTGACGAGCGAGGGAGTTCTCATGAGAGCTGGTTGTTTAAAAGCCTGTGGCACCTTCCCCTACCCCTTGCTCCTGCTTTTGCCATGTGAAGTGCCTGCTCCTGCTTCAGTTCCTACCATGAGTAAAAGCTCCCTGAAGCCTCCTCAGAAGCTGAGCAGATGCTGGTGCCACACTTCCTGTAAAGCCTGCAGAACCATCAGCCAATTAATACTCTTCTTTATAAATTACCCAGTCTCAGGTATTTATAGCAATGCGAGAACAGTCTAATATAGAAAACTGGTACCCGCAGTAGGGTGACCAAAACCTTAATTCCTGAAGGATCTGGGCCATTTCTGGTCCTGCCTGGATTGGGTTGTTACAGAGTGGGGACACAGATCCAAACCACATCAGGGGGCTTAGAATTTTATTTTTGGTTTACACTAGAAACAGTACATATAACATTTTCTAGTCAAAGGCAATAAAATTAGAAATTAGTAACAATCAGAAAACAAAAAGTTCCTTTCATCTGAAGATTTTTAAAAACTCTTAAACAAATTAAGAGGTTTAAGATCTGAAAAAACACAAACAAAAACTGCAGACTTTCTAGGAAAAAAATAACCAAGATGTGTCAGAACCTATGGAATACAGCTAAAGTCATATTCAGAGGAAAATAAATAACCTTAAAAATATTTATAAAAATAAACATGAAAGAAAAAGGAACATATGAATTAGGCATCTGACTCAAAAGAAAACAGAAGAAATAAATACAAATAAAAGCAATAAAATCAAACCTCTTTTCTCTATAAATACCTAGTCTCAGGTATTTCTTTATAGCAGTGCAAGATGGACTAATATGCTGTATAAGCTTCCCCCTCCATCCTGTAGTTCAAGATATTGTCTAAGCTTCAATCACTTGACCCTTCTTCTAGTCTTATATTATATAGGACTCCCCAGCATGTGCACATAATTAAATGCAATTTCCTCCTGTTGATATGTTTTATGTTTGTTTAATTCATAGCCCAGCCAAGGCACCAAGAAGGGTGGCGGGAAGTTGATTTTCGTTCCCCTATGCTGTGCTGCAGATAGACCCTCACTCAAAGTTGCACCCCTTTCTGGAGTGATGTCTCCACTAGCTGTTCAAAGCAGGAACAGAAGCCTGGACATCCCAGCCTAATGGAAAACAACAGTGACGGGCTATTCTAGTTCCAGAGCTGCCCAGGACGTCACCAGAGGTTTATTGGAACTGCATCACAGCAAGACTTCTCCTTCTGTTCTCTCCTGCTTCCTTCCCCTCCCTTTCACGGGTGTTTATTCCAGCGGCATTCCCTGATAAATATTTGTACACTCAGCTCCCCCTCGGAGTCCTCTCCCCTGGGGAACGCAACATGCAACAAACCACTAACTAGTCTATGAGGAAAGAAAGGACAAAAGTACATATACACAGAATAACCAATTATAGGATAGTAGCCATGGATACAGAGGCAATTAAGAGAACTACACTTATTAATATGAATGAAATGAACAGTTTTCTAGGAAAAATATAACAATAAAACTAACTCAGAAGAAAGAGAAAAATCAAGACAGGTCTATTCTATAGGAAAAAGAGAAAATTCTGAGAATTGACTCCCGTAAAAGTAGCATCAAAAAGTAGAGGAACTCTATCAGACTCTCAAAGAACAGAATTCTAATAATGCAAACTGTTTCAGAGCATGAAAAAATGAGGTAATTTTTCAAATTCTTTCTATAAAGCCAACATAATAATGAAAAAACATTCTGTCTAAGTGTATACAAAACAAACCAACTATAAATCAGTCTCATATAAGGGCATCAATTCTAAACCCAACAACTCATTTAAAACTAAGACATGGCTGGGCATGGTGGCTCACACCTGTAATCCCAGCACTTTGGGAGGCCAAGGCAGGTGGATCACTTGAGGTCACTTGAGGAGTTCGAGACCAGCCTGGCCAACATGGTGAAACCCCGTCTATACTAAAAATACAAAAATTAGCCAGGCATTGTGGCATGCACCTGAAGTCCTAGCTACTTGGGCAGCTGAGGCAGGAGAATCACTTGAACCCAGGAGGCAGAGGTTGCAGTGAGCCGAGGTTGTGCCACTGCACTCCAGCCTGGGTGACAGAGCAAAACTCTGTCTCAAAAAATAAATAAAATTTAAAAATAAAAAAATAAAATGAATACATCATGACAGAGTGGAATTTATTCCTGGAATGCTCAGACTATTCAATATTAGAAAAGCTATTAACATAATTTATCTTAATAGCTCTAAAGAGAAAATCATATAATCATGTTCATAGATGCTGAAACAGCATTTGACAAAACTGATAAGCCAATCTTCATAAAAACACATAGTAAAGTAGGAGTATATGAATACTTCTCAACACGATAGATCTATTTCATCCCTGAAAATCCATGTTTACAAAAAAGAGTTCAATACCCTGGTTGGATGCAAACTAAGTATACAAAACCTATAGTTTTCATATATATAAACAACCACCAGTTAGCAGGTACTGTAGAATTTTTTTATATTTAAGTGGCAACATAAAAGATAAAATAATAGCTAGGCACAGTAGCTCATGCTTGTAATCCCAGCACTTTGGGAGGCTTAGGCGAGTGGATCACCTAAGGTCAGGAGTTCAAGACCAGCCTGGCCAACATGGCAAAACCCCGTCTCTACTAAAAATACAAAAATTAGCCAGGCATGGTGGCATGTGCCTATAATCCTAGCTACTCAGGAGGCTGAGGCAAGAGAATCACTTGAACCTGGGAGATAGAGGTTGCAATGAGCTGAGATGGTGCCACTACACTCCAGCCTGAGTGACAGAGCAAGACTCCATCTCAAAAAAATAAAAAATAAAAAAAAGATAAAGATACTAGCAATGAGCTTAACAAAAAGTGTACAAGGATATAGAGAAAATGTTTAAACCTCACTAAATGCCCCAAAAGAAGATTTGATCAAACACAGCAGAAACAAGTAGATTTGTTGGGCAGCTTTTGCCCTAATCCAGGGGACTTGCTGTACCCAGTACTAAGAACCATGAGGCTTTCTCTTCCCATGATTTGGACCTTCCTTTGTCAGGCTTTGTTCAGTAAATTCTCTGGGGATTGCCAGGGTGCTTCAGAGGTCAAGCTAGAAGGGGGCCTCACCTTTTCTAAATAGCACTTGACTGAAGACCCCAAAGCAGAGAGCCAGGCTGGTGCTCCCTCCGCTCTACAGGTGTCAGATGAGAGTAAGCAGGCCCTGAGGGCTAAGCAGAAACCCCGTCACTGTGCCAGGCTTAGCAAGGAAGGGAAAGGGGCTTCGGAGGAGCAGCAGGAGCAGGAATGAGGAAGGGAAGCCCATCGGCACCAGTGGGTCAGAGGCCAGGCCAGCTTGCGGCCACGTGTTCTATACCCACTCTGTGCCTCAGTATCAAATGGGGATAGTAACAGCGCATTCCATGTGGGAGCGACTGAAGATTAACAAGATAATACATTAAAGTGCTTAGAACAGTGCCTGGCTGTTCTAAGTAAAGTATTTACTATTATTATCAACCACAGGCGTAGGCAGTGGGGGTGGGGAAGTTAAGTAACCTACTAGGTTGTCTGCAGATCAAAACCTCTTCTAGTTGGCCACTGGCGCTGCCTCTTGGAGCCCTAGGAGCCATGTCCTCGGCCTGGAGGGTTTCCTCTGTAGTAGGGACACTAGGGGATTGGGTGTCTCTTGGGAGCACACACTAGAGAAACCATGTGTGTCTCCTCCAGGTCCATGTGATGTACAGTCAACCCATTGCTGGCTGAAAGAGGCCAGAAACCTTAGCTCTGGTCCCAGTTGATCTACCTGTGAGTGAGCTGGGGTGGGGTAGTTGATTGCACGGAGTGCCTGAACTTTTCTGAGCTCCAGACCCACCCAGCCTCCACACCTGGACAAGGCCGCAGGAATATGCCTGATGGACATCTCAAACATAAAGCCCCCAAAACAGAACACTGATCTGCATTCCTTCCCAAGCCTGTTGTTCCCACCCAGCTCCACTACACGGACAATGGTGTTTGCATTCATCCAGCTGCTTGGGTCAAAAAACTGGGAATCATCTTCAGCTCTCTCTCACTGCCCACAACCAGTCTACTGGCAAAAGCCAAATGGCTTTTCCTACAAAATGTGTCCTGAACCCAACCTCCTCATATCCCTTTCACCTCTCTCACCCTTGGTGATCCAAGTACCATCATTCCTTGCCTAGAATACAATAAAATACTCCCAACTAGTCCACCTCCCTCCTCTCTTGCCGCATTCTCCTCCTAGCAGCCAGAGTGATCTTTTAAAAACATACATGAGACCAGTTCACGAGCCCCTGCTTAAACCTCAGACTACAATCTGAGAAAACAGCAGCTTCATCTGTCTTTATAGTCACATTACCTACAATAGTAGCTGGCACATTGTTGGAACTTAATAAATATAAAATGGATTGAACAAATGGATTAATGAATGAGGGAATAAATGAATGAATTTAAGACCTTTACAAGTTCACACTTCTCTATTTCAAAAATGTGGGCAATATGACCCATAGGGAATGTCATCAACAGGCTCAAACAGGGCTGATGATTCTTTTGCATCGGGTATGGAAATAACCTCTCAATATCATTTAACATGTTGCAAATTATTCAAACTTCAATATACATTAGATCATTTGACTTTTTTAATACCCATTTTTGACTACAGTTGTTCAGCCATATCATGGCTTAAACATCTTTAGAGGGAATGTAGGGATATTACCTTTCCATCATGGGCCACTAGTCACAAGACTATTCAATTACACACCCCAGGGTTGAATGTAAATAGCATATGATAATGAGCAAGGCAGAGATGCTATAGTGGAAGGAGCCCAGACATCACAGCCAGGCCAATCTCGTTGTGAACCCCGGTTACAACAAGGTTTTCTTTTTTAGTTTTCTTTTTAATTTGCTTCTTTTTTTTTTAATACTTTAAGTTCTAGGGTACATGTGCACAAATGCAGGTTTGTTACATATGTATACAAGTGCCATGTTGCTGTGCTGCACCCATTAACTCGTCATTTAACATTAGGTATTTCTCTTAATGCTATCCCTTCCCCATCCCCCCACCCCATGACAGGCCCAGGTGTGTGATGTTCCCCGCCGTGTGTCCAAGTGTTCTCATTGTTCAATTCCCACCTGTGAGTGAGAACATGCGGTGTTTGTTTTACTGTCCTTGTGACAGTTTGCTCAGAATGATGGTTTCCAGCTTCATCCATGTCCCTACAAAGGACATGAACTCATCCTTTTTTATGGCTGCATAGTATTCCATGCTGTACGTGTGCCACATTTGCTTAATCTAGTCTATCATTGATGGACATTTGGGGTGGTTCCAAGTCTTTGCTATTGTGAATGGTGCCACAATAAACATACCTGTGCCTGTGTCTTTATACTAGCATGATTTATAATCCTTTGGGTATATACCCAGTAATGGGATGGCTGGGTCAAATGGTATTTCTAGTTCTAGATCCTTGAGGAATTGCCACACTGTCTTCCACAATGGTTGAACTAGTTTACACTCCCACCAACAGTGTAAAAGCTTTCCTATTTCTCCACATCCTCTGTTGTTTCCTGACTTTTTAATGATCACCATTCTAACTGGTGTGAGATGGTATCTCATTGTGGTTTTGATTTGCATTTCTCTGATGACCAGTGATGATGAGCATTTTTTCATGTGTCTGTTGCCTGTATAAATATCTTCTTTTGAGAAGTGTTTGTTCATATCCTTCACCCACTTGTTGATGGGGTTGTTTGATTTTTTCTTGTAAATTTGTTTAAGTTCTTTGCAGATTCTGGATATTAACCCTTTGTCAGATGGGTGGATTGCAAAAATTTTCTCCCATTCTGTAGGTTGCCTGTTCACTCTGATGGTAGTTTCTTTTACTGTGCAGAAGCTCTTTAGTTTAATTAGATCCCATTTCTCAATTTGGATTTTGTTGCCATTGCTTTTGGTGTTTTAGACATGAAGTTCTTGCCCATGCCTATGTCCTGAATGGTATTGCCTATGTTTTATTCTAGGGTTTTTATGGTTTTAGTTTAACATTTAAGTCTTTAATCCGTCTTGAATTAATTTTTGTATAAGGTGTAAGAAAGGGATGCATTTTCAGCTTTCTACATATAGCTAGCCAGTTTTCCCAGCACCATTTATTAAATAGGGAATCCTTTCCCCATTTCTTGTTTTTGTCAGATTTGTCAAAGATCAGATGGTTGCAGATGTGTGGTGTTATTTCTGAGGGCTCTGTTCTGTTCCATTGGTCTGTATGTCTGCTTTGGTACCAGGACCATGCTGTTTTGGTTACTGTAGCCTTGCAGTATAGTTTGAAGTCAGGTAGCATGATGCCTCCAGCTTTGTTCTTTTGGCTTAGGATTGTCTTGGCAATGTGGGCTCTTTTTTGGCTCCATATGAACTTTAAAGAAGTTTTTTCCAATTCTGTGAAGAAAGTCATTGGTAGCTTGATGGGGATGGCATTGAATCTATAAATTACCTTGGGCAGTATGGCCATTTTCATGATACTGATTCTTCCTATCCATGAACGTGGAATATTCTTCCATTTGTTTGTGTCCTCTTTTATTTCATTGAGCAGTGGTTTGTAGTTCTCCTTGAAGAGGTCCTTCACATCCCTTGTAAGTTGGATTCCTAGGTATTTTATTCTCTTTGAAGCAATTGTGAATGGGAGTTCACTCATGATTTGGCTCTCTCTTTGTCTGTTGTTGGTGTATAGGAATGCCTGTGATTTTTGCACATTGATTTTGTATCCTGAGACTTTGCTGAAGTTGCTTATCAGCTTAAGGAGATTTGGGGCTGAGACGATGGGGTTTTCTAGATATACAATCATGTGATCTGCAAACAGGGACGATTTGACTTCCTCTTTTCCTTGATGAATACCCTATATTTATTTCTCCTGCCTGATTGCCCTGGCCAGAACTTCCAACACTATGTTGAATAGGAGTGGTGAGAGAGGGCATCCCTGTCTTGTGCCAGTTTTCAAAGGGAATGCTTCCAGTTTTTGCCCATTCAGTATGATATTGGCTGTGGTTTGTCATAAATAGCTCTTGCTATTTTGAGATATGTCCCATCAATACCTAGTTTATTGAGAGTTTTTAGCATGAAGGGCTGTAGAATTTTGTCAAAGGCCTTTTCTGCATCTATTGAGATAATCATGTGGTTTTTGTCTTTGGTTTTGTTTCTGTGATGGATTACATTTACTGATTTGCATATGTTGAACCAGCCTTGCATCCCAGGGATGAAGCCCACTTGATTGTGGTGGATAAGCTTTTTGATGTGCTGCTGGATTCAGTTTGCCAGTATTTTATTGAGGATTTTCACATCGATGTTCATCAGGGATATTGGTCTAAAATTGTCTTTTTTTGTTGTTGTGTCTCTGCCAGGCTTTGGTTTCAGGATGATGCTGGCCTCATAAAATGAGTTAGGGAGGATTCCCTCTTTTTCTATTGATTGGAATAGTTTCAGAAGGAATGGTACCAGCTCCTCTTTGTACCTCTGGTAGAATTCGGCTGTGAATCCATCTGGTCCCGGACTTTTTTTGTTTGGTAGGCTATTATTTACTGCCTCAATTTCAGAGCCTGTTATTGGTCTATTCAGGGATTCAGCTGCTTCCTGGTTTAGTCTTGGGAGGGTGTATGTGTCGAGGAATTTATCCATTTCTTCTAGACTTTCTAGTTTAATTGCATAGAGGTGTTTATAGTATTCTCTGCTGATAGTTTGTATTTCTGTGGGATCGGTGGTAATATCCCCTTAATCATTTCTTATTGTGTCTATTTGATCCTTCTCTCTTTTCTTCTTTATTAGTCTTGCTAGTGGTCTATCAATTTTGCTGATCTTTTCCAAAAACCAGCTCCTGGATTCATTGATTTTTTGAAGGGTTTTTTGTGTCTCTATCTCCTTCAGTTCTGCTCTGATCTTAGTTATTTCTTGCCTTCTGCTAGCTTTTGAATGTGTTTGCTCTTGCTTCTCTAGTTCTTTTAATTGTGATGTTAGGGTGTCAATTGAGATAGATCTTTCCTGCTTTTTCTTGTGGGCATTTAGTGCTATAAATTTCCCTCTACACACTGCTTTAAATGTGTCCCAGAGATTCTGATATGTTGTGTCTTTGTTCTCATTGGTTTCAAAGAACATCTTTATTTCTGCCTTCATTTCGTTATTTACCCAGTAGTCATTCAGGAGCAGGTTGTTCAGTTTCCATGTAGTTGAGCAGTTTTGAGTGAGTTTCTTAAACCTGAGTTCTAATATGATTGCACTGTCTGAGAGACAGTTTGTTGTGATTTATGTTCTTTTACATTTGCTGAGGAGTGCTTTACTTCCAACTATGTGGTCAATTTTGGAATAAGTGCAATGTGGTGCTGAGAAGAATGTATACTCTGTTGATTTGGGGTGTGGAGTTCTCTAGATGTCTGTTAGGTCTGCTTGGTGCAGAGCTGAGTTTAAGTACTGAATATCCTTGTTAACCTTCTGTCTCATTGATCTGTCTAATATTGACAGCAGGGTGTTAAAGTCTCCCATTATTATTGTGTGGGAGTCTAAGTCTCTTTGTAGGTCTCTAAGGACTTGCCTTATGAATCTGGATGCTCCTGTATTGGGTGCATATATATTTAAGATAGTTAGCTCTTCTTGTTGAATTGATCCCTTTACCATTATGTAATGGCCTTCTTTATCTCTTTTGTCTGTTTTGATCTTTGTTGGTTTAAAGTCTGTTTTATCAGAGACTAGGATTGCAACCCATGCTTTTTTGTTTGTTTGTTTGTTTGTTTGTTTTTTGCTTTCCATTTGCTTGGTAGATCTTCCTCCATCCCTTTATTTTGAGCCTATGTGTGTCTCTGCACATGAGATGGGTCTCCTGAATATAGCACACTGATAGGTCTTGACTCTTTATCCAATTTGTCAGTCTGTGTCTTTTAATTGGAGCATTTAGCCCATTTACATTTAAGTTTAGTATTGTTACGTGTGAATTTGATCCTGTCATTATGATATTAGCTGGTTATTTTGCTCGTTAGTTGATGCAGTTTCTTCCTAGCATCAATGGTCTTTACAATTTGGCATGTTTTTGCAGCGGCTGGTACTGGTTGTTCATTTCCCTGTTTAGTGCTTCCTTCAGGAGCTCTTGTAAGGCAAGCCTGGTGGTGACAAAATCTCTCAGCATTTGCTTGTCTGTAAAGGATTTTATTTCTCCTTCACTTATGAAGCTTAGTTTGGCTGGATATGCAATTCTGGTTTGAAAATTCCTTTCTTTAAGAATGTTGAATATAGGCCTCCACTCTCTCCTGGCTTGTAGAGTTTCTGCCAAGAGTTTCTGCTGTTAGTCTGATGGGCTTCCCTTTGTGGGTAACCCGACCTATCTCTCTGGCTTCCCTTAACGTTTTTTCCTTCATTTCAACCTTGGTGAATCTGGCAATTATGTGTCTTGGGGTTGCTCTTCTTGAAGAGTATCTTTGTGGCGTTCTCTGTATTTCCTGAATTTGAATGTTGGCCTGCCTTGTAGGTTGGGAAAGTTCTCCAGGATAATATCCTGAAGTGTTTTCCAACTTGGTTCCATTCTCCCCATCACTTTCAGGTACACCAATCAAACATAGATTTGGTCTCTTCACATAGTCCCATATTTCTTGGAGGCTTTGTTTGTTTCTCTTTACTCTTTTTTCTCTAAACTTCTCTTCTCACTTCATTTCATTCATTTGATCTTCAATCACTGATACCCTTTCTTCCACTTGATCGAATTGGCTACTGAAGTTTGTGCATGCATCACATAGTTCTCGTGCCATGGTTTTCAGCTCCATCAGGTCATTTAAGGTCTTCTCTATGCTGTTTATTCTAGTTAGCCATTCGTCTAATCTTTTTTCAAGGTATTTAGTTTCCTTGTGATGGGTTCGAACTCCTCCTTTAGCTCGGAGAAGTTTGTTATTGCCGACCTTCTGAAGCCTACTTCTGTCAACTCGTCAAAGTCATTCTCCGTCCAGCTTTGTTCCATTGCTGGCGAGGAGCTGTGATCCTTTGGAGGAGAAGAGTCGCTCTGATTTTTAGAATTTTCAGCTTTTCTGCTCTGGTTTCTCCCCATCTTTGTGGTTTTGTCTACCTTTGGTCTCTGATGATGGTGACCTACAGATGGGGTTTTAGTGTTGATGTCCTTTTTGTTGATGCTATTCCTTTCTGTTTATTAGTTTTCCTTCTAACAGTCAGGACCCTCAGCTGCAGGTCTGTTGGAGTTTGCTGGAGGTTCACTCCAGACCCTGTTTGCCTGGGTATCACCAGCGGAGGCTGCCTGATGCTTCCTCTGGAAGCTTCATCTCAGAGGGGCACTCGGCTGTATGAGGTGTCAGTCAGCCCCTACTGGCAGGTGTCTCCCAGTTAGGCTACACGGGAGTCAGAGACCCACTTGAGGAGGCAGTCTGTCCATTCTCAGAGCTCAAACTCCGTGCTGGGAGAACTACTGCTCTCTTCAGAGCTGTCAGGGACATTTAAGTCTGCAGAAGTTTCTGCTGCCTTTTGTTCAGCTACGCCCTTCCCCCAGAGATGGAGTCTACAGAGGCAGGCAGGCCTCCTTGAGCTGTAGTGGGCTCCACCCAGTTTGAGCTTCCCGGCCACTTTGTTTACTTACTCAAGCTTCAGCAATGGCAGATACCCCTCCCTCAGCCCAGGCTGCCACCTTGCAGTTCGATGTTGGACTGCTGTGCTAGCAGTGAGCAATGCTCCGTGGGCATGGGACCCACCGAGCCATGTGCAGGATATAATCTCCTGGTGTGCCATTTGTTAAGACTGTTGGAAAAGTGCAGTATTAGGGTGGGAGTGTCCCAATTTTCCAGCTACCATCTGTCACGTCTTCTGTTGGCTAGGAAAGGGAAATCCCCTGACCGCTTGTGTTTCTCAGGTGAGGCAATGCCCCACCCTGCTTTGGCTCACCCTCCATGGGCTGCACCCACTGTCCAACCAGTCCCAGTGAGATGAACCAGGTACCTCAGTTGGAAATGCAGAAATCACCTGTCTTCTGCATGCATCATGCTGGGAGCTGCAGACCGGAGTTGTTCCTATTTGGCCATCTTGGACAGATAGGAATTTACTTCTTTTTTTAACTGATACATAGTATCTGTACATATTGATGGGGTACAGGTGATAGTTGGTTACATGCATGGAATGTAAGGAATGTAACATTAATGTGTAATAATGTGTTACGCATGTAACAATAATGTGTAATGATCAAGTCATGGTATTTAAGATACCCATCACCTGCAGCATTTATCATTTCTATGAGTTGGAAGCATTTCAAGTCTCTCTACTAGCTGTTATGAAATACACAATACTTAGTTGTTAACTATAACCACCCTACTCTGCTATGAAATATTAGAACTCATTCCTTCTATCTAACTATATGTTTGTACCCATTAGTCAACCTATCTTTATCACCCTCTTTCATCCATACACCCCTTCCCTCTGGTAACCATCATTCTACTCCCTACCTCCATAAGATCAACTTTTTAAGCTCCCACATGTAAGTCAGAACATGCAGTATTTGTCTGTGTCAGGCTTATTTTACTCAACATAATGATCCCCAGTTTCATCAAGTTTCTGCAAATAACAGGACTTCATTCTTTTTATGGTTGAATAGTATTCCATAAAATACTATCTACCGCTTTTCTTTATCCATTCATCCATTGATGGACACTCTTTAACAGTGTGATCACGTGCATAGCTGCCAAAGCTTTGGACTGGGTGTGAAGTTCACTTCAGCTGCTTACTAGCTATGAGACTTTGGGCAAGTCACTTGGCCTGTCTGAACTTCAGCTTTCTTACATTTTAAATGGGGGAAAATAATATAGTCCCCCTGCTATAATTGTCATAAGACTCAAATGAGATAGTGCATACAAGTCGCTTAGCAAAAAACCTGATCGTTAGTTAGGTGGTAAATGCTTAATAAGTGCTGACTATTATTATAATCTCAGGCATAAGCATTTGTGAGACAAAATAAAATCATATATAAAGTATATATTGTCTATATAATAAATGTTAGTTCTATTTGTCTTAATCCATTTTCTGTTGCTTATAACAGAATACCTAAAACTGGATAATTTATAAAGAAAAGGAATATATGTCTTACCATCATTAAGATTGAGAATTAGCCAGGTGTGGTGGCGGGTACCTGTAATCCCAGCTACTTGGGAGGTTGAGGCAGGACAATAGCTTGAACCCAGGAGGCAGAGGTTGCAGTGAGCTGAGATCACGCTACTGCACTCCAGCCTGGGTGAGAAGAGTGAGACTCTGTCTCAAAAAAAAAAAAAAAAAAAAAAAGACTGAAAAGTCTGGCCGGGCACAGTGGCCCATGCCTGTAATCCCAGCACTGTGGGAGTCCGAGGCGGGCAGATCACCTGAGGTCAGGAGTTTGAGACCAGCCTGGCCAACATGGCAAAACCCCGTCTCTACTAAAAATACAAAACTTTGCTGGGTGTGGTGGTGCATGCCTGTAATCCCAGCTACTCGGGAGGCTGAGGTAGGAGAATCTCTTGAACCCAACCTAGGAGGCAGAGATTGCAGTGAGCCAAGATCATGCCACTGCACTCCAGCCTGGGAGACAGAGCAAGACTCTGTCTCAGAAAAAAAAAAAAAAAAAAGATTAAAAAAAAAAAAAGATGAGAAGTCCAAGACTGAGGGGCTGCATCTGGTGAGGGCCTTCTTGCTGGTGGGGACTCTCTGCAGAGTCCTGAGGCATCACAGGGATCACACAGTGAGGGGGCTGAGTGTGCTAGCTCTGAACACTCTTCTTCTTTTAAAGCGACCTGTCCCACTCCCATGATAACCCATTAATCTATGAACCCATTAATCCATTCCATTCATAAGGGCATAGCCCTCATGATCCAATCAGCTCTCAGTATTTAAATTGCCTTAAAGGCCCTGCCTCTCAATACTGCCACATTGGGGATTAAGTTTCAACATGAGCTGTGGAGGAGACAAACATACAAACTGAACCACAGTTCAACCCCATCCCTACCCTGACTCCACTCTCCACAGGGAGAGGGAAAAACCAAGGATATCCATTGCCTAGGTATTCAATTTGAGAAAAGGGAAATTTGATACTAGTTCAAAAAATATGTAAAGGAAGAGTTACAAGATAAGATATTTTTAAAAAGAAAAAGAGGGGAAAAAGAGAGGGAAAAGCACAGAAAGCCTAGAAATTATTTAAATGACCACTTACTGAAAACCCAGGAAAAAAAGTGTCACAGACCAAAAATACCAGACACCCAAAACCAGCAAATGCAAAGACAGTGCAACAGTGAAAGAAGACTTTTCAAAAACTGGATTGAGAGCCCAAGTACCCAGAATGGAAAAGCCCATAAAACACAGCAATGAAGAGCATTCAACAGGAACTTTTATCATGTACCTACCATATAACTTGGAATAGGGCCAATGGGCCAAAAATGACTTTAGAGAGCACTTTGCAAAGAACTCCTGGGTCAAGAAGAGCTCTTTTTACTCTACTGCAAGGAGGAGGTGATCACTGTGTGACCTGCTTGTCCAAGTCTGAAAAACACAGGAAAAGTGACAGAGAAAACGGAGCAGTGAAAAGTGTGGGCTGCTTCAGCAGGACAGAGAGCTGGGACTTCTGGGTTCTGAAGCCAGCTGGGGCATGAAGAGGACGTATTAGAAGACATTCACCATAGAAGCAATTTCTCTTCTGTTATAATATTTATAAACACAGATTATACTAACATAATGGCTACAACTTCTTGTTTTAACAGTCTAACAAATATCACAGTAACTACCCAGGGGAGATGCCAGAATTATATGTAAAAGGTAATGTAACACAATGTTTTCAGGCTACTGAAATTCAGTCGATGCAAACTCAACAAATGTGTCTTTGTGAAGGGGTCAAGTTGCTCATGTCACATGCTGATTTGAAGGAGCCTCTTTGGGCTCTTTTACCATCTCAGAGAACATAGGTAAAGTGGCTTTTTTCCATGATAAAAGATGACTGGCAACATTATTCCTTATTTTCCCAGCAATGATGTAATTTTGGATGTAGATAAAAAATTTTAAGTGACTCATGGTCTCCATAATCAACTGTCTTTATCTGACTCTCAAACTTCTTTTTACTTGAGATCAAATCAAATGCAATTTCAAAACATTTATTTTTGCCTTTGTGTTGAGAGCTTTCAGTCTTGAAAAGAATGTTGTTGTGAAAAGCAACTTAGTGAGTCACTTTTTATCATCAAGGTCAACAATGAAATCATTCACCCATTTATGCCTTTAGTTTTGCCACAAGGTCTTAAGTTTTCTCCACAAAAACAAACAACCATTTGATTCTTTGCCTGAAAATTTTAATGAGCACCTTCTCCTAGCTGAGATCACATACAGATATGGGCTAGCACAAGCTTTCAACTTTCTCTAAAAAGGCCAGTATTCAAACCACAGTTCTTTACACAGGTTAGATGCTACTTTTACCACTGACCAGCTGAGAACCCGGATGCTTACTGAGAAAATCAAGACTCAGACCCTTTGAGGCGAAATGAGCTAAATAAATTGGGGTGTGACTAAGCTATATGGCCATGGCATGGCTTTGGCGCCTGCTGCCTCTCCTGAGCTCAGTGTGCAAGTGTACATGAGCGTCAGCTCATGCTAACTGAATGCATGCTCACTACCTCTTAGGTACCTTCGTATAAAAATGAGGTGAGTTGGCTGGGCGCAGTGGCTTACTCCTGTAATCCCAGCACTTTGGGAGGCCCAGGTGGATGGATCACAAGGTCAGTAGTTCGAGACCAGCCTGGCCAATATGGTGAAACCCTGTCTCTACTAAAAATACAAAAATTAGCCAGGCGTGGTGGCATGCACCTGTAATCCCAGCTACTCAGGAGGCTAAGGCAGGAGAATCACTTGAACCCGGGAGGCAGAGGTTGCAGTGAGCTGAGATCACGCCACTACACTCCAGCCTGGGTAACAAAGCGAGACTCCATCTCAAAATAAATAAATAAGGTGAGTCTTCAAAACCATAACAGGTGAATCAGTGTAAAAATCTATGAGCAATTTAAAAAGTATAGGATGTACTTAGATGCTTATTTAAAACCTGGGCTTTACTGTTATGGAAGCACAAATGAGCCTAAACATTTATGTCTCTTGCATGATAAAACTGATCATCGAACAATCATTATTGCCGTGACGTTTCAAAATCAATTATACAAATTTTGAAATAGTCTCAGAAAGTCTTATGGATAACAAGAAAGCTGTCCGGGCTAGAAATAATACAATGGAAAGCAAATAAAAATTCCTTGAAGCTTCTTTCAGACTTTAAGAAAGACTTAATAGGTGAAAACTTGGTTGATCCCTATGCTACGGATCTGACTGAATGTGTTTAAATTCAGGAAGAGACAGCCAAGCTCAACTGATGCATTTTTACAAGTTCAAAAGACATGCCTTAACTCTGAGTGAGAGACCAAAGTCAACTGCATCTTTACCTTCTGATTGGACTAAAAGGCCATTAATGAATTTGACATTTGATTCTGCTTGTTTTGCTTTATTTTTAAATGATGTGTGGGTGAAAATGTGCTGATTTGCCAACTCCTTTTGCTCGAGTTAAAGAAACATTCAATCAGATATGTGATCCACTTGTTATAGATTTGATAGTGCTATCTTTGCTATTCATTATGGAAATTCATTATGGAGCCTCAAGACCACACCCAGACGGCTGTAATTATTATGTACTTGAGTTTGTTCTGAATGTCTCTCATTGTCATATGGATATTATAGTTTACACTTCAAATGGCTTTCAACCATCTACCTATGCTCTCAGTTGAAATTTTTTAAATTAGATTTTTTTTTTTTTTTTTTAGACGGAGTCTCGCTCTGTTGCCAGGCTAGAGTGCAGTGACACAATCTCGGCTCACTGCAACCACAACCTCCACCTCCTGGGTTCAAGTGATTCTCCTGCCTCAGCCTCCTGAGTAGCTGGGACTACAGGTGCGTGCCACCACACTGGGCTAATTTTTTATATTTTAGTAGAGACAGGGTTTCACCATGTTGGCCAGGATGGTCTCGATCTCCTGACCTCATGATCCACCCGCCTCGGCCTCCCAAAGTGCTGGGATTACAGGTGTGAGCCATGGCACCTGGCATTAAATTACAATTTAAAATTATTCCACTTAAAAATGGAATGGGATTAAGATCCCTTTCCCCATTCCCTTCCCTTCTGTTCCCTTTCTCCTTCCTTTTACTCCTCCTCCTCCTCTTCTCTTTCTCTTCATCTCTCTCTCTCCACCTGCCCCCATCCCCATACATACACAGAATTTTCCATACATCTGTTTTGCCCAGAGACACATAGGTATGTTTCCTTGCAGGTTAATTTAGGAGGAAACTCACCCCAATTTTGGCTGGTAGAGCACCTAACCTGAACTGAATCAGAAACCACTTCACATGCCACATTTCCTTTTCCTTCCATAGCCAATTCACCCCTCTGCTACCCCCACCCACCACACACCACTTACAGTCAGCAAAGGAAACCCTCCATTACCATCCTATGGAAACCCAAGGAGCCAGAGTTTGCAACATAACAGGAACATGAGGTTAGGATTTCTTTATTCCATAAGAAGGAATGAAGATCTCTGGGAGGGGCATAGGACTCCCAGGGAGGGAAGGCTGTGGGATGGGGTGGGGGATGGAAAATCAAAGGAAGGGAGTAAAGCTGGGAGGAGTGAGGACTCTGGACGCCTAAAGAACAAGACCATGTTCACCCTCAAACAGTAGAAGGAAATGAGTTAACTAAAAAAAGTGATTCCTAGACCTCCGAATCTGACTCTGTAGTTCTTTAGGATGTTTATTTGAACCTTCAGAGAGGGAAGGGCTTAACCATCCATCTAAGACCAACACACGTTCTGACAAGGAAGGAGGGATGACATGGTCCTTGGAGGCAGGCTGTGGTCATTTTCTGAGCCCCTGTGGTGTGTCAGCCCTTCACTTGTGCATCACAAGGTCCTCAAATAACTCCCCAGTCTGGGTCCCCAGGGCTGGTTCCCACACCTGTAGCAATTCCCCTGGGGCAAATCCCCCTGTGGCAATTCCCCTGGGGCCTTGCCTCAGTGGTTACAAGTACGTTGCTACAGGAAGAGACACCTGTGGAAAGAATGGGGAACAAATCATGGAAGCCCTCGCCGTCCCCAGATACAGCCTCCCTCACAACAATCCTGTTGGTTGGAAATGCATTTGTGTTTCCAAGAAGCATGACCTCTTCATGACAGTGGACAAAATGAGTTACTGTTTTCAAAGCATGTTTACAATTCTTTTTTTGACATTCACAACAATCATGTAAAGTAAGTCTCATTCGTTGTTCTATGGTAGATCTGTAGTTGGAAGGGCTAAGGTTCTGAAGGTGGGATCAGAGTGAGACCCCTGGCCTTTGGCTCCAAATCCTGTACTTTTATCACTCTAGACCGCCCTTTTTGAGATGGAGTCTCACTCTTGTCACCTAGGCTGGAGTGCAGTGGCATGATCTTGGTTCAATGCAACATCCGCCTCCCGAGTTCAAGTGATTCTCCTGCCTCAGCCTCCCAAGTACCTGGGAGGCTACGGGCACGCGCCACTATGCCTGGCTAATTTTTTTTTGTATTTTTAGCAGAGACGGGATTTCACCATGTTGGTCAGTCTGGTCTTGAACTCCCAACCTTGAATGATCTGCCTACCTTGGCCTCCCAAAGTGCTGGGATTACAGGCATGAGCCACGGTGCCTGGCCTAGACTGCCATTCTTGAGACATGGCAGACACTAGGCCTCTGCCAAAACTATTAGATTGGTTACTTTTGCACTAATTTACTATCTCTGACACTATTTCTCCTTTTTCCACTCCCCCTGTTCAGAAAACATCCCTAATGCATTTTCTGATATGCAGCAGAAAAGACATTGCAGTGGTTTTCAGGAGGGGCAGGTAGAACATCGATGAAAAATTCAGTGAGCTTTTAGCAAAGAAAACTCTTGCAATCTAACAGTATTTGGCCACTTCCCTAATCTTTTGCATATGGAAAAGAACTAAAGTGTGATGTTTGCCAACTGAGTCACAACAGAATTCTTTGTTGTAATTTTTACCATCGTTCCCAGAATTATTCATCACCCTATGAAGAGAATGCAAATGGGTACAAATAAATTTTCTTTGCTTCTCTCTCATTGAACTATGTTTTGTTCACTGAAAATGCCCTGGATGAAAACATAATTGAGGCACACCCTCAGGAACTGTTTCTCATGCTGGTTTGCAGAGGTTTCCTTCACTAACTAAAACAGTCATTCTACTTCATTAAAGTATTTATGGGAAGCCTCATGTCTTTTTCAATGTCATCCCAGTTTAAAGATTAAGGGAGGTTTGGGTCTCTGAAAAAATACGGGGAAGAATAGCATGGGCAAGGGTAGGGAGAGAAGGAAAGGAAAGAAGAAAAATACCAAACCAAAAACTGTAAATGCATCTGTTTACTCTGCTTAGCTTATACTGCAGCTATACAGAAACAGCACTCTAGTTTTCTCTTGGGTTCATTTTATAATGGAAAATGGGCTCAAACCAGCCATGAAATCTGACACAGGGGATTAGAGCTGGAAGAGACTCTAGAGATAATTTACTCAGTCCCATCCAGTCTCATTTTCCAGATAAGGAAGCTGAGGCTCAGATAGCTCAAGGAGCTTGCCCAAGGTCACACAGCAAGTTGGCAGAGCAGCCATGGCTGGTATCACATCCCTGGGGAGGCTCAAAGGCACAATGGATACCAGCTTCCCCTAGGAGTCAGTGCTGGCCAGTCAGTCCTCCAAGAGCCAAAGCCCAACTTTAGTTTACTTGAAAGCCAAGAAACAAGGAAGTAGGCCAGGACACATCCTACTTCAACCCCTACTTTTGTGGGGTTTGCACCAAGAAGAATTTTCAAGCTGTCATACTCCTGACGTCATGTACCTTCCTAAGAGTTTTGCCCCCAGACTGCTGCCTGGGCTCCTCTCTGGATCATGAGCCAGGCCTTGTCTATTGCAAATATTTACAATCTCCATCCCTCCATTTCCCATCTCCTCTCTCCACACTTCCTCACACATGTAACACATGCTTGTCCAAGTTAACCACATAATCTAGAAGGAATGCATGTTTACTCTGCTTAACTTACATTACAGCTATACAAGTGGCACAGGATATGCCTAAATTAAACTAAAAGTAACCATCATGAACATCTGAAATCTAACTTCTGGCTATGTCACAACCACTTGATACTTCTTGCCCTGAGACTTTGCTTAATATCATAGGAATGCCAAATAAATGGAGCATGGTGGCTCGCGCCTGTACAAAAATTAGCCAGGCATAGTGATGTGTGCCTGTAGTCCTAGCCACTCAGGAGGCTGAGGTGGGAGGATCACTTGAGCCCAGGAGGCAGAGGTTGCATTGAGCTAAGATCGTGCCACTGCAATCCAGCCTGGTTAACCCAGCGAGACTCGGTCTCAAAAAAAAAGTCAGATAAATGCACATCTATTGCAGATCTCGTTAAAGTGGGATTGGTAAAGTGCCAAAGAATCTTCTTATAAAGGTACCAGGATGTTACAATGGCACTCGGTCTAAGTTGTGGATCAGCCCCAGCACATGACAAGCAAGTACTCACTTCAAAGGACCTGCCCAGGAGTTGGTTAAAAACTAGTTTTGCACTGGGCGTGGTGGCTCATGCCTGTAATCCCAGCACTTTGGGAGGCTGAGGTAGGCAGATCATGAGGTCAGGAGTTTGAGACCAGCCTGACCATCATGGTGAAACCCGTCTCTACTAAAAATACAAAAATTAGCCAGGCGTGGTGGCATGTGCCTGTAATCCCAGCTACTCGGAAGGCTGAGGCAGGAGAATTGCTTGAACCCGGGAAGCAGAAGTTGCAGTGAGCCGAGATCGTGCCACTGCACTCCAGTCTGGGCGACAGAGTGAGACTCCATCTCAAAACAAAACAAAACAAAAAAAAACTAGTTTTGTACTTATGGAATGGAGCTAAGCAGTGCTTAAAGAGAATTTCATAGCTATAAATGCATTTAAAAGGAAGAAAGAATCAAGGAAATATACATGAGTCCTACTGATAAAAATATTTAATAAATTAATAAATGACATATCCTGCCAGAAAATTTACAAATAAATTATGTAGATACTCCACCCTAAAGAAGGGGGCATCACTCCATACTACTTAAGTGTGGACTGCACACAATGACTTCCTCCCAAAACATACAGTATGGAAAGAGGATTAAAGAAAAAAATAGAGTAACTCTACAGTGGAGAAATCTGACAAACACTACCTCAGCCAGATGATCAAGGTCAACATCTATAGTCATAAATCATGTTGATAGTGTGTACCCGTAATGTGATATGATAAAAATGACACTTTACCTCTGTGAATTTTCTCCTAAAAACCTACAGCACCACTGTAATACTGAGAAAAACATCAGGCAAGTTTAACAGAGTGACGTCTTACAATATACCTGATCAGTATTCCTCAAAACTGCTGAGGTCATTAGAAACAAGGAAATTCGGCCGGACGTGGTGGCTCACGCCTGTAATTCCAGCACTTTGGAAGGCCGGTGGGTAGATTATGAGGTCAGGAGATTGAGACTATCCTGGCTAACATGGTGAAACCCTGTCTCTACTAAAAATACAAAAAATTAGCTGGGCGTGGTGGCAGGCACCTGTAGTCTCAGCTACTTGGGAGGCTGAGGCAGGAGAATGGTGTGAACCTGGGAGGCGGAACTTGCAGTGAGCCGAGATCACACCACTGCACTCCAGCCTGGGCAACAGAGTGAGACTACATCTCAAAAAAAAGAAAAAAACAAGGAAAGTCTGAGAAACTGTCACAGTCAAGAGGGGTCTAAGGAGACATGGCAAATACAGTGGGCCCTTGAACAACACAGGGGTTGGGGGCTCTGGCTTCCGCCACCCCCTGTGCAGTCAAAATTCCACGTATAACTCTTGACTCCCTGAAAACTTAACTACTAGTAGCCTACTGTCGATCAGAAGCTTTACCTATAACACAAACAGCCAATTAACACATACTTTGTAGGTTCTATGTGTTATACACTGTATTCTTACAATAAAGTAAGCTAGAGGAAAGAAATTATTAAGAAAACCATAAGGAAGAGAAACTGTATTTACTATTCATTAAGTATAAATGGAGTGTCCTAAAGATCTTCATCCTTGTCATCTTCACGTTGAGTAGGCTGAGGAGGAGGAAGAAGAGGAGAGGTTAGTCTTGCTATCTCAGGGGTGGCAGAGGTGGAAGAGGTGGAGGAGGTAGATGGGGAGGCAGGAGAAGCAGGCACACGCACTGTAACTTTACGGAAATACATCATAATTTCTGTCTTTTTGCATTTTCATTTCTCTAAAAACATTTCTATACTACACCAGTCTTCCTTCTACCATTTGCTTTAGTTTTGGTGCCTGTCTCATGGAAGAGTCCGTGTTGTAAAAGAAGTCAAAAGCAGTCCTGAATAATCAGAATCCTGCCACCAGATTGTGTAAAATCAACTTGTTTTGTCTTCTTTCTTTTTTTTTTGAGACGATTTCTCACTCTGTGGCCCAGGCTGGAGTGCAATGGCGTGATCTCGGCTCACTGCAACCTCCACCTCCTGGGTTCAAGCGATTCTCCAGCCTCAGCCTCCCAAGTAGCTGGGACTACAGGCACCCACCACCATGCCCAGCTAATTTTTTGTATTTTTAGTAGAGATGGGGTTTCACCATGTTGGGTGGGCTGGTCTTCAACTCCTGACCCCAGGTGATTTGTCCACCTTAGCCTCCCAAAGTGCTGCGATTACAGGTGTGAGCAACCACACCCAGCCCAGCTTGTTTTCTGGCATTGCTTCTTCTATGTCTTCCTCTTCATCTGGCACTGGTTTGGAAGCACTCATCTCTGTCAAGTCATCTCCTGGTGCAATATCAAATAGCTCCTGAATTTCCCCAAGATCTATCTCTTGAAATCCTTCACCCACCCCACCTTTTTTTGACATATCCACAATCTCTTTCATGATTTCCTTGATTGACTCTGTCATAAATCCTGTGAAGTCATATATAACATCTGGACACAATTTTCTCCACAGGCATTTATTGTTTTGAGCTTGATGCCTTTCACAGCTTTTTCTACAACAATAATGGCATCCTCAAGGGTGTAATCCTTCCAAACATGTATGATGTTCTCTCTATAGGGGTTTATTTCATAGCATTGACAATCTTTTCTATAGAGTACCATGTTTAATCTGCCTTAAGGGTCCTTATGACCCCTTGATCTGGAGGCTGAATTAGAGATATTGTGTTTGGGAAAAAGGAAGTCCCTTTCTGTCAAGGTGCCTTCTGACTTCAGTAACAAATAATCGATGGAGCCAATCTAGGAAAAGGGTTCTAATTGCCCAGTCCTTCTTGCACAACCAAAGCCTGCCAACTGGTGTTTATCTTTTCCCTTCAAGCCTTGGGGGTTGGCAGCTTTATATATAAAGGCAATCTCATCATAAACCCAACTGCATTTGCACAAAACAGTTGAGTAGCCTATTCCTTCCTGCCTTAAATCCTGATGTTCACTTATCTTCCTTACTAATAAATGTCCTTCACAGCATTTTTAGCCAGAGTAGGGCACTTTCATCTACATTTAAAAATCTGCTCAAGCAGATATACTTTCTCCTCAATGATTTTCTTAATGGCATCTGGTAACTCATCCACTGCACCTCGGTCAGTGGAAGCTGCTTCTCCTGTTATATTGACACTGTTTTAAAGCCATACCTCTTTCTAAAGTTTTCAAACCATTTTTTGTAGACATTAAATTCCCCAGCATTAGATCTTTCACCTTCCTTTTGCTTTAAGTTGTCATATAATGACTTCACTTTTTAAAAATTCATATTACAGCCTATAGGTATGCCTTTCTTATAGCCATCCTGCACCCACATACAAGCTGCATTTTCAATATGAGATTAAGAGGTATTTTGCAAAAAAAAAAAAAAAAGGGCAAGGTTTTGAGCACCCCAAATACTCTGACTTGATCAGTACACAGTCTATGCATGTAATAAAATATCACATGTACTCCATAAATATGTATAAATATTATGCAACAATAACAAATTTTTAAAAAATTAAATAAAGGTGATTGATTTTTAAATGATGTGATAACATATGAAAATGTAAAACCATTATAAAAATGAAAAAATATTTAATTGCAAATCAATAATCTACCTTAAGATGATGGAAAAAGAAGAGCAACTTAAATGCAAAACAAATAGAAGGATATAATAAAGATTAGAGCAGAAATAAATGAAATAGAGAGTAGAAAAACAATAGAGAAAATCAATGAACACAAAAGTCAGTTACCTGAAAAGATTTTAAAGTTTCAAACTTTCAACTTGACTGGCAGAGAAAAAGAGAGAGAAGACTCAAATTACTAAAACTAGGAATGAGGAGAGAACTTTAATACCAATCCTACAGAAATAGAAATAATTATTAAAGAACACTATGAGGCTGGGTATAGTGGCTTACACCTGTAATCCCAGCACTTTGCGAGGCCGAGGCAGGTAGACCACCTGACCAGGAGTTTGAGACCAGCCTGACCAATATGGAGAAACCCCATCTCTACTAAAAATACAAAAAATTAGCTAGGCATGGTGGCGCATGCCTGTAATCCCAGCTACTCGGGAGGCTGATGCAGGAGAATCGCTTGAATCCAGGAGGTGGAGGTTGCAGTGAGCCAAGATCACGCCATTGCACTCCAGCCTGGGCAACAAGAGCAAAACTCTGTCTCTAAATAAATAAATAATAAAAGAACACTATGAACAACTATATGCCAACAAATCAGATACCACAGATAAAATGGAAAAATATTTAGAAAGACACAAACTACCAAAACTGACTCAAGAATAAATAGAAAATCTAAATAGACATATAGTGAGTAAAGACATTGTACTTGAATAATAACAAAAAAAGCTGTGAAGAAAAGCCCAGGCCCAGATGTCTTTACTACTGACTTTTACTAAACATTTAAAGAAGTAATACCAGATTTCCCAAACTCTTCCAAAATACAGAGGGGGGAAAACTACTTCCCAATTCATGCTATAAGGCCAGTACTAGCCAGACATCAAAATG
The DNA here is from genome assembly GCF_029281585.2 of Gorilla gorilla gorilla. Lineage (NCBI taxonomy): Eukaryota > Metazoa > Chordata > Mammalia > Primates > Hominidae > Gorilla > Gorilla gorilla. The sequence continues at coordinate 88,673,790 of NC_073239.2, read as the reverse complement.
AGACAAACATATCAGAAGGAAAAAAAAAACCCCACAAACCAATAACTCATAAATATGGATACAAACATCCTCAATAAAATACTATCAAACCAATCCAGCAACACATATAAGAAATTATACACCATAACCAAGTGATATTTATCCAGGAAAGCAAGGTTAGTTTAATATCCAAAAATCAATTAATATAGCATATTAATAGAATAAGAATAAAATCCACATGATGATCTCAATAAATGCAGAACTAAAATCTGAATAAATTCAAATCCTTTTATGATAAACACATTCAACAAATTAGGATTAGAAAGAAACTTCTTTAACCTGAAAAATGGCATCTGTGAAAACCCAACTGCTAACATCTTACTTAAGGGTAAAAGACTGTATTGTCTTGATGTCTTGTCTTGATATTTATATTCAACATTGTACTGGAGGTCTTATCCATGAAAATTAAACAAAAAAAAGAAATAAAAGGTATCCAGATTGGAAAGAAAGAGGTAAAACTCTATTTGCAGATAGCATGATCTTGTATACAAAAAAAACCCTAAAAGATACACTAAAATTATTAGAATAAATGAATTCAGTAAAATTGCAATACAAGATCAATATACAAAAACCAATTATATTTCTAAACACTTTCATTGAACATTTCAAAAATAAATTAAGAATACAATTCTATTTATAATAGCATCAAAAAAGAATACTTAGGAATAACTTCTACAGAAGTAGTATAAAACCTATATTCTAAAAACTACAAAACATTATGAAAAGAAATTAAAAGAATATCTAAATAAATGGAAAGATATCCAATGTTCATGGATAATTCCTATCAAAATCCCAGTTGGCTTCTTTACAGAAATTGATAAGCAGATCCTAAAATTTGTATAGAAATACAAGGGACCCAACACAGCCAAACTATCTTGAAAAAGAAGAACCAAATTGGACAGTTCCGTATTGTTTAACTCACTATAAAACTACAGTAATCAAGATAGTAAGATACTGACATAAAATAGACATATATATATATATATATCAGCAGAATAGAATTGAGAAATGAAACATTACATTTACAGTCAATTAATTTTAAACAAAAGTACCAAGACAATTTAATGAGTAAAGAATAGTCTTCAATAAATGGTACTGGGACAACTGGATATCCACATGCAAAATAATGAATTAAGACTCCTACCTCTTACCATATACAAAAATTAGCTCCAAATGGAACAAAGTTTCAGGATACAAAATCAATGTACACAAATCAGTAGCACTGCTATACACCAACAGTGACCAAGCTGAGAAGCAAACCAAGAACTCAACCTCTTTTACAATAGCTGTAAAACTAACAAACAAAACCTAGGGATATGGCTAACCAAGTAGGTGAAAGCCCTCTACAAGAAGAACTGTAAAACACTGCTGAAAGAAATCAGATGACACAAACAAATGGAAACACATCCCATGCTCATGGATGGATAGAATCAATATTGTGAAAATAACCATACTGCCAAACACAATCTACAAATTCAATGCAACTCCCATCAAAATAACATCATCATTCTTCACAGAACTAGAAAAAAAAAATCCTAAAATTCATATGGACTAAAAAAGAGCCCACATAGCCAAAGCAAGACTAAGCAAAGAGAACAAATCCGGAGGCATCACATTACCCAACTTCAAACTATACTATACAGCTATAGTCACCAAAACAGCATGATACTGGTATAAAAATAGGCACATAGGCCAATGGAACAGAATAGAGAACCCAGAAATGAAGCCAAATACTTACAGCCAACTGATCTTTGACAAGGCAAGCAAAAACATAAAGTGGGGAAAGGACACCTATTCAACAGATGGTGCTAGGATAACTGCCAAGCCACATGTAGAATAATAATACTGGATCATCATCTCTTACCTTATACAAAAATCAACCAAGATGGATCAAAGACTTAAATCTAAGACCTGAAAAAATAAAATTCTAGAAGATAACATCAGAAAAACCTTTCTAGACTTTGGCTTAGGCAAAGAATTCATGACCAAGAACCCAAAAGCAAATGCAACAAAATCAAAGATAAATAGATGGGACTTAATTAAACTAAAGAGCTTCTGCACCACAAAAGAAATAATCAGTAAACAGACAACCCACAGAGGGGGAGAAAATCTTTGCAAACTATGCCTGTGACAAAGGACCAATATCCAGAATCTACAAGGAACTCCAACAAATCAGCAAGAAAAAAACAAATAATCCCATCAAAAAGTTGGCTAAGGACATGAATAGACAGTTCTGAAAAGAAGATACACCAATGGCCAAGAAACCTATTTTAAAAATGCTCAACATCACTAATGATCAGGGAAATGCAAATCAAAACCGCAATGTGATACCACCCTACTCCTGCAAGAATGGCCATAATTTTAAAATAAAAAACTAATAGATGTTGGCGTGGAAGTGGTGAAAAGGAAACACTTTTACACTGTTGGTGGGAATGTAAACTTGTTCAACCACTATGGAAAACAGTATGGAGATTCTGTAAAGAATTAAAAGTAGATCTACTATTTGATCCAGCAGTCCCACCACTGGGTATCTAACCAGAGGAAAAGAAGTCATTATATGAAAAAGACACTTGCACACACATGTTTACAGCAGCACAATTCACAAATGCAAAAATACAGAACCAGCCTAAATGCCCATCACTCAATGAGTGGATAAAGAAAATGTTTTATATATATTATATATATATATAATATATAATATATATGTGTGTATTTTACATACATATATATACATATATATATATATATATATATATATATGGGACCACTACTCAGCCATAAAAAAAGAATGAAACAATGGCATTCGCAGCAACCTGGATGGAGTTGGAGACCATTATTCTATCTGAGGTAAGTCAGGAATGGAAAACCAAACATTGTATATTCTCACTTATAAGTGGGAACTAAGCTATGAGGATACAAAAACGTAAGAATGATACAATGAACTGATGGACTCGGGGGAAGGGTGGGAGGGGAGTGAGGGATAAAAGACTATACATTGGGTACAGTGTACACTGCTCACATGATGGGTGCACCAAAATCTCAGAAATGACCCCTAAAGAACTTATCCATGTAATCAAACACCACCTGTTCCCCCAATAAAACCATTAAAATAAAAAAATAGTAATAGGCCAGGCGCGGTGGCTCACGCCTGTAATCCCAACACTTTGGGAAGCCGAGGAAGACAGATCACCTGAGGTCGGAAGTTCAAGACCAGCCTAACCAACATGGAGAAACCCCATCTCTACTAAAAATACAAAAAAATTAGCCAGGGGTGGTGGCACATGCCTGTAATCCCAGCTACTTGGGAGGCTGAGCCAGGAGAATCGCTTGAACCCAGGTGGCAGAGGTTGCAGTGAATGGAGATCGCACCATTGCACTCCAGCCTGGGCAACAAGAGTGAAACTCCATCTCAAAAAATAATAATAAATAATAATAATAATAAATAAAACTTCAAAAAAAATACTATTGTAAGTAGAGACATAACCTCATAAAATATGGGCAAATAATATGAATAGAAATTTCTCCATACAATGGAATATTATTTGGCAATAAAAAAGTGAGGTACTGACTCGTGCTACATGAATGAAGCTTGAGAAGTCATGTATAAGAAGCCAGTCATAAAAGTCTTCATATTGTATGATTCCATTTACATGGAAGATGCAGAATAGAAAAATCCACAGACAGAAAGTAGACTAGTGCTTGTCTATGGCTGGGCGTGCTAGTGAGGGGAATAAGGTGTTTCTGCAAATGGGTATGGAATCTCTTTTTCCGCTGATTAAAAATCTTCTAAAATTGATTTGGCGATGGTTGTACAATGCTAAGAATATCCTAAAAATCACTGAATTGCACACTTTAAAAGGATGAGTTGTATTGTATGCAAATTATATTGCAATAAAACTTGTTTTTAAGTTTTGCAAGTCTTAGCTGACCAACCACCATGCAGTCTCTAAGAATCTGGAGAAACCAAGACAGATGTGAGAGATAAAAGATCAAAGGAGAAAATTTCCCCCATGGGTATAAGGTGGGGCTACCTTTCCTTCACTTCAAGATCAGTGAGAGACCACTCCAGAAGCTTGATATGAATCCCTGGGGTGTACAGTGGCATAGACCTGAAAAATCTAACAAGCAGGAAGCTGGAGGCAGCAAGGGAGAGCTACGGCTGGGATGAACCTGCACTTGCACTTCTACCAACAATGGGACCAAGTCCCCTGCTTTCTGGGAAGGTTGTCAGCGTGTAAGAGTCATTTAGGCATGGCTTACATCCTGCCTGAGGACTGCATGGAGGGACAGAATTGTTCTAGGTGCTATCCAAAGGCTGAGGGAGGAATCATGAGTGCATAGAAAGAGGACATATACCCCTTCAGGAAAGGAACTACCCAGGTGAAAGCCGACTTTAGACATCTACCTCGTCCACCTTCAAACACAGTGCCAGCCATGGCTGGGATTAGAGCAAGGGGATGAAGCAGTTCAGGTGAGCACAAAATTTAAGAGGATACGAAAAAAGTCAATAATCAAGATAAATAATATTTTGACACAATATTTTAAAAATTAAAATTAAGGTAAAAACATCCATGATGAACAAAATATCAAAATGTTAAATAAAGGTAGGATCAATCATGGTGCTGCACCAATCCATAATGGAACCTGAGGCAAAAGAAAAAAATGTATGTCCTATACACAGGCACACCTCTAAATGACTGCAGATTCAGTTTCAGCCACATCCATAGAGTAAATATTGCAATAAAGCAAGTTACCTACAGTTTTTGGTTTCCCAGTGCATGTAAAAGTTATGTTTATGTTTATACTTAATAGACTAGTATGCTGTAATATGCTAGTCTATTCATGTATATATGTAATATACTAGCCTCAGTATATTCTAAGTATATACTATACTAGTATCTTAATAGACTAGTATACTATACTAGTCTACTAAGTGTGCAATAACTTCATGTCTAAAAAGCAATGTATATACTTTAATTTTAAAAATACTTTACGCTAAAAAAAAGTTATAAATCTTCTGAGCCTTCAGTGGGTCATAATATTTTTGCTGTTGGAGGGTCTTGCCTCAACACTGATGGCTGCTGACTGATTTGTGTAGTGGTTGCCGAAGGGTGGGGTGGCTATGGCAATTTCTTAAAATAAGACAGTGAAATTTGCCACATTCATTTACTTTTCCTTTCACAGAAGATTTCCCTGTAGCATATGATACCGTTTCATAGAATTTTACTCACAGAAGAACTTCTTTCAAAATTAAGGTCATTTCTCTCAAACCCTACCGCTGCTTTATCAGTTAATTTTATGTAATATTCTAAATCTTTTGTTGTCATTTCAATAATGTTCTCAGCATCTTCACCAGGAGTAGATTCCATCTCAAGAAACCACTTTCTTTGCTCATCCATGAGAAGCAACTCCTTATCCATTCAAGTTTGACAGAGGGATTGCAGCAATTCACTATCATTATCATCAGGCCCAACTTCAAATTCTAATTCACTTACTATTTTCACCACACTTGCAGTGACTCCCTCCACTGAAGTCTTCAGCCTCTCAAAGTCACCCATGTGGGTTGGAATCAACTTCTTTCCAACTCCTGCTAATGTTGATATTTTGACCTCCTCCTATGAATCATGAATGTTCTTAATGGCTTCTAGAATGGTGAATCCTTTCCAGCAGGGTTTCAATTTATTTTGTCTAGATCCATCAGAGGAATCACTATCTCTGGCAGCTATTAACCTTATAAAATGTATTTCTTAAATAAGACTTGGAAATCAAAATTACTCTTTGACTCACAGGCTGTAGAATGGATATTGTGTTAGCAGGCATGAAAACAATATGCCTTGTACTTCTTGTACATCTTCATCAGAGCTCTTGGGTGACCAGGTGTGCTGTCAATGAGCAGTAATATTTTGAAAGTAATCTTTTCTTCTGAGCAGTAGGTTTCAATTGCGGGCTTAAAATATTCAGTAAGCCCTGCTGTAAACAGATCCAGGCTTTGTTGTTCCATTTTTAGAGCACAGGCGGAGGAGATTTAGTATAATTTTTAAGGGCCCTAGAAGTTTTGGAATGGTAAGTGAGCATTGGCTTCAACTTTAAGTCACCAGCTGCATTAGCCCCTAACAAGGGTCAGCCTGTCCCTTGAAGATTTGAAGCCACTATTGACTTCCCTCTCTAGCTATGAAAGTCCTGGATGGCATCTTCTTCCAATAGAAGGCTGTTTCATCTACACTGAAAATCTGTTGTTTAGGCTTGGCCATCTTCATCAATGATCTTAGCTAGATCTTCTGGATAACTTGTTGCAGCTTCAACATCAGCATTTGCAGCTTCAACATCAGCATTTGCAGCTTCAACATCAGCATTTGCAGCTTCACCTTGCACTTTTACGTTATAGAGATAGCTTCTTTCCTTAAATCTCATAGCCAACTTCTGCTAGCTTCAAACTTTTCTTCTGCAGCTTCCTCACCTCTTTCAGGTTTCATAGAACTGAGGAGAGTTAGAGCTTTACTCTGGATGAGGCTTCGGCTTAAGGGAATGTTGTGGCTGATTTGATCTTCTATCCGGACCACTAAAACTTCCTCCATATGAGCTGTAAGGATGTTTTATTGTGTTCGCTGGAGTAGCACTTTTAATTTCCTTCAAGAACTTTTCCTATGGATTACCACTTGGCTAACTGATGCAAGAGGCCTGGCTTTCCACTTATCTCTGCTTTCAACCTGCCTTTCTCACTAAGTTTAATAACTTCTATCTTATTATTTGGAGTGAAAGATGTGTGACTCTTCCTTTCTCTGGAGGTCTTAAAAGACACTGTAGAGTTATTAACTGGCCTAATTTCAATATTGTTGTTGTCTCGGGGAACAGTCAGTGGGACAATCAGAACACACACATTTATGAAGTTCACTGGTCTTCTGTGGGTACAGTTCATGGAGCCCCAAAACAATTACAATAGTAACATCAAGGATCACTTATCACAGATCATCATAACAGATATAATAATCATCTGAAAGTTTGAAATATTGCAAGAATTACCGAAATGTGACCCAAAGACATGAAGTGACCACACGCTATTGGAAAAATGGCACCAACAGACTTGCTTGATGCGGGGTTGCCACAAACCTTCCATTTATAAAAAAAATGGTATCTTTAAAGCACGATAAAGCAAAGGGCAATAAAATGAGGTATGCTTGTAATATATGTTTAATATATGTTTTTAATGTTTTTTCCAGAACATTAACACTGTTGAAAAACATGAAAAAATTACAAAGTTATTGAAACCACATTACTTTAAATTTAAATATTTTATTTATATCCCAAATAGAGTTATCATTTTAATTTACTGGCCTTAATGAACACAAACTTATCAATATTTTCAAAATCAACTTCTTCACTTACCTCATTTTTAATTGAGAGAATTGCTGTGCTTGACAATTTCTCTTGACTAAGCGATAATGCAAAATTATTTTTAAATTAATTTCAACTTATTCTGTCTTTGTTTAAAATTTTGACATATTGCTCATTGTGGATTTTTGCATTGATTTTAGTTCTTTAAAATTTTGCATTAAAATATTATTTATTTTGTTTACAGTTTTGGGGGCCCCTTAAGTTTTATGTCCTAATCCTGGCTCTGATGTTAGACATGTCCATACTTGTTAGGTAAGACCTCTCTTGACATCTTCACTCTCCCCTCTCTTCCCTGTTTTTCCTGAAATGGTCAGAAACTTGGTTATCACACTGAGGAAGGTGGATAGGGAGCATTAGTGTAAGTGCTAAGTTGAGGAATCTTGAAGAATTCAGTTAGCTCCTGTAATATGTTAGAGTTCTCCAGAGAAAGAGAACCAGTAGTAGATAAGTAGGTAGGTAGGTAGGTAGGTAGGTAGGTAGGTAGGTAGGTAGGTAGATAGATAGATAGATAGATAGATAGATAGATAGATAGATAGACAGACAGACAGACAGATACACACACACAGCCATGTGTCACTTAATGATGAGGTTGGTTCTGAGAAATGCATCAGGCAATTTAATCATTGTGCGAACATCATAGACTATACTTACACAAACCTAGATGGTATAGCCTACTGTACACCCAGGCTATATAGTACAGCCTATTGCTCCTAGGCTAAAAACCTGTACAGCCTGTTACTATACTAAATACTGTGGGCAACTGGAACACAATGGCAAGTATTTGTATATCTATACATAGAAAAGGTACAGTAAAAATACCATATTATAGTCTTTTGGACCCACCATTGTACTACACACTGTCACTGACCAATATATCATAATGTGAGACATGACTGTGTGTGTGTATATATGTAAAATATATATGTAATGAAACTTCTCAGCCTTTATAATCCCATGAGCCAATACCTTATAATAATTTTATATATCTTTATGTATCTAATATATATCATATATACCCTATGTGTAGGGTATATATGTCCTATAAACATATATAGACACACACTAGATACAGATATAGATTATAAGGGTTTGGCTCACATGATTATGGGGGACAAGAAGTCCCACAATCTGCAGGCTGCAAGCTGGAGGCCCAAGAAAGCCAGCAGTGTAGTTCCAAAGCCCAAAGACCTGAGAACCAGCAAAGCCAAGGGTATAGGTCCCAGTCCAAAGTCCCAAGAACACCAATGTCCAAGAGCAGGGTATGATGGATGTCCCAGCTCAAAAAGAAAGAGCAAAGTTCCCCTCCCCTCCCCTTCCCTTCCCTCCTCCAAAAAGAGTAAAATTCCCTTGCTTGTTTGTTCTATGTAGGCCCTCAAAAGATTGGATGATGCCTGCTGGCCTTGGTGAGGGCAGTGTTCTTTACTCAGTTTACTGATTCAAATGCTAATCTCTTCCAGTAACACCCTCACAGGTACACTGAGAAATAATGTTTTACCAGATAGCTGGGCATCCCTTAGCCCAGTCAAGTTGATACATAAAATTAATTATCACAGACCATTTTTCTTGGAACAGGTCTGAGCTAAGGAAGAAGAGAACCTTTACCTAAACACAGTTGGAGATTTGACTACTTAATCCTAACTGCTAAGATGCAACTGATTTTGTGACTTGATATCACCAGATTTTTTTTCTTATCTGAGAGTAACCAAAAAATTTGAGGCCTGCCCTAGATTTTATCCAAGAGTCAGGAAAGTAGCTCCCCAGAGCAGAGTTGAGCCCGGAGCTGGGATTGGGGCCCCCAATACATTGCTTTGGGCTACACCTGAGAAGTCAATTTTTTTTAATTCATTGCATTGGTTATATAAGGTTCCCACTCCAGAGAGCAGTCCTGTAAAAGCAAAGAATATCACAGTGACTCTCTAGCACATAATGTTTTCATTCTTCTCAAACCTCTGAATTTAGGTAGACCAGATTCATTGTCTGAAAAATGTGCTATTTTTCAACGCTATTTCCATCACTGCAATAAAACATTTAATTTTCTTGTCTCTTTACAATGAGTGATCCATAATGCTATTTCTGCACATACTGAAGTTTGAGCTATTCATTTCTTCTTCTGACCTTTTAATCAAAAGCTAAGAATAAGGCCTTCTCTAAACTGACAATATCACTCTAATAGAATGAATTTTAAAATCAAGAAATCCCTCCAGTTACTTTCTTTTCCCCTTCCCCAATCACAGTGTTTCCTTTTCAATCTCATTCAACATTATCTTAGTTTTAATATCTTCCCTTTCAAGTATATTCCACAGTAATTTCCTAGGGGAATGCTGAGTCTTCTGTATTACATATCTCTATTAGCTTTTAAGTCTCTCTTCACCAGGAACACTTCTAGTGCAATAACCCAATTATTTCAAGGAAGATTGGAAAAGGAAAAGCTAGCAGAGAAGACAATTATGTTTGTGTGAAGTGGAGTTAGTGCAACTGGCTTGAAAGTTTCGTGACAAAGGAAGGCTGACTCTAGTCCTTAGGGAGTTTAAGAAATAGAAACTAAAAAGGGTGGCTGCTGAAGTTTGCAAAGTTCACTCACCTTCTATGCCATGAGTATTGCCATAGGCTATAGCATGCTGACAATCATTATTGTCAGGAAGCCAATGGAAAGGTTTTAACCCCAAGCATAGTTTACCCAGGGATGGCATATTCACACGCCAACAGGAACCCCAGAGGCCAAGTCAGTGCACGAAGCTGGCTGGGTTTAAGAAAGCTCTGCGTGTTAAAAACATAGGAATGGCCTTTATTTTCACATAGAAATATGCTCTCTCTTACTTCTTGAAATACACAGCCCCTTTGGTCTTTTTCTATTTTTGATAGGATTATGCTACTTTCTCTTAATGCCTCTATAAGAAAAATAACAAGGTGAGTGTGATGATAAGCAGCAATTTACAATGTCAGGTAGAAAATAGAGAATAATAAGGACTAGGAAGGACTGGAGAGTGTGTCCAGTGGGGCAGCTGCCACCCAGCACCAGCCTTGTTGAAGTGATGTCATTTGTCTGGGGTGATACCCAAGGTTTGCTGCCTCATGCTGAGGAAATCAAGGACGTGGACACACAAGGAGTGAGGTTAAGAGCAGAGGTTTAATAGGTGAAAGAAAGAGAAGAACTCTCTGCAGCAGAAAGAGGTCCTGGGGAAGTGGGTTGCTGCTTCTGCAGTGGAATGCAAGGGGTTTTATAGATGAGCTCGAGGAGGTGGTGTCTGATTTACATAGGGCATGAAAGATTGGTTGGACCAGCTGTGCCATTTGCATAGGGCACAAAAAACTGGTTAGGGCTAGGTGTGCCATTTGCATAGGACATGAAAATCTGGCCACCCCACACCCTAATGTTTTATTATGCAGATGGGCTCTCTGCCTGGCCAATGCCATGTTGCCTGTTTCTTTACTGTACACGTGGTGACAAAGAAAAGGGAAGATGGAGCCTCCATGTTGAACATACCTCGCCCCCGGGTGGCCCTTTTCTATTGGCACAGCTGCCAACATTCACCCACACAAGCTTCCAGCTTATCTATGTCTGCAGCTCCATCTTTCAGGCTGCTCTTTATCAGAAAGGAAATTATTTGGGGGGCTTCTTTTTTGTTAAAAAGGGAAATTCTGCTGAGGGCTCTTTTACCCTCACTACCTGCCCAAATAATTTCTTTCTAGCTCCTATATCTTTGTTTCTATGTGGGAACATTGGCTTCTGTAGTCAAGTATTTCTATGACCAAGAATCCGTATATTTATGTCTTCCATCCACTCCTAAATGTTGGTTCTTCTTTTTTAAAAAAAACACTTTACAGGCCCATACTGATGGATTAAAATAACCCTGTCTACAGGTTCTACAGGTTGGGTTTTACCAGAGCAGTAAAAGTTTGTAAGATCTACTATACACCCTCAGAAATTTTGTCATGTTCAGCTAAATATTTGCATGAAAAAGTACCTAAAGGATCTTCTGTTTAATTCTCTTTTAATTAGAAAGATATAACCATATATATACACATATATACACACATCATATATATATAAAGTAAATTCAGGCTAACCCCATATTGGACAGGAGACTCAGTAAGCCTGGTTCAATCATTCAGCCCCAGCTGCCTCACACCCAGGGGTACACTCATGAGAGAAGCAGCTCAGTTACAAATCAACACCTGCAATTCAAAGTGAGTTTTGATTTGGGATTCATATTTGAAACCATTGTTTATTTTCTTGTTTCTTTTTCGTTGTTTTGTTTTGTATTTTGTTTTGTTTTGAGACAGAGTTTCGCTCTTGTCACCCAGGGTGTGTACAATGGTGCTATCTCAGCTCACTGCAACCTCCACCTCCCAGGTTCAAGCGATTCTCCTACCTCGGCCTCCCAAGTAGCTGGGACTACAGGCGCCTGCCACCACGCCCAGCTGATTTTTGTATTTTTAGTAAAGGGGGGTTTCACCATGTTGGCCAGGCTAGTCTCGAACTCCTGACCTCAGGTGATCTGCCCGCCTCAGCCTCCCAGAGTGCTGGCATTACAGGCATGAGCCACCGCACCAGGCCCCATTGCTTATTTTCTTTGTTCACAGCTTCCTAGTACATGTATGGTAGGTTACTCCTGGCCAGAAGCCACTTGGGCTTCCTGTTATATTTGAGTTTCTGCTTCTCTGAAGGGTGATTGCAAAGCTCTTTAAGGACCTCAAAAGTAAAATTGAACTTCCAGAGTCAAATGGAGGCACATCACATAACTTTTATTTTTTAATTTTTAATTTGTATCATTATTATTATTTTTTTGAGACAGAGTCTCGCTCTGATGCCCAGGCTGGAGTGCAATGGCGTGATCTCTATCTTCACTGCAACCTCCACCTCCTGAGTTCAAGTGACTCTCCTGCCTCAGCCTCCTGAGTAGCTAGGGTTATAGGCGCCCGCCACCACACCTAGCTAACTTTTGTATTTTTGTATTTTTAGTAGAGACAGGGTTTCACCAGGTTTCACCATGTTGGCCAGGCTGGTCACAAACTCCCGACCTCAGGTGATCCGCCCCTGCCCCCGGCCTCCCAAAGTGCTGGGATTACAGACATGAGCCACCACGCCCAGCCATAAATTTTATTTTGGGCCATCCAAATATGCCTTCCAAACTTCATATTCATATGAAGTGTTAAGATACATCAGATATCAGGCCGGGCGCAGTAGTTCACACCTGTAATCCCAGTGCTTAGGGAGGCAGAGGCAAGAGGATCACTTCAGCCCAGAAGTTTGAGATCAGCCTGGGAAACACAGTGAGACCCTGTCTCTACAAAAATATTTTAAAATTAGCCAGGCACGGAAGCACACACCTGTAGTTCTAGCTGTTTGGGATGCTGAGGCGAGGAGATCTCTTGAGCCCAGGAGTTTGAGGCTGCAGTGAGCTATGATCATGCCACTGTACTCCAGCCTGGGTGTCAGAGCAAGACCCTTTCTCAAAAAAGGAAAAAATATATATATATCAGAAATCTCATTGTTTTAAAAAGATTTTCCATGGAAGAACGATGACATCATGTTTGGTTGTATGTGACCTGTGGACCAGTTGCCTGGGGACAACAGGGTGTTGCCTCAGAAGCTTATAAGGCAATAAGGTAGAGGCTGTAGTGAGTTGTAATCACGCCACAGCACTCCAGCCTGGGTAACAGAGTGAGACCCTGTCTTGGGAAAAAAGAAAGAGAGAGAGAGAGAGAATTTTACAACTTTACTGAAACATTTGAGATTGACAGTCACTGATAATCCTGTTAGATTTATTAGATTTGTTAGCAGTGTTTAAATACTTGGGAAAACTGCTACTTTGTTTAGACATTTTAAAAGCTTTTAAAATAAAAAGGGATATATTACCTTTATAAATAATGTTTAAAAGATTTAAAAGAATTGTATTGACTGGGTTAAATAGGATTATTTGATAAATAAAAATATAAGACATGTATAGAACATAAAAGTTTAGAGAAAAACTAAGCTTCTGAATTTGTAACATTAATAAATCAAATATTTATTTTAAAACCCCAATTAGTACCAAATAACCCTGAAGGATAGCAGAAATGTTGTTCTGGCTTAGAGCAGAAGCTTCCGGAAACCATCACCCTAATTTTTATCATGAGCTGTGTGACCTGGGATTAAGTCACTCTATCGCTATGGTCCTTTAGTTTTCTATTCATTTATAAAACAAAGGCAGTGGCCTAGCTGGTCCCTAAGGCACCTTCCAGATCTGACATTTCAGAATTCCCAGGCTGCCTGTTCCATTTGCCATCCGTTCTGACATGCTGCTGATTTGACAAGTTGCTCAGGAAGGCTGCCCCACCTTGATAAGAATCCTGTTTGGCTGTTCTCCAGGGAATCTTTTAGTTTATGGCTTTTGATAACATCCTACTTACTTGTTTATTTTTAAACCTTAAGAAAATGCTTCCTTCCCCAAACCCAGCTAGGACAATAGGACAAACCATAAACAGGGAAAGTCTCATGTGCATAACTTTCTGACTCTTCTTTCCCCATCTTGTTCAAGAAAAGAGCCCTATCTTGACCTAGACTTTCTGAATTTGAAAACCAATTATTTATTTCACCTTGTTCACACGATGTCAAAATACCAATCAGGAAAGTCCATTCTATTCTTAAGTCAGTCAGATCAAAGAAGGTGAACAACTCAAACAGTTCAGGAAGACTCTAATGACCTTGCAGGTGAAGCAACCAGCGGTTTGTATTTGTGGCTGGTTATTAGCTGAGGCAGCCCTTCCAGCCGGTAGTATTGACCATGGGCAAAATTATGATGTCAGAGAGGTTATTCCCACATGCTGATGGCATCTCCCACTTCTTAGGGGGTTTCTCTGAAATCTTTCCTTGGCAGTTTTCTTCCCCTCCATCAGCCCCTTCAGTTGTATTCCAATCTCACTGATTTTGCCCTGGGGCAGTTCTCACAGCCACCATGTTTTAACTGTGTGACCAACTGAATAGACCATGTACTGCCTAACTCCATGAACCGCAAGGTCCCTCCCCCGCAGGGATGTGCAATGACCCTTTAGGTAACCTTGGACAAGTTTGACTTCTCTGAGCTCCAGTTTCTTCTAAAAAGGGGTAGTAATATCTCTTTCACATGATAGCTTTGAGGATAGCTTTGATCTCATTAGACAGAGTATATAAAGTACTTAGCATGGAAGCTAGCACAAAGTAAGCACTCAATAAATGGCGTCTCAATAATTATTAATAACTTATAAATTTGAAAGATCTTCAACACATATGTGGAATTTCCATCAGAAAAAAGTCACTTACCATCCAGTAAGGCTGCTCCTACGGCAGCACTGTGGGAAGGAGCTGTGTCATCACTACTTAGTTAGATACTGAGGTTGACAGATAGGGAACCATGGTGCCTCTTGGGAGAGCAGAGGTGGGGTCACTTCATCTTGAATAACCACAGTTTTCTTAACCATAAAACAAAGATCATTATAATATTGACTTTGTAGAGTTGGTCTGAATATTAAATAATTACATAAAATGTTTCACACAGACCCTGGCACATTGGAAGAGCTTGACAAATGTTAGCAATGATTACAAAGTAAGCTCCAGCCGAGCACAGTGGCTCATGCCTGTAATCCCAGTACTTTGGGAGGCTGAGGCAGGCAGATCGCTTGAGC
The DNA here is from genome assembly GCF_029281585.2 of Gorilla gorilla gorilla. Taxonomy (NCBI): domain Eukaryota; kingdom Metazoa; phylum Chordata; class Mammalia; order Primates; family Hominidae; genus Gorilla; species Gorilla gorilla. Next base: position 88,658,715 of record NC_073239.2, on the reverse strand, counting down.
TCATGAGTTCGAGACCAGCCTGGGCAACATGGTGAAACCCCATTTCTATACAAAAGAAAACATAGATCACGCCACTGCACTCCAGACTGGGTGATAGAGCCAGACCTTGTCTAAAAAAACACAACAAAAAAAAGAAGTTCCTTGAGTTCTGGCTTGTTTTCTAACACATCCAACATTAAAAATAGTTCCATGTGGCTGCTCAATAAACACTTCTTGAATATATTATAATATTGTCATTGTTACCTTTGGGAAATTAAACGAGAAAAATCAGTCCTTAATGGAGAAGATTGTGTTTCTGTGTGGATACAATGCAGGGTTTTTAGGAGGATCCTTAGGAAAAAGCAAAGGATTTGTAAAACTTAATTTGGGAGTGAGAATGCAGTCCCAGAAGATGTATAGAAAGGTGGAGGCTTGGCCGGGCACGGTGGCTCACGCCTGTAATCCCAGCGCTTTAGGAGGCAGAGGCAGGCGGATCATGAGGTCAGGAGATCGAGACCATCCTGGCTAACACAGTGAAACCCCGCCTCTACTAAAAATACAAAAAATTAGCCGGGCGTGGTGGCGGGTGCCTGTAGTCCCAGCTACTTGGGAGGCTGAGGCAGGAGAATGGCGTGAACCCGGGAGGTGGAGCTTGCAGTGAGCCGAGATTGTGCCACTGCACTCCAACCTGGGCGACAGAGTGAGACTCCGTCTCAAAAAAAAAAAAAAAAAAAAAAAGAAAGGTGGAGGCTTAGTTAGCAAACTCCACAATGTAAACAAAGAACCTGTGCTAGCAGAGGGATTGGTGGTTTTAATGAAAGCTAGGAAGTTGGAGACAAATGCGACTGCTGAAGAGGCAGCTTCTGCCCTTCCTGTCTGATGTGTCTTCAGTATTGGAAGCAGATGCATCAGGCTGTGTGGGTTTGATGACAGTAACCACTGAAGTCAACCAACTACCCCACCTTGTCCTGAAATTGGCTCCCAAAGCAGCCTTTTTGTTTGTAATTCATGGTTGCAAATGAGAAATGTTCTGGCAGGTTTGTCTTACACAATGATTTTTAAAACTTTTATAAATTAATTGCTAATATTTATAAATCAGGAAATGGCTCCTATAAATCTGAATCTCCAACTTCAGAAAAATCAGAAGGTCTGGCCACATCAAACCCTGAGTAGCAAGAATTAGGTGGAGATTATATTGGCTGCATATTTTAGAAGGGGAATAGAGTCCCCTGTTCAGCCCACTCCCAACGACTCCCTTTCACCTCACACCTGCTCAATTCATTTCTTTACCTACCTTGCTTCATAGGCATTTTCAGTTTTCTATCCCTCCAGAGAGCCAACGTGCTAATTAGCTGATATAGTATGTCGACTGTTATGTTTCTTGCTCCAAATTAGTGAATTGTTACTGAGGCTTTCGCATTTGTGTCTTGTCAGTTTGACTAGTGTGAGTCAGTACTTTGGGCCTCTTCACCTCTGAACACACAAACCAAAATCAAATGTATGGACCTGCTCAGGCTGAGGCTCAGGCTCCGCCTGACTTCCCAAGAGATCCGCTCTCAGCTGACACTAACTATTCTCTGATTAGCACTCTTCAACTTACCAATTGTTTTCATGGATTCCTCAAAGCACAGAGAACAAACTGTCAAACAATGTCTGAAGGGCAGCACAATCATTCACCAGCTGAGTTGCAAATGAGACACTGACCCAGTTAATCTGTGAACCTACTGCAGAAGCTTGGGAAAGCTCTGTTGGTTTATGATTGTCCTTGAAGGACTCAGGCTTAGATGTTGCCTCTTTGTCTTGTGCATAACAAAGGCCAGTGGAAATTGCTATCGACAGACTCATTCCTGCCTTGGTTCCCTTGCCATCTCTTTGTGGCTTCCTTCATTAGCTCTTTTTTCTTTTCAGAGAAAGTCCATGACCTTGGAGGTCTGCATTTCCTTTCTGAATCTGCGCCATCACCGCTGTAATGAAATGAGGGTGTCTTTCTGCTACCCCAGGATCTGTGGCCAAACAGAAACCACAGATGCCCTCTCAGCTTGTCGCCTGTCTTTCTTGTTTCATCTCAGCTGGAAAGGGTCTTTGCAATTCACACTTTTTTTTCCTCTTCTCACATCAGAGCAAAAGCAAACATTAATTTAAAGAGCATCTTTTTATAATAAGAAAAACCTTCGACTTTCAACACAACCAGAAAGGAAGCCATTTGTCCATGCCGAGAATGAGCTATCAGCATGTGCTCAGTATTACTTCCCCACTGGGGGTGATAGATACACACTGAGCCATGTGTACTTCTCCACCAGTTCTCAGGACCAATGCTTGGCATTTGCAAGTCACATTAGGAGGATTATTTGTGGCCAGACACTGAAGCTAACAGGTTTAAGGACAGACAAAACCCTTGGCTTCATTACTGTTGCTCCAACCACTACAGTGACTAGCCCAGACATCCATGCACCTTCACAGGCAAAATATCTCAGTCACTTCTCTTTTTCTTTACAGTAAGAAAATAAATATGAGGCCAGGCACGGTGGGTCACACCTGTAATCCCAGCACTTTGGGAGGCCGAGGAGGGCGGATCATTTGAGGTCAGGAGTTCAAGACCAGCCTGGCCAATATGGTGAAACCCTATCTCTACTAAAAATATAAATATTAGCTGGGCATGGTGGCACACGCTAGTAATCCCAGCTACTCAGGAGACTGAGGCAGAAGAATCACTTTGACCCAGGAGGCAGAGTTTGCAGTGAGCTGAGATGGAGCCACCGCACTCCAACCTGGGCAATACAGCGAGACTCTGTCTCAAAAAAAAAAAAAAAAGAAAAAAGAAAAGAAATATTGAAAATGATATACTCTTCTTTGGGAATGTGTAGAAAATAACCTTGTATTGTATTCTACAAGTGGGAGGTAGAAATGTCTGCAGTGTGTACTGCTATGTTAATAGATTTTTCTGACAATATCAGATTGATTATCCACCTAAGGTATGGTCTATAAATCTGCTTACTGCCCATTCTTCCCCTGGAGAAGCCTAAGAATAAAAGGAGCTTGAAGAAAGCAGCTCTCAACAGCCTCAGGGAACTGCTACTGTGCTTACATTTGTATGGCTCTTCCTGAGTCCCCATGTGTGAAGTCTTTATTTCTTAGATATGCTTGGGACACAGCCATTGCCTTATTTGCTCAAAAGGCTCAGGACCAAGAAGCTTAAGAAAAGTCAAGGAACTCGTAGTTAAAAGGAAGTTGGAACTTTTCTCTGAGCCCTTGTGACCTTGAGATCCATAAGGAGTTAAATGTCCATTTGTCTGAAAGGTAAGAATTTAAATGTCTTTGACTTCAGAAAATTAGATGCGCCTTCACATCTTTTCATAAGTAACTTCACAGCCGTAGAAACCTCTAAAGAGAGATAACATATGTTTCCCTTCTCTTCAAAATGTCCACACAAAGGTTCTTCTTCCATGGTTTGAAATTTCTCAAATCTTCACCTTTCCATTTGAAAGTGAGTATGACCAGGTTATCCAAAAACAGGGAAGCACATGGGTACGACCACTCAGACCTGATCCCCACTTTCCAGTGTGAACCCCAAATATCCGAGACAGGTCTCAGCTAATTTAGAAAGTTTATTTTGCCAAGGTTGAGGATGCGCGCCTGTGACACAGCCTCAGGAGGTCCTGACGATGTGTGCCCAAGGTGGTCAGAGCACAGTTTGGTTTTATACATTTTAGGGAGACATGAAACATCAATCAAGATATGAAAGATGAACATTGGTTCAGTCTGGAAAGGTGGGACAACTCGAAGCAGGAAGGGGGCTTCCAGGTCATAGGTAGATGAGAGACAAACAGTTGCATTCTTCTGAGTTTCTGATTAGCCTCTCCAAAGAAGGCAACCAGATATGCATTTATCTCAGTGAGCAGAGGGGTGACTTTGAATAGAATCGGAGGCAGGTTCCCAGCTTGAATTTTCCCTTTATCTTAGTGATTTGGGGGGCCCAAGATTTATTTTCCTTTCACACCAGGATGAGACAAGGGAGCATCTCTTAAAGCTAGAAAGAGCTAGCTTGGTAGCAAATAGAAGATTGAAACTCTAGAAATATAGTAGGTGCTGAAATCAATAGAAATGAATGATTGAAATAATAACCAAGCCAACTAACAAACAGGTGAACAAATAAACATCTGGAACTCCGGATTCCAGGAGAAGCAGGTGGAAAACCATCAATCCCAAAGGGTTTTCATCTTCTGTCCTCCACACTCAGAATCCTGCATAGAAGACCAACTTCAGGTGTCTGACCATTCCCATTTCTATTGCTAGCTGTGAATCCACCTTTCTCTCCCACACCAAGGCTCATGTCTGTGTTACAGTCTCGCCAATGCACCACAATGTAGCAGTCTGTCATTGCCTGAGGTAGTATCCAGAGTTCTTTGTCTCATGACCAAGAAAGTTAAGGAGCATGGACGCCAAGGGTGAGGTTGGAGCAAAGTTTAAAAAGCAAAAGAAGAAATTTCTCCGCTGCGAAGAACAGACCTGGAAGAGGGTTGCTGTTTTTACAGTTGAATGCAAAGGCTTTATAAGAAACTGATGAGGGCTGGGCATTTTATTTGCATAAGGCACACATTTCTGGTAGCTCCACCCCATCCTGCTAGTGCTCATGCAGACCTTTAGCTTGAGTTACTCCATATTGCTTTGTTCCTCTTACTGCACATGTCTCAGGGGATGGAATTTTCCACTGAGGGCATGTCTGGGCAAATCACCTGTGTAGCCTTTCTTATCTGTGCAGCTGTGAGCATGTCTTAGACAAGCCCCCCTGTGCAAGTTCCCTTATCTGTGCCTGCAGGCTGTTCTTTTGTTTGAAGTAACTCAGCCAAGGACCCACCCTAACTGCCTGCCTGTCTGGTTTCTTCCTTTCTCCTTTCTCATCTGTACCTTCTCAAGTACATCCTGCAGGTTTGGCTGCCTGCCCTGGCCTCTGTGGGCCAAGGGGACTCAGGGCTGGCCAGCATTAAGCCCTCCCTACCCTGCCACCTTCTCACCTTTGCCTGCCTTCTCATCACATCTATGAGGCTCACAGAGTACCAGATGGACCAGAAGTACATGTCTCTTCTCCCCCTGGATCCCTGAACTTAAAGAGGATCTGTCCCCCAGACTCAGCCCCCAGAGAAGTGGGGTATGAGGGAGAACACAGGGCCACACTCCAGCACCTGGGCTGTCATTTCCCCCAGCTCTCCTCTGCCTGCAGAATCCTGAACAAACTTAGGGCCAGAGTCATGGCAGTTACAGCACCAGGTTCCTTCCAGGCCTGCTGTGTATGGCGCAGACTTTGGCTTTGGTATTGAAGCCAGTTTTCCTCCCAGGTGGAAATGTAAAAGTCTGTTTGGAAATTTAAAATCCAAGAAACAGGTGGGGTTTTTATTTTGCCATTCGTACTGTATTCCAAAATCTCTCCCCTGAGAACAAATGTCTGACTGATGCCGATGTTCTTAGAAAAGACAGGACAAAGAGGGGTTCCTGGGAATGAACATACGAGTCAACATCAAAATCACACCCCACTGCCCTTGCATGTCAAAGGAGCTTCTGGAAATCCAAAAATACAGCTCCACTGCCTTTTTGTCAAGGGCCTCTCCACCTGCTTTTTATTGTGACTAGGATGTTTCTCCCTGCTGCCGGCAGGCTCGCAAATCTCCAGCCCCTCCTCCAGGGAGCCACATCTGCTCTGCCTCCTCACTTCCTGCATCCATCTCTGAGGCACCCAATAAAGCTCATCTTTATTGTGCTCTCTGGGGTCCTGGCTGCTGGGTTCAAAGCTGGCCCCACATGTGCTGTCTTTCTGTCCTCCACCGGAGATGCTGCTGTTTCCAAGCCACGTCTAGATCTTGCAGGAACCTAGTGCTCCACCTCTTCTCTTCGGTCATCAGCTCCCTGAGCCGCAGGCCTGAGGTGGCCTCCAGGCTGAGGGTGGGCTGTTGGCCTGGCTGCCTTGCCCTTCCCTATCTTCTTCTAATCACTGCAGAATCCCCTCTCACAGCTAACTTGGGCTGAAGATCACATTCCAGCTTCCTCCTGAGAAGAACATCTAATTTCCCTTTCCTTCCTGGGATGAGAAATAATTAGGAGGCTTAGGACATGAACAGGAAGAAATCCAAAGTTGTTTGATTTGGCTGCAAGGCTACTACATGGCCCCCAAATTTTCCTTGGGTAGAAAGAGAGCTCTTGTCCTTTTCTTTTGAGATGGAGCCTTACTCTGTCACCCAGGCTAGACTGCAGCGGCGCAATCTTGACTCACTGCAACCTCCACCTCCTGGTGAGAGACAGGACTAGCTAGATTTTCTAGGCCGACTAAGAATCCCTAAGCCTAGCTGGGAAGGTGACCGCATCCACCTTTAAACACGGGGCTTGCAACTTAACTCACACCCTACCAATCAGGTAGTAAAGAGAGCTCACTAAAAAGCTAATTAGGCAAAAACAGGAGGTAAAGAAATAGCCAATCATCTATTGCCTGAGAGCACAGCAGGAGGGACAATGATTGGGATATAAACCCAGGCATTTGAGCCAGCAACGGCTACCCTCTTTGGGTCCCCTCCCTTTGTATGGGAGCTCTGTTTTCACTCTATTAAATCTTGCAACTGCACTCTCTTCTGGTCCGTGTTTGTTACGGCTCAAGCTGAGCTTTCGCTTGCCATCCACCACTGCTGTTTGCCGCTGCCGCAGACCCGCCTCTGACTTCCATCCCTCCAGATCTGGCAGGGTGTCCGCTGTGCTCCTGATCCAGCGAGGCGCCCATTGCCGCTCCCGATACGGCTAAAGGCTTGCCATTGTTCCTGCACGGCTAAGTGCCCAGGTTCATCCTAATCGAGCTGAACACTAGTTACCGGGTTCCATGGTTCTCTTCCATGACCCACAGCTTCTAATAGAGCTATAACACTCACTGCATGGCCCAAGATTCCATTCCTTGGAATCTGTGAGGCCAAGAACCCCAGGTCAGAGAACACAAGGCTTGCCACCATCTTGGAAGTGGCCAACCGCCATTTTGGAAGTGGCCCGCCACCATCTTGGGAGCTCTGGGAGCAAGGACCCCACAGTAGCACTGGGTTCAAGTGATTCTCCTGCCTCAGCCTCCCGAGTAGCTGGAATTACAGGCATGCACCACCATGCCCGGCTAATTTTTTTGTCTTTTTTAGTAGAGACAGCATTTCACCATGTTGGCCAGGCTGGTCTCAAACTCCTGACCTCAAGTGATCTGCCTGCCTCAGCCTCCCAAAATGCTGGGATTACAGGCATAAGCCACCACCCCCCTGCTGAGAGCTCATGTCTTTAACAGGGCTTAGCTTGCTCAGTCCCACCATTTGTCTTTAGGACTTTGTGATCCTGGAGCACAGGATCCATTGTTGTTAGTCCATAAAGAATTCCTCATGGCTTAATTACACGGTGCTTCTTTACATTTGCATTAAAAATAATATGATATAAATCTCTAAATGTAACATAATCTATAAAATTAAGATTTGAACACACAAAGGGGAATGCAAATAAACACTGATAATCATATAACCGAATGTCTAACTCCATAGGCTCAAGACATCGCATAGTATTACTTGTATTGGAAGCTATTATTCTCGGTGTCAAATAAATAAATGAATTGGAAGAACCATTTTTACTCATTTATCTTATATATTCTGATGTTTTTTCATCCAAATGAAATGTAAAGGATGTTGGCCTATTCAGAGAAAACTTTTTCTACTGTGGAAGACAATGTAAATAGGGATTTTACTTAGCAAGATAGTCACTGCCTTTCATAATTCTCTTTAAAGAGATTTTCATTAGAGTTCTCCAGTGCCTCAGGTTAGCAGTGGTTTTGTGTTGGTTTGTTTGTTTTTTTGCATCTAAATGATTGATATCAACCTACTCCCTCCTGTTACCCAGGTAAATCATCCCCAAAAGGTCAAAGCAAAGTCAGAGGCCGGGCGCGGTGGCTCCAAGAACAGATCTGGGGTTTTCAGCCTGCTGTGATGAGTAACTCTCTGGTTCTGGGGTGTTAGAAATGTATGTCTAGTTGCAGGTAAGAACAAATCCATATAAACAGTAAGAGAGGTGAGAGAGAGTCTGCAAATTATTAATGGGTAAGAAATGTATTTGTGGGCAACAAACAGTGTTGGAAAGCACAAGGTGGCCCTTCTGGGCTGGGGCAGGAGATGTGACTCTAGCCAGACATCTGGGGACAGGGTTGGACCAATGTGAGATTCTTCCCCTTGTCTGTCAGAGATGGTAAGGGCTAATTATTAAGCAGAAGGTACTTGGAATTAATCCAAAGGTGGATCTGGCCTCAGATACAGCACTCAAGGGAAAGAAAACTTATGAGAGTCTAGGCTTGGCGAGAAGCAGCCAAGAGAGAAACCAGTTCCAGGCAGGAGGAGGTTTAAGAAAAGGGGCAACTTCCAAACTGCATTCAGAAAGGGAGGGAAGCTAAAAATAACTTGTTTTCCTCCAGGACTGGGGTCAGCAAGAGAGAAGTGTAGCTGGCTGAGCTTCCTAAAGTCAGGGGAAGAAGTTAAGATGAGAAGCCAGACTCTTCTATGAAGTTATCAGTATATATAAAACTGCATGGGGCCTGCCCAAGAATAATGTTGAATCCTCATACTGAAGAATAAAGGACTTACCTATTAATAAGAATAGGGAAGGCTAGGTGCGGTGGCTCATGCCTGTAATCCCAACACTTTGGGAGGCTGAGGCGGGCAGATCATTTGAGGTCAGGAGTTTGAGACCAACCTGGCCAATATGGTGAAACCCCATCTGTACTAAAAATACAAAATACAAAAATAAAATAGTTATTTCAATAACTAAGGCATGGTGGCACACACCTGTAATTTCACCTACTCGGGAGGCCGAGACAGGAGAATCTCTTGAACCTGGGAGGCAGAGGTTGCAGTGAGCCAAGATCACACCACTGCATTTCAGCCTGGGTGGGGGAGTGAAACACTGTCTCAAAAAAAAAAAAAAAGTTGAATTTTGATGAGGTTCAACATATTTGTTTTTTCTTTTGTTACTTATGTTTTGGGTGTCATATGTGAAAAATGATTGCCTAATCCAAGGACACAAGGATTTATGCCTATGTTTTCTTCTATGAATTTTACAGTTTTAGCTCTTCCATTCAGGTCTTTATTCCATTTGGAGTTTTGTATATGGTATGAGGCAGGGGTCCTATATTATTTTACATGTGAATATCTAGTTTAGTCTTTATTGAAAAGGCTACTGACTTCTTGGACATGTGAATATCCAGTTTAATCTTTATTGAAAAGGCTGCTGACTTCTTGGCACTCTTGTCAAAACACAATTGACTATAAATTTGACAGTTTATCTCTCAATTATATTCTCTCGCCATCTATGTCTATCTTGATCAGTACTTCATTGTCCTGATTACTATAGCTTTGTAGTAAGTTTTAAAATCAGGGACTTTCCAACTTCATTCTTCTTTTTCAAGATTGTTTGGGTATTTTGGGTCTCTTGATTTTTTATACAAATCTTAGAATCAATTTGTCAATTTCGGCAAAATAACTAGCTGGGATTTTAATAGGGGTTGCACTGAATCTGTAGATCAATTTAAAGAGTATGGGCATTTTAATAATATTATATCTGCTCATCCATGAACATGGAATGTCTTTCCATTTATTTGGGTCTTTTAATTTCTTTCCACAATGGTTAGTGGTTTATAGAGTATAAGTTTTATACTCCTTTTGTGAAATTTATTTCTCACAAAAGAATGAAGTATTTCATTCTTTTTGATGCTACGATAAATGGCATTGTATTCTTAATTTTGTTTGGGGAATGGCAAATGCAAGTGCATAAAAATACAATTTATTTTTATGTTGACCTTATATCCTGAAACCTTGCAGAATTTGTTTATTAGTTACAGTAATTTTTAAGTGGATTATTGAAGATTTTCTATATATAAGATCATGTCATCTGCCAATAGAGATGGTTTATTTCTTCATTTCCAGTATGGATGCCATTTACATCTTTTGCATGCCTAATTACCCTGAACACAACCTTCAAGACAATGTTGAACAGAAGTGAAAAAATCCTTGTTTTCTTTGTCATTTTTGGAAAAAAACATTCAGTGTTTCATCATTAAGATATTAGCTGTTAGATTTACAAGCTCCTCATTCCACTATGCCAAAAGTCCCATGTCCAACACAACTGGCTATTTTCGGCCCTTTGCATCACCATATGAATTTTAGGATTAGCTTGTCAATTTCTACAGAGAAGGTAATTAAAAGGGATTTTGATAGGGATTGTGTTGAATTTGTAGGTCAATTAGATGAGTATTGTTATCTTAACAACATTAAGTCTTTTGATTCAAAAGCATGGGACATATTCTAAGGCAGACATCTATCCATTTTTTCTCAGCTTTGGACTTCCGGAGAGCCTCTAAATCCTTGCACCATAAATTATACTCTAGTAAACGTCTTTATAAATAATTATGTCTCCTATGAATTCAGGTGAGAAATTTTTTGGAAAATATAACCAGGTCTAGAATGGCTGTACATATGATGTGAATATATTTACTTTTGCCAAACAGTGCTGGACTGCTCTGCAAAATGGCTATTCTAGTCCACTCTCCCACAAGCAGTTCATGAATGTTTTCTGTATTCCCAAAATCTATGCCAATAATTGAAATTATCAAGCTTTTTAATCTTTGACACTCTGATATCTGCAAAATAATATCTTGTGTTTTAAGTTTTCTGTATCTGATAATCAATGAGCTTGAGCGTCCTTTCATATGTTTGGTGGCCTTTTGAGTTTTCCTGTCTATAACTCATGAGCTCATGACCTTTGTCCATTTTTCTATTGGAGTTTCTGTCATTTCCTAATGATTTGGGAAGTTTGTTATATATTCTAAATTCTTGCTACTCAGCTGGGAGATTGTTAGAAATGTAGAATCCATGGCTCCCTTCCAGACCCATTGAATCAGATCAGGAGGATAACAAAATCCTCAAATGCCTATTGAAGTTTGAGAACTATTGTTCTAGATTTCAATCTCCTTTTCAGTTTTCAACATTGCAAACACCTTCTTTCATTCTATCAAAAGGTGTTCATGCTTTATTTTGTTAAAAAGAAATAATTATGATTTAAACAAATATAATTTTTGTTTTAAGGTTTATGCTTAGTTCAAAACAATATTATCTATATTTTCCCTATTACCTACATAGTTTAACCTTTTATATTTAGTTCATATTGAACTTTTTAATATTTAGTTCTTTTTATTTATTTTTAATATTTAGTTCTTTATATTTTATATTTAGTGCTTTTTTTTTTTGAGATGGAGTTTTGCTCTTGTTGCCCATGCTGGAGTGCAATGGCGCAATCTCAGCTTACTGCAACCTCCGCCACCTGGATTCAAGTGATTCTCCTGCCTCAGCCTCCTGAATAGCTGGGATTACAGGCACCCGCCACCACACCCAGCTAGTTTTTGTATTTTTAGTAGAGACAGGGTTTCACCATGTTGGCCAGGCTGGTCTCAAACTCCTGACCTCAGGTGATCCGCCCCCTTCATTTTCCCAAAGTGCTGGGATTACAGGCATGAGCCACCACGCTTGGCCTATTTAGCTCTTTTATCCATTTTGAATCCATATTTTTATGTTATGTTAGGTAAGCAGCTAATTGTGTTTTTCACCATGTAGGGGTCATTTTTCTCAGCACCACTTGTCAGACAAACTAATGAGTCCTCCTTAATTTGTGGCATCCCAGTTATTTTATAGTAATTTCTCAATTATATATTTGGGTCTTTCTTTCTGAACTTTTTCTTCTGTTCCATCAGCCCATTTGACTGTTCTCATACCATTATCACACTCTTTTTTTTGTTTTGATTATAGCCCTGTGACGTACTTTATATTTGATAGGACAAGTGCCCCTCTTTACACTGATTAAAATTTTCTTAGCTATTTTTAGACTTTGAGTTTTTTTCATATAAATTTTAACATAAAGCTTAACACAAAATCCTCAAAAAGTTCAAATTGGATCTTCGTTGTCAGACCATTAAATGTTTTGATAGTTGGAGTGAGGAGATAATGACATGTTCATAATATGATGCTGTCCCATCCTAGAACATGGAATCTCTCTCCACTGATCAGATCTTTTTTATATCTTTTATAGAAGACTTGGTATTCTTGGTTAATTCTTAGATTCTTTTTTTTTTGATGCTATGGTGAATAGTGTGTTATTATTGTTCTGTTTTCTAGTTAATCATTGCTGATATAAAGAAGTGGCACTTTAAAATTGATCTTTAGTCCAGCAAGCTTGCTGTAGTGGTTTTTAAAAAGGTCCACATATTCTTTGGTCCTCCTCCCTCCAAGGAGTAGAGGCTATTCCTCTCCCCTTGAGTATGGGTGTAGTGACTTACGTCTAAGAAATAGAATATGCTGGTGAAAGTGATGATGTCTGACTTCTGAACTAGGTCATAAAATGTATTCATTTCCTCTTATTCACTTGCTTTGGGCAGAGTTATGGCAGGACAATATGTCCTGCCATATGGTGAGGACACTCAAGTAGCCTTATAGAGCAGTCCACATGGTGGGGAACTGAGGTCTTTTTCCAAAAGTCATGTGAGTGAGCCATCTTGGAAGTAAACCCTCCAGCTCCAAGTAAGTCGTCAGATAACTGTACCCCCCAGAAAACATCTTGACTGCAACTTCATGGGAGACCCTCAACCAGAACCATCCATCTAAGTTGCGCATGATTACATATTATAAAATTCCATTTACATGAACTATCCAGAATAGGCAAATCTATAGAGGAAATAGATTAGTGGTTGCTTAGGGGTAGGGGGATAAGGAGATAATAGGGAAAGGATTTGGGATCTTGGTTTGTTTTGAAGTGATGAAAATATTTTAGAGCTTACTCTGGTGATGATGGCTGCACATATCTGTAAGTATAGTACAATCCATTGAATCATATACTTTTTAAATGGGTGAATTGTATAGTATGTGAATTATATCACAATAAAAGGAAGAAAAGGAAGGAAAGAAGGGAGGGAGGGAAGGAAGGAGGGAGGGAGGGAGGGAAGGAATGAGGGAGGGAGGGAGGGATGGAAGGAGGGAGGGAAGGAGGGAAGGAGGGAAGGAGGGAGGGAGGAAATCACAGGGACTAGTACATCAATTCATTTCATACCATGGGAAAAGGCAGCATTTTCTAGGCCCCCCAAAACACTCTAGAATCTTGTTATTCTCAATTCTAGACCAATGAGACCAACTTTCTTTATATTTGCTAAGAGAGACTTGCAAGTGACCCTTCATAGGACAAACAGAATAACTTCTCTCAATTCAGTAAAACCACACCTAGCTACACTTACCAAGTGTAAATTACAAAGAAAAGTTTAAAGGAAACTACATCAATTTTATATAAAACAAAACCTTTTACAACGTAAATACAAAAGAGAAATAAAGATTCACACATTATTCCCTTACTTTTCCTGCTTTGTGTATAACACTGTTGACAGAAACTGCCTATAAATATCCCATTTGGGAGTGGAGTCAACATCTGTATATATGTAATATTGGCCACAACAATCTAAGTGATTTCCAAGGTAATAATTCATTTCCCCAGTAAGCGCCGTTAAAAATTGTGTTGCTTTGAAAAATAAACCAAATTACTTTTGTGTTAGATTCCCCAGAGGACTCTAGTTTCATTTTGAAGCCAGCCTTACACATGAAAGCCTCAATCTAGGAAGGCTGACTGCTCAGTTCAGGGTGCTAAACTATACTGTCATACTGTATTTAAGAGGTTTAAAGTAAATTAACTCAGAGTTGCTTCAAAGTGTGAGCTCATCTATAAATACGGCACAACAAATCAGATTTGTCTCCCATAAGGAGTTTTAACAGCTGTCTTTTCACCGTCTCTCCTCCCCCCACCCCAAGCTTGTTACCTCTTTACAAAATTGCACCTCCTTCAGAGCCAGGATTTTCCCTTTCTCTTGTGCACGTCCCCCAGCCCCCAGCACCTGTGAGGGATCTCGGTGTGGGGGTGACAGACACGGATCTCACCCAGCAGAGTAGACAATCAGTGTGGCTGTGGGAGATCTACACTCCAAAGCTCAGCCATTCTGAGTTTCTCACTCGGAATCTTTTTTACTCTTTTTTAACACATAGTTATGCCAGTCCTAGCTACCTGATTTCCTAGCCAATGCAAAACTAGAAGTAGCTAACTGGTTGTTGGAGGTAAGCCCCTGGCAGATGTGATGAGTATCAGATAAAAGAAAGGGAGAACAGAGAAAATCCTGAATTTGAAAATCACAACAATCACTTCACGCAGGTGCAAGGCAACTTATATCTCTTTTTTTTTTTTTTTTTTTTTGAGACAGAGTCTTACTTTTCGCCCAGGCTGGAGTGCAGTGGCGCGATCTCGGCTCACTGCAAGCTCCGCCTCCTGGGTTCACGCCATTCTCCTGCCTCAGCCTCCCGAGTAGCTGGGATTACAGGCGCCCACCACCGCGCCCAGCTAATTTTTTGTGTTTTTAGTAGAGACGGGGTTTCACCTTGTTAACCAGGATGGTCTCGATCTCCCGACCTCGTGATTCGCCCGCCTCGGCCTCCCAAAGTGCTGGGATTACAGGCGTGAGCCACCGCGCCCGGCCGGCAACTTATATCTCAATAGCCATGTGGGGGTTTTCTGTTCTATAGAAACCGAATTCCAGTCCTGAGTCATGGTCCTTTGAAAGATTGTGTTATGCTCAAGATATTCTATTTCAAAGAGCAGAGATATACACATCATAAAATTATATACTTCTGTATGTTTGAAATTTTACATTGAAAAAGGTAAAAATATTTTAAAATATTGGTATTTAGAGAAGACAATTGTGCTGCTTGTCTTGTTTAAAACAGTTAAACTTTTTAAACAGCCCACTCCTGGTTATTCTGAATTAACAAAGATGAACCTGATACTGAAAACAGTTACAGAGTACAGAATAATTTGCAAACATTAGTGATTCTCACATAGTGATATTCAGGACAATTCTAGAATTCCTTGCTTAAACAAATCTTGAATACCTAGGATGTGCTGGGTGCTATGTTAGATGATGTGAGGAAACAAAAATAAGACATGGTCCCTGCTCTCAAGGAGCCTGAGCCCAGTGGGTGAGATGTCTAGATTATGAAATAATTACCCCACAATATGGTGCTATCATAAAGGGCTCCACAAAGAGAGAAGCACATTATCCTTAGAAGATACAACTTTTGAAATGTGTCTGATTGGGTTTTGTTGTTGTTGTTGTTGTTGTTGTTGTTTGTTTGTTTTGAGATGGAGTCTCACTCTGTCTGCCAAGCTGGAGTGCAGGGGCTTGATCTCAGCTCACTGCAATCTTTGCTTCCCGGGTTCAAGTGATTCTCCTGCCTCAGCCTCCCAAGTAGCTAGGACTACAGGTGTGTGCCACCACACCCGGCAAATTTTTGTATTTTTAGTAGAGGTGGGGTTTCACCATGTTGGCCAGGCTGATCTTGAACTTCTGACCTCAAGTGATCTGCCCACCTCGGTTATGGGGTTTTTAAGAGTGATCATAAACCTCACTCTTATCGCCTTGGAAGAAACTAAGAAAGAAATACAATGAAGATTAAAATAGTGTATGCATGCGAACCTGGATTCAAAGATAAGGCCTGGGCCAAGGGGCAAAAAAAGAGAAGTCTTTCTCACATTTCTCTCATCATCTAGACCTAAGGAACTACACATATATGAAGGCCAAGAGGAAACTGGCTGTGCAGGGCAGACTGTTACCCAGCCAGTGGCAGGCAGGAGTGTGGACTGCCTTGCACAGATAGAGCCCAAGAACAGGAGGGAAGGGGAGACCATGTATGGGAGACATGTGAGCATGTTGGCCCCACCTGATAGAGATGCACGAATGTGGGAGGGGGTGTTAGACTTCTCCAGCTCTCCAGTGAAAGAAATCATGCCTTTTTCCATAAGGGGATGAAGCCAAGAGGAAGAGAGAAAAATCAGAAGTGTTTCTGCAATACTATTCCCAATTAGTGAATATAGTAGGAGTGGCCTCCCCTCTACCCAAACAGAAGCAGCAGAAATAAGCATCCCATGCCAATAGGTCTTGAAGGATAAAAAGAGATTCAACAGGGAGATGAAAGGAATCATTCCATATAAACGGAAAGGCAAGGCAAAACAGGAAGATTTCACTGTACAAAGTGCCTTCGGAAAAAGGTGAGAATAGAGTCTCTTGACATTTATCAAGAATTTCTAACTAAAGGTGGTTGATACCCCTAAATAAATATATTTCTATTCCTCCAAGTCTAGATCTAAAAACAGCATAGAAGGGCTCTAGTCCACGAGTTTGTATTTTCTTATTTGGGGATCACTAAGCCTTTTGAATCTGTGGGTTAATGTCTTTCAGTTATAATCTCCTTAAATATTGCTTCTATCCATTCCCCCTTCCTGCTCTCTCTGAGACTCTAGTTATCCCACGTCTCTTACGCTGTTATTGTTTACTTTTCCATTTTTTCTCTACATTTGTTTTGAATATTTTCTAACAACCTGCCTTCTAGTTACTTAGTAAACTACATGCACAATCTGTCATTAAACAAATTTACTGAATGCTTATTTTTAGATATTATACTTTTAGAAGGTCCATTTGGGGAGTCTCTGAGTCTACTCTGACTGGAGAGACTACCCAAGGAAAAAAAAATGAATTGGGAAAAAAAGAATATCCATTCGATTATTATTTTTACAGAGTTCATTCCAAATATCTGGTGAAATTATCTATTCTGTCATCTATTTTGTGCATCTTTTTTCTATTTTCTTGAATATATTAATCACAGTTATTTAGAAGCTCTTATCCGTTAACTGCAATATCTCTCCCATCTGTGAGTATTTCTATTGCCTAGTTTTTTTAACTTAGTTATCTATGACATGATCTGGTTCTTTACATGTTTAGAAATTTCTTATTTTATGCCAGCCATTTTGTTTAAAGACCTAAAGGCTCTAGATGGTACTACCTTCCTCCTTTCCTCTGTTAGGCACGTCTGATGAGAGACAAAGCTAAACTGGGGCTTTGATACAATTTAGTAAGAGTTTTGGTAAGACTCAGCCTACCTCATTTACCCCTGTTCCTAGGATGTGATCTTCCTGGGTTATGAATTGAGAACCTGGCAAGTGCTTGTGTCCTTAGCCCTAAAAGACTACAAAAGATTCTGTTCTGCCTTTCAGGGGTTTTATTTTATTTTATTATTTATTTATTTAGAGACAGAGTTTTGCTCTTGTTGCCCAGGCTGGAGTGCAATGGCACGATCTTGGCTCACCACAACTTCTACCTCCTGGGTTCAAGTGATTCTCCTACCTCAGCCACCTGAGCAGCTGGGATTACAGGCATGCACCACCACGGCCAGCTAATTTTGTATTTTTAGTAGAGACGGGGTTTCTCCATGTTGGTCAGGCTGGTCTCAAACTCCCGATCTCTGGTGATCCGCCCACCTTGCCCTCAGCCTCCCAAAGTGCTGGGATTACAGGTGTGAGCCACGGCACCCAGCTCAGGGGTTTTAAAGCTTAGGTTTTTAGCCTCCCACAGATTCAAATTTTGGCACATTTCTTGAGACGGAGCATGACTATCTGTTTGAGGCCTATCTAGCCTTCAATGGTATCACCCTAGTCTCTCCTAAATATTATAATCTCCCTGTCTTCCAGCAGCTGGCTTAGGGGCAAGCCTGGATTCTTACACTGTAGCAGCTCCCAGAATTAGCTCCTAGGTAAAAGGGCTGGTAGAATCTGTGTCAACATACCAAGCATCCTATAGTTTTCATCTGTTGCCTTTTTGTTTTCATTTCAACTCCGCCTGCTCATTTTCATTTCTTAAACACCTCCAGACCATAAGATATTTCACTCTATATTTTAAAACGTGCAGTCTGGGTGCGGTGACTCAAGGCCAGGTGCAGTGGCTCACACCTGTAATCCCAGTACTTTGGGAGGCCGAGGCAGGTGGGTCACTTGAGGTCAGGAGTTCAAGACCAGCCTGGCCAACATGGTGAAACCCCGTCTCTACTAAGAAATATAAAAAATTAGCCGGGCATGGTGGCGGGCGCCTGTAATCCCAGCTACTCGGGAGGCTAAGGCAGGAGAATCACTTGAACCCGGGAGGTGGAGGCGGCAGTAAGCCGAGATTGTGTCACTGCACTCTAGCCTGGGCAACAGAGCAAGACTCTGTCTCAAAACAAAACAAAATAAAATAAAATAATAAAACTTGCTCTGTGACTCTTTATGACCGGGCACCATGGCTCATGCCTGTAATCCCAGCCCTCTGGGAGGCCGAGGTGGGTGGATCACCTGAGGTCAAGAGTTCAAGACTAGCCTGGCCATCATGGTGAAACCCCCATCTCTACTGAAAATACAAAAATTAGACGGGCATGGTGGCATGTGCCTGTTATCCCAGCTATTCAGGAGGCTGAGGAAGGAGAATCACTTGAGCCCAGGAGGCAGAGGTTGCAGTGAGCTGAGATTGCACCACTGCACTCCAGCCCGGGAGACAGAGCAAGACTTTGTCTCAAAAAAAAAAACAAAAAAAACAAACAAACAAAAAAAACATGCTACCTGACTCTTTAATCCCCCAGACAGCCTCAGAATTCAGAAAATGTTTCATGGGGGAACCTAGACATGTATTTGAGGCTCTGAAAATCCCTGCTTTGGGAAGCCCAACCCAACAGGACCACTCAGACTTTTGCTGATTTTACTGTATACCCCATACCCACCCAAGCAGGTGGTCTCTGCTGGAGTCAAGCTCTGATCCTTAGCCCAGCCCAGAATCAGAGAATGCCCTAGGGGGAAATAACAGGTAGGCATTGTCCACTTATCTCTGGACAGTTCTATCCCTTCCTGAAAATTTAGTCCATTTATCCTTGTATTATAGCTTCTGTAACTCTGGTGCCATTAAAAATATGACCTTTGTAATGTATCCGCTTTTTAAACTTTTTCTCAATGGACGAGTTAGCCTTCCATGACCTATCCAAAAGTATCTGGATTCACAGGTTTGGCTACGCCCATGGCTAAACCACTGCACACCCCCAAAATATATACACATGCTGTATTCCCTCACTTTGCTATATTTTCCCTCACTGGATTCTTCATTTATATAAATACTGATGGCATACCCTGATCATCCAGTTTCTGCCACTCCCTTCACCCAGTTCTCTACTAAGAATCTGTGCTCCAGTGGGGGACAGGCATTCAAGTGCTGGATCCCCCTGTGTCTGCTGGGACAGGGTTCACTGCCTGCACTGCAGAACTGGAAAGCCTCTGTCACCCTGAACATGCCAAGTGTACCCACCTGCCTGAAAGGGGTGGGATTCATGGCTTTAGAACTGGAATAGGAAAAGTTTTTTGTTTTTACCCAGACCATTTAGGAAAAGATTTAAGTAAAGAGCTGGCCAGGCACAGTGGCTCACACCTGCAATCCCAACACTTTGGGAGGCCAAAGCAAGAGGATCACTTGAGCCCAGGAGTTGGAGACCAGCCTGGGCAACATAAGGAGACAATATCCCTACAAAAAGAAATTTTTTTTTAGCTAGCCAGGCATGGTGGTGCATACCTATGATCCCAGCTAGGGAGGCTTGAGCCTGGGAGGTTGAAGCTGAAGCCAGCCTTGATTGCACCACTGTTATCTAGCCTGGATGATGGAGCAAGACCCTGTCTCAAAAAAACAAACAACAAAAAAGATTTAAGCAAAGACTCGTGGTTCAAATTTTGGCCCTTGTGTCTCAAATGAGTGAGGTTTGAGTGAAATATATATATATATATATATTTTTTTTTTTTTTTGAGATAGGGTCTCACTTTGTCACCAAGGCTGGAGTGCAGTAGCATGATCTCAGCTCACTGCACCCTCTGCCTCCCAAGCTCAAGCAGTCATCCCACCTCAGCCTCCCAAGTAGCTGGGATGACAGGTGTGCACCACCACACCCAGCTAGTTTTTTGTGCTTTTGGTAGAGACGAGGTTTCACCACGTTGCTCGGCTGGTCTCGAACTCCTGAGCTCAGGCGATCCACCCACCTTGTCCTCCCTAAGTGCTGGGATTACAGGTGTGAGCTGCCACCCCCGGCCTGAAATATATTTTTAATGGGAGATTTCAGTTCATCTCTCCACCCCAAAAAATCTAGATTTCTGTTGTTTCTTTACCAAGTGGTCCAGTAACCGGGCTCTGTTTCACATGGCAGCATTCAGCTGCAGATGCCACTCTAGGTGGGACATGCCCTCTCCAGAGGGGCCTGGGGCAAGGCAGGTGAGGGACCCAGGTGCTAAATGCCTGTGGTCTTGCTCTCAGAGCCATGCAACACATCGTGGGCTTTTGCACCTCCAGGAGAGAATGCCTCCTACAAGTTCACACAGCGGCCTCCCTCGAGGCCCAGCTCTGCTCTCCAGTGTCTTGCCTGTTTAACTCCCTTGTGACTGCAGCCTGCCTGGCCCCTGTGGGCACGGACAAAGCTGAATGAGCGACTCAGGCTCCTGCAAGCCAGAAGTCAATGGTGGCCCCTGGCACACACATGCTCCTCTTGTCACAACAGCAGATACAGTAACTCAGAAAAGCTCATTCTGCAAACTTCCTGCTTTCCTTCACTGCTGCTTAAATGTAATGTTTATATTATAGCAATTAAAAACAACTTCATTATCCAGTGGGAGAGCAATTCTGTGCCCCTTTACAGCATTCCGAGTCTTCCCCATATGGCTCAAATACGCCTCAAACAAGAAACCAGTTGCTAGGAGACCAGCAGGCAAACTTCAAGAGACGGGTGGTTTCTGCCTTTTCTCTCTGAACTTGTCTATCCAATCCCAGCCCAGGCCAGCCTATCAGTACATTTAGAAAAAAGAAAAATAGAAAACACACACACCGCCCCCCTTCCATAACTTCAAAGGAGACTTTGCATGTGTTATTAGGGAAATCACAAAAGTGGTTTTGAACACAGAATAAAATATGATGACAACGTTTAAACTTGTACCCGTTAACTCTGCTGTCTGGCTTCTTTAGGACACCAGCATGATGTGCTGGTAGAGAAACTTGTATGATGTTGCAAGGGCTTTTTTCCTTTTTCATTTCATGTTCCTTCTTCTGGAAATATGAGGGTGGTAGGTTGGACCACAGAAAGAAACCTAAAAAAAAAATTAAAGAACCAAAAATTATTCTATACTAAATTTGCAATGTAAAGCATCAACTTGGTTGGTCAGATAGCCTGGATCTTTTAAAAGATATGGAAATTCAATTAAATAATAAAAACATTAAAATATTCACAAAGAAAATATGCAACACCAATAAGAGATTATAAAATGTCATGTGCCACAAGCGTGTCTAATTTGTTCTTTTAGTGGCAGGCAGTAAACAGGATGTTGAGAAATTTAGATTCGGTCTCTAAGTTGACAGAAGTCCCTTAGCATGGCACCGTTGTGAACAGGAACCCCGCCAGCATCCTGGGCTAAGGATACTGTGATCTTTTCAGCATTTCCTGAAGTTTTCTGTCTGGAATAGGCTGACCCTGGTATTATCCTGGGACCTCTTCTTTATGTCTGAAATAGCCAGAAAGACTGAAGGCTCAGTCCAGCTTGTGAAGACCAAAATGCTTACTATTTAGCCCTCTATATAAACACCTCTGCTTTAAATCAACACCCAAAGTTGAGATGTTTTTTAGTTCTTCACTTAAAAATATTTTTTACAATATTTGTAAAACCAATTAAATACCTTCACTATTTTCAATGCCCTTGTTTTCTTCTGGTAGTTCAGTGATGTATACATAATACATGTTAGTGATTCAATGTGTCTTTTATCTCTAGAATGATCTAGTTGATTTGGATATATTATATGCATGATTTCTTTTCTCACTTTATTACTCATAACTAACAATCTTGTTCTGAATTCTCCATTCTGGAAAGGGACTATTTCTTTAATTTTCAGCCTGTTTCAGCCATTTTGGCATCAAATTTCAAAATTATTTCTAGTAAGTTTTAAGATTATTCCTTGTTTTCTGTAAATATTCTGTAAATAATCTGTGGTTATCATCAAAAACTTCACTTACTTAGCTAAACATTGAACACATAATATTATTTCAGGCCTTCACACCTATTTCCTTGTCTTTGTTGAAACCTTTGACCTTGGCTGTTTATCAAGTCGTCCTTTGTCAGTTTAGTAATGGTGTGAGCGCTTTTTTGATATGCAAGCCTGCTCACTTTTATTAGTGTTTCCACTTGTTAAAAATGTATGCAGTCAGCTGGGCGCAGTGGTTGACGCCTGTAATCCCAGCACTTTGGGAGGCCGAGGTGTGCGGATCACAAGGTAAGGAGTTCAAGATCATCCTGGCTAACATGGTGAAACCCGGTCTCTACTAAAAATACAAAAAAAAAAAAAAAAAAAAAAGCTGGGCGTGGTGGCGGGCACCTGTAATCCCAGCTACTCGGGAGGCTAAGGCAGGAGAATCACTTGAACCCGGGAAGTGGAGGTTGCAGTGAGTTGAGATCGCGCCACTGCACTCCAGCCTGGGCGACAAAGCGAGACTCTGCCTCAAAAAAAAAAAAAAAAAAAAAAAAAGCATGCAGTCCATTTCTCTGAAGATTTTCTTTCTTTTCTCTTTTCAATCTTTTTTATTTTCAGAGCTCCACTGCCATATTTTCTATTTTTATTATTTTGACTTATTCACATATTATCCAGGACCTAAAAAAATTCAATGCAACTGTATTCTGAATGAATATAATTTTAAAATGTACTAATCAAAAATATGAATTGCCATAAATGTAAAAATTAAAACATTAAAATTATGTTTTCAAAAAATTTTTTCTCTCAAGTAGTCACACATTTTACTTTATTTTTTTTAGATGGAGTCTTGCTCTCTCCCCCAGGCTGGAGTACAGTGGCGTGATCTTGACTCACTGCAACCTCCACCTCCCGGGTTAAAGCGATTCTCCCAACTCAGTCTTCAAAGGAGCTGAGATTACAGGCATGCGCCACCACACCCAGCTAATTTTTGTATTTTTAGTAGAGATGAGGTTTCACCATGTTGGCCAGGCTGGTCTCGAACTCCTAATCTCAAATGATCCACCCACTTGGGCCTCCCAAAGTGCTGGGATTATAGGTGTGAGTCACTGTGCCCAGCCACACGTTTTAAATTAAAAGACAGACCTGGCAAGGTGGCTCATATCTGTACTCCCAGCACTTTGGGAGGCCAAGGTGGGAGGATCACTTGAGTCCAGGAGTTCAAGACCAGCCTAGACAACATGGTGAGACCCTGCCTCTATTATTTAAAATAAAAAAAATTCAAAAGATTTTTTAATGAAAATAAAAGACGAAATTTAAATAACAAAGTAAATCAAGCTTTTTTAAAAGCTGAAATTTTTATTTGATATTTTGAATTTAGATTAAATCTTAAACATTTTTATAAAAATAGCACTATTTAAATTCTACTGGTCATTTTCTATAGAGTTAACAATATAAAGAATCGACATTTCGCTTCAAACATGTTACCTCTAGCCTTTACATACACACATTTAAGAGGAATACGTATTGTTTAATATCACAAAGCGCCCTTCAGCCACCATGCGTACCTGTTGTGAATATCAAAGAACTGAAACCATGAATTAGAACACAAAGAGAAGCAAGAGAAAGGACTCAGCACTATTGAGAAGCAACACTTTGTTGTTGGAAGAAAGTATTTGACAAGTGAATTAATCTGTCTTCCCTCCGCCCTAGGCACTTCTAATACTTAAATCCTTTCCACGGTTCTGAGCAGAAGAGCCTCTAAACTTTCAAGCCGCTCTGGGAGCCTCTAAACTTTCAAGCCGCTCTGTCACAGCCACCTCTTGTTTGGAAGACACAGGGTGAAAGACAAGAAAGGCAATTTCAGGCCAGGCTTTGTGGCCCATGCCTGTAATCCCAGCACTTTGGGAGGCCAAGGCAGTCGGATCTCTTAAGACCAGGAGTTCAATACCAGCTTGGCCAACATGATGAAACCCCATTTCTACTAAAAATACAAAAGTTAGCCAGGTGTGGTAGCACACGCCTGTAGTCCCAGCTACTTGTGGGGCTGAGGCAGGAGGATCGATTGAGCCCAGGAATTCGAGGCTGCAGGGAATCTTGATTGTGCCACTGCACTCCAGCCCGGGTAACAGAGTGAGACCCTTTCTCTCAAAAATGGGGGGGAAAAAAAGGCAATTTCTCTGAGGCCTGAACAGTGTTCCTGAGGACAGCATCTGTTTAGGGTTACAGGTGACCCTGTGCCAGCTCTAGGGGCCACATCTGAGTGACAGAAGCGCTAGGCATTCTTTCACACATTGTGCCCCCTGGGGATATGCAGGTCCCATAAGACGGATACGGTGCCCCTCTTGTCCAGGTTTAAGGGTGGCACTGTGAGGGTCCATTTCTCTGGGATGAGCCTGCCTAGGGCTGGGCTCAGGAGGCAGGAAGACTAGAATGGAATGTGAGAGCTTCCCACGCTCAGAAAGGGGACTGGTGTCTCCAGCTTCTGAGCAGTCCCAGCGATGTGGCAGGGCCTCAGGGGAATAACCGCTTGAACTCAGCAGGGGAGGCGGGCCCAGCCTGTGCAGTGACCTCCGCGCCCTGGCTCAACAGGAGGGCATTGAGGACCAGGGGGGTGAGGACGAGGGGTCTGTAAACCAGCCAATGGCAACCAGAAACCAGAGGCCTCTCCTGCCCGCACCCCGGGACCTTGATAGGACCCCGAGAGGGAAGGAGAGAGCCTCTGTCATGAAAAGAATTGTATTCCAGCCTCGCCAGATTAGATTTGACTTGAAGCAGGAAGAAAGAAATGTGACATTTCTCACCTCATTTTGTTCAATAAAATCAGAATCCACCACGGAAGTAAATTTGTTTGAGTCGTGGCACGTTTCTCCAGCTCTTCTCTCCTCCACCCCTGGAAGCGAGGGGAGCCCACGGTCTGGGGAAGGGTGGACGTCGGGGCCTTCCTTACCGGACAGCACTGCCGCTTCTGCAATCTGCCTTCCTCCTTCTGCGGACTGTCCCTGCCGGAGGCCCCAGCGGCCTGGCCTCGCATCAGATCGCCTGAGGGCCTCTCAGGTGTTGGCAGAGGGAGGTCATCTGGGTGGGAGAAGTTTTGCCATCAGCCTGAGGAGAGGACAGTGGGGATTCTGGGCAGAAAACAATGCGAACCATCAACAGAATATATATATATATATATATATATTTTTTTTTTTTTTTTTTTTTTTTTTTTTTTTGAGACGGAGTCTCACTTTGTCATCCAGGCTAGAGTGCAGTGGCGCAATCTCGGCTCACTGCAACCTCCACCTTCTGGGTTCAAACAATTCTCCTGCCTCAACCTCCCGGGTAGCTAGGATTACAGGCGCCCACCACCACGCCAGGCTAATTTTTGTATTTTAGTAGAGAGAGAGTTTCGCCATGTTGGCCAGGCTGGTCTTGAACTCCTGACCTCAAGTGATTCACCCGCCTCGGCCTCCAAAGTGCTGGGATTACAAGCATGAGGCACCGCGCCCAGCAACAGAAGTTCTTTTTCCTCCGTCTGGCCTTCCAGGTTCAAGCAAAGCCAGTGTCATTTGCCCAGGCCTCTCAGGATCCCTTTTGCTTCCAGAGACTCCCTCTTTACTCCCCACGCCGGGTACCCAGAAAAGTCCTTGAAAGAAATTGTTCTCCTCCCCAGGGGTGGGGGGTAACACTTGGCCAATGAATGGTTACTCCCAACCTTACCCATGAGCTCAGACACTGACAAGGCTGCAGGTCCTGCTCAAATCGAAATAGGAGCTATCAAATCCCGGGAGGGCCCCTGGCTCTGAGCCCAGTCTTCTTGCCTTCACTATTTCTCCTGGCACAGAATCAGCCGGGAAACGCGCTCTTTCACTTGAACGCAAGTGAGGACTCGGACAGCAGAGGGAGCCAGCAGCCCGCGGTTGGCGCTGAGGCCCGGCTTCTGAAATCCCATCTGTTCCCAGAGCTTGTTGGCGCCCCCCGTGCAAGTTGGGGCACACAGAAAATACAAGTTTTCTTAAATGAATGCCTCCCAAGGGATCAGAAACAGGGCCCGGTAGGGTTTTCTTACAAATTCGTAACCCGCGTGGCTCTCCCGTGCCAATTAAATAATCAGAAGGAAATACCGCGTTTGTCTATTAAAGCCTGGTGTTGTTTCTCAGAGACTCACGGTGTAATATCAGAGGGAATTTACCTTCTATTGGGATTCTTTTGCCATTAACAATTCTTCCTCTCCGTGGGAACTTGCATGTCGCCTCTTCCCCTCGGCCCTCAGAACGGTTACTCTGTGGGCATGCAGGAAAAGGTATGGGGGTCTCTGTGCTGAGCGCCCCAAGTGCCTCGTCTATAGGCAGACATTTTGATAAGCTAATCAGCTCTTTAACCAACTATCTGATAATATCTGATTTTTAAAAAGGCTTTCATAAAGTACTTTGTGCTACAGTAATATTTCCAAAGAGGAGCTGAACCCATTTATTGCAATGAACTAACATTTCGAATGCAATGCTGCTTTTCACCCAGCAACCCACGGCCAAGCCAGGCTTTCTTATTCCTGTTCTTCCGCCGAGGAGTCAGAATTATTTGCACCTCCTGCTCGTGTTCTCCACAGATTTCGTGGGGGCAGGTGCTGTGGGTTTCTGGAGATGAGCACTAACAACTGTGCCACTCGGGACTTTGAGGAACGCCCAGTCTCCCACCAGCGTTCTCCACGGGGGTATCTGGTTAGTTTTCAAGGCCCCGTGCAGCCCCCACACCTATTTTCTCTGTGGCACCGCGGAGGTCTCAGCCGCACAACTTTCAACTGGACGCCAGGAGTCTCCACAGAAGAACGTTGATCACTCATGACGTGGGGCGGAGAGATCCACACTGCTGAAGTTTATCAGAGGAGCCAAAGTCTGCCTTTATCTCACTCAGATACTACAGGATGCCTGGGGCTGAAGGATCAGGGAGGGGCAGCGGGGCCAGGAGGGAACCTGGAAGAAGTGAGAGTAGGGGCTCTGGATTAAGCCTGGATTCATAACAGGTGGAATGACACTTCTCAAGGAGGCCTGTTTTGTTTTCAAAAGATGGGGTCTCTCTGTGTTGCCCAGGCTAGCACAGGGCTGCAATCACAGCTCACTGCAGCTTTGACCTCCTGGGCTTAAGGGATCCTCCCCCTTCAGCCTCCCAAGTAGCTGGGACTATGGGACTATCGGTGGGAGCCACTACACCTTGCTAGTTGTTGTTTCTTCCCCCAACCCCCCAACTCACCCCATCCCATAGAGACTGGGGTCTCATTTTGTTGTCCAGGCTGGTCTTGAACTCCTGGCTTCAAGCAATCCACCCTCCTCAGCCTCCCGAAGTGTTGGGATTACAGGCATGAACTACCACACCTGGCCAAGGAGGCTTGTTTAAAATGATGCATCGAGGCCAGGTCATGCCCATAATCCCAACATTTTGGAAGGCCGAGGTGGGCGGATTGCTTAAGCTCAAGAGTTAGAGACCAGCCTGGGCAACATGGCAAAACCCCATCTCTACATTAGCCAGTTGTGGTGGTTAGCACCTCCCAGCTACTCAGGAGGCTGAGGTGGGAGGATCACTTCAGCCCAGGAGGTCAAGGCTGCAGTGAGCCAAGATTAGCACCACTGCACTCCAGCCTGGGTGACAGTGAGACCCTGTCTCAAAATAAATAAAATGATGCATCCTGGATGGTGGTGGCCACAGAGCCTGACCTCAGCCAGTCAGTGTTGTTATCGGGGTCCTCTCAGAGGCGTATGACTCACATTTAGGTCCAATAGCACACTTTGTGATAAATGACAGCATCAGCATTGTTCAAACTACTCAACAGACTGAAACAGTCGGTCAAATCTGTAAGATGAGATTTAACTGAGATACATGTCTTCTTCCCTTTCCATTTTGAATGGAGAAGAAATAACCCCAAAACACCACAGGTGAAAACACCTTAGGTGTTGGGATCGCCTCTGAGCTCATGTGACACAGGACGCCAAAAAAATGGGGTAATCATAGGCTGCGTGCATCCTAAGGATATTGGATCCAGAGTTGGAGGGCCAGTACCAGTGCCGGAATGCCGTGCTCATTTCTGCCTGTCTTTGAAAGGAGCCCAGGAGGGTGGGAGACTGAGACCAAGGCAGGGAGCAGCAGTGGGAAGCCCAAGATGCTTGGTCCAGGAGAAGAGGCTGGGAGAGGGACAGGATAAGGCAGCCACCTCCAAACAGGGAAGGGCAGCCTCAGGAAAGGGGAAGGGAACCAGACCCTATAGGCTGGGAGCCGCATTGGCCCAGGGCATTGGAATCCAGCAGACCTGTGTTCAAATCCAGCCAAGTGGGTGAGCAATCTCCTTAGCCCTTCTGAGCCGCAGCTTCCTCAACCAAGGGATAATGGGACAATTGAGCTCCCAGAGCCACTTAAGGACAGGATGACAGCCGTGAAGTGCTCAGGAAAGTGCCAGAAGAATGGGAAGTGCTTCAGAAAGTGTACCTTTTGTTACTATCTGGTGGAAATTAGATGGAGGCAGATTTTGGTTTAGTGTAACAGAACCTTGCAACTCTTGGAGCTGCCTTACTGCAGAGTGCAATATGGGCAGGATACGAATATTCAGGTGGTCACAATACTGAAAACTCAATGCTTTTGTGTACTTTGCTGCCTACCTGGAATGATTACAAGTATTTCCTATTGCCTCAAAGGAGAGTTGACAATTACGCTCTCCCTGCCTTTGAGGAAAGGACTATGCTTGGCCCCTATCTGATTACCCCATGTGGACCCCTTCCCACCATCGCACTGCAGAACAGCCAATCAGAGGGGAGGGGTGGGAGGCCCACAGCTGGACCAGAGGAGGCTGTCCCTAACCTGGAGCAGTGGTTAATGTCACCCCCATTAAGAGAGGCTCAGCCTTCTGATAGCACAGAAGCTGTGGAAGCAGAGACTGGCTAGACAGGGCTGGGAAGTAGAGAAGATTCAAGTATGAGGGGAGGGGGATGTCACTTCCCCCTTTGAACAGCATCTTTCTTAGAGCATCACAGTGATGCGAGAGACGTTCACTGCAGCTCATGGATTGTGGTTGTGTCTTTTACCTCCAGCTGAGGGCTTTTCTTGATTCTACTTCCTGCTGCACCCTATGGCCAGTTCTCTGTCAAGTTGAGGATTTGGGCTCAGCCAGCAGGGCATGTAGCTGAGCACAGGAGGGAGATGTTGAGGGGTTGAAGCTGACAGGTCTCCCAAGGCTGAGCTCACACCCAGACTCAAGGTGCAGAAGGCAGGGCAGCCAGTCTGCCTCCCAGTACCTTTAGGTGACCAGGCAGAGAGTGTCATGGCCTTGCAAACGTGAATCCTGGCACATCACTTCCCTGGCAACAGAAGTAATAAATTGGCTGTCACTGGTGCTACAGAGGAGGAAGCTCGAGAACGTAGCTGACTCCCAGACTCACGCTGCGCTGGCTGGGGCTTCCTCGTACTGCCTCACACTAGCTGCCTCCTGACTGCCTTTTGTACTCTTGTCCTTCTGCTAGACCTTACATGGTCTTCTGGAGGTGGTAAGGGCTGCCCCAAATATATAGCAAACCTTGCATTCTTAGGAATGAAGTGCCGGCATAGAGAGCTGCTCTTTCTTGGTCCTTAGCTTGACTGAGCCAGGTGAGCCTGGAGGTCACACAGCATCAGACCCTCTTGGAACCTGCGACAATTGTCAGCCTTTGCCACAGGGTTTCTGGACTGAGATTCTTGGTCTTAGTGGAAAGAGGGGCTGGGGTGAAAGTTGATGTCCTCTTCCTCTGCCAGTCTCTTCTGATGGCAAACCATGGTACTTAGATAAAGCCAATGAGAAAACCAGGACAGTGAGAGGAGTGGGGAACAGGAGGGCCTCACTGTCCAGTACAGATGCTCCAAAGGCCTGCCCTGTTCCCAAGATTACCTGAGGAATGGGGTAATTTCCCTCAGGTGAGATTAGTATTCGACTGGGTTTTTTATAACTCTAGATGGAAATTCTGGTATTCTGATCCTGATAGAGGAGTGAGGAGTCTGAAAGGAGAATGGGGTTGACTGTAGTAGAGACAGAGGAGAGAGGCTGACTGTGGCAGATGAGAGGTGGTATGAACTCTTTGACAAGCCCCTTCCTGAGGGAGGGGGCCTACTTCCCCTTTCTTTGACTCTGGCCTTGACAAAGTATGAGGAAGCAACACCCTGACATTTCTGGAATGAGCTTTTAAGAAGGCTGGCAACTTCTGACTGGGCATGGTGGCTCACGTCTGTAATCCCAGCACTTTGGGAGGCCAAAGTAGGTGGATCATTTGAGGTCAGGAGTTCAAGACCAGCCTGGCCAACATATTGAAACCCCATCTCTACTAAAAATACAAAAATTAGCCAGGTGATAGTGGCGTGTGCCTGTAATCCCTGCTACTTGGGAGACTGAGGCAGGAGAACTGCTTGAGCCTGGGAGGCGGAGGTTGTGGTGAGCTGAGATCACACCACTACAAGACTGGCAACTTCTACTTTGGGCTCTTGGAGCCCTGAGCACCATGTTGAAAGTCCAACAACCCTGCCAGAGAGAGCACATGCAGGCTTTGAGACTACATGGAGAGGGAAAGGGGCCCAGCTGAGGCCAGCCTTCTCTTCCACTGTCCCCACTGAGGTGTCAAGATTGTGAGTGAAGCCACCTTGGGCTCTCCCAGCCACCTCAGCTGCCAGCTGAATACCTCTGAGTGACCCCAGTGAATGCCATATGGAGCAGAAGAATCACCCAGCTGAGCCCTGCCCAAATTCCCAACTTGTGAGATAGTAGATAAGAACATGCTTGTTTTAAGCAACTAATTATGAAGTAGTTTAAGTGGCTATAGATAACCAGAACACTGGCTAAAGGAAGAGGTCATGACCAGGAGCACTGACTCCCATGTGCCTCTCTGTGGACCCTTGGCAGGCAGTCAGGAGGCATTTGGGCTTTTGCTGGGGTTTACACTTGGGATCTGGGCTTGTTTTGTTCTTCTTAACCTGTTGCTTTAGCAAGCGGACTGCAAGGACCTTGGGCACAGTTTTTTGACAGATGGGCTTCAAGGTATAAACTGGAAATCTCTTCTTTGTCTTTAAATTGCTGAAAACAGGGACCAACCTTGAAATCCATGCCTCCTACCTGCTCAAGGATAATGATACAGAACCAGGAGCAGAGGGTATTACAGCAACATCAGTAATGAGATCTGATTAGACCTGAGTGTAAAATTAACATTGTTGCAGTTTGTCCTAAGGAGGGAAGAGTGTTATATACAATATTTAGAAGTTGGTTTTGAAACAAAGATTTTAATTGGCTTCCACTAAGCAAATGCTTCTTAGTTTAAAAAAAGGCAAACACAGGTGTAGTGTGGGATGAGGCTAAGAACTATCAGCCACTGAGTAAATGACTGCTCCAAAGGTCCCTCTGTCCTTCTCTCATGAAAGCACCATTCTGGCCAGACATTCCTCACCTATTGAGGAGTGGCAAAGCATCCACAAATCTGAAGCCCGACAACACCCTCACCTACCATAACTTAACATGCTGCTCCCTGGCTCAGAAGAGCTGGCCAAGGGTGTTGGAAAGCTTAGGACAGAGTTTCCTTGAAGAGTAATTCACTGCCCACCCAAGTCGTGCATACTAGGGTCACTTATTAAAATGAAGGCTCTATGGTTCCAGCTTGGATCTATTAATACTGAATCTCTGAGCCAGGAGTCCAGAAATAGGAATTTAACAACTTCTCTAGGTGATACTGATGCTTAAAACAATAACTCAGACTTATTCTTAAGTCTGAGAACCACTGTTTGAGTTTCTCAAAGCCTCTTTTACCTTCATATTTGCCTGGAATTTGATAGGAAGCTATCTCCTTGAATTGAAATTCATAGAGGGAACCTCTATATTAAATAAGAGAGAATGTTGAAGCACTCTTTTTTTTTTTGAGATGGAGTCTCACTCTGTCGCCCAGGCTGGAGTGCAGTGGTGCTATCTTGGCACCGCAACCTCTGCTCCCAGGTTTTCTTCTTCAGCCTCCCAAGTAGCTGGGATTGCAGGTGTCCGCCACCAAGCCCAGCTAATTTATATATTTTTAGTAGAGGTGGAGTTTCACCATGTTGGCCAGGCTGGACTCAAACTCCTGACCTCAAGTGATCTGCCTGCCTTGGCCTCCCAAAGTGCTGGGATTACAGGCATGAGCCACCATGCCTGGCCAAGAGAGAATGTTGAAGCATTTTAAAGGCCCCTCTCCTCTAAGAGCCTCCCAGGAGAGGTTGTTTCCTCTGAGTCCTCTGGCCTTAAGGTACACTTTTGTTGTCTTTCCTGTTCCCTAACCCCTACCCCATTTACAACCCTGTGCCAATGATGCTGCTATCTAGATCTCTTAGGCAAAGCTCCATGCAACCAGGCCATGCAGGGGACTCATAGGTTGAGACCAGTAAGACTGAGAAAATACAGATTAAATATTGGTTCTAGAATCAGAGGGCTGTGTTTGAATCCCAGCTCTGCCATTCACCAGCTATTTTACTGCAAACAAATTATTTAACCTCTCTAGGACTCTGTTGATTGTTCTGTAAAATGGGGACATTAATAGCACCCATCTCACAGGGCTATTGTGAGGACTCAAAGGGATAATGCACACAAAGTGACCATCTCCTTAATACATGTTAGATATGATTATATTATGGTGGAAAAGGGGCTGGAAGCCATGATAAATGAGGAAAAGTAGAGGAAATAGAGAATTTTTATCCTGGGGAAGACATAACATTGGGAAGACCTGACATTTTCTAAAAAATTAGTGGTTATAATCTGGGAAGAGAAACATATTTGTTTGTATAATTGAAGTGATAGGACTGGAAGTAGTTGTAAAAATTAAAGGGAGGTCGGGCGTGGTGGCTTACACCTGTAATCTCAGCACTTTGGGAGGCCAGGGCAGGAGGATGGCTTGAGCCCAGGAGTTCAAGGTCACAGTGAACCATGATCAAACCATTGTACTCCAGCCTGGGCCACAGAGAGACCCTGTCTCAAATACAAACACTAAAGGAAAATGGATTTCTCCTGAATAAAAGGAAGGACTTAAAAGAGAAGTTGAAAGATCAAGTGTGCAGCCTCAAGAAGTAGAGAGTTCCCCATCACTGGTGTAACCAAAGACAGGTGGCTGAACATGTGGCGGGACAGTGAAGCGGAGCTTGGAACCTGGGCTGGGAGATGGAATAAATAAACTTTAAAGATCCTTTCCATCTTGATTCTGTGATTCGTGATTCTAAGTTTATTTAAAGACAGCAAGTGTCCACTAAAAAAAAGGTGAAGAGATAGGTTCTTTGCGAAGTGATTCTTAAAGCTGGTTTTTACTTCAAGCTCAGGACACCACCCAATCACCATTGATCAACTACCTTGGAGACAAAATCTGTTTCCTATAACTTGCATTCACTGGTCCCTATTTTGCGTCTTGGGCCACAAAGATCAAGGCCAGTTTGTCTTTTTTTTTTTTTTTTTTCTGAGATGGAGTCTCACTCTGTCGCCTAGGCTGGAGTGCAGTGGCACCATCTCAGCTCACTGCAACCTCTGCCTCCCGTGTTCAAGCAATTCTCTGCCTCAGCCTCCTGAGTAGCTCGGATTACAGTTGCCCACCACTGTGCCCAGCTAATTTTTTTGGTATTTTTTAGTAGAGATGGGGTTTCACCATCTTGGCCAGGCTGGTCTTGAACTCCTGACCTTGTGATCTGCCCGCCTCAGTTTCCGAAAGTGCTGGAATTACAGGTGTGAGCCACCATGCCCGGCCGCCAGTTTGTCTTTCACACCAAGGTTTTTCAAATCCTTAGTGAGCAGTGAGTCCACACCCCTGCTCTCCAACATGCACCAGGTCTTGTCTTTCTTTAAGTAGAATTGCTTGTTGGCAGTGCCTGTCAAGGAAGTCCTCACTCCCACTCCAGCTAGCATTGTTTATATTAAGCTAGGCAGCATTTATGGCACATGTTTTAATAGGCATAGCCTCATTAATTTGAAATGTACCTACATTGGGATGAGTTTATCTTTGTACTAACTAAAAAAAAAAAAAAAAGAGTTTGCTAAGCATATTTATTGTCTTAAGATTACAGAGCAATATTTAAGCTTCTTATGAGAAGTAACTGTTTCAAATACCCTTAAGCTCGTTAAAAAAATTACTAGGTCACTTACAAATCCATCCTACCTTTTCACTAAGACAAGTGACTAAAGGACCACCTCCTGGCAACTTTATTAGTAATTTATTGTTTGCTCTTTGAATTGGCATAAAACTCCCTTCTTAAATGTATTTCACTCCCAGGAACACAGGGTAGGTGAGGGTGGGTGGGCCTATGATGGGGGTGTTGTTTGGGGAAGGAAATGGCTTCCTTGGTTTTGGTGATGGGATTCAGAGGACGTCAACTCAAATGCCTTCTTACCAGGCAAGTTACCTAGATGTGTGCAGTGAGCTGGGAGCACTAAAGGCAATATGGAGTGGGAGCATCAGTGGCAAACTGGAGAAACCATCCCCTCCCAAGCAGTTTATACTTTTGCAAAAGAGTTGGATTTTATTGGCAGATAGCCATTTTGTGATGCTTTTCTTGAACGCTGAATTACAGTCTTGCACAGGAGATATGACTGGGTGAGCTTATTAGAGATTCAGGGGTGCACTACCAAGATCTAATGTATACGGAGTTCGAGCCACTTAAAAGGACTTGGCACTTTGGCTAAGAAAAATGAATCATAGATGCATCAACAGAACACATGATGAGATCTTTGAAGGAATACACTTACATAAAGATAGCGAGTAAGGTACCCAGAGCTTAGGGTATTTTGTCTAGGAGATCATTCAGGTTGAAAATGGGTCATGAGAGATACAAATGGAAGGATAAAATGAGCTGCATGTGTTTAAAGGTGGGGCTGTGCCTGGCAGAGGAGCTGATTAAAAGGCGTAATAAGATGCGCTAATTTAGAGTAAGTAATGGAAGGAACTTTGGGAGACGCCTGTTCACAGGACTGAAGGCAAGTGGGACTAAAAGGGTATAATGAGAGGTGTAATGAGAGAAGGGAAGGTGGAATGCTCTCTTGGGTCTCAGGTGTGATGACTCAGACACACAGAGGCAAGACAGAAGGAGAGAGGTGTCTGATTTGAAAGGGTGGAGGACCGGAAGGGCATAATCTGACAAGGTGCAAGGGAGCACAATGCTGGCAGGCCCAGGAGAGGAGGGGGATCCGCAGAGAGGAGCAATAGAGTGGGCCAGGTACTAGGAATGAAAACCCCAAGGTGATAATTATCTCCTCCGAAAAGACAGCCGTGTCTTGGAGTGTTTGAGCCACAGTTTTTGTAAAGGATACAGAGGAGCCGCAACTCCTTCCTTCTGTCTTTTCTTTGGACAACAGCAGAGAAAACAGGCTACTGTGCAGCATGGGCCCTAAAGTAAAGATTTCTGAACCATGTGGGACAGGGATGAGGGCAGTTGTGAAACGTGCTTTTCTTGTAACTTTGAGGTTTTATAGGATCTTGGAGACTGGGTGAATAGGCTGGGCTGGTGGTGGAAGTCAGTGACTTGAATTTAACATTCTCAGCCTGGAACCAAGTCTCCCCATCTCTGTCCCCCGCCAACCCCACCTCACCCCACATCCCCTGTGGCTACAACACTGCGGTCCTGGCTCTGGGGCTCTGCACCTGCCACCCCAGGCCCTGCTTTCCTCAGCAGCTCTGCCGTCCCAAGTTGTCATCCGCTCTGAGAGCGCCAAGGTCACCCCCTTGCTAACCTGGTACCTAGTCTCATATAATTAATGGTGGTAAAGAAATTCTAGCTCCATCTAGGTAACACATGAATTTAAAATAGTCAAGTTTCATGCACAGGGGGCTCTGAATCACCATTTTAGTAAAAAAGGAAAATAAAGTTCTTTTATCTAACTGAATTTTCGAGTTACAATTTAAGCCTGTTTCCCTCTGCAAGGTAGTCTGTGGACGGTTAACTTGTCAACATAATACTCAGTTATCTGGACATGGTATACCTCATACCTTAGTTTCTATTTCTTTTAATGCTGGTGCCTATGGCTATTCCCGTCAACCCTATTCTTCTAAAGCATAACCTGGGAACTTGTAGAAAATTTAAATATTTTCTACTTAATACCTGCACAATCACTGATCCTGAGGGTGCAGCCACGTGACCTGTGTTTTGACAAACTCTCCAGGTGATTCGGAGGCAAGCTCAAGTTTGAGTCGCTGTTCTAAAGTTTATAGCAAAGGGTTAAAAGCACAGACCAATATTAAGCAAAGTGGATGAGCTCATTCTGACTCTTCCGTCCCTTAAGCAATTCTACTTAAGGAAAGACATGACCTGGTGCTTGTTGGGGAGTAGGGGTGTAGGGGTATAGACTCACTGCTAAGGATTTGAAAACCTCTGCTATTAATACATCAGGACTCTGTTCTGGAAAAACAACATAAAAGCATGAACGTATCAGAGATGTAGGACAAAGGAAGCCACTCGATGTTTATTCAGTGTGTACGATTTGCCAGTCATTGCCTTTACAGGTCTGGTTCTGTTTAATTCTTAAAACATGAGGCTGTAACTACTTTACCAGATGAGGAAACCATGCTCGGAGATTACATAATTTTCCTAAGAACGCAGATGATAAGTAATGGATGGGATTTAAGCCCCAATTGAAGTCAAATGTCTTTTTCTCAAAAGATGATGCCTATGGAAGGGTCATTAGTGACAAAATTCATACATAGAAAAAGTATCCAGCATTACTGTGGCATCTTTATTCTTTTAAAAATCACACAGGACACAGGTCATATTTAACATTACCCAAGTCTTTTTTTTTTTTTTTTTTTTTGAGACAGGGTCTCTGTCGCCTATGCTGGAGTGCAGTAGGGCTCGCCGCAGCCTCGACCTCCCGGGCTCAATCTATCCTCCCACCTCAGGCAGCTGGGACTACAGGCATGTGCCACCATGCTCAGCTAATTTTATTTTTTGCAGAGATGAGGTCTCACTATGTTGCCCAGGCTAGTCTTGAACTCTTGGGCTCAGGTAATCCTCCTGACTTGGCCTCCCAAAATGTTAGGATTACAGGTGTGAGCCCTCACACCCGGCCAGTCTTCACTGGGTTTCTGACCCATGTGTGCCATCTTGCACTTTAATATCCACTTTGTTTATTGTGGGAAAACAGCACCTCATAGTTACTGAAACATTGTACTGTGAGACTGAAATCTGGGTTCAGATCATCATTTTACATTTAACTAGAGGCAAACAGTGTACGTTTGCTGGGCCTGTTTTCTTTGCCCTTGGACTATCGTTCTTATCCCCACCTAAAGAGTTAGTAACCTAACCCAGCTTATCACCGGCACCAGATCTGGAGCGCAAGCAACTGGCCTTCCCAGTCAGCTCATGGATGAAGATCTTCCATCAATGCAGGCCCAACAGCACCTTCTCCCAGGGGCTCCCAACCCACGTGCCAAGCCCTACAGAAATAACGTATAAGCCCTCCGAACCATGTAGGAATCATGGTCTAAACAGACCTTTTTAGCTTGTTAATTGGAATATTTTGTGGCATCCATTCTTATGCTAGCCCAAGAACTCTGGAATCTGTAGAACTGTTGAACCAAATAAAAGGAAGAAACTCTACTGTCAGCACTCAATTAGCTGCGCCGCTGGAGAGGAACAGTGACGTGGTAGATTAAAAAAAAATTGGTTCGGTTTGACTTTGGAATGCACTGATTTTTTTTTCAGTAGATTAACTTTTCTAATTATATTTTGCACAGCCTAATATTAACAGGCATTTGTATTCCCTGGGCACACAACATCTGACATTGAGAGCTGGGAGATGCAGCCCAAAAATGTGCTGGTCTCAGAGAATAACAATGTTATGAAAAATCCATGCGTGGATAATGAAGGGGAAGCTAATTATGAAGTGCTCTGCAAATATTAAATCATAAGCAGAGAAGGCAAAATAGTAATTCTCTATCGACATGTGGACAGAGTAAAAAAGTTTATTAACATTCTGAGAAGGACAGAAATTTTCAAGAATCATCATTAGTGTTAACAAAGCTTGATGAAAAAATTCGGATGCAAGGAGGGTCAATGAGTTATTGGGTGGTCTTTCAAATAAGCAAACCTCAAGCAATAATACCAAAGTGTTTTAAAAGAGCGTTTAAAATGAATTTTATTCTTTGAATTTTACAAGTAGTCTTTAGAGGCTTCAAACAAGAACTCTGTTGCAAAACTCTAATAAATAGCTTGCCCCAAGTCCCCAAACAAAATGTAAAACAAAATGAGAACTAAACTCAGAAGGATAAGCAAGACTTCAGAATGCTTGGATGTTAGCAATATTTCTCATTTACAAAGAGATATCAGGCAATGTACAATCTCCTTCATACAAGTCAAAGAGAGAAAGAGACAGACAATTGAAATCTTTACAAAGCACTCCGAAATCTTCCTATTTCCATGACAGAAATGTCACCAGAAAAAAAAAAAAATTCCATGGAGAAATCACAATCATGAATGAAACTGTAGCATAAAAATCTGGTAGTGAATGTAGCGGGGAGAAGAGAGGAAAATCCATCCTGTTTCTTTCAGGGATGGAGAGAGGAAGGAATTGAGATTACTTGGGTGAGGGAACTTCCAATCAGATGCCGCTAGAGTGCTGAATGTTCCCTTAGACCAGAGTTGCCACTGAAAGGGCAGAGGGGTCGGTTTAGTGACAGTTATGAAGGCAACAAACAAAGGGGTCTCCTCAGGTCAGTCAACACTGGCCAGCCCCATGTCTCTGTGCTCTACAGCAGCCTTGGAAGAGTGACCCAGGGGCCCAAAGCAGCCTGCATCACAAGACAGGAAAAATAGCACATCAATAATTTCTGCAGCGGAATCCTTTGGATGGCCATGAAAGGATGCAGAAAATGCCGTGCTGAAATTTCACACTGGGACATGCAGATTTCAAAAGCCCATTCTACTATCACAGTCATTGTTCCTAACAAGCAATGATTAAAATTCACAATTAAACATTCACTGTTAGCTTCTCCTAGTTACAAATACTGGTGAAGTCTTGCTCTGGAGAGAAAGATTAATTTAGAGATATGGTCATTTTCAGCAAGCTAAAAAAACCAATTGTGCCACATTTTTATCTTTAAAAATCTTTAAAATGTATACTTTTGACCAAAATGCATTCAAAATGCAGACAGATAAGGTTTTAGTTTGGGGGAATTCTGAAATCAATTAATGTTTGGAGCCAGGAAGCTGTAAGAGAGATTGATTCCAATTTAGTGGGGCTCAATTAAGCCAAACAAAAAAAGAGTCTTGCAGCACAAGTGGGACCATCTTCCTGGGGAAAGGGAGAAGCAGGAAATGACCTCACAATGCAGGACAGAGAAGGGGTGTGGCCTGCAGGCACTGTCAGAGCTGCTCTGGTTTACAGACTTGCTGTTAAATATTTAACTCCGGTCCTGCTGATCTCTGGAGGACAGGTACAGACAGCACTAGCTCATGCACGAGTCATTCAAGGGAGGTAGGCATTTTCTCAAAGCAACTCCCTCTCCAGGCATTTTAGGGAAGAAGGTAAGGAAATATCCCTCTCTACTCCCCAAACAAGTTATAAAAACATTCTTTTTCTAGGAATAATGACATTTGTTAGAATAACAAGGGAAAGCTTGGGTTACCTGAAGTCGATAAGAAAGCTGATGGGAATAGAGGCGGATGGGCCAGGGGGCGCCCTGGTCCAAGGCCCAGTTTCTTCTTAAATACATAACAGATAAAGATATTGTGCAAAAAAATAAAGACATTCACATTTTAGCAGTTAAACTTTTATTTTACTGTTTAAAATTTTTATTTACTTTTTTTTTGTTTTTCTTTTCTACAAAAGGCAGGTGATGATTGTTGATCTGCAACTATTGTGTTGTGCACTCCCCGAAAGGGGGCAGAGTAGGAAGCCGGGGAAGGTGCTCTGAGGATGCTTTCTATGGAGGGAGTAAGGGCTGCAGGACACTCGCTGGAGGGAGTGTCTGGGCCCTTCTCCTGTCCTCCTCAGCCTTCCCTAGCTCATGTCTATGGTGTTGAAGACCCATTCTGTGAACTTCTTCAGCTTGTCCGAGGCGTTCTGGGACTCCTCCTGTAGCCTCAGGTTGTCCTCTCGCAGGTGCTGCACCTCCGCCTGAAGGTGAGCTTTATCTTCTTTTTCCTGGGAGGCAGAGTGAAGTAGAAAAGCTAAGAGGTGTTGGCCCCACCTTGCCCAGCTCTTCTGAGTAGTAGCTATGGACCCGTTTTGATCTTTTGTCCATTTCTATTCTTCGTTCCTCCAAACACCTGTCTAAACGGACTGGTATCAGGTGCTAAGACTCTCTAAGCTCAGGGAGCAGGGCTTCTAGAGAGATTCAACCCTGCAGGATTAGCTGTAAGTAATCCTGGAATGTAAGTACATTAATGCGTATTTTAACATCCTTGTTAGTCAGGATTGTCTTAAATTTTAGACAATTGTGTTGGTGGCTGATGTCTTGATACATAGTCAAGGCCACCCAAAAAACAAAACATTCAGTTCTTTTGGTGCAAAAGCCCCAATAACACCGACTGCATGGGGGTCTGGGCTACTGACACATTACACAAGGAGTGGGGAGGCCGGGAGAGGACCCAGATGGTGCTGGCTGAGGTTCACAGCCTTTCACAAATTATTGAACAGTTTTTCTGTACACCGGACGCCGAACGCCTCCTCGTGCTGTGTGTTCCAGTGGCAACTGAGATCCCTGCAGCCCCAAACACGTGCAGGCACCGGGAAGACACCCACGACTTATTTTACCACGCTACTTAAAAAGGGCTCTCATGGTTCAAGGGCAGTTTGTACAGACTGGACAATTTGCTTTGAGAATACATGTTTACCTTCTTCAAATCTTCCCGAAGCATCTTCAGCATACCTTCCAGCTGGTCCACTTTAGAAGCCAGAGTGGGAGAGGAGTCTTTACTGCTGGGAACAAGAAACAAAAGACCATGTTGGCAGGGGCCTCCATGGCTGGGTTTTTTTTTTTTTTTTTTTACTCTGAGGAGGCTGTATTTATAAAATGGTTTTCAATGTCAAATTACTCAGTATGGCGACCCAATGAGTATTTTTACTTTAAAAAAGAAAATGGTAGTCTTAAAAAAAGGTAATAAAAGCTTGAACTGCAGCCAATCAATAGCTTCCTTTGTTAAAGATGCTGCATCCTCATGACTAAAGAATGAAGCACAATAGTGAAAATGGTCTCTTTGGCAGCACAAGAGGTACTTTCTGGCAGATATAATTGTCAAACAGTAAAATGATTCCCAGGGAGGCTCTGGGATCTCTCTAGTGGGCTTTGACAGAGGAGTTACTCCCCTGTGTGTGGGAAGGAAGCTGGGGAGCTGATGTGATAGGCAGGTCGTCTCTGGTCCCAAGTGTGTGGTCTTAGCTACTCATGCAATTGCAGCTAAGGTATCATGCCTACATCTTAAACCACTGGTCTAAGTATCTTGTTAGCCTAGGCTTAATGTCTTAAATTCTGTCCC
The DNA here is from genome assembly GCF_029281585.2 of Gorilla gorilla gorilla. Taxonomy (NCBI): domain Eukaryota; kingdom Metazoa; phylum Chordata; class Mammalia; order Primates; family Hominidae; genus Gorilla; species Gorilla gorilla. Next base: position 88,617,335 of record NC_073239.2, on the reverse strand, counting down.
AGTCTGATCAAAAAACCATTTTCTTCTCATTTTCTCATGTTTTCTTTTGTTTATGGCATGCTAATCATGCCGTGCTAGTGGAGTACCAAAAGAAGTGTGAGCTGGGGTACGGCAGGCCAGCCAGCGAGCTAGACAGACGGCATGGCTGGGCACGCTCTCACCCCGAGGGTCCTATGGCTGAGGAACTGACAACTTTTCTTGCCACACTCTCCTCTACCTGAGTTCAAGCTGCCAAATTTTCCTGATTCCTAGCCAAGCTATACATCCTCAGGGGCACACCACAGAGAACCCAAAGTCTTCCATCGGGAAAACATGCAAAGCCTCTTCCCAGCACCAATGGGAAAGAGCTAAGTGACTCCGAATTTTCTAGGTCACGGAGTAAAAGGTATTCTTTACTTTAAAAACAAAGGTTCAAGTTACAATTCCTGACCTCAAATGAACTGTGTTGATGTCTTCTGCTAATCCTAAGTCTACAAGAGGCCCCAGAAGGCAAAACCCACCGTGGTGTAGAGTGTGGCAAGGCTGTGGGCTGATGGAGTGACCATGACCTCCAATCTCTAAGGCAGGAAGGCCAATGAAAAGCTGACAGTGAATGGGTTTCAGAAGGGACATGGTCAGCTGCAGTCCATAACTGCATAGTATGGTATGGCAGGCTGGTCCGATTTTGGGTGGGCTGAAGGCCACGGATGTGGTAGAAAAGGGGCGGTGCTGGACAGACACAACAAGGCTGGGGCCGGGCAGCAGTGGTATCCTTCGCAAAGCCACTGCAGCTCATCAGGACTGCAGCAACGCTCAGGAGCATTCTGTCTATTCACCTCCATTTCCATTTGTTCAGTCCACGCTGACCCAAGAAAAGAGCCTGTCATCACCCTCATCTGCTGATTTTTTAATAATCCTTTCACAGGAAAACAGTCTTGGCTCACTCACACTTCTCTTTGTTGGAGGCTCCTTCCTAACGAGGCACATTTGGGGCTTGCTTCTGGGATATGTATTTTTAAAGTTCTCAGCAGTCAGCCTGATTGCTGCTCTCCTCAACCCAGCAGTGCCAGAGGTAAGTGCGGCCTCTCTCCTATACTCATAACAAATGATCCCCTATTCTTGTGCCTTCTCGTTGAGAGCACTTCCTTGCAGACTACAGAGAAGTCCTCAATGGCAAGCCCCAGTTTATCTGTGCCATTTACTTCAATTGCCTTTCCTGTTATTGTCCGTTTCTGACCAAGTTTTACAGATACCTGGAGTTTTAATCACCCTTGAAAGGTTTTTTCCTTTTTCTTAAGACAGAGTTTCGCTGTGTCGCCCAGGCTGGAGTACAGTGGTGCGATCTCGGCTCACTGCAACCTCCGCCTCCTGGGTTCAAGTGATTCTCATGCATTGGCTTCCCGAGTAGCTAGGACTACAGGTGTGCACCACCATGCCCAGATAATTTTTTGTATTTTTAGTAGAGACAGGGTTTCAGCATGTTGCCCTGGCTGGTTTCAAACTCCTGAGCTCAGGCAATCTGCCTGCCTTGGCCTCCCAAAGTGCTGAAATTACAGGCATGAGCCACCACTCCCAGCCTCAAAGGGTTTTAAGGGAAGAGATTTCAAATGAATGAAATTATTCTGCAACAAGAAGTGCTTACTAAATGTTCCATACCTGACTGATGGGATGCTTTAACATACAAAATTTAGCACACATAAATCTAGCAACCTCACCATTTTGAAACTAAGGGGAAAACAGAAAAGTCGGTCTCTGCATAAATAGAAGTTGTAAAGTCCCTGCTCCTGACTGAGAAGCCCTTAGGACCTCAGTTATTGCCTACTTTTCACCTTCATACCATCTTAACCATCCTGGTGATTTAGCTTTCCAACACACAGACGTGAAGCAGCACACTGGGAGCCACTAGGACTCAGCAAGCGCATGTATAAGCATGACCATCAGCGACACTGAGGAAGAGACTGAAAACCCAGACTGCAGGACTACAAAGCACAGAACACAGGGATACTTAGAGCAAATGGTCTCTCCTACCTGCCCCAACTGGCCCTGAGGGCATAAATGTATTATGACATTAAATAATAATGAATATTCATCATTATGGCCGTATAAGTCATCAAGAATAGTTTAATTATGTCTACAGTATTCAGTTACAAAGCGTTCTGACTAAAATGTAAAGTGTCTAGCCCTGCAGTGATGAGCTTCACTCAGCTACTCCGTGTGGCTTCCATCTCTTCTCCCCACAGATGCAGTCACTGGCAGGTGTGACACAAGGTGCAGAGTGCTGCCCTCGCACTGGGACCAACCTGCTGTAAGGCTTCATCTGGGCCAGAGCCTGGTCCTCCAGCTGATCACTGTTGGATGCAGCACTCAAGGGGCGATGGTTTTCATCACTAGCAGCAAAAAACGAGGCTCTCTGGACTGGAAAGGAGAGAAGAAACCATTTAGTATTTTGGAACCACATCCCTGGCCCTATCTATCAAAGTCAACAAGTGGTCTAGTTGGCAGTCATGTCTAGTATTTCCAGCGCAGGATGCACTGGAAATCTTATTTCCCAACCCTCACAGGGAAAAATATGACTGTTTTAGCTATAAGAGGATTGTAGCCATGCAATTTCCCTTTAAGAAACATTCGTGAGTCAATTTCTAGTCCCCCCTCTTCCCTGCTCATCACTGTAGCATTCTATGAAATGTTTCTCTGGAAACAGTCCTTGTGCCAAATTTCCAGACCAAGGCTTTCTACTCAGCAATGAAATAAATGCGTTCGAGAGCTAGCATTATGCTTAAAACTTCTTGAAGTATGTTTTCCACCACAAGATTCCTGGACACTCTGGTTGGCTTTAACATAAATCCATACCACCTGTATTCCAAAACATACCAAGTTAAAATTTAAGCCAAGAAAACTAAATCAAATTTAAAATAATCTCCCATTAGAAACCAAAACTTCTACCATTTGTATATGAAGGAGATTAACCAACAAATTGAAAAATCAAGTTAGAACTGGGAATTTCCATCTGCTAAATAAACAGCATGGAGGTAAAAGGATTCGCTGCTGACCATTCCATGGTTGCCCGACGTACAGATTCTGTGGCCTAGTACATTTCTCCCCAAAATTAAAACTTGACTAAATAGCAATTTTCAATTCTCCTAATTAAGAGCAACAACAACAACAAAAACAGAAAAAAAATCACCTGCTATAATTTTGTAAAGAATAAAAATTTTAGAAAGATCTTTAAACTTAGAAAAAAGTCAGTCTTCATTCAAAAAACAAAAAAAAAACCAAAAACCCCAGCTGACAATCTTATGTCAACACACACATACTGCACTACTTTTTGTGTTTTCATTACAGCAGGCAAGATCAGCACCAGTCTGAGGACCTGCATTTAAGAACCGCCAGCCTAAAGCGAGCACACGGCCAGCAGGCTGGCAAGGAGACAATGCAGACAGACAACGCGCTACCGCGCACGGAGACGAGGGAGAACGGCAAAGGGGGCGCCCCACATTTGTGAGGATAGGCGCGTGGCCAAGCAGGGCAGGCACTGTGACATTCAGCAACAATGTCTTGCGATGTGATGAAAGATCCTCTCTGGATACGTGTTCTTTTTAGTCAAGGGACAGCTGGGATTCCTCTACCTATTGTCCTTCCCATACACGGAGGAGGTGAGGCATTCATGTTATGAATCCTGTGGAGGAAACACCAGGTGGCATCTGATTACATAAAACATGTGCCTAAGTGTCCAGCTTAGGGTCTGGTCCCTACTGAATGCTCAGTAACTGGTAGCTCATCTGGTGAGGCACATATGTTGTGAGTGTGTCCAGAGAAGTAGAGTGGATGGAGACTGCTCACTCCGCTGCAGGATCCTGGGCTGTCTTGTGTGGATTCAGTGGACTCACCCTCATAGGCTTTGGCAGCATCTACCAGGTTGGACCAATCCAAGTCTGCAGCAGTGTCAGGCAGGGGCATCAGGCCAGGGTCGGGCATAGGCTGCCTGCGGGTCTCCTGGATGTCAGTGAGGGAGCTGTCTGAGGCCGAGAACTCTCCTGCAGGAAGGGAGGAGGAATGAGATGCTTCTTGTGCCTGTGGAAGAGCCACTCAAAACTTACCTCTTTCCTGTTACCACAATAGATTGTAAGCCATTTGTGACCGTTACCAATGTCCAGGTTAGCAGGCTGTTAGTGGCTATTCTAAAGCTGACTTGAAATAGGAATCGGCTTCCTCTAGTCTGCCTTCATTTTTTCACAACCTCCCATCATCTCCCTTCCAGCAGTGAGTCATGGCAAAGTTAGTTTTGCACGGAGGCACTAAGTCTGCTTTTGTGAGAGCTGTCTGTCCACAGCAGGGCCTAGGCAGCACTAGCATCTACTTTCCTGCACAGAGTCAAGGGATTTGGGCCAGGAAGAAGAGGCCTACTTCAACAGGGAGCTGGATTTTGGAGCCAGACCAGGGATGTTTCTTCCTATTAGAGGGGACAATAGGGCTTATTTTTTTATTTTTTGAGACATAGTCTCACTCTGTAGCCCAGGCTGGAGTGCAGTGGCACAATCTCGGTTCATTGCAACCTCTGCCTCCAGGGTTCAAGCAATTCTCCTGCTTCAGCCTACCAAGTAGCTAGGACTAAAGGTATGTACCACCATGCCCGGCTAATTTTTGTATTTTTAGTAGAGACGGGGTTTCACTATGTTGGCCAGGCTGGTCTTGAACTCCTGACCTCGTAATCCGCCTGCCTCAGCCTCCCAAAGTGCTAGGATTACAGGCGTGAGCCACCACGCCCAGTTTAATAGGGTTTATTTTTATCTGGCCCGGGAGTGGTAAGGGACAGAAGGCCCATGCCTGCCCTCTCTGCTGTTCAGGGGCAGCCCACTGGGTTCCCATAGTCAAAGGTGTCCAAGGGGGTGTGAGGGGCAAATCAAGGGATGTGAGTGTTCTGGGTTACTCAGACAGAGCTAAGACAGGAAGGTGATTTTAGGGGTGGAACTGGCATTATTCTTCCCTAGGATGCAGTCATCACACGAGCTATTCTTTGGACCAATTTTGGGTTGCAGCAGTCTAACATCCCAAGCTCTTCCTAAGGGGACATTTTGTTGAATACAAATATTAAACCATTGTAACAACAAACTGACATATTAACAACTAAGATCTGCTTAGCCTGGGGCAGGGAGGACTGGGCAGAGTGAGCCACCCTGAACACTGAAGGCAGCTCCTATTGCTCAGGTTCATGCAGGCAGATAACAGGAAGGGCGGGCTACTGGGGTCCAGGGGAAACGACGCTCACGACATAGAAATGCCCTCAGTAGGCAGAAGCTGGGTGGAAGCGAGGGCAGAGCACACCACTCCACGAGAAGGAGCACCCTTGGAAGGTGACTGCGACACTCAGGTCCATGCAAACACACAGCTAAAGCTAAATGCTCAGCTAGAATATTTAAGTGACTCCAGAAAGACCTGTTTACCAGGAGTTAAAGAGTTTCATGTATTATGACAGCCCGGTAAGCCAGTGTATTAAGTGCTTTGTTTTCCCTTTCAAATTACAAAAAGAACTTCTCTGAAGTACAGCTGCTGGTTATTACTGTGCTTAAAATTAGCAAAATTATGAGTAAATGGAAGTTAACAAACACTTCAAGATATCAAATGTTCAGTTCTACTTAAACGTGCTCCTACCAAGGGTAAGGAGGAGGGGAGATAATTCTGTGTGTAACTCACAACCCTTCTGCCCTTTTATCTCTGGGGCCCGAATTTCCATGTGGGGATAAAAGAAGTCACCCTTCCTCATCCCCCAAACACATTTCAGTGGAAGTCACCAAGCAAGGCAGGGCTGAGGGATCAGCCCAATGAGGACTGCCTGGTTAGGGGGTGAAATCACTGCAGCTGCTATCTTATTCAGGAAAACAAGAAAAAGTGAAGGGAAGGGGCTCAGAGAGGGCCGCCTGTCCCTGCCTTTCCATTGTGGACTCACATAGGGCCTCTAGTCCCAGGACTCCTTGTCTGGACAATGACCACGTGTGGGACACAGATTTCTGGGCTGTTCTTTCGGAATGTAGGCTTCTACTACTCAGGGCCTACACTGATATGACACATGCAGAGAAGACTTCACAAAGGGGTTACCTTTACACTGCAAAGGCAAATTAAAAGTACAGGGAAATAAGAGAGCAATCAAAGTAAGGCAGGAATAATGGAATTCAGGGAAGACTGACCCCGATGTAGGGAGAGAAGAAGAGAAAAAGGTTAGGGGCAGGTCACTACCAGAAGGCTTGTTCTGGAGTCTGATGACAAAAAGTGGTCATTTCATGTGCCAACCTTGGTTCATCGGAGGTGACTTCCTGGCGCAAAGACAACCCAGATTTTAGCTGCAGGTGGATGGAGCAGCTTTATTTAAGGAGATTTAAGGAGCAGGGGAAGCTGGCATGATCCTCGGGGCGAGCAGGGTGGGTGGGACTGCGCTGCTGAACAGTGAGTAGGACAGAGACATGGAGGAACATTCATGAGCGTGGGCTGAGAGCTCAAAAATAAGGGAGCAAAAGCAAGAGATATAAAGAAATTACTGTTCCAGAGAAGCAGCAGAAGGAAAAGAAACATGGGTATGAATGGACACTGGAGATATAAAAGCTGCAGCAGAGTTCACCAAAGGAAAAAGGACAGAAGGGAGGAAGGGTGACAGCAGTGCATCCGGCAAATGATCAAGAACACTGGTTCCGTGACAGGCATCTGCTGTGCTGGGCCACAGCTATGAGGGGAGGTGTAGAGCCCTGGAATGGGGTGGGACAGAGACAGGGAAAAACCAAATTTAAATCCCGAGTGCCAGAACGTGGCCCTTAATAAAACCGGGATCTAGTTGGGTCACAAAGCAAACAAGGCATATGTGGACCAGGTGCAAGAACATGGAGGTACCCATTATCCACAAGCCTTTTCCTTACATAATGCTTGCCTGCTCACTGCAAGAAAAAATCAATGAGTCAACAAATGAATGGTTGACACCACAGGCAATTTCCCTACAGCCTGGGAAAGAATGACAGCAATGGCAAGTCTGGGTTCTTATGGTAGCTACAGGAAGCAGTGGATACCACTCTCTAAGAACTAACTAATCTAGTGCTAGCCAAATTTGCTCAATCATAACAGCAGCTGGCATGGTTGCTAAGAATACCAATTCCCAGACTATTCTTTTGGAGATTCAAACTCAGGAGGTCTTGGGTCCAGTGTGGGAATTTGTTATTTCTAGCAAGCAACCCAGGTGACTATGGTGGTCTGGGATTACAGGAGAGAGAGGGCAAATGAGGAAGGGGCGGATGAGCTGAGACCATCTGAGCATGGATACAGGACCCCTCTCTGAGCACATGAGTGGCAGCCACGTCTGGGGACACTGACCATCATCAACAGGGCCATCCAGGCTGCAGATGAAAGACCACTTACCATGCAGCGATTTCATTCCTAAGGTGTAAGAAGGCCTCCTCAACGGGAGCGACTTGGGGAGAGAAGGGTACGTGCTACTGAAGAGGACGTCGTTGGGCAGGGCTTGGTCCAGAAGTGACGCCCTGGAGGTGAAAAAGTGCTCCCTCTGGCTACTGTAAATGCTCTCGTCCGACAGTGTTCTGTGCAAGGCCCGCCGTGAGGTGGGGGTGCTGGGGAAAGGAGACTGAGGAGAGGAGAGTGCGTGGAACTGAAAAACAGGATCAAGACAAAAGAAAGTCAATTTTCTGGTTCAGATCCCTGAGACCAAGGTTGGGGGAGGGTGGGATAACCAAGTTACTGCTCCAGACACACCCCTAGCAAGGAAGCTTCAGGGCCCATTGTCTATTTCTACAACCTCAAGGAGCTAACCCAAGAATTCCTGGTCATTATTCCTTAGCCTGGCACGCTGCCTGCAGTCTATCAGCGCTCCCTACGTGATTCAGGTATGTGATTAAGTGGATCTGTCAAGATCGTGTGTGGTTAAAAACAAGACTTTAGGATCAGACAAATGTGGGTTTTATTTGAATCCTGTGTCTCTGACCAAATCATACAATCTCTCTGAGTCTAATTCCTCATTTGTACAACGGGAGCACAAAACCTCTCAGGATTACCACAGGGATTAAACAAAACGCTGGGCTGAGCACAATGGCAGGTGTCAGTGGCATGATGAAATGGTGTTATGGCCCCCGGGGGAAGAGAGAGCCACAGTGCCAAGAGGGTATCCTGACAAGCCTGTCAGATGATAACATGCTTGCTGGGCAACAAGGGTATTTGATCATCAAAATATTTTAACTCACATAGCAGGTAGCTCTTGATTAACTACTAACTTACACCAACTGAACCTATCGAGGTAGATATATTTCATGAGTTTTGGAGAAAATTCATTTTTTGAAGATGCATTTCTATTCATGAAATAAGAATAGGGTAGGCTGGGCGTGGTGGCTCATGCCTGTAATCCCAGCACTTTGGGAGGCCGAGGTGGGCAGATCACTTGAGGTCAGGAGTTTGAGACCAGCCTGGCCAACATGGTGAAACCCCGTCTCTACTAAAAATGCAAAAATTACCCAGCCGCGGTGGTGCATGCCTGTAATCCCAGCTACTCAGGACGCTGAGACAGGAGAATCGCTTGAACCTGGGAGGCAGAGGTTGCTGTGAGCCATGACTGCACCACTGCACTCCAGCCTGGGCAAGAGAGTGAGACTCTGTCTCAAAAAATAAAGAATAGGGAAGTCAGCTTTATAAATGACAAATAATTATATATTTAAATATACATGACAAATAGTTCCAGATGTATCTCTTTTGCCTTTGTGACCAAATTTGATTTTACTTGAGATTTTTTCTGCAAATAGCAAGCTTCTGAGTATCCCTTCACTGAGAACAGCAGATACCTTAAAAATAGCAACCTGAAACGCAACAGAGCATTTGACCCGTGAACAATAAAGTTATCCTTATTCATTTCCTCTTAGGCCACTGTCTGCCTCGATAGGGAAAGTGATGTGGAGAACAGGTGAAGATGTGAGGAGGGTGTCACTGCTGGTTGAAAGCCACCCTGGGACTTCCCATGACACTCTGAAGGGGCAGAGAGAGAATGATTTAGCAAATGCTCCATTTAGTGGGCTGATTACAGACCCAGAAATACAGTGGATACACAGGGCCTAGCATGCTTCCGTTCAACAAGCCAGGGGTGAATCAGGTCCAGGCTACCCTCAATGTGATATGCACAGCTGCTGCATAAATACCAAAAGATTATGAATCAAACACTTTGTGAATACACCCAAGATGTGACCAACTGGGTAAAAATTATTCTCACTTTAAAAAAATTCATGATGAATTAAATCCAAGGTACGTATGTACTTGTCTAGAAACTAAATTGCTGTGATAAATGCTTTGAGAGAGAGAACTTGGAATGAAAGTGATAATTTCCCTTCTCTTTTTGTGGAGAAGAGTGAGCATTAGAGCCATTATATGGCTTGCTAACTGTAATTTTCTTAAAAAATAAAACCAGATTAAAAAATAAAACCAAATAAAACATCTCCACCTGCAAGGTTCTAGGACTATCACATAAGGCTCCTGCCTGCCAGGTCAGATCTCAGATTTCTGTATGGAAAAACTGCTGCTAACTAGTTTTCAGCACCCCTGGTTTTAGTAAAGGGATTTCCTTTTCCAGTATCCCCAGCCTGATGGTTTTACAGGTGTGAAATCCTCCGCCAATTCTAGTTTCAGCCTCTTTGGGAAATGTTAATATGCTTCAAGGCCATGAACAGCTACCTTGAAGAGCTTCTTTAAGCAGGGTGCCCTATGAAAAGTTAAAACACCCTGCAGTGAAGGGAGGCAGGGCAGGAAGCAGAGGAAGCAACCTACCCTGAAGGTGTTCTGCTCATTAAAAGGTAGGAGAACCCAGCGTTGTCCAAGAATGTTGAGATGGCCCCTTGCCCCATCCTCTTTAACTCCAGTCTTAAAGGTGTGCAGAACTAACTGCTTCCCAAGAGCAGCCCCTGCCTGCCTTGCAGGTTGTACCTGGGATTGCCCAGGAGCGCTGCCTGGTGCTGCCAGCCCTTGGGAAAGAATCGCAGTGGAGTGAGATGGCACTGGAAGTGGGATCACACCTGGAAGGGATTTCAGAGGACATTCGAGAAGGAGGCTGGTTCTAACTTGTGCTCCAAGGAGGCCCTAAGGGTTCCTTATAGCACCACTGCTACGGAGAGGTTCAAGTGGGACCCAGGAGTCCAGACCATCCCATCCCTCCCATAAGAGAAACTCTACTGTCTGAATTCTATATAATGGGGTTCCATGTGTGATTTAAAAAAAAAAAAAGGCTTCCTGAGCTTTAAGACTGGTTGGGCACCACTGATCTCCTCTGGTCCTCTATCTCACAGTTGAGGAATGGGGCCTGGAGAGGTGGCATTTTGCTTCATGCCAGTCTCCTGTTCTCTCATTCTTTTCAGTGCCCCTGGCTATTAGTGACAATGTGTCACCTGCACTCACAAGAAACTCTTCCTAAATACTGGAGCCACACGAAGCCACCTCCTTTGGTATATACCTGAGAGCACTGGCACTACTGTCTGTTCACTTGTCAGACTATATGCCACCCTTGGGGAAAATAACGTTATCCTATCTCTGCTTGCCAGTGAGGTTTCTTAGAGTGCTGTAGCTCTGCCACTGTTCTTGAGGTCCTTGCTCTGCTGACAAATGAGCCTGGGAGTGACCCTGCCACTCAATATTAACAAAAACTCACAGGTAGCACTGGCTATCCAGGAAAATCAATGTGGCACATGAGTGGCTTTGGACTGTCACAGCCCAAAGCTGGCCATGACACCTAGTATCCTGAAGCCTGAGGCAGCGACTCAGAGCCTTGAGCCAGGAGTGGCCTGGAAGACCTCTCAAGGGCATGCCAGCCTTACTGACACAGCAGAGCCTCCATCATTCAGATGACGACTCTCAGAAGACAAAGGGAGCTACTAAGCTGAACTCATCTGAAACTAAACCTGCTCAAATAAGACGAAACTGGAGAGAGAAAACCTGGGCCTCTTCCCAGTTCCTGCTTACAGCCTTCTCACTGTGATGGTTTAGCCAGCAGAAGCACTTTCTTCGCAGAGTCTCACAGTAATACAGTCACAACATAAAGAAAGCACACTCCTGTTTCAAATAGGAATGCTAAAGTAATTCATTTTGGAAATAAAAGCCAAGACCTGGAATAAGGACAAAATCAGACATTTGCCTTCAATTATTTCTACTGCATAAGTAAATCAAAAGAATGAAGGCTCTGAGCTTGCCCCTTGCCAAAAATGTTAAACTAGGAGTTGGAAGAAAAACTCCTTTCAGGGCAGGTTTTATTTCCCTTTAACCTCAAAGGAAAAATCTGAAATAATTTTTATTTTGAAACTGGTACTTGAACATTTTAATATACCTCTTTGGGTTTTGATGGATAAAGAGAGAAGTTTCAAGCACTGTCTTTCGCAAGGTTGCTAAGGAAACCACTTGTGCCCTGAATGATGAGTCAGAACTGTTAAGTGCTGGCTTATGAGACGGAAATTACAGAAATCAAGAATGGCTACATCTGTACAATGATTTATTAACATAAATCATGTTAACAAATCATTTATTTCTCGACAAAACTCTAAAGTGGTCCTTGGGGGTACATTCAGTTCCTATGAATGTTGATTTTTTAGGTTTAGGGGGTTTATCTGGCCTATCTGGGGAGATGCATGCACACGCGCACACACGCTAGCATGGTGCTAGGGAAGCCTGAGGGCAGCAGCCCCACACAGCTGCTCCACCCTCCATGCCTCTTGCACTCTGATCACAGTCTGAAGCTGGTGTGTGGTTTAGGAAATATTCTAGCTTCCATTTCAGTCAATTCAATTCTCAAGGTTCTTCTTAAAGCTTTCTAGTCTCTTCAAATAGACTACAAATCATCCACCTAAGAACCTAGAGAACAGAAGACTTCAAAGTTTGCAGCCATGACCTTTCTGGGGGTGCACTCCCTTCTCCTAGGAGACCCAGAAGACCTCAGACAGAAATACCTATACTCAGAGTGACGTAACTTCAGGCCCAGCTCAATAAACACCCATTCCAATCCCCGGGGGCGTGAGACTCCACACTTTATAGAACAAGAAAGGAGAGAGCCTTAAGTGAGTTTCCAAAGGTCTTACAAGCTGAGGCGAGTACACAAACCTTTCCATGTGGTCACATAAAGGTCTGGACAACACAAAAACGTACACACTGGACAGGTATTCAGGACTTGGTGCAGAGAGACTGGGTTTTAGAGAAGACATTTACAGTCTGGAATTCTGAGCATAAAATAGAAGGCTTTATGAAGTCAAGAGAGTTTGGAAAGTTCTGAAGGTGTGTGGGTAGACTTAGATTGCTGGATTGAAGCAGCAGCTGTACATTTACTTTTGGGGGTGTGGGAATGAGAGCGACTGTCTATCAGGCAGTTTCTCTGAGTGAAGAGAATACCATATATGGCCAGTAGGTTTGCTAGACAGGGTCAGGAGCAAATGGGGCCATTTCTGAGAAGACGAGGACCCTCTGGACAGAAGACAGTAAAAGCCTTATGGAAAATGTTCTAGCTTTCCATAGGAGCCACAGGTGTCTCTGCACAGTTTCCAAGAAGTCATATCACCTAAGTGATGTTCAGGGAATCATGCACTCTGAGCAGGACACAGCAGAAGAATAAACAGCTGTAGGGGTAGGACCAGGTTAATAGAAACCATGACTAATGAGATGTGGCTGCAGGGACAGAGCACTGTCAAACACTGTGGACCAGTTATCAGGGAAATGGGATGATAGCAGGAAGTGACACTTAGTGAAGAGCAACCAGTAACCAACACTTTCTGGAAAGTGTGACTATGGTTAATAGCCCCATCATGTCTGGCTTGTTTCTAATTGCCATCTACCCTGAGCTCTATCTTGTACCTTAAAACTCTTCTGTGATTCAGGAGTTGGGCTTTCAAGATCAATTAGTTTCTTTAGATCTTCTTCAATGGTGGACTTGGAGGTTGGCTTAGGAGATGCCCGGAGGTCTCTGGTTGAGGCACGCAGCCTGGTGTGGGCTATTTCATTGCCATCGCTCTGATGACGCCTGGAAAAAAAAGGGAAGAGATGATAGATACCAACTCAACAAGGCTGGCTCAAGGGCACGATGGGCTCTAAAGGATGTAAGTCAATATAAGTCAATAGAGAAATATTATGTGGAGAAACAGATAATTACTTCTGTTTATATGAGAATCTACTCATATAAACGCTTACTGAAGAAACAAAACCAATTTGAAACACAAAATAAAATCTGATGAATAAGTCACTCTTTTAAATAAAGCTATTAGTTTTACTAAGCCAAAATTAGCAACAGATTTACTAAACGACCACAGGGTATACATCCAAAATGCAACCTTTGCACAAACGAAAACAAAATAATTGAATGAATCATTTAATTTTTTGCTGTACTACCTTGTCAAAAGTCCTTTATTTTCAGGGGTACTCACTCACTTTGTAATATTCCCTCTGGTGCCTACTGGCCTAGTTAAGAATTACACAGGAAGGCTGTGATTAATATAATCAAAGGGACTAGTATGGTCTTAGCACTAGAGGGGCAATTATTCTGAAGTGTATCCTTCAAACACACTCTTTTCAAGATCTAAGGTTCTCAAATCCTAACATTTTGCAATACATCTTATTTAAGGAATGAGGCAGAGAAATAATTTAAGAAAATATTACTTAGGAAAAAAAATAATAATCCCACCAACAGACCAACTCCTGCCAACCCCCTAGCCTGGCCTCTTTTGTTGTAAGAGATCACGCCAAGCTTTTCTATTCTCTGTCCTGTTAAAAGCAAGCCACCAGCAAGGGAAGGAAAGTAACTCTTACTTTCTCGTGTCCATAAATCCCACGGAGTTTATGGTTCCTTCGGGTTTTTTCCATCCAATCAGGTACTTGCTAGTAGCGCCCTGGCGAGGGTAAAAACTCCTAGGACCAGAGGAGGAGGAGGAAGAGGAGGAGAAGGATGGTGCGAGCTGTGAGGGGGCAGCTGGATGAAGCTCTTCTTTAGGTGAACTCCGGGCACTGGTGAAAACCACTGGGCTGGCAGAGTGTCGGGAGCTCATGGTACTGAGGAGAAGCAGGGCAAAGACATGTGTATCTCAGGATCATTATGTCAGCTATAAAAGTGCTGTCCGCAGTACGGGTGATGGCTGGGTTGAACAACAGTGAATTTTTCATGAACTATTAACAGCGATGCCTGGCTGGCCTTCCTGGCTTTCTCATCATAATTTAAATGTCTGCTCTCAAAGTGACAGATGACCACTAGGGCTTAGTCTGCACTTTAAAAAGTAAAAATACTTAAGACTGTCAGGGACACTTTCAACTTTTTTCACTTTTTTCACATTGGCACCACTGCTGTTTGTCAAGGAAGTCTGGCAGTGGCAAGAGACAGAAGAAAGAGAAGTAAAAGGTCTACCGTCTCCATGCCTCTGTCTTGCTTTCCTCACAACTAGGGATTGTGGTGATGCTCTCTAGGACCAAGCTGAGGAGGGGAGAGGAGACTCAAGCAGGGCTATGGCTCTTCAGACTCACATCCAAGGCCAAGGGGCACAGTCAGTGCTCCTTCCCCATGGCAGCTGGCATTCCTATTGGCTCTGGAAGCTGCTGGTCGATGTATTTCAAACATCGGTTAAAGATTACAAAACTAGGGCAACATTGGTTAAAGATTACAAAACTAGGGCTGGGCGGGGTGGCTTACGCCTGTAATCCCAGCACTTTGGGAGGCTGAGGCTGGTGGATCATCTGAGGTCACAAGTTCGAGACCAGCCTGACCAACATGGCGAAACCCTGTCTCTACTAAAAATACAAAAATTAGCTGGGCATGGTGGTGTGTGCCTGTAATCTCAACTACTTGGGAGGCTGAGGCAGGAGAATCGCTTGAACCCGGGAGGCAGAAGTTGTGGTGAGCCAAGATCGCGCCACTGCACTCCAGCCTAGGTGACAGAGTGAGACTCCATCTCAGAAATAAAAAAGATTATACAACTAAAGTCTGCATGACTAAAGAGTCCAAAACTCAGGGGTTTCAAGAGTTCCAGAGCAGAAAAAGGCAAGATTTTCAAAATAAGGGATGAGAGTTTTAGTTGACTAAAACTCATGTTAAAAGTGGAAGGCCTTTAACTATAGGATTTTCATACTTCCTGCCCAGTGGTCTCACAGGACCACACTATTTGAGCCTTTCTGAGTTCTCCAGCATGGGGTGAGACCAAAGATGGCTGACTCTTGCTACAACAGACTTTCAGTTATTTTTACTTGAGGTTTAATTAACAGTATGTGGTCCCAAAGCGTTCCTCGATGGCACTTTCATTTGTCAAAAACGAATGGTCCTGACCTAAATAAAGTACGGACTCTAGTTAATAATACTGTATCAATATTGACTTGGGGAGGAAGATAACTGAATAGAACCCTCTAACAACTGTCCCTCCACAGGAACACCAAATTGAACAACTATCCACACAAAAAAGCACCTTCATAAGAATCCAAAATCAGGTGAGTGATCACAATACCTGCTTGTCACATCATATCAAGGGGAAAGAGCCACTGAAGAGGGTGGGAAAGATGGTCCTGCATCACCTATGCTCCCTCCCCCACTCCTGGCACAGCAGCTTGGAGAGAGAATCTGTGCACGTCAGAGAGGGAGAGGGTGTGGGACTTTGCATTGGAACTCACTGCTGGCCTGTCACAGCAGAGCACAACACTGAGCAGAATTCTGCTGGCACCCACGGACAGAGCATTTAGACCAGCTCTGGGCCAGAGGGGAATTCTCAGCCAGAGTGGGAGGAAGCTGAGTCCCAGCTGGTTCTGCCACCAGCTGACCAAGGTGGCCTGGGGCCCTGAATACATATGAGTGGCAGTCAGGCCACAGGGACTGCAGTCCTTGAACAAGCCCCAGAGCTGCACTGGTCTAGGAAGAAGTGGACTTGGGGTGCACATGACCCCATGTGACACCAGCCATGGTGGCCAAGGGAATGCCTACACCACCAGTCCTCCAACTCCAGGCAGGGAAGCTTGGGGAGAGGCTCCTTCCACTTGGGGAAAGGAAAGGAAAGAGTACAGAGGGCTTTGTCTTACAACCTGAGTAGCAGCTCAGCCGCAGGAAAATAAAGCAGGTGGAATCCTGAAGCCCTCGATTCCAGAACTTTGCTCTTGAGTGGCGTTCCAGACCCACCCAGGGCCAGAAGAGAGTCTGCTGCCCTGAAGCGAAAGGCCCAGACCCAGCAGGATTCACCACCTGCTGACTAACCAGCCCCTGGGCCTTGAGTAATCATGGTGGTAGCCAGGCAGCAGTCACCACGGGCCTTGGGTGGGACCCTGTACCGTGCTATCTTCAGGTCTGACCCTGTGCAGTGCCAGCTGTGGTGGCCATGGGAGTGCTTGAATCACCTTCCCCAACTCTAGGCAACCCAGCACAGAGAGAGACTCCTTCTGAGAGGGAAAAGAGAGAGAGAGACATTGCCTAGCAACCCAGAGAATTCTCCCTTATCTTGTCCAAGCCCATCAAAGCAGTGCCTCTTGGAGTTGGTGAGTCAAAGCGTTGCTGGACTTAGGGCGCCCCCTAGTGCTGATACATCTACAGTGACCACAAGCTAAGATCACAACAGTCCCATTTGAATACATGAAAAGCCTTTTCCAAAGGATGGGTACAAACAAGCCCAGGCTGCCAAGATTGGAATAAATACCTAACTCTTCAATGCTCAGACACTGATGAATGTACACAGGCATCAAGAACATCCAGGAAGACATAACCTCATCAAATGAACCAAATAAGGCATCAGTGATCAATCCCAAAGTGACACAGAATTCAGACAGAGAATTCAAAATACCTGTCCTCGAGCAAGTTCAATAAACTTCAAGATATCACAGAGAAGGAATTCTGAATTCTATCAAAAATTTAACAAAGAGATCAAAGAGATTGAAATAGTAATTTAAAAATCAAGCAGAATTTCTGGAGTTGAAAAATTCAACTGACAAACTGAAAAATGTATCAGTTTCTCAACAGCGGAATTGATCAAGCAGAAGGAACAACTAGTGAGCTCAAGACAGGCTACATGAAAATACACAGTCACAGTAGAAAAAAGAAAAAAGAATAAGAATGAAACATGCCTACAAGAGCTAGAAAATAGCCTCAAAAGGGTAAATTTGTTTTTCTTTTTTTTTTTTAGACAGTCTCCACCCAGGTTGGAGTGCAGTGGCACTATCTTGGCTCACTGCAACCTCCGCTCCCAGGTTTTCTACTTCAGCCTCCTAAGTAGCTGTGATTACAGGCACCCGCCACCATGCCCAGCTAATTTTTATATTTTTAGTAGAGACAGAGTTTCACGATGTTGGCCAGGATGGTCTCAAACTCCTGACCTCAAGTGATCTGCCAGCCTTGGCCTCCCAAAGTGCTAGGATTACAGGCATGAGCCACCATGCCCGTCCTGTCAAAAGGGTAAATCTAAGAATTATTGGCCCTAAAGAGGATGTACCGAGAGAAGGAGATCAGGGCACAAAGTTTATTCAAAAGAATAATGAACATTTCCAAACCTGGAGAAAGATATAAATATCCAGGTACAAGAAGGTCACAGAACTCCAAAAATATCCCACCCAAATAAGACTACTTCAAGGCATATATTAATCAAACTCTCAAAGGTCAAGGATAAAGAAAGGATATCTGAAAGTAGCAAGAAAAAAGAAGCAAATAAAATAAAAGGGAGCTCCAATACATCTGGCAGCAAACTTCTTGGTGGAAACCTTACAGGCCCACAGAGTGTGGGATAACATATTTAAAGTGCTGAAGGAATATTGATTCTCAAACTATAATAAATGTACTACACTAATGTAAGATGATGCCAACAGGGGAAACTTGGTGAGGGGTTTATGGGAACTCTATCTTTGCAACTTTTCTGTAAATTTGAAGCTATTTTGATATTAAAAAGTCCCACAATAGGCCAGGTGCAGTGTCTCATGTCTGTAATCCCAGCACTTTGGGGGCCGAGGCAGGCAGATCACCTGAGGTCAGGAATTTGAGACCAGCCTGGCCAACATGATGAAACCCTATCTCTACTAAAAACACAAAAATAGCTGGGTGTGGTGGTGCACACCTGTAGTCCCAGCTACTTGGGAGGCTAAGCCCAGAGAACTGTTTGAACCCGGGAGGCGGAAGTTGCAGTGAGCCTAGGTCAATAAACACTGGTGCTCAACATCATCGGTTACTAGGAAAATGTAAATTAAAACCACAATGAAGGACCATTACACACCTACCAGAATGGCTACATTAAAAAGACTTATAATATCAAGTGCCAGCAAGGATGTGAAGCACTAGAGCTCTCATACACTGCTGGTGGGAGTGCTACTTGTTAGGACCACTTTGGAAAACTAGTTCAGAGACCCTACTAAGTTGAACATATGTATATTCTTGACATGGATATTGCATTCCTAGAAACTCAAAAGAAACATATATGTATGTGTACAAAAGGACATGTACAGGAATTCTTAATATTGGCTGGGTGCAGTGGCTCACACCTGTAATGCCAGCATTTTGGGAGGCCAAGGCGGGCAGATTACTTGAGCTCAGGAGTTTGAGACCAGCCTGGGCAATATGGCAAAACCCTGTTTCCATAAAAAATAAAAAAATTAGCCAGGTGTGGTGGCATGTGCCTGTAGACCCAGCTACTTGGTGGGCTGAGGTGGGAGGACTGCTTGAGCTCAGGAAGTTGAGGCTGCAGTGAGCCAAGTTCACACCACTATACTCCAGCCTGGGTGACAAAATGAGACTCTATCTCAAAAAAATAAAAAGAAGAGGAAAAAAAAAAGCAAAGATTCTGAATATCCAAAATTGGAAACAATCCAAATGTTCATCAACAGTATAGTGGATAAATGAGCTGCTATATTCTCAAACTGTAACTATAACATAGCAATGGAGACAAGCTAATGTTACCTGAAACACATGGATAAATCTTAGCAACATAATGTTGACTTAAAGGCACAGGACACAAATTAATGCAGATAGTAATGATTCTATTTATATTATATAAAGTCCCAAAACAGACAAAATAAGGCTATTATTTTCTTAATTTTTGTTTTTGCTTTTGAGACAGGGTCTTGCTCCATTGCTCAGGCTAGAGTGCAGTGGTGCAATCATAGCTCACTATAGCCTCAGCCTCCTGGGCTTAAGCGATCCTTCCACCTTAGCCCCCCCTCCAAGTAGCCAGGACTACAAGTGCACACTGCCACACCTGGCTTTCACATGTATTCTTAAAAGGATAACTGGTTAAATAAGATCAACCCCGATTCTTGGTTTCATCTATGAACACAATGGGCTGACACTGGCTCCCAGGTGTGAAATGCCAGTGCACTTCTTTTCACTAGTGGTTATAATTGAGACAGCCCCATTTAATTGATTAGATTTAGGCACAAAGGTATGAGAGAAATAAATGAACAATTCACTGGTATGGCTTTCTTCTTTAATGCACACAACTCACAGCATGAAGTTGTGCACTTCAGTACACATGGCCTCTAATTCAGTGGGCCTGTGAGTGTCACCTGGGAGCTCTTCTAAAGCATACTTTCTTGTGTCCCAATCCTAGATATTTAATTTAGTAAAGGAGGAATGATGCCTGGAAGATTAGGTAAAATGTCCTCCAAGTGTTCCCACCAACTGAGGCCTACTGCTCACTCTCATCCAGTTGAATTACACACATTGTTATGACGGTCAAAATCCAGTTCCATATTGTCTAGGTGAAGAAGGTGAAGTCGCGGCAGCAGTGTTTCTCAAGCCACAGAACATGGCCACCTGTAGGTACTGATGTAACTGGGGAATCCTGGGCTTGTGTTAGATCTTCCAGAGCCCCAGAAATCTGTATTTTAACACACTTCCAAAGTATTCTCATGTTTTTTTGGGTTGAAGAAATACTGCATTAGCCCCTCAACTCCTCCCACTCTAAAATGAGTCTGTCTCTGGGCACAGCTGTGGGTGGGCTCCTTGCAGCTGACCAACCCACTGGCCTGAGACTGCGTCAAGGGATGTGCACCCATACACTTCACCTAAGAATCTCTGAAGTAGATTAAATTACAATACAACTACCATGAAGCTATCAGCTTCACACTTTTTAAGGGGAGCTGTGTGGCTGGGCTCTTTCATTATCCTGGAAATTTCATGTTAATTTAATAGGCTGCAATTTCATTTTACTCACAGAGAGTTAAATCTTGTCATAGGAATTACGTAAGAAGGGAATGAACCAATAATATCTAACAAAAGGAAAAGAGCATTAGATGTAACAGGAAATAATAACTGCAATATGTTACTTTTCTCAATGTATAAGAAGTGAGTTTAACTGAGTATGGCCAAATTGGAATCACTAGAAATTTACTCAAGGTGTCTCTAAATTCTACATGAAGAAACTACTAACTTTAATTTTTCTATAAGCTATAGGGCATTTCTCCTTTCCTAAAAAGGAAAAACCTTAGATTCTGTCTGGCCATGTCAGGATGCTAATTTTGAAAAGGAAGAGAGGATACACAAGTACATGATACCCCATATAAAAGAGGCCGGGCGCAGTGGCTCACACCTGTAATCCCAGCACTTTGGGAGGCCGAGGTGGGTGGATCACGAGGTCAGGAAATTGAGACCATCCTGGCCAACAAGGTAAAACCCCGTCTCTACTAAAATACAAGAAATTAGCCGGGCGTGATGGCATGCACCTGCAGTCCCAGCTACTAGGAAGGCTGAGGCAAGGGAATCACTTGAACCTGGGAGGCAGAGGTTGCAGTGAGCCAAGATCGTGCTACTGCACTCCAGCCTGGCAAGAGAGCCAGACTGTTTCAAAAAGAAGAAAAGAAAAGAAGAGAGGCAGTGAGGTCACCGAGGATCTGGGACAGCCTGAATCTGTCCAAACTTCTCATCTGGACCTGATGCTCAAATGAAACCATGGACCACGTGTATAGCAACCTGGTGATTTTACATTCCCAGCTGTGGCGAAGCTTTATAGGAGGGGATGCTAGATGACCAATCTGCAAAAAAGATGCTACTCTCAGCGGGTGCTACTTTAAGGAGGACCTACATCTATTTGCTGACTTTGCCAAGCGATGAGCCACACAGGATTGGGAAGCCTGAATGTCATCGATCAAGGCCCAGAGTGCTGAACCTATGATGCCTGGGGAGACCGCTGTGAATTCCTGCATCGTCACTGAGATCATCATATCCTGTGAAAAACATCTGCCAGCCACTGTCTGTGTTGTAGAAAGCTGCTGATGGGAAAACTTGGAGTCATCTACTATTTAGGCATGGCAAGGGGGTTTTAGACAAGCTTGGCCTGCTAAAGATGGTATTTTCAGGAAGCAGAGAGAAGCAATTAGTCACCTGTCAAATGGCTGTGGCAAAATCTGGGCAATGGCTGAATGCTGGTCTAATACCAAGGAGAGGAGAGCTGATCGGGTTTCTTGTGATTGCTTGTACAAATAACAAGCCTTTGGGTGACAGATAATGTGGAGGATAATGATTAAGGAGGACTCCTCCCACTGTGTTCAGCACTAGCCAATTCTGTACTCTATCCAATAGAGTACAGTATGGAACACAATTTAGAAGACACTAATTCCAAAGGACTGGGGGGAAAACAAACAAGTGAAGTAGGGATGATTAAGTTGACAAAGAAGATATCCAAGTGACTGCAGTAAAGAAAAACTGTCCATCTATAAAAGGCAGATATTTAACAGTATAAGGGCATATTAATACATACAGCATAGGGAAATGAGTGGCTAGCTATATGCAGCAGCAGAAGCCTCAGGGATCACCGTGGACCACAAGCTGAAAAGCCTGTAACGCTAAGCTATTTAATAAGGGGCTAACAAGATATCTATGAACATTATCATTTTATTGGGCATAGCTGAGAAGAGTGTCATGTTCAAGTTTTGCATCTAAAAAGGATAAAGAAAACAAAGCCAGACGCTTGAGAAGAGAAAATATGATTATAGGATGAAACACACAAAGTGTAGTTATAAGAGCTGTGGGAGATACCTGCTTGTTGAAAGAAAAGTCACTAGAAAATTGTTAAGGCAGGTGATGAAGAGCTTACAAAAGGAAATGACAAAAAACCTTTGGTCTTAAAATGACATTTACAATTTGCAATACATTTGATAATCTTTTTTATTCTCAACAAACATATAAAAACAGCCATTTAGTAGGTGGAACAGGACTTTGGTTTGGTGGTACTAGGCTATGCTAATGTGTATGACATGGCACATTACCAGCTGCAGGCTTTATCCATTAGCCACTGAGTTTCTGACCTGCTGTCTATTGTGTAGAATCTGAACAAGCTGACTGCTGAAATGCAGTTTGCTGGCCAGTGAACTGAAAGATGCAATAGTAAGCCATCTTCATTTGTCACCATGTGCTTGTATCTGTTTAATTTGTGCACCTTAAAATCCTATGGTGTATTCCATGGCCAATATGCCATCTCCTAGATTACAGATGAGGCACAAGCCAGGTGAAATGGTACAACTGGCCACAGGCCACATAGCTGATCAATGGTAGAACTGAGACTTGAACCAGGGTCTCAGGCTCCAAATCTATTCTCCCTGTGTTCCTCTCCCAACTTGCCTGGGGGTAGAGAGCTATACCAAATTTTCCTTCTTTCTTTTTTTGCAAATGACCACGTTATAGTCAATAATCTATATCCAATAACTAGGTTAAGGCAAACAGGGCCAACACATGTTCTCAGAATCTTAGATGTCAAAAATCTTCATGTTTAGAAAACACTCAGCTCATAAAAAGACATTTATTCTCTCTTAATTGTGTATTTGAGCTGTAGCTAGAGGAATGGAATTAAATATTGAAAAGGGAGAGGACTTATTATATACTGAAATTATTTAGAAAAGTTGTGTGGGCCAGGCTCAGTGGCTCATGCCGGTAACTCCTGCACTATGGGAGGCCAAGGTGAGAGGACTGCCTGAGCACAGGAGTATGAGACCAGCCTGGGCAACATGATGAGACCCTGTCTCTATAAAATATTAAAAATTAGCTTAGCATGGTGGTGCATGCCTGTAGTCTCAGATACTCAGGAGGCAAAGGTGGGAGGATCACTTGAGCCCAGAAGGTTGAGGCTATAGTGAGCTGCAGGGCCACCACTGAACTCTAGCCTGAGTGACAGAATGAGAGACCCTGTCTTTAAAAAAAAAAAAAAAAAAAGGGAGAAAAGCTGTGAAATCTCTTGAGATTATTTCCCTCCCCACCGCCCCAATAAAACAATTGTATGAATTCTCATCCTGGTAGAATGCTTTACATATGACGAAGAATGGGCTCTCTGCCCTTTCTGAATTCCTTTTGGCCTTATGATTTAATGACACTTGAAGAATTTGGGCTTGCTACATCAACTGAATGAATGGATTAGTTGCTTCATAGAACAAAGCAAAAAAATGTTTTGTTGGTGAGAGCTGCATCAGCATCTGTGGCTTGACAAAGGGCTCATTTTCTCAAGGTTCACTTGAAATTTCTTCCTCAGTGGTTCTATTTTTCAGTCTTTGAGGTTACTAAAAGTAACTGGTTCTGGATAAAATAACCACCCCCAAAAGCTGGAAGAGGTGTGGCAGATCACTTAGGCCAAATCACCTGGAGTTCTGCCATGTAACAGCAACATAGAGCATAATCGTGAATGTTCATTGTATGCGGTGATGCAAAGCAAAAATTGCCAATTAAAATGATCCATACCCACAACCTAGGCTAAGGCAAATAGAGTCAACCACATCTCTTAAGAGAAGTTCTGGTTTTGTTATTTTAGAGGGTGAACTTTCAAATTCTGAGTTAGTCCATAATATTTAGAAAAATAACATTCTCATCTTAAGGAAAAAATATAAAAGAGAGGCAATTAATTGTTAGTAACTAAAAAAAAAAAAATTTTTTTCCAGGCAGAAAAGATTTAGAGAAGGAAATGTTACAGATAAAGACAACTGAGTAACTTCTAAACAAAGATGGAAGGCATATTTCTCACAACCATAGGATGCCAATGAGGGTGCAGGGAACAGGGCATACACAGAGGCACACAGACAGCCCAGTGTGCCAGAGTAGCCTGAGGCAGTCCTAATGTTCAATGTAAACCACACATAAGAAGCCTTTCTTTTCCTCAGCTCTCAAGAAACATACAGCTTTTGTGGCATGAACAGTTAACTTATTAGATCAACCAGAAAAAGCACATTCATGAAATTGAGCTGTGTTGACAACTGTGGGCAGGCATTTTTCTTGGTCTTTAACCAGTTCTTCCAGTGATAATGTCAGACACTGACCAACATATATCTAGATCCTGACTGATATTTGTATATTAGCTGTTCTAAAGTTCTTCCTTGTCATACTTCGTAGAGTTTAAAAACTTTTATGTAGACATGACAGTCTACTAAGACTTCATGCTACACAAAGACTCTATGTATGCTCTCATACCTACACCTGTAAGCACTGCAGCTCTGTGCAAATACTGATGCATCTGTACAATAACCTTCAAAATAGTTAGCGGTTTTCTAAGAGCCAGGAGTTGAGGATTTATGTAACTTTTGAACTGGTTTGAGTCATCAGGCAAAAAACAAAGAAAAGTCATTCTTTCATTTTTTTGAGACAGTGTCTCACTATGTTGCCCAGATTGACCTCTAACTCCTGGGTACAAATGATCCTCCTGCCTCAGCCTTCTGAGCAGCTGGGACTATAGGCCCATGTCACCATGCCCAGCTAGTTATTCCTATTTGCTCATTGGCATGTACTGAGTATCAGTCTATTATGTTCATGTTGGCACGGCCTATGCAAATATACTTAGGATGAACATATTGGGTGAAAAATCCTCTTGTACTGACTAGATGGCAGTAAAAAGGTATATGTGATCGCATAAGTGGGTAGCAATTGGCTACAGGTGTCTGAGGGGGCCTTAAGGAAGCAAGAGGAAGGAGACCTGGAGAATAGCTGGCTAACAACCGTGGACACCAAAACAAGTCAGGTCAGTCAGTTACAGAAGAGATGTCTATGTGCAAGCATGAGGTAGGGTTTTTAGCTTTCTCATGTGTGTTCTTAAATTAAGCTCCAACATCAGAAACAGCATTGGTCAGCAGGTCTAGAGGATTTTGGACTAACTGAGGAGGTCCTTGATTGCCACACAAACTGGCACTGCCTACTGCCAAGGCCAGAACCCTAAGAAGAAAATGAATGCTGCTTAAATTTAAAAATGTCCTTAAATTACTACTATCTTCACCTCTCCTAGGCTTACCACTAATCATTTTTTTTTCAGTGGTTCATTTTAAGATCTGAAAGTGAAACAGTCATTACCAAAAAATAAAATAAAATAAATTTTCTCCCTAAATTTCCAAGCTTCATAAAGATACACATATATTCTAGGGAGCAATAATTTAGAGCAATTAATAGACGTTTTTAGTTATAGAAAGTTACCAGTATGTGTGGCTTCTTTTAATGACATTCAAATATAGCAACTCTATGTAATTACCAACCTGTATTAATGTAGCTCTCATGAGGAGCTACAAAAGATCTGCATGATCATCAAGAGGGAGACTAGAGGACAGAGAAGGTAGGAATGGAGCCCAGCCAGAAAGATGCAGTGAAACTTAATCACTGTAATTTAGACTTTGTCACTGAGTCCCAGGTACAAACTCTTTTAAGCACTGTCAAGATATCTCTACATTAATTGCTGTTCCTGTCTTCTGAGGACACAAACACTCTAATTTGCTGTGATTTTAGTTTTTCTATAGCAATGTGCATTTGGTGGCTAAGTCCCCTTTCCTTCAGAAAAGGCAGGCTGCTAAAGCTCTGATTATCCAACTCACTCTGCCAAGATCAACATACCAAAGTCTCAAAACATCCCTACTTACCAGAGTCTAGAAATGAATGTGACTCAAATGAGTGGGTGAGAAGCTCTGCCACCCTCCCTGAATGGCCACATTCTTCTCTTCTCTAGTAAGTTTGACTTTCAATAGGAGAGTTATTTCTAAAGGAGGATTTCAATGATTCTGCATTCTTCCAGTTAGAAGCAAAAAATTTAGATAATCCTTTGAGGCCTTCAGGCAGCTCCAGTCAGCACATTCAGATAATGCAAACCCAGGTGCTTTTTTCAGGGAGCTTTGTTGATCCCCTGGGATTTGTTAGATAATGGCACAGCCGCACATTCTGTGCTTTGGTTTCAGGGGCCCAGCTCTTTCCAATCTCACTCCATGGTGATGCCATTTGAGACAAGATCTCTATAACCAACTTTCTTCTGCCATCACATTGGACCAGAGAAATATTTTCAGATGGAAGACATTCTTAAAAAAAGGCATCCTCCTTTCAAAATGACAAATTGAAAACCAAAGAAATAGGAGTCAAACTAAACTTAAAAACCAGAGAGAAACTATTCAGATATGCAAAATGTTCTAAGTCAATGCACAGTCTACTGAGATGGGGATGTGCCAAGAACAGCCAGCGAGTGTCATCATTCTGTCTTGTGTGATTCTGTCTATATGGTTATGGCATCTGATGCCCACTTCCTGTTCTACTTTGGCAAACACATCTCTTATACCATTTGAATCAAACAATCTACTTCCTGAATTGTGGAACGGAATACATAGTACTCAAGAATACTGAGACTACTTTCCCAATTTCCTTTTGCTTGGAAGCCATGGAGTTTCCAGACCTATCACCATCATTTTGAGATCTGCAATGTGGTAGTGGTAAACAGAAACAAAACTAGTGAAAGGCTTCATACCATGGGGCCTGACATTTTAAATGAAGGGAAGCTCAATGATAAGTAACGATAGAGACTCCATGAGAAAACAAAATACTCAGCTGGTCAAGTGAAAGCAATCCAAATTAAGTAGAGGATGTCCTCTCTCCTTAAGGTTATCTGGGGTTTACTGACACATTATGTGCCTAGATTTCCATTTGAAAAATAAAAACTAAATTAAGCCTCTCTATTACTTTTCTTTCTTTCTTTCTTTTTTTTTTTTTGGGACAGAATCTCACTCTGTTGCCCAGGCTGGAGTGCAGTTGTGTGATCTTGGCTCACCGCAACCTCTGCCTCCTGGGTTCAAGCGATTCTCCTGCCTCAGCCTCCCAAGTAGCTGGGATTACAGGTGCCTGCCACCATGCCCAGCTAATTTCTGTACTTTTAGTAGAGACGGGGTTTCACCATGTTGGCCAAGCTGGTCTCAAACTCCTGACCTCAAGTGATCTGCCCACCCCGGCTTCCCAAAGTGCTGGGATTACAGGCATGAGCCACCACGCCCAGCCTCTACTATTTTTCTTGAGGTCATAATCATAGCAGACCCAGAAGATAGCAAGGTTAGATGCTCTCACACATTGATCAATGACTGACAACAATCGAAGATAAAAGGAGAAACCACACAGAGATCAACAGGCCTAAAAAGACAGTGATGGAATGCTTCTTCCCTATGTGGATCTTGTCACATTGGGGATTTTAGGCTCCAATCAAGAGGAAACGACAAATAGTATTTATTTTATCTAGAGGTGTGATCTTCAAGGATACAGGGGAATGTGTACTTTCCTATTCTGAAAGGTATGTCTAATTTTAGCTACACCTTTCTGTTGGACATCCCCCACTCTCAACCCATTGCTGCCAGGAGCCAATTACTGAAAAAAAGTTACCATGTAAATATCAGGTAAGTGAGGTTCTCGGCTTGAGAGGCACGTAAAGGACGTGCTTGGCATCGCAAACGATGCTCTGTTACTCAGAAAAGACCCCTTTCTTTTAAAAATATGGTCAATATTTTAAAAACATAGTCTTCAAAAGCTTGTCCCAGTATACATTCCCTATTACTCACCGAAAGCCAACATTACAAAATTACAAATTTCCTCTCAAATTGTAGTAGCCAGGAACATTATTTAAAAAATCAAATCCAACTTTAAAAAGAATAAATCTACAAAATTTTCTCACAGTTTAAAATAATGCACTAAAATTGCAGGATTAAAGTATTTTGAAGGCAAATAAAGGGCATTAAACATATAAAAATAATTGTCACTGCAGAAAAACCTCCTTTCCTTACACACTATTGAGCAAAGTAAAGTGGGCTGAGGCCAGGGAACTGGGCTTAGGTCTGGGCTGGGAATCAGAGAGACAGCGGGGAAGGGTGGTTACCTTGTGTGGGAAGCAGCATCGTTTATACTGAAGGTGCTGTTCTCCCTTGTCAGAGGACTCGAGCCGGCTTGGCTCTTGCTGTGTATGTCTAAGCTCAGGGAAGACTCTGTTTTCCGGTCCAGGCCGTGGCTCTCTGTCTCCAAAGTCCGATCTGCCATGGAGATTACTTCACTGGAGCTGTGCCATAGGGGTGCCACCTTCTCCTTGCCTGGCCCTGAGCGAGGTGACGATGTGGCAGCCCCCAGCGAGGCTGTGCTGCCGTGGCTGGGGCCATAAGAGGTGGTGTCAATGCCACTGTCAGCAGAGGTGCCTTGCAGATAGTTATAGCTGTTGAGTTCGGATTCTGTGCGGTCCCCATCGTACCACTTCTCATCACTATGGGCACTCGACGCATTGCTGGAGAGAGTATTGCTACTGGAGTGGCTCGAGTAGTGGCTATCAGACTGCAAGAGAAGCAGGATTTATTTGAGTGCAAAGTTTTGCTTCCTGAACAAGAGAATAACAGAAATGACACTGTGATTAATTTCTAGTTATAGGGCTCTGAAGGCCTAAAAGTTCCAATAATGACTAGTCACAGTAAGACAGGGAACCTACGTCACTATGGTCCATTCAGAAGTATCCATGGTAAAGAGTACTAGAAACGTGTTTTTTTTTTTTAATCTATTTTTCATTATTTGATTTATGCTAAAGTATCAATACTATTGAGATTATTTTAGTCAGGAAGAAATTTAAATTGTCATTGAAGTTTTAGTATCTTAAAAGAGAAAGGAAATGACATTTCCAAAGGGATTATAATTAGAAAGCATGTTAATTCTAAAAGCCCTATTTGTTCAGAGTAAATAGAAGGCTAAATATAAGACTTATGTCTAGAGAGAGCTCCTTCCCCAATTAGCCTCTGTTTAGGAGACAGCCTTCTAAGACATGCTTTGAGGTGAAATTTATACAGAGGTACCAAGGTAATTCAATGGGGAAAAAACCAGGTTTATCATGAAACGATGGTGAGACAACTGAATATTCACATGCAAAAAAGAATAAAGTTGGAACTGGGGCAGCGGCTCACACCTATAGTCCCAGCACTTTGGGAGGCCAAGGCAGGTGGATTGCTTCAGCTTAGGAGTTCAAGCCCAGTCTGGGTAACACAGCAAAACCCCATTTCTACAAAAAATACAAAAATTAGCCAGGCGTGGTGGTGCCTGCCTATAGTCCCAGTTATATAGGAGGCTGAGGTGGGAGGATCACTTGAGCCCAGGAGGTTGAGGCTACAGTGAGCCGAGATTGTGCCACTGCACTGCATTTCAGCCTTGGTGACAGAGTGATACCCTGTCTCAAAAAAAAAAAAAAAAAAAAGAAAGAATAAAGTTGGATCCTTACCATATAGAAAAATAAACTCACAAATGATCAAAGATCTAAATGTAAAAGCTAAAACTATAAAGCTCTTACAAGAAAACATATGTGTAAGTCTTCAGGACCTCCAGTTATAAAATGGTTTCTTAGCTATGACAACAAAAGCATATGAAACAAAAGAAAAAAATAAACTGGACTTCATAAAAATTTAAAACTTTTGTGCTTCAAAGAACCCAATTAAACAATGGGCAAATGATTTGAATAGACATTTCTCCAAAAAAAAAAAAAAAACACCAAAAAACAAATGTCCAACAAGCACATCAAAAGATATTCAATACCATTAGTTATTAGGGAAATACGAATCAAAACCACGAGATGCCACTTTGGCTATAATAAAAAGAGCCAGATGATAATGAATGTTGGCAATGTTGGGTATATAAAATGGGGTGGTAACTATGGGAAAACAACTGCAATTCTACGTTGGTATATATATACCCAAGAGAAATAAAAAGGCATGTTTCATTGTACATGGATGTTTACAGCCAAATTATTCATAATAGTCAAAAAGTAAAACAAACAAAAAATCCAAGTGTCCATCAACTAATATATGGATTAAAAAATAGGGTATATCCATAAAATGGAATATTATTCAGCTATGAAAGGGAATGAAGTACTGATTCATGCTACAACATGGATGAATCTTGGGAACATAATCAGCGAGAGAAGCCAGGCTCAAAAGGCCACATATTGTATAATTTCATTTGTATGAAATGTCCAGAGTAGGCAAATCCAGAGAGAGAAACTGGTGACTGTCTAGGTCTCCCAGGGGATGACAAGCAGTCGGTGGTGGTGATGAAAATGCCCAGGAATCAAGCAGTGCTGGCTGGATAACTCTGTGAAAACGCTGCTACAACTCACTCAATTGTATATTTTAAATGGGTAAATACTATGGTATGTGAATTATATCTCAATTTAAAAAACATATAGAACTCTTTCCATATGCTGGCTTAGATGCTTAGAAGGAACATTTTATAGAGTTTCCCAAATAAATAAGAATTTAAAAGATATCTGAATAAAATAATATTTTAAATTAGAGGGAGGCGGGAAGTCCAGATGATTGCTGGAGATTAAAAAAGGAGAGAAGGAACTGTGTGTGTGTGCGTGTGTGTGTGTGTGCATGTGTGTGTGTCTTTTGGTAGAGGAAGGAGCAGGCTCTTCATTGGCTAAGGGGAGGGGCAGGAGTAGGACATGCCAGTTTCTTTTTTTTTTTTTTTTTTTTGATGGAGTCTTGATCTGTCACCCAGGCTGGAGTGCAGTGGCATGATCTCAGCTCACTGCAACCTCTGCCTCCCGGGTTCAAGCGGTTCTCCTGTCTCAGCCTCCAGAGTAGCTGGGACTACAGGTGTGTGCCACCACACCTGGCTAATTTCTTGTATTTTAGTAGAGACGGTTTCATCATATTGGTTAGGCTGGTCTCAAACTCCTGACCTCAAGCGATCCACCTGCCTAGGCATTCCAAAGTGCTAGGATTACAGGTGTGAGCCACCATACCCAGCCACCAGTTTCACCTCAAAGTGAAACATCTCTTCCCCTTGAAAAAATAATCAATCCCACTTACTTTATTGGTGTTACTCTAGTTTTTCTCAATAACAACTTACTAAGTGCTGTAATAAAGCCTTCATTTATTCTTAATAGGACAGAACTTCTTTAGCTCCAGACCTGTGCTGTGAAATCTGGTGACCCTTAGTCATGTGTGGCTATTGAGTACTTTTAACATGGCTGGTTTGAATTGAGATGTATCAAGAGTGTAAAGTATATAATCCATTTCTACAGAAACATAATGGGAACCATATATGTAATTTTAAATTTTCTAGTAAAAAGTAGAAAAGAGGCCGGGCGCGGTGGCTCACGCCTGTAATCCCAGCACTTTGGGAGGCCGAGGCGGGCGGATCACGAGGTCAGGAGATCGAGACCATCCTGGCTAACACGGTGAAACCCCGTCTCTACTAAAAATACAAAAAATTAGCCGGGCGTGGTAGTGGGCGCCTGTAGTCCCAGCTACTCGGGACGCTGAGGCGGGAGAATGGCGTGAACCCGGGAGGTGGAGCTTGCAGTGAGCCGAGATCGCGCCACTGCACTCCAGCCTGGGCGACAAAGCAAGACTCCGTCTCAAAAAAAAAAAAAAAAAAAAGTAGAAAAGAAACATGTGAAATTAATTTTAATAATATATTTTATCTAGCCCAATGTGCCCAAAATATTATTTTACCATGTAATCAGTATAAAAATTGTTAATGAGGGAGGGGAAATTTATAGATCAATTGGGATCATCTATCATTTACAAGTAGATTTGTGACAATATCACATTGTCACAACTTGCCTCAGTAAATATTTTCCTCATAGAAAGGTTTTCCTCAGTAAACCTTTCTCTTCAGAGAAAAGCGCAGGGCATGCTAACTCTCCCTTGTTTTTTTTAGCTTCAATATTCATTTTTCTATAGCAAAACTTACATGCATCTCTCATTTAAAGTTCTCTGGGCATCTTCCATAGTGAACTAGTAAGCATGAAATACAATATTTCCTCATTCTATAGAATGACGTCAATATAAACATACACATTCCAGTGAACAGACATACCAAGGAAATCAACTGCATGGGGAGGGTGTCCCGTCCCAATAGCGGTTATCAGGGAAGAAGAGTGGGGAAAAAAATAAGAGGGGGGTTGGAGAATGATAACCTCATATTCCCAATTTTACTGTGAGAAGGAATTGTGTATTACTATAGCGAAAGGATGAAATGTGTATGGCTATGAAAGACAAGAGAAGCGGTAGAGGAGGCATAGGGGAAGCTGTCTGTCTCCTACACCTCCTCTACTGCAGCAGAATCAAAGATATGGTTGGAGCATCAGTCCTGCTGGAGTCCTCTCACGGCTGGAGCAGGACTGACGCTCCAACCACATCTCATGCTTGCAATTGTGTAAGCAAATAAAATCAACTTCTAACACATTTCCACTCCTAACATTTCAGGGTTGTTAGTGACTGAATCAGATGACCAGACCTGTGGGGGTGGCAGAAGCACAGCAATGAGGAGTTACAATTTATCTCAAAGCAATCTAAAGGCCATGGCAGCAGAAACTGCAAGGCCATGGCAGCAAACGACCACTCTTTGCCAGAATGATTTCCTCTTTGGCCATGCAGAGGAAAGAGCAGAGCATTTTCATAGTGCAAGGAAGGTACACTGCTAGGAATCTAATACTTTTTTAAGTTTACAGTTAACTTACATGCCCTTGTTTGTTTGGAGACAAATGAACCACTGGATCCTGCCGCATTAATCTCCCACTGGGGCTCTCTCGGAAAGCTGGCAGTACCTTTGATACTGCTGGGAGATGGCATGTTGGCTCTGGAATACAGCATAGGACATTATGGTGCAGGCACTAAGCAGAAACAAGCACATGGTGACAAATGAAGATGGCTTGCCATTGCATCTTTCAGTTCACTGACCAGCAAGCTCTGCATTTCAGCAGTAAGCTTGTTAAGAGTCTATAATGATAGACAGCAGGTCAGAAACTTAAGTGGCTGATGGATAAAGCTTGCAGCTGGTGACAACTTGTCACGTCATACACATTAGCATAGCCAAGTACCACCAAACCAAAGGCCATGAACAACGCAGCAAAGTTCAGAATCAACTTTTGGTTTGGGGGAAAAATTTAGATTATATGAATTAAATTTATGAAATTCATTCATTGCCAAGTGTGGCTAACCTAGCTTGGTCTACATTACCTAGACAGGCATGGATGCAATCACGTGTTACTTACCATGACACTTTGGAAATATTTTACCTGTATATTCATGCTGCTCGAGGACAAAAGAATTGAAATCCTGAGGTCCTCTATAACTGTAAGCTGAGCACAACAGAAAAGACACACAGCAACTAGTTTACTTAAAACAATTGCTTCCTTTTGGACTCCAAGCTGGCGTTCAAGATGGGGTTCCAAAAGTGAGAGATAAAGAATTTATCCTCCATAACACCACTATAGCTAATAGCAAGAATCCTGGGCCTCTGAAACACCCTTCCTAACATGTAGAGGACAGGGCAAAATACTCCTTGACTCTGACTCTCAACCATTTCCAAAAGCAGAGGCAGAAAAGCGAACAGCCATAAAGATAAGTGAGCCAAGTCAGTAGGCTAAACTCCTGTCTCCACTGTGAGGAGGGTACCTGTTGATAACACACTGATGCCTAACCAATAAGAACCTCGTAAACATTCTCAATCAGTGCAAGTCATTAGAGAATGTTGTTCTTATAAACTGAGTAGAGAATGGTCAGCCCATTATATACTCAATATTGGGTACTGAGTAATAAAAATGAAACAATTATTTTTCTTGACTTCTCCCTGGAATGGCTTATACCAGCTAAGCCTTCTGATTCCTTCTGATGTGCCAGTTAGGAAAGGCTTGGTTATTTTTCTGGAATGCTGGGATATCAAAAATTATTTTAAAAATTATTTTAATATTTTATTTGAAGGGTTGGATTTCCAATGGTGAAAGGCCACCACTTGGACCTCTTGTACTGTAGTGAAAAGGCTTCTTTGGCAGGCTTCAGGGGTATCTTATTTTAAAAAAACATATACCTTACAAAAAGATGAACAAATAGGTTTTAAAAATTCATCTACATTCATTTTTAAGTCTTATCTATTAAGAGTGGGATGCCACTAAAGTAAAGTGGATGCAGGGAAAAAAAGACTAGAGGGAGGTTTGTGTGAGAGAATGAACAGGGGTCTAGGAAGAACCTTGTAATTACCCTTTCCATCCCTTCTCACTCCGTGTGACTTCCCGAGAGTGGGAGGCATGACACTGCATGCCTCACAAAGGGCTTGCTGGCAGCCTTGTTCAAAGCCTGCACTAGGAGCCAAAAAAAGCCGCTAAAGTCATGCTGAAGAAGGGATCCTTTTCACATGTGTCGTTACCATCTCAACAGTATCAAAACATATGGGATTTAAAACATTCTGTCAAGAGTAGAAAAGCAGATCAGAATATGCTCAGGTTTTCTGTGTAGGGGTGGGTAGGATAAGAGTGGAGAATGACAGATGGCTTCAATAACAAGGCACATCTCACTGAAGCTACTGGAACAAAGCATATCTTCAGAACCTAGGAACTCCATTTCTCTTCCTCAACCCCTGTCTTAGTGGAACACATCTCCACTCCTTTCTATGTCCATGGTTAGTACATTTACTTGGGCACAGTCATTAAAACCGGACAAAACAATGAATTTGCAGAGAAGATTAACAGATGGGTCTTGTCTTATAAGATTATCTTTTTCAGCCCTGAAATGTACACCTTTTTATCCTACACTGATGCAACTAGAGATTAAACAAAGGAGGAAAAAATCCAACAGTCTAACAATCTAGATTCAAGTTAATGATGCACCAACTGTGTTGGTACCAAATCCCTGAGGCTCCTGTGTTGAAAATCTTGTTTCATGGCAAAATGTTATTGTATCAACTAGTGTTATGGTGTCACTGTGAAACAACATATATATAGAAAGAAAGGGCTATGCAGTAGAAATCCGGGCACAAGCTCACTAATGCAAATCTCTTCCACCCAGCTGTTTCATACTGCTAAGACATTTCCTTAGCTGACAGCTTAATAGCAGAGTGAGAAGAATTTTTTTTGAAAGCACATCAGGGAGGAAAGAGATTCTAAGCAAGTTACGGTTGTGACTGAACAATAATTGTATCTCTTTTCCACTTTGTTAGTAGTTTTGTTTTTTAAATTGACATTAAGTATACCAAGCAATCTCTCAAGGCACTTATTCTAGGCAAAAACAAATAAACAAGGGGGAGGAAGGTACTTAGTCTGGTGTTTTAATCTAGGTGCTCAAAATAATTCCTATCGCCTTTCCACTTTTGAATTTGGGGTCACTTAGAATTCCTTTTCTCTTAGGTCTTATTTATTGTTTTCACTTATACATAATCTAACAGAGACTTAATTCTAATTCATATTTATTAACTAGGGCTATCTTTTATAACAATGTTTTGATAACATCATCAAGAGGTGACCTAAGTCACCTTGTAAAAGCAACTTTCTTCTTGTAGAAATTGATTACTTACCCATCTGGTCAGCAATGCTATCCTCACTTCTTTGCCAGCTAGGCGTGGATTTTCCGCTGCCACCAATATCTGACTGGGTGTTCTGCCTGTCAATGGAGGCTGGGGATCTACGGCTCACTCCAAACCTGTGGTGATTTCCGCAAAGGCAAAGACAACATCAGGGACCTTACCCATGAGGGGAAGGCAGTCCTGGGTGTAATGAACTAAATTTTAATGACAGGCACTACTGGTTTTTGCTTATGTGTCTGTACTTGTATACACACCCTGGTTCGTGTTTACGTGGGTGTGGAAATGTGTATGTTGTGGTCAATATACACCACTCTGCTCAAAAAGGTATGCATGCTATGTAAACAAACTTGTCACAAAGAGGGCGGAAGCCATTAGGACTGAGCTAACCTAAGGTATGCAGTATAAGAAACTAAAATTTTCTAAGCCCTCGTACAGCCAAGTTCAGACTTACTCACAGCCAAAAGAAAAAGTTCACAAACTAAATATTAATATTCCATATATATCTTCCAAATGGTATATTGTGGGTTTGTTTCTCTTAACTTGGTAGTTTACTAAATCATTAAGTCAGTGGTTCTTGGAACAAGTATTTTCTGAGTACTTGCTTTGTGGTCTGAAATACAAAGATTACTATCATTTAGATCATGTAGAAACCACGTTCAAACTGTATAAATTTTAAACTGCCTTTGGGAAGGGCAATTTGGAAGCAGGTAAACTGGCAAAAAATAAAGGCAAATGTTTATTTCTGGAAAGAACATTTAGCTATTTAGTGAGCCATCTTTATTTTTCCCTTCGTAAAATAATAATACATGCTTAATTAAAGCATATGCCTTGACTAGCAATATCAACAAAGTAAATACTGACTGAGCCCATGAAAAAGTGCCAGAGTGTAGAATTTAAACATTCATATGGAAATTTACTAATATATATGTGGTTACTAATGAACTTATGCATAATCTATATAATAAAAGACCAAATAGGGGCCAGGAGCAGTGGCTCACGCCTGTAATCCCAGCATTTTGGGAGGCAGATACAGGAGGATCACTTGAAGACAAGAGTCAAGACCTGCCTGGGCAACAGTGTGAGACCCCAGGCTCTACAAAAAAAAAAAAAAAAAAATTAGCCTGGTGTGGTGGCCACTATAGTCCCAGCTACTCAGTAGGCTCAGGTGGGAGGATGGCTTGAGATGGGCCTGGATGAACTGATGCTTGTGGGGTGTCTTCTTGCTATAGGCTGATACACGTATGGGTAAAACCAGGAAGTGGTGCACAGAAAGGCAGGAGATAAACAATACGAAGACCTGGGGCCAAGTTCCAACCCCCATCCAATATGACTGAACAAAGTCACTGAATTTTTGCCTCAATTTATGTGTAAAACGGCAATTCCATTATAAGAAGCCAAGGAGAAAAATCTACATAAAGCATCTGCAAAGTAGAAGGGGCTAGAAGAACATTTATCTTAATAAAACTTTTTTTTTTTTTTTTTTTTGAGATGGAGTCTCGCTCTGTCACCCAGGCTGGAGTGCAGTGGCACAATCTCGGGCTCACTGCAAGCTCCGCCTCCCGGGTTCACACCATTCTCCTGCCTCAGACTCCTGAGTAGCTGGGACTGCAGGCACCCGCCACCACACCCAGCTAATTTTTTGTATTTTTAGTAGAGAAGAGGTTTCACCATGTTAGCCAGGATGATCTTGATCTCCTGACCTCGTGATCCGCCCGCGTCAGCCTCCCAAAGTGCTGGGATTACAGGCGACAGCCATCGTACCCAGCCAATAAAACTCTTATTATATCATCCCCCCAGTTACTGTTTCACAAATGCTTTTCATTTACATACCCCATCACAAGGCTCACTAAGCAAAGCTATCTCACATACTGATGTAGCACTTATCAAAAATAAAAACCTTGATTTATGAAAACTTCTAATTGGTTAAAGTGGTCATTTAAAAAAAGGACTCACAATTACACTTTTTGCCATCTCCTCCCTAAGGGTCCTTGTTTCATTCATAAGAGTAAATATACCTATTTATGATCCTATTCTAAATTTGTATTAAGACTTTTTTAAAAGGCATGGAGATGCCGGTTAGAAATGGATTCTAATCATGCTTTTACTTTTTTATTTTTTAAGAGAGAGGCTATGTTGTCCAGCTGGACTCATATTCCCGGCCTCCATGGATCTTCTCCTGCCTTAGCCTATCAAGTATATGGGACCACAGTGCCCGCTTGCTTTTATTTTTTGGTAGCAGTGTAAACTTTTAAACCTCTGAACCTTTTAAACCTCTGAACTTAAAGCTGGACATTTTTCTGGCCCTCTGGTTTTAAATAAACAATAAGGTAAAACTATCCTTAAACTCTGCTTTGGAAAACATTTTCATCTGATGAACTTTTAATTTCATTTCTCATGTATGCCCCCTATCCCCAATTTATTGTATGCCAGAGTATAAGGGATACCCAGTCCTGAAGAGCTAACATAAAACTTGTTCTAAATTTTACTTGGTGCTGTTTTTGAAGAGCTTAATTGTTCTTTGTTCAGAGAAGCATTTAGTAGTTTAAGAGTCACAGTTAGATTTGAAGGAGTTTTAAGTAATCATTTGGCTGACATATGAAACACATTCAGTGATCAAGGACTCTGCCTCATGAAGCCATCCAGTTCTTTCCAGGGCAGGCTGACAGCTTTGAAATATCTTCCTCAAAATGGGCTGGACCCTTCTTCTCTATAACTTTCATTTATTGGCCTCACTTGTCCTCACAGACAAATTTGATCCCTAATCTAAGAGTCCTGGAAGAAAGCTACTGTGGCCTCCTTACCTCTGTAATTCTCATCCTCAGCTTGCACATCCTCAGTTCTTTCTCCCACATGGTCTCCAAACTCCCCATTTACTGGGGCCCTCTCTTTGGACCTGCCCTGCCTGGTCAGAATTCCTCAAAGTGTGTGGTCCAAAAATAAATCTCCAAGGAGGGTAGAACATGCCCTATGTCTTTTAAACAGTTTTGCTTCTTAACTGCCTCTCATTCCCATCCTAAAACTTGTACAGGTGTTTTTTCTACTTTGGAGTAAATAAGAAGTGACAAAATCTGAACTGTGAAACTAAACAATATATACAATGGACAAACTAATGCAATTTGATTTCTTTGCCATTTAGTTCCTCGTAGAGGCTAGAGGATGATAAACTTCCTAAGAAGTAGTTTAAACCAGCCATGAAGCCATTTTTCTATCTGGATTATTAACTACATTTTCTCTTTTGTTTGTCTACAAATTGATCAAGGCTGGCTGAATGGAAGTCATTTTACATGTCTGAGTACAGATGAAAGAAATGATGCCAACAGGAACCATGTACAATGGGACAAACGCATAACTACCCTTCGGGCATGGACTTCTGCCTGTAAGTGCCCCCCACAGAACCAGTATCACTGGATGAAGACAAGTTGCTAGGAGAGTTCCGACACTGGGATCTTGCTAAAGCCATGGATGAGACCGTCACATAGATGTCCGAACCAGGAGACAGCCTGCATGTGCAATACAAAAACATGAAGTCAACAATTCAAAGGGAAAATCCCAAGGCAACGCATGATGGATAATATCATATAAATGTGACAAAAACAGTGACTTCATGGAGATAGTGAAAGTGAAGCCAGCTGGAAGCCTACAAAAGAAACTTCCCCATAAAATGACTCCCTAGGGGAACAGCTGGAAAACTGCCTTGGAGGGGGTGGGGGTGGGTGTCACAAAATAATGGGGAAAAAAGATCTAGAAAACATGTATGCTTCCAAAAGCTGCCAGAATTCAATTGGCTAAATTACTTATGCAGTTTCCTAGTATGGCAGAGCAGAAGATAATTGAACCCAAGTGACATTAACATAGCAATTAATTCCAATTTCTTACACTAGTCCTCCCAGAGTATATGACCATAGTAACACTGGTACATTTTTTGTATGCTTCTTTGTTTTCCAATTTTATTATTCACAGTCTGGAATGAATATTCAGATTTTGTTATTTAGTATTTATAATTCTGGTTGGTAGTAGTATCACCATATAAAAACCTCCATGAAAAAATGTCTAAAACTGCAGTTGTTGAATTTAACTAGAATTACTGAATGTATATAATATCACAGTAGAAGTGTGCTCCACATGGGCACCTCATGTATCTCTTTTTAAAGTTATGGGTCCTTCACACTGCCAACTGGCTGTCAAGGCAGAAACCATAGCTTTGTGGTCAGGACAGACATGTTTTTTCCCCTCTACCTCCTCTACTCTAGTAGGCAACATGGCAACCACAGGGATATGAGTAAGTGATGCTGTGCTGACAGTTGTGACTAGGTTTAAGCTAACCCTTAGTAACAATGGTATTTTATTTCAGAAGCAAATGCTGGCACAAATCACTCGACTACTTGTAGCAGGGGAGGTCATTTCCATTTTATAACTTAGGAAGCGAAATCTAACTAAGTCATCGTTCAAGTTCACAACAAGTCAGGTCTCTAGACTCTAAGCCCACTGCACTCCATGCTAAACTACTGCTGTCCCCTAGAGAAGGCCTGTTTTTTGTAGTTTTTTTTTTTTGTTTTTTTAATAAGACAGTTTATAATGGGTTTGCATGCTCAAACAACTTTGCACATAAAGCTATCTTAAGACAAGTCAAAGTTTTGATGTCTTCAGACAGAAGCTGCTTCACTGGCAGAGGCCCTGTCCCACAGTGAACCTATTTATCTTCTGAGTAGGGCAGGATGGGGCTTCAGGTATAGGAAGCTGAGAAGCTTTGCTAACAGAGAAAGAATAAGGATAGATACTAAAAAGTACAACTCCCAAATTAATCCATGCCCAAGAGGCAGATCTGACTTGAGAGCCCAGATTTGTCTCCGGCTGTCTCCTAAACATCTTGACTGGACACCTTTCACCAGCAATCCAAATCAGACCTTTTCAAGACTAACACATTTTATCCCACTCTCCAATAACCCAAACTGCCCTTCCTATATTTGTTATCTCAAGATAAACATCATTTTTTTTTTTTTGTACCACATAATGGCTTTATTCACAGGACAACTTGTGACTGCAAGTCATGTGACTAGTCAAGCTAAACATGGTGAAACCATTTTTTTCCTTCCTCTGTCCTTACTTTCCACAGTCAATTGGGTTAATTAAGTTCAACTACTATTTACTGAGCACAAACTGTGTGTCAGGCACCTGGTGCTGGTCCTGATAACACAAAGGCAAAGAAGATATCTAGTTTCCAACCTGCTGAGGGGCTTCTGATTTCTCTCACCTGCAGCCTGGGTCAGTCCAAGTGTCCCGACAGGTCTCTCAACTTCCAGGCTCTCTCCACCCCATTCCTCCAGCAGCCCCAACCCACCCTCTTCCATCAAGTCAACAGACTGCTAAAAGCCTATTCAAAGCTTCCCTTTGCCTACAGGATAGAGGACCAAATCCCTGAGACCCTCTTTAAGGCCTTGAACCATCTGACCAAACCCCATCCTCATCTCCATCCCCATTAATGGCTCCACGCACCCTACATTCTAGAGACAGTCAAGATGTCCCAGTTCTCAGACTCTGCCCATTCACACTATTATTCATCTTTTTCTCTCTGCCTGGAATGCCTTCTTCCTTTGCTACTCACATAAAAAGGCCTGATGCCAACATCATAGCTTTGAATTCATAGATTAGAATCTCCTCAAATCCCATGACAATCTGTTCTTTGCACCATTACACCAAGTCATATAGAATGGTTATTTTATGTGTGTCTCCCTTAATGTGAATTAAGATTCTGTCTTTAAGGGGCCAGGACTGAGCCTTATTTATCTTTACATTTCTGAGTGCTTAACATGTGTTTTGAATGAAGGAGAATCCTTATCAGTGGTGTAGAAAATGAAGAAGAGAAGCGGGATTCAGGACAAGTACCATAGTTATGTCAGATGCCCCAAATCAGGAGTTCTCAACTATGGTGGGGCTAGATCACTTGAACAACAGTTGGTCACTAATAATGAAGTGCTAAAATTTGTGAATAATTTAATAAAAGCAAGTGTAACAGACTGAAAGTTAATATGCCTTCTAAAATGCAAGAAAAAGGGATGGAGTTACAGGTGATAGAATTACACCTAAGCCCAGACACCCATGTGAGTATCCTCCATCTAACATATGATGGTGAGAGAACTTAGGACAATGCCTGTTCTAACTAGTGTGAAATGGGGCAAACAGGGAGACTTGGGATGTCAGTGTTCGGGAAATGTGGTGAGAAGAAAGAGGCAGGGTTTCTAAAGTCTTCCTGTTATCATCATCGATCTTGCTGTTGCTATACAGACTGTGAGAAATATGGGCCAACCACCCACTGGCACTGTAATTAGGTTGCCAGATCTCAAAGTAGGGTATGCGTGGGGCAGGTATGGTGGGGCCACGTACTAGTGGGATACTAGCTCATTTCTACTTCAGGTAATGTGTTTTAATAAGAGAAGATCAAGACATTTATCTGGGTACCATAACATGGGTTTCTCTTTAGTCTTTTCCACTGAGACATATTGCAAATTTCTCATTATTATTCTAAAGTAATTAATTGTAAGGTGATCTGAAAGGGGTATGAATAGGAGGAGTTGGTTATGAAAATGAAAACCAAGTAAGCCTTAAGGAATGACGTGAATCCAAATATAACAAAATACCACATTCCTTTCAACCTGAAGTGTTTGGCTCTTATACACACCTAATAGAAACTTCAAATAGAGTTTCACTTCATAGCTGCTTTGACTTTCTTACTGCAAAGGGGAGGAGGTGTTACAGAAAACTAGAAAAAAAGGAGACAGCAGTGGAATGTTAACCCAGTGAAGATTAATGCAACATGTAGGGGTCTGATGATTTTTTGACTTAGGGGTAAACAAGCAATGCCAGTGAAGTATATTTACGGTGAACATTAAAATGTTTATGCTTCTATGAGGAAGTTACAACATAATTCCAAAGGAAAAGTCAAGATGTAACCTTTACATTTGTATTTAGAGGCTGCTTTTCTTACCCTGCTCTCCAAACGTATATTAAGCTGAGATATCGCAGGCTAGTTCTCAACCTCAGCTTTCTTCTTTGGCAAATGTATCAGAAAATTCTATTTGGTTACTGGAGTTATCCCAAAGCGAAAAAATAGCATTTCCAGAAGGCTGGCATTCATTCCCATCCCTCTTTTGCATTTATATAACTCAATAGTAGCTTTGTTTTCTGACTGTTCACACACATAGAACACACATAGAGCAACTGATGGAATGCCACCCAAATGTTTTTATGACTCTAGATGTATGCATGGTAGGCAAAGAAAAATTCAGAATTAGCCCTTATTCTGATGACTTACTATTTTTTCCAAATACTCTGAATTTGATACTATCACACAAATATTATTTGAGAACAGACCTAGTGGG
Source organism: Gorilla gorilla gorilla (assembly GCF_029281585.2). NCBI lineage: Eukaryota > Metazoa > Chordata > Mammalia > Primates > Hominidae > Gorilla > Gorilla gorilla. Next base: position 88,574,462 of record NC_073239.2, on the reverse strand, counting down.
AGAGTGGAAGGCACCGCCGCCTGTCTGGGTACTGGCAGTCCACTTCTGCAGAGATAGCCTGAGGCTGATCGTTATAGGAAGATGGGCTGATTGCTATCCTGCCACTTTAAAGAGGTGCTTCAAGAACTGGGAGCAGTACCTCTCACATTGGCTCACACAGGAAAACCAGCACACTGATCTCCTGGATCTCTGTCCATCCCACCCCACCTCACAAGTGTACTCTGTTTTAAGAGTTGCAGAGTCCAGTGAAGTTACAGCAAGATCACAAGAGACTTGTCTTCTCTTTTGAGATAAATCCAGATCTTTCTGCTTAGTCTTAAAGAGCCCCAAACGTCTGATGTTAATGCCCCAATAGATTTAGAGGACAAAGATTAATACCTCTTTCAATTGCTGTGAGATCTTTCCATTCTGTTGAATACAGGCAATATTCTTTTTAAAGAATGCTCTGGTCACTGTCAGAGAGGAATTCTGTAAATCTTTTAGCATTAATTTCAGAAGATTTTCTTCTCTATATTTTTATAAATTTAGTCAAGAAATAACTAAACATTTTTAAAATAACTGATACTAAACATCCTCTGGGGCTTCCTTCTGCTGAAATAAAACACCAGGGCTTTTTTTTTTTATTGTACTAAGAATGCGCAATTGAAAAAGTCATGATCATGACCATCCAGAGACATTACTTCCACAGTCTTTTGACTACACTTAACACTAAACACCAGCTTTTCATTTATATGCAAATGCACTTCACTGCAGTGAAAACACAGAGTTGAAGGGGTTGGACATTTAGGAAGAGACGGTCCAAGATACGTCCTTCATTCTTCCAGAAGCAGTCGCACACCAGGCTAAAAAAGAGAGCTGACACACACACATACACACACGCACACACACACGGATTTCTAACACAACCACCCCTGTCCTCCACCACACCTATTCCATGAATCAACTCACAGGACGACATATATAGTGCCAACATTAATAGATTCTTATTAAACTGATCACTCCAGATTATGACTGATTACAACTTATCAACTTATGGCTATGGAATTCTAAGTGGCAAGTTGATGGTAAAATATTTTCCTAACTGATTAGGTAAGATTAATTAAATCTCTATTCTATTTCTTACTTTTTATTCCAACGTGAGATATGTACAAGGACATAAGGCCCTCAGTAACCCAAGTGCAAACAGTGAGTTGGTGGTATAAACAAGTGAGAGCACTTCGAACAGCAGCAGTGATGGACAAATTAAATGCTTGAGTCCATAATTAAGCACAGCATTTTACCACAACTTAGCAATTAAAATGCTATCCAACCAGGCAACAGGACCAAGTTAAAGTCTTCTGTCTTCAGCCATGTATATCAACTAGGATTCTTCCAAAATTATGTAAAAAAAAAAAAAAAAGAAAAGAAAAAGAAAAATCTCTACAACGATTCAAGGTGATGTAATTTGGGTGCTATATCCGGAGTAGTTTGAACAAGTTGTGTTCAACTTCAAGCAACTCGTGCCTGTCTTTTCATCGCTTCCTGTTGTGTACTTTGTGAACAGTTACTGCTGGCTTTCTAACCACATAATTCATATCAGCTGTTCAGACTAGATCATGGGAATCCTGTTCTTTTTTTTTTGAGACGGAGTCTTGCTCTGTCTCCCAGGCTGGAGTGCAGTGGTGTGATCTCGGCTCACTGCAATCTCCTCCTCCCAGGTTCAAGTGATTCTTCTGCCTCACCCTCCCGTGTAGCTGGGATTACAGGCACCCGCCACCACACCCAGCTAATTATTGTGTTTTTAGTAGACAGGGTTTCGCCATGTTGGCCAAGCTGGTCTCCTGACCTCAGGTGATCCACTTGCCTCGACCTCCCCAAGGGCAGGGATTACCAGTGTGAGCCACAGCACTTGGCCCCAAAATCCAAAACTTTTTGAGCGCCAATATAACATTCAAATGAAATGCTCATTGGAGCATTCTGGATTTCAAATTTGGGATGCTCAACCAATAGGATTAATGCAAATATGCGCAAAATTAAAAAAAATTGAAATTTGAAACATTTCTGGTTCAAGCATTTTGGGTAAGGGATGCTGAACCTGTATTATCCTAATTAATCTTCACAGATTCTAAGAGGTGGGGCCGTGACCTACTTGAGTCATGGGGATGTTAAAGTGCAAAAGGACAGGACCTTGCCCACTGCCACACACTCCCAGTAGCGTAGCCAGGATGCAAATCATGGCCCCTGGACAGCACAGCCTACCCTCCTGGTGCTTCTAGGAATTTCCAGGCAGGTCACACAAATACACAGGTGGCCCTGCAGAGAGGAAGCCGTTATGGAAACATTTCCCTAGGGTGAGTGCAGAATAGCTACTTTCGAGGCCCAAGGAATGATGAGTCAGTAACTGAAGAGCTGGAGCTGGACACAGTACTGGAGCATTCTCCTCCCATTTCTGGGCCACTCTGGAGTTTGTAAACGATGGGGAACTGGGAGGTGTGCCAAGCTGAAGCCATTGTGCCCATTTCCTGAATGCCTGAATAGGAACCACTGTTGCAGTATCATCTAAAAATGTGAACTTGCAAATCACATCAACTCTAATCCTGACATGGATGCCAGAGTAGGCTGTTTCCTGCAAGGAGTGGAAAACAGGAGCCTTCAGAATCCGGTCACTTTAAGTCAAATGCGGCCCTCTGCTTTTCTCCCTCGTCTTGGCTGACAAATACACCACCAGAATTCAGTTCCAACTAAAACCTTTTGAAGGAGTCAATCAAGATCTTGCATTTCACTTTGAGTCAATTTTAGAAAAGCTCTACCAGCAATATACTTTTAAAATGAAGTATTCTAAACTTAGTCAACAAAAACCAAATAATTCTACTTATATCTATGTTTAATGCTATAGCTTTATCAGACTATCAAGTGCTTTGCCTTTACCTATCATCTAATTTTTATAAAAGGAAATTGGTTTATTTTCTCCAAGATAGATTAAATTCTGTCCCCAGTTACTTAAATAAGCCCTTTTGATATTAAAGGGTCATTACCACAAATGGAAAGTAGAGGAAACTCTTAGTGTGGAAAGCTGGACTACCATGTGAAGTGTGGACACACTAAGTTGAGGAAACTCTTCTTAAAAAAAGCATTGGGAGCCTATTAAATGCCAGAGTCTGTGGCTGGTATTTGGAATACAAAGATGAATAAGACAGGCTAAGTTTAAAGAAATGGACAAATAACATTAAAGCGAAGTTTCATAAATTTTGTGAGTGAAGAAGCCATGTGGTGGTAAGAACATTCCTAGTGAGGCAATTAAGGTAGAAATGGGAGGAGAGTGTTTTGGGGAAATTAAAGGCGACTTGTCAGAGGAGCAGGCATGGCAAGACTTCAGCAGTCAAAAGAAGGAGTGGAAGGTGCACCAAGTAGAGGAGCTCCTAAAAAGGCATCAAGGGGAACATAGTGCTTGCAGAGGAGAGAGCCACTCACATGCCTAGGGATGGGGGAGGTGACGATGACAGGGGAAAAGGAAAGGCAAGTCCACATAGACAAACTTTTTGGGAGGGACAGGGTCTCACTCTGTTACCCCGGCTGAAGTGCAGTGGTGTGATCACGGCTCACTGCAGCCTCAAATGCCCAGGCTCAGGTGATCTTCCCACTCAGCCTCCCAAGCAGCTGAGACTACAGGCATGTGCCACCACACCTGGCTAATTTTTTTTTATTTTTTGTAGATACGGGGTCTCACTATGTTGCCCAGGCTGGTCTTGAACTCCTAGACTCAAGCCATGCACCAGCCTTGGTCTCCCAAAGTGGTGGGATTATAGGCATAAACCACAGCACCCAGCCAACACAGGCAAACTTGCTGGTGAGTTGGACTTGATCCTGAAGGCTGTGTGGAACTATGGAAGGGCTATAATGAAAGGCACAGCCTGAGGAGTATATCCATTTTTATTAGGTCATCTTTCCAGTGGGAGGCTGGTAATCATACCTAGAGGCTGTTGGCAACAGTTTAGGTAAGCAAAAGAAACTTAGTGCGAAATGAGAACTTCTCAGGCAATGGCAGGAACGTGTGTGGAGATGGGATGATAGTGCTGAGGGGAAGTTGATAACGAATCCTACTTCTGCTCTGGATACTCAGGTAGATGGCAAAGCCATCCACCAAGGTGGGTAACACACGAGACGGAAGAGGCAGAAGGAGGGGCAGGTGTGAAGGTCAAGTCAGCTTGAACTTGTGAATGTGAGACACTTTCATGCCTTTCAAGTGCAGATGTTCAGTAGGTAGTCAGGAATATGAAAAGTGAAAAAGAGACCAAGGCAAAACAGATCAGCTAAGGAACTGCCCACATACAGATGACGGTTGAGGTTGCTCAAGTGGATGAACCTTCTAGAAGAATTGCACAGTGTGGGATTCAAATAAAAATGAGGAAGAAGTGGGGAACACAAATTTCAGGGTGATGAGATAGGTACAAAGAGCTGACGATACAAAAAATTCAGGAATACATTTTGGAAGACAAGGAAGTGTAATTTGAAGAAAGAGGGAGTAGTGAATGGTATCAAATAAGCTAAGGACCTAACACCATCCAGAAGCTTTAGAAATGTAGAAGTCAGCTGGGTGCAGTGGCTCTCACCTGTGATCCCAGCACTTTGGGAGGCTGAGGAGGGAGGATCACTTGAGGCTAGGAGTTTACAACTAGTCTGGGCAACAGAGTGAGACACTGTCTCTATAAAAAAAATCATTTCAAAACATAAGCTGGGTGTGGTGTGGCGTACACCTGCAGTACTAGTTACTCAGGAGGTTGAGGTGGGAGGACGGCTTGAACCCAGGAGTTTGAGTTTACAGTGAGCTAAGATCAATGCCACTGCGACAGAGTGAGACCCTGTCTCAAAAAAAAAAATAATTAAAGAAATGAAAAGAAATATGGAAGTCAATGGGCAATGGGGACCTAGCTGGAGCATTCCCAGTGAAGTTCAAAAGTCCCATGATTTCAGGATCCTCATGGCAAGGCACGAAGCTGTGATGGAGGGGGCCAGTATTTGGAAAGCACAAGTCTGAAGCTTCTAACCACAGCTAATATTCTAAACAAAAGAAGAGTAAACACTAAATGGTGCTTGTTTTGTTTGAAAGCAGAAAATGACACAGTGGAAGATCAGCTTAGATCCTGTATGATATAACAAACTTAGAAAGCATTTCCTTAAAAATCAAGACTGAATGGTCACGTGACTATTATGCTCTCTGAGAGGAGAACTCTTTTAAGTTTGTTTCACACCCTATATGGTGCTGGTGTCTGTAAGGAAGGAGGGAGGGAGCCTGCAGACGCAGCTGCCATAACTGCGTGAACAAAAAAGGCCCCCCCATCCAGCTTCTTAAGACTTAAGTGCAGGGGTCTCAAGGGGAGTAACAATGACATCCAGGTAAAACTCAGAAGTACCAAGTGTTCAGTGAGCTCTAACATCAAATATTTACATAAAGGCTGGTAACACTAGCCTAAAAAAAGGAGAAAAGAAAATCATTTTACATGCCAAGATGTCTGTTGTTTAATCCAAAGCCCCTCAAATAGCTCGACTTTTATAAGCATATTAACACAGATCAGGATTTTATTGCTGATCCCGCATTATGTTTAAACACAGTAATGTATCAAGTTCAGCGTGCCACAGCCAGCAATTTTTATTTCAATCCTACCCTTAAGCTCTAGGTAAATTTGAGGCCAAAATAGTGACCGTATCATATTACCTATTTCTGTTGAACGAATGTTAATTGTTAATAAATACTACTCTCACAAATACTGTAAAATTCTGTAATCAGAAAGCCACCTGGAGAGCATAAAACTCATATATTTAAACCAAATAGAAATTAGACTTTATTCTATTTAGATGCCAAATGGATTATCAATTCTTACTGTGTCAGTTTCTCTTAACTATGTATAAAGAACATCATCCAACTAAAGAATTTTTATTAAAACTCAAAACACCAACATTTTTATGTCATAAAAATCCTGACCTTGATATTAAAGGAAAAATATTATGCAGATTTATTTTTTTTGTTCCTAATGAACTTTAAGTCTGGGATACTACATACAAATTAAAGAAAAACTATGCTTCTACAAGCAGTAAATAAGTGTTTTCACCCAAAATGGACTGTGTTGGATCCATCCATGGTTACTTAAGTGGACAGATTTGGGGAGCACTGGAGGAGTAGACTTGAGATGGCTGCTAACTTGAGCTTAAGTATAGCTGGTTTCTCTATGGTTAAACACAATTTCCCTAACCTACGGGAGAAAAAATGAATGGAATGAACAACTGTAAAGCATTCTTTAGTCACAATATTACGCCACACCATTACTGGTAAGGCAAGATTCAAGGTCTGGCAGACCCTGTCATTTATTTTCATGATTTATGATTCCTCTGAAAGGTCCAAATTATACTTGGTGAGTACAAGGTACAAATTGTAAATGGCACTCAGGACGGCGCTGGTATGCAGGGGAGAGTCAGATGGATAAGGGGTGCCCCGGTACTCCTCACTTCTGTATCTCAATAAGGTATTTGTTCTCAGTAGGACTACAAAGGGGATGCTTGAAGTTTTCAGTTATGTTTTACTAAATTTCATGAAGGAAATTATATTCTAAGGTGAATTTTATGCATCTGCGGACTCAAGAAGGACTGAGGAAGTATTTCTGATAAAAGTCATGAATCTGCTCTATCCTCAAATATTCCTGGAGTCACAGTAGCAAAACAAACTTTCTCAAACACGAGTAGCCCGTATCCTAAATTCTTTGGACCAGAAATGTTTTGGATTTTGGAAGTTTTTGGATTTTGAAATATTTGCATTACACTTGCAGTTGAGCATCCCTAATCCGAATATCTGAAATCCTCCAATGCGCATTTCCTTTGAGCATCATGTCAGTGCTCAAAACGTTTTAGATTTTGTAGTATTACAGATTTCAGACTTTTGGATTAGGATATTCAATCTATAGTACCTTCTCTTTATGCCTCAAAATTAAAACTTAAAAGATATTTTTTACTAAAAATTAGGAATGATGGGGTAAGAAACTGAACTTTAAATTTTCATAAAAGAAGAATATCCATCCAATTAATTACCATATATTTCAAAATGAAGATGAGCCAAATCATCCTAATATCCTGGAAACTGTAGGACTGAGATCTCACAAGTCATCTATGCCCTGCATCCTAAGATCTGAAATCCTAGTCTAGTGTACTGAATATATACCAGAGACTAAGGGGGCAGTGAGTAGAGGTTAAATTTTCCTGAAAACCTCGTCAGCCCCACCTATGGCCCTTTCACCTCTGCAGCTTAGAGAGTCACAAGCTACTCTAACGTTCTTCTAGAAGGCGCACTTACTGAGATCCATTTTCCTCTGGGTGGAGTAAAGAAGAAAGGCAGACACAAGTACACACAGAAATTACCTCTAGAACTCAAGGATCTACATCTGGAAAAAATGGAGTTCTGTATTCTCTAGCACTGAAAGCTGCTCCCATCAAAATATGATACTCAGCTACAAAAAATATTTTCCCTTTTGAAGGTCAGTATGACTGGCAAGGAGCTTTAGTTTCTGTTGCAGAAATTAAATTCAACATGGAATCAAAATACATTCTCAAATGGAATATTGTACAAAGGAAATTACACAAAGCCAATTTCACTTGTGAAAGCCTGCTGATTGTTCTGGAGAGAAAGAAAACAGCTCTGAGGTGGGGGAAAAGGTCCTTCTCTATACAGTGATTTCCTGGGTTCATCTTTCAAAATGTGGGCCAAATCATGAATTCCAGTTAGCACACACCTCAGAGGCAGCCAAGTCTGAAATGTGTCAAAAAAAGAATTTACTCAGAGGTCTCTTGGATGTTTTCCTCCTCAAAATAAGGAAAGAGAGAGGAGTCCAGATGGTAATGGGGCCACTATGGGAGAGGAAACTTTTATTGAGATAAATAGCAAGGCTCTGGAAATAGATCTCCAGGATGAAATGAGAAGTTGTAGAAAGATGACTATGTTTTTGGTTTGTCTGTTTTAATTAAACTGTTTGTCTGTTTTTATTAAATTATTTCTACATAGTATCCTAGTAACCTAAAATAGTTAAGTGACAATGTTTTATGCAACAGTTCAAAAGTCAGACTAAGATAAAGACTTCATAGTGTGGTTTCTAAATCTTCCTGCTCTCTGCTCCCAAACTGGAGCGGTGATGATTTACGTGTATCTGGGAACCGTTTTCCTCAGCATCCTGCTCCTGCCAGACCTGGTTCTTGCCACTCAGATGAGTCAGGCTCATGTTTTGGCTTCCACGTGGACCCTCCCTTCTCCCCAACACAGTTCCCAGAATACAGACTTCTCCCCAGGTCTAAGGGTTTTCACAACAACATTCTGAGATGTGATTAAGGCAATCCTGAAGAGATGGGGAAAGGACAGTGGATGGACAGAAAGAAGCTGACTTCTAGGCCAGGCGTGGTGGCTCACGCTGTAATCCCAGCTACTTGGGAGGCTGAGACAGGAGACTCGCTTGAACCTGGGAGGCAGAGGTTGCAGTGAGCCGAGATAGCACCACTGCACTCCAGCCTGGGTGACAGAGTGAGACTCTGTCTAAAAAAAAGAAAAAAGAAAGAAAAAAAAGAAGTTGATGACTTCTAGCAGACCACTAGCAGATTATTCAATTAAACTGCTTTAGTGTACATGATTTGAGGTAACCAAATTTATAGTGCAATTACTTAAAATCTGTATAGCCAACTTCTATTCCCATTTTGAAAGCACTTAATCTAGTTTAATTTTAGGCCTGGACTCTAATTCAAAGTGCTGCAGTTTACTCTTAACTCCAGACAAAAGTGCTAGGGCAACCTTGTAAAGGCAGAGTTAACCCACTACCTTTTGGGAGGGAACTCTCTATGGCTTTCAATTTAACAACAACCTTTGGTTTCTTACTTTCTAGGACCCCTCAGTCCCTCTCCCTCTGGCTTATTTTACTCAGGACTGAGTGTTTTAACGTATCTCCGTGTATCGTCTTCTCTTCACTATTCTTTCCTATTTTCAGAGTAGTGAAAAATATGTTTGTGTTATACTAGTTTTCCTTCCGCATAATCCTTTATTAATAAAGTGACACAAACATAGTTATTCAATCAAAAACCTGCCTTCTGTTGCTCTTATATCATCATTTCGGAACAAAATGATGAAGACTGTCAAGGATGATATACGGTCACTGTCACCTCAGAGTCTGCTAAATTCTAATCCACAGGGCCACTAAGCACGTCGTAACGACGTCTGTTGATAATCACACGGAAATTAAAAAGCAAAGCACAAATACCAGTGTGCAGAGTTGAAGGCTTTGCTAGAATCAATCTCTGTTGATCCTTATGGCTTTGGAACACTACCATGCTTTGAAAGTCACTACGGTATGCACCTCAGTTTAATTCTTTGTTTCTAGTAAAATATGAGAAGGCCTAAAACTAGTGCTTATGGGTCTGTGTTACTTACATTTGGGGCAGAGAGAGAGAGAGAGAGCAAACCTTTGAAGGCACACTTACCGCCTCTCTAGTGGGCGCCCATCACTGGAGATGCTTCGAGGGATGTTGGCGGCTCTTTCTGGAGGAGGCATCTTCCCATCTCCTTTTCCAGCATTCAGCCGCGAGGTCATGGGACTCTGCACCTGGGACGGGACTTGAGGTGAATGAGGCCCCTTGCTGGCGTTCCTCTGCCATTTGTTATTATTTCGGAAGGGAAACTTGAATTCGTATGAAACACCTTCATTCATTTTGTACTCCATCACTGGCATGCGGTAGGTTTCAGAGCAACTCCTATTAGGGGCAAGGCACAGGGAGAAACACAATGGATACTGCTTTTTCTTGCTGGTGGAACCACATTGATTCTCATTAACACTTAAAAATGGATCCACAATTTCACCCTCTGTTTCAAACCACCTTTCAATCTTTGGGCCCTATACTTATTTTCTTTTCAAAAACCAGAACCCAAGGAAGTATTATAATGGTATTTTCCTTTACTCAATCCCAACTTGTTGAGTGCAAGATACGGAGTCTTTGAAAAACAATGGGACCCATGGACACCCTGGGGGTGGCCAGACTACTGAGACCTGAGGAGGGAAGGCCACCAGGACAGCATGACAGGGGCATACCTGAGAGCATGAAGTCTCAATGGAAGCAAGCGGCTTCACACACCCACCACTGCACACCGCGACTGGGTTCTGAAAGGGTGTATGAGCAGCTTCACAACCCGCCACTGCACATCGTGACTGGGCTCCAAAAGGGTGAACGAGCAGCTTCACACACCTGCCATTGTACACCATGACTGGGACTCCAAAAGGGTGTACAAGCAGCTTCACACACCCGCCACTGCATACAGTGACTGAGTTCTGAAAGGGTGTATAAGCAGCTTCACACACCTGCCACTGCACATCTTGACTGGGCTCCAAAAGGGTGTATAAGCAGCTTCACACACTTGCCACTGCACATCGTGACTGGGCTCTGAAACGGTGTACGAGCAGCTTCATACCCCCACCACTGCACACCATGACCGGGCTCTGAAAGGGTGTACACGCAGCTTCACACTCCCGCCACCGCACGTTGCAACTGGGCTCCGAAAGGGTGTACGAGCAGCTTACAGACCATTTCACTTTGGACCAGCGACATCACAAGTGCTGTGTAGCCACATGCCTCCTGTCCTGGACAGTGCAGGCCCAAAGGGCGTCCGGCCAAAGGCCTGGTCTTGACGTGGATGAGGCTGAAGGCGTGGGGAGGGAAGGTGAGACAAGGAGACGGGGGGCAAAGTGGAAGGGTTTACATAGTTGGCTGGCAGGAGAATAAGGACAATGGAAGGTGCCACTCTTTCATGACCTTGTCTACATATCTCAGTGTTGACTCCTTACATTTCAAATGTGTATTCCATAACGCATCTTCTCCCCCACCTTCAGTAGAGTTTTTGTTATTGGAAAGTGCCACTTTTGGAGCACGTGCTCAGAAGGAGCAATGGCGTCTGCTGCCATCGTCACTTGACTCAGTCATAGCCCACGTCTCCAAGGAGTACTTTCTTCTTGGGGTTTCCTTACCAGTCCCCCAAATGTCCCAAAAGCCAAGGGTGACCTTAATCTGACCCTCCGCCCAAGGCTCCTCTCTATCCCTTTTATGCTTTAATAGCAATGGCTTTCACACTTTCTGGATGACAACCTAAGACATACATTTCACACTGGGACACAGCACCACCATATATACATACAGATGTGCATCCTTCCTCTCATGTCTTCCATTTTGCTGTATTCTGAATGAATACACTTCATCCAAAAATACACTGGGCACAATGTCCTAAATTGATCTGATGATCTACTTGAGAGTTATGGTCTGCAGTCTATAAAACATTGTTTTATGGCACATTTGACATTACTTTTAGTAGTTAATGACTGCTATGTCATTAAAACCTTTTCTCTAATAGAACATTTTCTCTAATATTAACGAATACAGTAGTATTACTTTAGGCTCTGATATAATTTCAAGCTTTGATTCTGATATTTATGACAAAAATATGCCATTGCAACCCTTTTCTGGTTGTTCATAGAGGTAATACACTGTGGTATAGTTTAGAGTCTTTCATTTGTGACTACAGCCTTTCGTTTCTGACTAAATAAGGCATATTATAAAGATCTAATGTTCTGGATCTGTAAATACAATGCAAAAATATTACATTTTACCAAAGGAATATTGACTAAAATTTATAATAATCCATGGAAAAATTTCACTTCTGCTCAAAATCTGGACTATCTTTGCTTCTCCTCAGCAATGCTCTTGTTCTAACTTGTAAACTCAAAGAACATCATCATCTATGCCCCTTTCTGTCGGCTGCTAGGAACCAGCACATGTACAGAACTTTATTATTATGTATTTTGGGCACCAACTTTCCAAAAATTTTCACCTAGGCCATGTTTTGCTTTCACTACTACCTCTTCCACCTCCAATTCCCTAGCTAAGCTTCTATTTTAATACTGTACAACTACTTTCTCTTTCTTTTTGAGAGAAGGTCTTGCTGTGTCGCGTAGGCTGGAGTGCTGTGACGTGATCAAGGTTCACCACAGCCTCAACCTCCTGGGCTCAAGTGATTCTCCCATCTCAGCCTCCTGAGTAGCTGGGACTACAGGTGTGCACTGCCACGCTCAGCTAATTTTTGTATTGTTTGTAGAGACAGGGTTTCGCCATGTTGCACAGGTTGGTCTCAAACTCCTGAGCTCAAGTGATGTACCTGCCTCGGTCTCCCAAAGTACTGGGATTCCAGCATGAGCCATTGTGCCCAGCTCACAAGTACTTTCATAGGCTGTTTTAAGTCCATTTTGCATCAGGCAGATAATAAAATAAATAATGATAATGGTAACAGACACAATAACAGGAATAACATAATATCAAACAGACAAGTTACTTTATCTTTGGGTTTCTTCAAACACTCTTTGGAATAGTCTTTTAAACTGCTTAACATTTAGTATGAAAACTGGCTAGAAGGCCTCTCTGGCCAAAGACGCTGTCTTCCCCACAGTCGACATTTTATTTCCACCCCTCATAACATATAACTAGAAACTTTCTTCATATCCCACATTGGCCAAATATAGTATGATAAAGTCTGAGCAGAGAGAAGATTCATTCATAAACAATGAATAAGCACAGAAGGTTCTGCAGAGCTAAACTTCAGCTACTCGCCATTTCTGATTGCCTTTTGTGGCCAGGGTAACCATCACTGGCTTCCTGGTCTCTTACTTAACTCTGCAAAACAGAAGAACGTTATGTAGAATCAAGAAGTATACAACAGACTGAAGAATACAGATTAAAAACTGGCTTTTAATGCTATGCATAAACTTTCATAAAAGGATTTTTATTATATCATTCTAAGTAAAATTCTGTGTTGACGAACGGTAACTCTATAATACTTATAACTTACAATAGGCCAGGCACGAATTTAGCCACTTTACAGCAACTCTATGAAGTGGATGCTATCATTATCCCCACTTTGTAGAGGAGGAAATAGAGGCCTAGAGAGATTAACCCGCCCAACTTTACACAGCCAGCAGGTGGCAAAGCCAGGATTTAAACCCACAGAATTAATACATACCATGTAGGTAAGACTGTGTAGGTTAGTCTTATTTTAGCCATTAACGAAACCATTCCAATTCTCCAAGAAAAATTCAACAACTTTTATAAAACCCAATTAAAGGGCTATGGCCAGCAGGAATTACAATGTCAATGCTAAAAGTGATAAGAGGTGACATGCTGAAACCCTAAATTAATGGAAAAGCTACTCCATCTCCTTACTCTGTTTTTCAGTCTTTGTATTCTTTCTCTTTTAATCTTTTATTTCTCATAACTCTCTCCTTTTTCCTTAAGACCCTGTGGAATATAGAGAAATGGTTGACTAGGAAATTGAACAGAACATCACAACACTGGACTCACGAGTCAGAAAAGTTTTATGTTTGAGGATGGCTTGGTCCCTATAAGCCATGTGACTCTGGCTTGGAAAAAAACACATAAATTATTTGAATCAAAACTCCTCCTCTGAAAAATGAGAGATCTGAACCACATGATTTCTAATTGCCCTCTTCACTCTAAAGCAGTATGCTTTAGCACTTTAAAATACTGGATTTTTAAAATGAAGAAAAAATGCTGTGACCTGTTCTTATTTAAGAGGTAATTTGGTCTTATGTAACCTGTTTGTTTTTAGCTTGTCATTTTGAATGGCCCTTAATTGCTTTCTTTAAGAACTATAGGCTAGTGGCCCTCAACAGAATAAAGGGTTGACCAATCTATGCAATACCATCCAGAACATCACAATTTAGTCTGTTCATCCAGGTACTTTTCATCTTGTCACGGGAATGATGGTGAAGACCCAGAGGTCACAGACACTAATCTATTGATGCTGGCTACCTACTGCAGAGGGGTGACAGCAGGGGGGTGAGAATCAGGCAAGTCCTGCATAAGGGGCCTGCTCACTCCAGGGAGGTTTTCCAGTGAAGTCTACCAGGACTGTGTCCATCGGGCTGTCATGCTAGCTGGTTCCGTTCACTCTTTGGGCAGCAACTGAACTTCTCCCAGCCTCATTCTCATCACTGTTTTAATAAAAATGAAGCTGCTGATACGGAAGTGCTGGGCAGGGAATAGCATGTTCCCTTTAAATGATATGAAGCAGGGAAGGGAAGAGCTGGGTAGAGGAGGGAGTGGTCCCTGGCTAGGGCTCCACCCCCACGGATCAAGATGAGGACAGGCACTCCTGCCTTTGTGTCCAGATGTTGCATTTCCGAAGACAACCCTGGCCCATGACGCCCCCATCCTGTGGCTATAAAGACCCGAGGCCCTCTAGATTTTCTAGTTTATTTGCGTACAGGTGTTTATAGTATTCTCTGATGGTAGTTTGTGTTTCTGTGGGATCGGTGGTGATATCCCCTTTATCATTTTTTATTGCATCTATTTGATTCTTCTCTTTTCTTCTTTATTAGTCTTGCTAGTGGTCTATCAATTTTGTTGATCTTTTCAAAAAACCAGCTCTTGGATTCATTGATTTTTTGAAGGGTTTTTTGTGTCTCTATCTCCTTCAGATCTTCTCTGATCTTAGTTATTTCTTGCCTTCTGCTAGCTTTTGAATGTGTTTGCTCTTGCTTCTCTAGTTCTTTTGATTGTGATGTTAGGGTGTCAATTTTAGATCTTTCCTGCTTTCTCTTGTGGGCATTTATTTAGTGCTATAAGTTTCCCTCTACACACCGCTTTAAATGTGTCCCAGAGATTCTGGTATGTTGTGTCTTTGTTCTCATTGGTTTCAAAGAACATTTTAATTTCTGCCTTCACTTCGTTATATACCCAGTAGTCATTCAGGAGCAGGATGTTCAGTTTCCATGTAGTTGAGCTGTTCTGAGTGAGTTTCTTAATCCTGAGTTCTAGTTTGATTGCACTGTGGTGTGAGAGACAGTTTGTTACAATTTCTGTTGTTTTACATTTGCTGAGGAGTGCTTTACTTCCCACTATGTGGTCAATTTTGGAATAAGTGCAATGTGTTGCTGAGAAGAATGTATATTCTGTTGATTTGGGGTGAAGAGTTCTGTAGATGTCTATTAGGTCCCACTTGGTGCAGAGCTGAGTTCAATTCCTGGATATCCTTGTTAACTTTCTGTCTCGATCAGTCTAATGTTGACAGTGGGGTGATAAAGTCTCCCATTATTATTGTGTGGGAGTCTAAGTCTCTTTGTAGGTCTCTAAGGACTTGCTTTATGAATCTGGGTGCTCCTGTATTGGGTGCATATATATTTAAGATAGTTAGCTCTTCTTGTTAAATTGATCCCTTTACCATTATGTAATGGCCTTCTTTGTCTCTTTTGATCTTTGTTGGTTTAAAGTCTGTTTTATCAGAGACTAGGATTGCAACCCCTGCCTTTTTTTGTTTTCCATTTGCTTGGTAGATCTTCCTCCATCCTTTTATTTTGAGCCTATGTGTGTCTCTGCACATGAGATGGGTCTCCTGAATATAGCACACTGATGGGTCTTGACTCTATCCAATTTGCCAGTCTGTGTCTTTTAATTGGAGCATTTAGCCCATTTACATTTAAGGTTAATATTGTTATGTGTAAATTTGATCCTGTCATGATGATGTTAGCTGGTTATTTTGCTCGTTAGTTGATGCAGTTTCTTCCTAGCATCAATGGTCTTTACAATTTGGCATGTTTTTGCAGTGGCTGGTACCGGTTATTCCTTTCCATGTTTAGTGCTTCCTTCAGGAGCTCTTGTAGGGCAGGCCTGGTGGTGACAAAATCTCTCAGCATTTGCTTGTCTGTAAAGGATTTTGTTTCTCCTTCACTTACAAAGCTTAGTTTGGCTGGATATGAAATTCTGGGTTGAAAATTCTTTTCTTTAAGAATGCTGAATATTGGCCCCCACTTTCTTCTGGCTTATAGAGTTTCTGCCAAGAGATCCGCTGTTAGTCTGATGGGCTTCCCTTTGTGGGTAACCTGACCTTTCTATCTGGCTGCCCTTAACATTTTTTCCTTCATTTCAACTTTGGTGAATCTGACAATTATGTGTCTTGGAGTTGCTCTTCTCGAGGAGTATCTTTGTGGCGTTCTCTGTATTTCCTGAATTTGAATGTTGGCCTGCCTTGCTAGGTTGGGGAAGTTCTCCGGGATAATATCCTGAAGTGTTTTCCAACTTGGTTCCATTCTCCCCATCACTTTCAGGTACACCAATCAAACATAGATTTGGTCTCTTCACATAGTCCCATATTTCTTGGAGGCTTTGTTCATTTTTTTTAACTCTTTTTTCTCTAAACTTCTCTTCCCTAAACCAGGAAGAAGTTGAATCCCTGAATAGACCAATAACAGGCTCTGAAATTGAGGCAATAATTAATAGCTACCACCAAAAAAAGTCCAGGACCAGACGGATTCACAGCCGAATTCTACCAGAGGTACAAGGAGGAGCTGGTACTATTCCTTCTAAAACTGTTCCAGTCAATAGAAAAAGTGGGAATCCTCCCTAACTCATTTTATGAGGCCAGCATCATCCTGATACCAAAGCCTGGCAGAGACACAACAAAAAAGGAGGATTTTAGACCAATATCCCTGATGAACATTAATGC
Source organism: Gorilla gorilla gorilla (assembly GCF_029281585.2). Classification (NCBI taxonomy): domain Eukaryota; kingdom Metazoa; phylum Chordata; class Mammalia; order Primates; family Hominidae; genus Gorilla; species Gorilla gorilla. The sequence goes on along the minus strand of NC_073239.2, from coordinate 88,557,907 downwards.
AAAAATCCTCAATAAAATACTGGCAAACCGAATCCAGCAGCACATCAAAAAGCTTATCCACCATGATCAAGTGGGCTTCATCCCTGGGATGCAAGGCTGGTTCAACATACGCAAATCAATAAACGTAATCCAGCATATAAACAGAATGAAAGACAAAAACCACATGATTATCTCAATAGATGCAGAAAAGGCCTCTGACAAAATTCAACACCCCTTCATGCTAAAAACTCTCAATAAATTATGTATTGATGGGACATATCTCAAAATAATAAGAGCTATTTATGACAAACCCATAGCCATTATCATACTGAATGGGCAAAAACTGGAAGCATTCCCTTTGAAAACTGGCACAAGACAGGGATGCCCTCTCTCACCACTCCTATTCAACATAGCGTTGGAAGTTCTGGCCAGGGCAATCAGGCAGGAGAAAGAAATAAAGGGTATTCAATTAGGAAAAGAGGAAGTCAAATTGTCCCTGTTTGCAGATGACATGATTGTATATCTAGAAAACCCCATCGTCTCAGCCCCAAATCTCCTTAAGCTGATAAGCAACTTCAGCAAAGTCTCAGGATACAAAATACAAGTTCATATGGAACCAAAAAAAGAGCCCACATTGCCAAGACAATCCTACGCAAAAAGAACTAAGCTGGAGGCATCACGCTATTTGACTTCAAACTATACTACAAGGCTACAGTAACCAAAACAGCATGGTACTGGTACCAAAACAGAGATATAGACCAATGGAACAGAACAGAGCCCTCAGAAATAATACCACACATCTACAACCATCTGATCTTTGACAAACTTGACAAAAACTAGAAATGGGTCCAGGATTCCCTATTTAATAAACGATGCTGGGAAAACTGGCTAGCCATATGGAGAAAGCTGAAACTGGATCCCTTCCTTACACCTTATACAAAAATTAATTCAAGATGGATTAAAGACCTAAATGTTAGACCTAAAACCATAAAAACCCTACAAGAAAACCTAGGCAATACCATTCAGGACATAGGCATGGGCAAGGATTTTATGTCGAAAACACCAAAAGCAATGGCAACAAAAGCCAAAATTCACAAATGGGATCTAATTAAACTAAAGAGCCTCTGCACAGCAAGAGAAACTACCATCAGAGTCAGCAGGCAACCTACAGAATGGGAGAAAATTTTTGCAATCTACTCATCTGACAAAGGGCTAATATCCAGAATCTACAAAGAACTTAAACAAATTTACAAGAAAAAAACAAACAACCCCATCAACAAATGGGCGAAGGATATGAACAGACACTTCGCAAAAGAAGACATTTATACAGCCAACAGACACATGAAAAAATGGTCATCATCACTGGCCATCAGAGAAATGCAAATCAAAACCACAATGAGATACCATCTCACACCAGTTAGAATGGCAATCATTAAAAAATGAGGAAACAACAGGTGCTGGAGAGCATGTGGAGAAATAGGAACGCTTTTACACTGTTGGTGGGAGTGTTCAACCATTGTGGAAGACAGTGTGGTGATTCCTCAAGGATCTAGAACTAGAAATACCATTTGACCCAGCCATCCCATTACTGGGTATATACCCAAAGGATTATAAATCATACTGCTATAAAGACACATGCACACATATGTTTATTGCGGCACTATTCACAATAGCAAGACTTGGAACCAACTCAAATGTCCATCAATGATAGACTGGATTAAGAAAATGTGGCACATGTACACCATGGAATACTATGCAGCTGTAAAAAAGGATGAATTAATGTCCTTTGTAGGGACATAGAAGATGCTGGAAACCATCATTCTCAGCAAACTATCACAACGACAAAAAAACCAAACACCACATGTTCTTACTCATAGGTGGGAATTGAATAATGAGAACGCTTGGACACAGGAAGGGTAACAGCACACACTGGGGCCTGTCATGGGGTGGGGAGAGGGGGGAGGGATAGCATTAGGAGATATACCTAATGTAAATGATGAGTTAATGGGTGCAGCACACCAACATGGCACTTGTATACATATGTAACAAACCTGCACGTTGTGCACATGTATCCTAGAACTTAAAGTATATATACTTAGAAAAAAAAAAAAAAAAAGGAAAATGCCTGGCACCTAGTAGGGGCTCAGAAAGTTTGCTATACTGTCCCTGTCCTTTCTTCTCTTAAAAAAATTGTAGTTTGGAAACGATTCATAAAGGGGTCTGCATATTTTCCAAGAACAGGGAAGAGAGCCTTGTTTTACATGTTATTTTATTTATTAATTTATTCTTATTTTTTTGAGATGGAGTCTACCTCTGTCGCCCAGGCTGGAGTGCAATGGCACGATCTGAGCTCATTGCAACCTCTGCCTCCTGGGTCAAGTGATTCTCCTACCTCAGCCCCCCAAGTAGCTGAGACTACAGGCATGTGCCAGCACGCCCCGCTAATTTTTTTTGTATTTTTAGTAGAGAAGGCTGGTGAATCATTTGAGGTCAGGAGTTTGAGACCAGCCTCACCATGTTGCTCAGGCTGGTCTCAAACTCCTGACCTCAAATGATTCACCAGCCTCGGCCTCCCAAACTGTTGGGATTACAGGCTTTTACATGTTATTTAAGTACTACTTTTTTGTTGTTGAACTATTATACATATTTTAAAAGCTGCATTTTCAAAATGAATGACTCTCCCATGTGAACACACAAATCCATTTGTGTTTGTATTAGATCCTGGGGGTGTTTGTAATACATACAGTCATCACCTCCCCCACCCCCTTGCTTGTGTCCCTCTCCGGGTCCTGGCGACCCTAAGAACCACCACGCTGAGGGGCAGAGGGGCAGCTTGCCTCAAGGAGGCCTGTCCTGCCTCTTGCTGCAGCTGCAGTGACTGGTGGTGAAGTCCCAGCTGACAAAGAAGAGAATGACTACTCAAAGAACAGAGTAATTAGTTGCTACAAAAACAGCAGTGGGAGTGTGAAGTGCGGAGGAGAAGAAAAAAACGACACAAGAGCATTATTCTATTTTGTTGAAAACTGTAACAAGGTGTTAATGCTTCAGCTGTTCCCTTTGAAGTTATCTCTAAAGAAAGGAGAAAGGAGCAGGCTTTCAGCCCTCCAAAGGCATCAAGGTATTTCCCACCTGCCCTGCCCAGGTCTGACTTTTCAGGTGGAAACTGTATGGCTTTTCAGATGGAAACTGTATGGCTTTTCAGATGGAAACTGCAGTGAAAGGGGCCCTGCGTCTCCCTCCAGGCTGGTGGGGCTGTGCAGTGCACTAATCCTTCCCCCAGCCTCCCCTCCTGGCACCCAAATGACATGTCACTGGCAGCTCCACTGGCTCCTCCGGGAAGGCCTCAGAGCGTCACAGCGGTGTGACAGCTCATTCACTCCCTGGTGTGCTGGAGCTGGTAATCATCCCATCTACCCCAATGCTGCCTGCAGTGACATCACATCGGTAGCTTGGAACCAGCCATAGTGGGAGTATCTGCATCATAGAAATCAGCAAATACTACAAATAAAGTTTTCTTCCCCCCAGCAGAAAGCCAACTCACCAGCATATCACTGCTGATTCTAGTGTATAAGGAAAGGATCCGTGCTCTAAGCACACAACGTGGCAGTTCAGAGCCTGGACTCTGATGTTAGACCTAAATTTGTCAGATGAGCTTAGCAAGTTACTAACCTTTGAGTCTCGGTTTCTTTTAAAACAGGAAGGCTACTAACACTATCACAAGAGAGGGTTGTTAGGAGAATTAAATGCACTAATCCATAAAAAGTGCTTTTTTCAGGGCCTGGCATATTAAGGTAAAAAACTCAGTATATTAGTTATTTTCACTGACACACCACAATATATCTAGTCTAGTATTCCTCCTATCATGGCTCCATCTATCCAGGATCAGGCCTCTTATCCATCTTTCTAGTAACAGCTATTTACAATTTTGATGTCTGTACTGTTGTCTCATCCCACCCACAGTCACACAAACCCATTTCCCTCTCCTTTCCCGCATATAAACCTGGGAGCCTAGATACAAGGGAAAGACTTCTGAGTGGGCAAGATGGCATCATAAGGTCAAGGGCTCCATATTTCAGTAGACGGTCCTTAGACTAACAACTGTAACTCTTTACTGTAGGTAATTAAGGTTGACAATTTACAAAGCTTGGCTATCTTCTCCCATTTATAATTGCCTGTTCAGAAGCAATAAAGTAGACAATTTGAAGGAGAGACAGCAGAGAAAGAGACAAGACAAGGAATGCAGCAAGACTGGAGACTGTCATAAGCAAGAACCCCACTGCCTTTCTGAGCCACCTCACATAATTTTTTAAATCACAGTTCAGCACATTACTTAACATTTAATGATGATATGCTTGGGGAAACCAGAAAAGGCTAATAAGGTTCATCAGACCTGGTTAACTAAGGCAGGGTATGTGGGTAGGGCAGTTTCTGAATATTTACTCCTCTCCGAAACAGGTGAAATTAAAAGTTCATATTTTGATTTCCAGGGAAATGCAGTCATCCAAAAGGCAGTTCTTCAAACTATCAGACAAAGGAATTTTTCTATATTTTGACATATATACACAATCCCTAGGCCATCTAGGAGGTAAGCAGTATTAGGAAATACTATCCTGAGCAAAGTATATAAAACACACACATGCACACACACACACATATATATTTGCTGCTCTTTACTTTTTAAAAGACACAAAATGCCTATCATAACCATTAACTTTCTACCATCTGACATTCACAAATCCATGAGAGCTCAGGTGTAGGACTGGTCATCTTAGTGGCAAAATAGGACACAGAACACTGTCTTGGCTTTAGAAAGCCTAAGAATCAATTGCCAAAGCTTAAGAGAAATTCTTAGAAAATAATGGCATAAAATAAAAAGAGAGATCTTAAAAACTAGCAAAAATAGCATGTGCATGTCCAAAGGAGAAAATAAACAGTTGATTAAATTTCTTCCACCAAGAAACCTCCCCAGAGACAGAGAAATTAAATTTTCAACAGTGCTGCTGGCTTGGCAGGAGCTGTGGGGGGTTGGGTGGGGCAGGGAGCTCTTAGGTTTTCCCTTCTGGAAAAGACTAGGAACCAAAATGCCAAAGCACCATGAGCAGGGGCAGCTCACCTGAAGCCAAACCCTAGCACATGCAGATACAGTTAGGAAAGCAGCTGCCAGACTGAGACAGCAAAGGTCCAAACAATTGCTGAGTTTTGGGCAGCAATTGGGAGAGAGAAGAGAATAAGAGCATCATGGAACATAGAAGAAAAGCAATCTGACAATTTGAGATGTTGAGTGTCTTTTAATGTTAAGTGTTGAATGTTTCTCAGCTCCCAGTGGAAAATTCTTAAGATGGATATTACCAGACTTCTCTATCTGTCATGGCAACTTTATAAATCCAGTGATGTAAATCCTGGGAATGGTCCCATTTAGTCACTCTTTCCAGCTGCTGTCACCACACACTGAAAGGGAGCTTCGTCCTGAGTCAGACTCCATGGATGAAACATTCAGCATCACATGTAACCTATTGTTCTTCACAACACCCTACTCCACTACCTGCTAAGAGATGTTCTACATGGTACACAAACCCTGCACTCGAGTCTCAGGCCCACAGCTGTCTCCTCAGACCTACCTCCGCGGGGTGCAGTCATCATGGGGGGGAATGATGACAACCTTCACCGTGACAGATGTTCTCAGGAGGTCGATCATCTGCTCATGGCTCAGAGTGGCTACCGCCACCTTGCAGATCTCCACCAGGCGACTGCCCTGCCTCAGCCCTGCCTGCCAGGCATAACCGTAGGGCTCCACATCCGCCACGATGCCCTCGTAGTTGACATGGAAGCCAAGCTGTCCTAGCCCATTTCTTCGCAGAGTCATCTCCACCGATTCACAGCCTTTTGAAACAAACTAGACAAGGAAATAAAAGATACTGTGGTTTAAAGCAACAGGGTATTAAGTGGTGGACGTGGAACTGGAAAATCATTGCAAGCAGGGTTAGTTCTGAATACCTTATTGCCAGCTGAAGAGCAGTCTGGTTATTTCTTCTTCACTAATCTCCTATTCATTAGGCCAAAAGGAATATACTTGTTGCATCCAAAAAGCTCAACGGCTTCCCTGAAGTTACAAGGAAACCTCTACCAGAGACCTATAGGGAGCTGGCAGTAAATAGAAACCATATACTGCTACTCATTTAGCCTTTGTAAAATTCAAGGCAGCAGATACTCAAGCAATTCTTTTCAACACCATCACCAGATGACTGGGCTGCAGCACCAGGGAACAGGTCACATGCAAATGGGTTTTGAACATGAACATGAACACACACACACACACACACACACACACACACACACACACAGAGTAAATGTGTCTTCCCCAATTTGTTCTACTTTTCCGAAACATCCATGGAAAACACAAGCATGAGATAAACTCTGTTTGCTTCACATATCAAGGGAGTTTTCAGAGGAGCTAATAACAGAGCACAAGGTTCAGTAACTTGGCTCTAGTCTGTATTGAAAACTTTATGAAAGAGAAACTACATGTAAGGAAGAGGAAGGAGAGACTCACCTGCAACCTTTTGACAATCTCTTTGATCTCCTCATTGTTAATAAAACTCCCCACTGAAACACATTCTCCTCGTTCATAGAAGATTTTGAGGCTGGTGTCAGTTGAAGTCCACCCTATCACATCTCTACAGGAACAGTTGAAGACCACGCTCTTTGTTTCCTGTTCAATGAGCACAATGAACTCATTGGAGATCCCTAAAAGGCAGTCTAGTTCCATGGCCTTGTTGTAGTCTTCAGCCCGGACTGCCCATACAATGGCCCCCATGCTGCTGAGCTCGGCTCCTGGATATGGCTTAGACTTTTCCTTCTTCTTGGAAGCCAGAGAGATGAATGGAAACTTGCCAGAAGGGTCAATAGGGGTGTTGGTGACATTCTTTTCTGCCAGATCTTTCAGGTATTCCTGGCGGGTCCGAGTTGCCATGGCCCGGAACTTCTCCGATTTATGAGCAGCATTTTCTGCATTAATCACTTTCGCCAAAAGGAAGTCCCTGAACACATTTGACTTAGGGAAAGTGACCCCTTTAGGAATGGGAGGCCCAAAGGAAGGCACATCTCTGGACCTGGTAACAGCCACACTGAGAGATAAAGATCAAAGAGAGCCACGTCAGTATTTCTCAGTCTCACAGCATCAGAATAAAATATACTTTCTCAAAGACAAAGATGTACCTCAGATACAAAATAGCTGCTTATTTTTCCATGAGAAACAACACACATTTCTACTTAATACGAGTATATTTTTTCATTCTACCACATTTAGGATTTACACAACATAAATTTTTTTCTAGGCCAAAAACAAACCTCCCAAAATCCCAAAAGCTAACACTATTAACTTTTTTTTACCAGACAGGAAACTGACCAAAACTCCATGAAAAAAATAGGTTTACTGTAATATTCTGTGTCAGACATTTTAAATACCTACTAACTGTTTTCAAGGGAGGTTACTGTAACCACATCATCTTTCAGAACAAGCATACATTCTGTGAGAACACAAATGTGTTCTCCATTTTAGATATGATGGCTATAAGCAGACAGCTTACATTGAAAATATCAGAAGATGCATGCCATAAAAGAAATGAATTAAATTTCAATAAAACTTAACTAGTATTTGTTGGCCTAAGTGTGAGGCATTATGCAACCAGATTAAAAGCATAATTTTAAAATGAAAATTGGAATCTGAGTAATAGTATGAGAATCTTTATGTAATAGCAACAATGCTTTAAAATCACATTTTTAAACTGAGCTATTCCTTGGTCCTTTTGGTATTTTATTCTGCTAATCTATTTCTAAGAAAAATATTTTCCTTCTCCCATTCCTTTAAGCAAGATTGATATAAGAAAGCCTGTTCCAGTCATTTCTTCTGAATATATATTCCTAAAATTGGGCCTAAGAAAAGGATCATATGAACATTTGTAATAACTTATTATTTTTAACCTCAAAAGGAAAAAAAGTAAGTTTCTCCTAAAACAACAAAGGAAGTTGTTGATATAGAAATAGAGAGGTTGAGTGTTTTATATCATTTCTCAAGATTTTAGTAAAGTTTGACATGACTGGAAATGATTCTAACACATCGAAAATCGCTCTTTCCAAATTAAAAGTGAACAAATTATGCAATTATACTTAGTATTAGGCAAACAATAAAAAAATCGGTTTCTTCTGAACTCTTGGAATAGAAATGGCATCATCAGAGAGTATGCATCTTTCAAATAAAATTGAAGAGCTCTGTTTCACTTTTTCTTTAGGAAGGGTTTGCTTTAAGATATTCAGCTTTGTTTTTCAAGAAATAGTTATTTCTTGTGAAAACAAGAAAAATAAAAATCAGCAACCTCAGGAGGCAAATTATATTTCTGGTGGAATGGAAAAGCTACATGCTCAGAAGATGCCATGGGATGGCCTATCTGTTGGTTTTACAAGTGTATTTTTAAAAGACTACCTAGTTCACTTCATGACAAAGAACAGTGGCAACCAACACTCCATTTTCTAACTGGAGGAGAGAATTCAGAGACTTCCATATGGCTTAATTATACCAATATATATAAGGAAGGCAATTTTTCTTGTCTATTGTGAACTGCCTGACTTGAACGCTGACAGCTGTATAATTTTAATTTGATCGTGTTATTTTTCTCTTAAAGTCAAGCAAAAGATGCTGAAATCCAGGTTTGCTAGATTTTTCTAAGTGGAATCCTGTAAGAATCCAGAAATATTTAGTATCTTTCACTTTAAAATTGGCAATTTCTCATCTGCTATTTCACTCAAATTGTTATTCTTTCTCAGAAAATATCTGTGATTTTATTTTAAATAAGGAGAGCAAAATGCTTAGCAGGCGGTGTGATTTTAAGCACCCTCCATCTACTTGCCCCTTAAACTAACTGGCTTTCTGCAGATCCATTTACTAATTGATAGAACTTTAGACAAACATACACTGAAAACCTACCAATAATTAGAAACAGCTATAATGAACTGTGAGGAAAAGAACTGAATCCTTACCATATAATTTTCAATGATTCACTGTGGTAGGGAGGTAAATGATACAGGCACTGAAATCAGCTTCGCATAGTCAGAAATAGAATCCTTACAGAAGATGAGGAAGATGACACCCTGGAATGCTCTTTTCAAATAAATGATTTTGTTTTGGATAAATCAAACTGGCAAGGTTTCTACAAGGTTAAAAGCTCATTAATTTAGATGCCACAAATTCTGAACTCTTGATAATAAGGCCTGGTTTAAGCTAAACAGAATATTTAGAAAAAAGCCTTTCTAGAATCTCAGTTTGCTGCATGTAGTTACTTAAGATATATTAATTATAAACGGTTCTTGGTATTTTTAAAAGCAGATTCCAAAGGGCCTCTGCTTGGCTGTATGTGTATTAGCCTAGTTGGCAATTCTGTGTCTTCTTGGAAATAATACATGCTTTAAAATCATAGCCATGTTTTATTTACCCAGCATTGTTGACGACTGGAATGTTCTACTCAGCAGGGTTATCTAGATGACAGACAGACAGAGCTAGAGGCTAAAACAGTGATGGAAAGTTATCACAGGAAGGGAACTTAACAGAACTCAATGTTCCTCAAATTCTTTCAGTAAAATCTTTGGGTTTCATTTGAAAATTCACCTCGATTTTACATTCTACTGAAAAATATTTGTGTTCATTTTCATATAAAAATATCTTCTCACTCCAACATCTTTGGGTACACTGAGCGACCAGGAAGGTGTCTTGTTTGTATTCTGTGGTTTGACATCTTCATGAACCTCTGGTTGAGCAGCTGGTACAAATTCTTCACTTCTCCAGGAACAGATACAGAGAAGTAAAAGGATTTACCCAGATTTGTTAGAGAGAGCCAGGATTGGAATGTAAGCTTCTGGATAGCCAAGAGAGTGCTCCACGACAAGCCCACACTTACTCCCTCTGAGGAAGTGCTTTCAAACCTCCTACTCCTGAGGTGCCTGCTAAAAGGGACCATTCACATGGGTCACATGGCCTAAGAGATGATGAGGCTAATTCTACTCGATATGGGCCATGTAACGTTGGTTGGCATCAAAGAGCTTGAATGAAATAACAAGTGTTGATACCCAAAGCCAACTTCAAGCTGACACATGAAAATGTTCCAAAGACTTTTTTTTTTTTTTTGAGACGGAGTCTCACGTGTTGCCCAGGCTGGAGTGCAGTGGCACGATCTCGGCTCACTGCAACCTCTGCCTCCTGGGTTCAAGCAATTCTCCTGCCTCAGCCTCCCCAGCAGCTGGAACTACAGGGGCCCGCCATCTCGCCTGGCTAATTTTTTGTATTTTTAGTAGAGACAGGGTTTCACTGTGTTAGCCAGGATGGTCTCGATCTCCTGACCTCATGATCCGCCTGCCTCAGCCTCCCAAAGTGCTGGGATTACAGGCATGAGCCAACACGCCTGGCCTGTTTCAAAGACTTCTGAACAGTTTAGTGGATAAAAATTGAGAAATATAAGACATTTGAACTTTGGAAGCACAATGGAAAAAACAGCAATAATCAACAATCCCCAGCCCAAAATTTAAAAGGAAGGTGATACAGAAAACATCAAACGGGAGAGGGAAGTTTCCTCTTCTTGGAGCCTGAATCAGATTACTGGCCAGGGCAGCTTCCAAGAAAGCAGATCTGGGCAAAGGACAGGAAAGATCAAACACGTGCCAATCATTCTCTCGATTTCTAATAGTATTGATCCACCAGTCACTGAGTACCTACTATGTGCTAGGCACTTTGCCTTTGCTGAGGATCAAGGCTGAAGATGTCCCGGGCTCAGCTCTCCAGAAACTCAAAGTCTGGTGGGAGCCACAGCCAGTGATTTGAGTCTCCTACTTGCGAAGTACAGGGTGCTACTGGTAGCACTTAGGAAAGGCACTTTAGTCCTGGGAGGTCCAGGGAGCCTTCTCAGAAAAAAGAAAAGCAGGAATTCATCAGATGGAGGGAAAGGGGAATGTGTGAGAGGAGCAGCATGTGCAGAGCGGAGGGGCAGAGCATGCTGTTCTGGGGAGTGGTGAGTAGCTCCAAAGGGGTGAGGTAGGCATGGGGTGCAGACTGGTAGATGAGACTGAGAGACAGGAGGCCAAACCTGAAGCCCCCATGCAGTAAGCTATGCTTGCAAGTCTGAACTTTCCTCTAAATGCTTTTAAGCACAATAAATGACATAATCAGATTCTTGTCTTAGAAAGGTCAGCTGCAGTGGACAATAGGGATGCTGATTAATTGAGGCTTGAAATAGACCTTATGAAAGAAATTTCTATCACTTGACCTACTTGGATTTTTCTTCTTCTCAGCTGAAGCTTGCAACTTCTTTTTTTTTTTTTTTTTTACAGAGAGGAAAGAGGATGAACACAGACATTTAATGGACGTGCATCACGCTTCCTCCCTGCCTATGCTAGACATTTTACTTAATAGGATTTTAAGTGGATGTCAAGCAACTTCCCACTGCACTGTTTAACAATTTGGTCTAATTCCAAGTGCTTTTTGTACTATATCATACGGATTCCTTTCAACAGTTATTACATTTTAATTACCGGGTACGGAAACCTCTCTGAGAGGAGTAACACATATTTCTACCTTCCTAAACATACCTACTGACCACAGTTTAATATTTGTTTTGAACAATCAGGGTCCTTGTTATGACTACTTATTACTATTTTAGTTTTAAAATGAATAACAACTCTTTTATTTCATTAAATAGTGTGTCAATGTTCCAATTTACAATTGTTTAGGATGTCCTAGGATTTTCTTTATAGTCTTTTTGTCTAAATTGGGATCCAAATAGGATCCACACATCGCAATTAATTTAGCTTTAAAAAATGTTTTATTCTATAGATTCCCCTCCACTTCCTCACTATTTCTTGCAACTTACTTGTTGAAGAAATGGGGCTTTTTGTCTGCAGAGTTATTCAGGGTCTGAATTTTGTCAACTACAAACATGTTCCTCTGTCTTTTGTATTTCCTATAAATTGGCTTTTCTGGAAGCTTGATCAGATTCAGATTTAATTTTTTTTAGGGGGTAGCAAAAATAATTCATAGGTGAGGTTGTATTCTTCCATTATGAGGCACGTATTTGTCTCTTTTTATAGTATTTGCATCCTTTGATGATCAATGCTTAAATCCATTAATTCAGTAGTTGTTGAAAAATGGTATTATCTTATACTGTGTTTCCACAGTGAAGCCCTCAGGAGTGACTGAAGCACACAATAGTTCCCCCTTATCTATGGTTTTAACTTTCTGTGGTTTCAGTTAGCCGTGGTATAGTACAGTGAGGTATTTTGAGAGAGAGACCACATTCATATAACTATTATTATACTGTTATAACTGTTATATTTTATTAATTACTGTTAATATATTACTGTGCCTAATTTAGAAATTAAACATTATCATATAGGAACAAACATAGTATATATAGGGGTAGGCACTATCCATGGTTTCGGGCATCCTCTGGGGGTCTTGGAATATATCCCCAACAGATAAGGAGGAGCTACTGTATTTGGTTGTTTGCCCCAAAATCAAATGGCCCCAGATTGCTATGCTTATTGAATTCATATCTTTGATGTGAATAGTTTTTCAGCATCTCTTCTATCAATAAACAAGTATTTGTTTCCAGTATATACTCGCTATTAACAGCTCCTCCTTCTTTTTTTGCTTCTAATCTTCTCTATCAACTGGGATCAGATAATTAAGGTCACTGCAACGATACAAATAAAACAATAGAGACTGGAGGGCTCTCATCAGTTATGGGATAAGCTTTCGTATGCAGACTTAGTGACTGATTTCTGAGTTCTTGGCTACATGATGACTCACATTAACTGGCCTCTGGAATTAGTCTGAATTAGTCAGTTATTCCTATATAAGCTTTCTAGTCCCCAGGGAGGTATAATACCACATTATTTTGAGATCTCCTGTCTAGATCCACTATAGGGATTTTTCTCTCTTTGTTCTCATGTTATATCCCAGGGTCCAGAGTAGTGTCTAGCACATATATGCTAAGGGCTGGATAAAGAACTAATGAAAAATAAATGGATAATGACAGTCTCCAAATTTATCTTTCTGTGTACAAATTACCTAGCATGGTAACACTGGATAATTTTTCCTAGAATTCTACTTATGTAGTGTTGAATTGACGGCCTAGCATTCTGGAGGCCTCTACTGCCTGGTCATCTTTTCTGCATTAGTAGGCCTTTTTATTGTACTTTCCATCCTCCTTCCCATTTCTAGGCTTCTGTCCTTTCCACTGACCACTCCTAGAATGGTTTCTCTTTTTCCCATTGAATTCCATCCAGCTATGCTTTAACACACACATCAAATCCCATCTTCTCATAAATATCCATATAACTTCAGCCTGTAATGACCCCACACCTCTCCACACTATTACTGCAGGACACTCTTTCAAGGAAACTTTTCCCCTTTCCACAGTTCAGATACCAGGTAGGTGTAAGTAAATAAATCTGTGTGTTCATGGTGGAGAAAGTTGGGACCAAGAGGTTTTAAATGCTAAAAAGCACGTTGGGTACAAAAAATAGTTAGAAAGAATGAATATGACCTAGTTATTTGCTAGCACAACAGGGTGACTATAGCTAAAAATAATTTAATTGCACGTTTAAAAATAACTAAAAGAGTATAACTAGATTGTCTGTAACACAAAGGATAAATGCTTGGGGTGATGGATACCCCATTTACCCTGGTGTGATTATTATGCATTGCATGCCTATATAAAAATATCTCATGTAACCCAAAAATATATACACCTACTACGTACCCACAAAAATAAAAAAATAAAAAAAACTTTAAAAAAGCATTTGAGTTACTCTAGCTATATCACTTAGGGATAAAATTAAATTAGATTTAAATAAAATGAGTATAAATCAACCCATGTCTAAGTTTTTCCACCAAACCACCCCTACTAAAACAGGCCTATAAATTCATATCCCTAGTAGTTTGGGGAGTGGCTGGGGCTTGAGAAAAATTCACAGGTGTAGAAATTCTTTGAAGACCCATGTTTTATCTGAAAACTGATATTTTCCATTCTACCTCATAATACATTTATTTTCATGAGAAAATAAGCTCGTCCTTACCCTGCCTCCCCCCAACATTAAAGGCTTGAAGAAAGGTGTCCTGTTTATTCTGTGTCTTCAAACACTTCCTGACATCACCACATACCTGAGGAGGTGTGCCTGCCTCTTTTGAGAAGGACCAAAAAATTATTGATCTTTAAAGTTTGCAATAGGCATAGGTCACTACTCTATAATCTCTTGTGATTTCTTTCAGTGATGTTACAAACTAATGTTTTCTTGGATTTATAAACAGGCCAAAATTCACAGCTTAAAAGCTGTGTGTTGGGCCTTCAAACAAGCCTAGTAACTAGGAAATTCCAGACCTGCCCACATGTCTTGAGCAGGGGTGTTCAGTATCCCACTTCCCGCAAAGACTCCTAGCGTTAAATGATGGGGTTCAAACGGTGGGCTCTCCAGGCAACAGATTAAAAATAAGAGAGAGAAAGCAAAAATCCTAATTTTCAGGGGAGGGATGATAAAAATAAAAAAACAAAACACTGAAGAAGGCGAACATACCTCCCCTAGCAGTCTGTTTAGACTTGTGTGGTTCATTACAGTGGCCACGGCCAGCTGTGGCTATTGAGCACTTGAAATGTGTCTAGTGTGACCAAGGAATATCAAATTATATTAAATTTTAATTAATATATGATTTAAAAATGGATACTTAATTCTGTTATTTTAAAGATTTTAAAAAGTCCATCTGGAAGAATCTGGGTATATTAAATCTACCTTTTCATTGTAAATTTTATGAAATCTAAATATACATCAAGTATCACCAATGAAAATTTAGCATTCTAATTGAGATATGCGGTAAGTCTAAAATGTACTTCAGGTTACAAAGACTTAGTCCAAAAAACCATGTAAGATGTCACAATAATTGTTAAATGCTGAAATCACATGTTAATTCATGTTGAAATAATATTTAGATATATTGAGTAAATAAAATGTATAAATTGGTCAAAAACAGTGTCAACATTAATTTCATCTATATCTTGGCACTTTTTAAAAAAATCTGGCTATTAAAAAATGTAACATTAATATGTAGCTTGCATTATAGTCCCATTGGACGGTACTGATTCAGACAAAGGCTTGAAAAGAAGAAACTCTCTTTAAAAGAAACTGCATAGCTTTCCACTCCCCAAACTTTGGAGTGCCCATTCAAAATGGGCTTAACTTTCTACCTGTCAAGTGGTATGAAATCCTATGTACTAGATTCATCT
The DNA here is from genome assembly GCF_029281585.2 of Gorilla gorilla gorilla. Taxonomy (NCBI): domain Eukaryota; kingdom Metazoa; phylum Chordata; class Mammalia; order Primates; family Hominidae; genus Gorilla; species Gorilla gorilla. The sequence continues at coordinate 88,542,611 of NC_073239.2, read as the reverse complement.
AGTACATAGCATGTTTTAACTGCTCAGAGTATTTTCTAAACGCAAATAGTTATCCATCCCAATTATAGTCAATTGTTCTGTGCTTTCATTCTACAACTAACCAGAGCAGCTCTCAGACACTATTTCCTTGATAAGAGGTTTCGGATCTAGGTCTTCATTGTTGGGGGTTCTGCCCCAACCCTAGGAAACTACAGACCTCCCTGGTCTCGGGTGTTCACCTAGGCTCAGCACCTGAGAAGTTCTGGAACAGCCTCTGTGTTGGGAGCTTGGAGTGAAAAACCCAGCTTTCCCAGCATGTATGAGAGGCGGCATAGTAGCATGGTTAAGAGACTGGGCTCTAGAATCAAACTGACTGCATTCCTGTCTAATTCTGCTCAACACTAGCCAGCTAACCCGAGCCAAGTGACCTGGCTTAAATTTCATCATCTGAAAATGGAGATAAAAGCAGTACCTACCTCATAGGTTTTAAAGATTAAATGGGATATACATGTAAGATGTCTAGAATAGTTTGGGGCTTATAACAAGAGCTCAACCAATGCAGTTATTAGGATATGTGCAAGGATGGTGACAGCCAGCAGGAGACCAACATAACCTCTACTTGTTTTTTTTCCCTAAGCTATGCTTACTCTACTCCTAGACTTAATCTGCCTTACCCCTAGAAATATACAATTGTGGATCTCACAAACTGTCAATGTGCACAGGTCACTTTCTGTGCAGGTAACATTTTTTAGGGATGGAAAGATACGCCAAATGTCCATATTTTGAAAGGAACTGATGCACATTAAAAACATCTTACAAATGCCAGAACATTACCCTTACACATTCTGGCACTACACCCATATCGAGCTAGCGTCACAGGTCCCTATCCCCTTCAACTCCTAACTCTCTAGTATTCTTACAAGAAAGGTCTCTGCAGATAGAGGCCTGAATTCTGATACTCATGTGACAACGTCAACAAGTAACACTGAAACAATTTCAATAATGCTAAATAAAGTATAGAAGCGCTTCTAAGCTTGTAGTCAGACTGCTAACGTGAATCAAGTAAGTCAGAGGCAAGGATTTAGGCTTCTTTAATAACAATGCTTTTCAAAAACTTAACTTCTCTACCCTATTTATTATAATCGTTCTTCTCTGCTCTTGCCATGCCAAAAGAAAAATATAATTAGCAATATGAGTAATCAGTTGGTGACCAGATGGTATGGATGAAGGACATCACCTAAGAAGGAGGTGCAAATGGAAACGGCAGGTGTCTAACCAACATGCTTGGGTAATGTCAATGCCACCAGATTACATCATCATGTGAATTCAGCCATCCACATGCATGGTTTAAAGACAAAAAGAAATAGTAATAGACTTCCTATTGCCACTTTAGAATGCAGAGCTGAATGGGGCCTCTATGTGATAACCAGCCAACATCCACAGAGCCCCTGCTGTGACACCCATACACACCTATAACAGACACTGTCAGAGCACGGATTGTGCACCCTGACGATGACAAAAACGTGCTGGAAGTGGGATCGGATGTTTTTTGGGCTGAATGGCTGTGCTCCAGGCTCTTGGAAAACAATTGTTACGATATCATTTCCAATGTGCCGCTTCCTCAGGAGCTACAAGAAAAAATAAGCAACCAACATAAATAACAATCATTTGCTTCCCCCGCCGCCCCAATTCCCTTATATAGCTGTATTTAAAACATCCATTCCTAATCAGTACACATTAAGGTAGGTAATCTACACAGGTACTGTCAATGTTTTCACCTGCCTTATTCCCTCTAAGGAAGAACATAGAAACGAATATTCTGAAATTTGCATAAAAGATACAGCCATTCAAATAGATCTACCCAATATCTGGCATATTATGCCAGGTCCCAACATCTCCAAACCCTCGGTTTCTATAACAACAGTGTTGTTCCATTTTCACATAAGAAAAACACGTGCCATAGGGAAGATTTTTAGAGATGAGAATGGCTGAAATAATTACAATGTAATTTATGTTCTGGTTTAATTGGTCTCATTGAAAGAAAATGTGGTTAAGGTGTTTTCTGATATATGTTTTGTGTCACAAGCTGGGCATGTAGAAAAGAATAATATTCCAGAATGCTGCAACAATTAAAAGCAGGTAAATTTCAGGTTTAAACAGCTTCTTTAATTGCAATGAAAGCTGCTTAGGGACACCCTCTGTTTCACATTCACTGGGTTTTGGATGGGTGGCTTTCAAACTCAGGCACCCCAAATCATCCTAGGTCAGTGCCTTTCAGCAGTTAGTTCAATAGTGTAAAGGAAAACCGAACAAAATTTGTGTTTCTCAAACTTACTGTACGGAGGCTCTTAAAAAAGAAAAACAACTAAGTGTGACATTTATATAAACTATCCATTAGACATAAGCTTGTACTTATAAAACTTGTATTTAAAAAAATATTCTCTAGTGACATTAAGGCATACAAATTGCAAACCAGTAAAATCGGTGATCTAGTATTGGCTGCCAGCTGGGAGAAATAATAGCCTTTTAGATTAGGGTTGCAAATTGGGAGTTAGAATGTTCAGGAAATGCACTTTTAACCTCAGGAATTTGAAAGCATCCCAAATTGTCTTCTAATGAAGCAGTTTATTTCTGAGTTCATTTCTAAATATGATATACAAACAGATGTTATGAAAATAAAGGCTGGTGTGTATTGATTGCTCTACAGAACATACCAATAATTAAAGATTATTAATCTACTCAAGATCTTGGACATACCAAAAACAAATACTATTTATCTACATGTTATGCCATTCCTGCATAAATGATGTCATTTTCTGTAATATTATTCATTCTTCAAAATATGGCTTGACATATAAAAATAAATCTCTTAATAAAGGACCCAAATAGAAACAAATCCATTTTTCCATCTTATACTACATATAATGAAAAATATTTTATTAAAAATATTTGCAAAAGAATTTTTAAAGATACATTTTTCCTGTTTTTTTTTTTCTAAGCATAAAGTAATCTACATAGAGGAAAATAAATTTTTTGGCTAGAGAGTGAAAATTTTTTCATATGTTGCAGTACCAATTTCTTTCTCATTCTGATTTAGGACTGTAACATTTTTGCCTTGATTGGACTCCAAAATTAAATAATTGAGAGAGCTGCCATTTAAATGCCCACTTTCTCTGCCTACCACTTCAACTCATTTAGTTACAAATAATCAATCCAATCTTGTTAGTAAATTTTTTACCCTTACAAATCTCATCTTTCTCTTCTAAGTGATCAGGCAGAATAAGCCTTTATGCTCTCTTCAAGGATCATTTTGTTAATGTTCTTAAATTTTTTATCTACTGACTGGTCAGAATAAGTTTATTATGCCTTTCTTAGCATGGTGTTTTTCTTTCAAAGAGAGCTAAAATCTGGAATTTGCATAAAACAAATTATCAACAAAGTACAGATCAGGGAGTTTATCTTAAAACAGGTTTACTTCAGATTTATAGCTGATTCATTGCTTTGCTCCCTATTTTTTATTACACTGGCAATCATGAAAGGCAAAACTTTGTTACCTAGATTTGTGATTTAATCAAATGTAAAGTGATAAAGTGTTAGATTAGATCAGTGTTTCGTTAACTTCTGTGAAAGAGGATGTGATTCATTCTGCAGCTGGCCTGCGTCTGTTAGCACAACAATTGACAAAAACAAAAATCCATATCCATCTGAAGGTCAGAAGTAAAATTGGACTGCTCAAGTTTGTAATAGCTTTTAAAAGAAGTGTGTGTTAGCTCTCTGGTTCTTTTAAATTTCAATTTGCTACTATTTATTTTAAAATATTTTTAAAAATCAACTACCACATATTCCCTAAAACAATAGTGCCGGTTTCCAGTTTGCTCTGTAACAATCTGTCACCTCTTAGTTTCCACATTTTACTACCTCACTTACACTTTAGTAATTGGGCATTGAGCTTTTAGATCATTTTAAGAGAAGCTCTGTGTATGATGTGCACATATGCAATTGTTATTTATGTTCTTTGCTATCTCCCAATGAACATGGTAAGGAAGAATATCATTCTGTTGACATTTGACTTTTTTCTAAGTTAGTATTTTATATCTCCTTTGAAATGTATAATGCAACCTCAGAACTTTCCTATTCTGTGCACTGACCTCTTGAGATGAAACGTCACCCACTCATGGATGTTCTTTGCAACCCTTCAGAGTCATGTAATCACCAATGATTTCAACTTGTTCCTCAGATTTCATGAAAACCTCAATCCCCGTGGGTGAAAAGCAAATGATTAATTCACAAAGGCATCCAGCTGGCTGTTAACCTAAAATTTGTGTCTCTTCATTTGTTTTCAGCTCATTTGCTATTCCTTACTTCCACAAAGCACAAAGCTTCCCGCTGCTGTGACAGGTGCAACACTAAATTCTGGTTTAAGATTTTACAAACTTGCCACTTAGGCTTCTAGAGGAAATGAAACAAGGGTGAAAACACAGATAACAGGAGGATCTCTTACCTGTTGCTTGTTGTTGGGTGTGTATGGCAGCATGGTAGAAACATGGAACATAATTTCATAATCTTTGTATGTTGTGTACAGAGAATGGGTTCCAGTGGAGTCAGCTACAGTTAAAAAAATATAATGATGAGATGACTATAACAGGAAAAATAATTTATTTAAGAGAAATATCTCAAAAAAGAAAAGAGAAGAAAAGAAAATGATTTAGGATGAAAAGATTCTAGACAAGACAGGTGTTCTTCCTATTTTTTTTGTATTTGATCCTCTTTGGCAGTCTAGTGAAGCCTATGGATCAGATCCCTTCTCAGAATAATATTTGTAGAAGTATAAAATAAAAAACATAAGATTTCAAAAGAAATTATATCGAAGCGCACAGTATCAAATAATTTTAAATATGAATGCACAAGATTTATATAACAAGATTTAGCAGTTGGTCTAATATCTACTGTAATGCTGAAGACATGATGAGCACACTCTTGAGATGTCTGCAACAACAAAAAATATAATACGAAAATATCTGTGCTTTCTATTGGCAATGAAATCACAGGTAAATGAATTACTGTGGTTTACTGCCTATGGCCATAATGAACAGAAATGCTAAATTTCAACTTGGGGTCAGTGAAAATAAAGAAAATATTATTTCCCATCCAAGTTCACAGACCCCTGAATTCTGTCAACACATCAAGTTAGGAAACATTTTTCTAATACTTCCAATTCAAGCAAGAGACTTGTTTTGTTCTTCAAAAAAAAAAAAAAGACAATAATTTAACAAGACCATTAACACTGAAGAACAAAGGTGACACAGCAATGTCTAACAATTTTTTTAAGACTTAAGCATGTTGTGTTCTCACTTTCCTTAAGAAAAAAAAACCTCTACTGCCTTTATCTTAACAAAGTTTCAGAATCAGTGTTCCCACAAATACCTGGAAGCTACAGAAAAAAGTTATCAACTTCCCAACTCAAAGGGAATACCTGTTTAGACTCAAAGGATCTGGACTTAGGGGTTGCAAAAGGAACAGAAGTACATTCACTGTAGGTAAACTCAACCCTCTATCAACCCAATTTTTTTTTTTTTTTTTTTTTTTTTTTTGAGACAGTCTCGCTCTGTCGCCCAGGCTGGAGTGCAATGGTGCGATCTCGGCTCACTGCAACCTCTGCCTCCTGGGTTCAAGCGATTCTCCTGCCTCAGCCTCCTGAGTAGCTGGGACTATAGGTGCATGCCACCATGCCTGGCTAATTTTTGTAGTTTTAGTAGAGACGGGGTTTCACCATGTTGGCCAGGATGGTCTCGATCTCCTGACCTTGTGATCCACCCACCTTGGCCTCCCAAAGTGCTGGGATTACAGGCGTGACCCAACATGCCTCGCCTCGACCCTATTTTTTGAGGACCAAAACACTTGATGGCATTTTAGAGAACGATGCTCTCAGACAAAGTCTCTGACATACACCAAAAGGCAACAGTAGTTCTTAAAACTTAGTATGCACAGCATCAGCTGCGGAGCTAAATTAAGAGGCAGATTCCCAGGGCCCACCCCCCAAAATACTCCTCAGTCGGTATAGGGCCTCACAGGTGAATCTACTCTTCACAGACACTCCCAGGTAGCTCTAATGCAGTATCTCCGCTGCCGTTAGGTACTGCTCTAAGAATAGACTACAACTGTGGCTTGCAGACAGCTTTCTAAAGATATTCTAGAGCTCTGAGTTTCAAGCTTGAGCTTGTTGGAGAATCTTAATTTTGAAGCTGACATAAAATGCGAAGGCTTAGAAATAGTCAAAAATAGAACAAAGCAAAGACTACTTTTCAAAAATTGGAAAACTATGTAACAACATATAAATATCCAAGAAAAATATCTTCTAAGTATTAATGACCATCACAACAAAAAAACTGTGTATTACTACAACAAAGGATTCAACTGAACTATTTAAGACAGGTCTTGAATGTGAAGAACTTATCTATTGTCAAGAACCCTTTCTATAAATATGTATAGAACGGATTAGCACATTTTAAAACTTTAAAGTGAATGTGTCACCACTGACGTGTACTTATACATGTGTTTCAAGTCAATTTTAAGCAAAATTAATGAAACAGAAAAAAAAAGACTGTCATTGGTATTCATTTATTACACTGTGCTTTATATGCCTGGTAGTTCTAAAAGGATTACTGCCAGAGAGGAAAACTGCTGGGGAAGAAAACACTGAAGATCATTTGTTTTTCTGCTTCTAGCCCCTTCTCTCTGTCCTCCACGTCTCATTTCACACAATGTATGCTATCTGACCAGCCTTTTTCTGAGGTCTTTTAGATTCATAGAGTTTTGCTGACAATTTTCAACAGTTTGGGAATAGTTTCAGAAGTTTCAGAGATGAAACTAGGGCTAAAATAATGAAACTTTTCTTTCCAAGAAGAAAAGAATTCCAAAATCCTGAAATTACTATGCACTTCATAGAGGTATTAAACTTTACCAGAAAGAATGCAAAAAGAATGTTTGCTATAAAGAAATAATTAACAGAGTAAACAGACAACCTACAGAATGGGAGAAAATATTTGCAAACCATACACCCAACAGACTAATATCCAGAATCTCCAAGAAGCTTAAGCAAATCAACAAGAAAAAAACAAACAGCCCCATTAAAAAGTGGGTAAATAACACAAATAGACACTTCTCAAAAGAAGACATACACGTAGCCAACAAACATGAAAAAATGCTCAACATCACTAATCACTGGAGAAATGTACATTAAAACCACAATGAGATACCATCTGATATCAGACAGAATAGCTATCATTCAAAAGTCAAAAAATAACAGATGTTGGCAAGGATTTTGAGAAAAGAAAATATACATACACTGTTCATGGGAATGTAAATTAATACAGCCACTATGGAAAACAGTATGGAGATTTCTCAAAGAACTAACAATAGAACTACCATTTGACCCAGCAGTCTCCCTACTGGGTATCTACTCAAAGGAAAAGAAATAATTTTATCAAATGGCACCTGCACTAATTTGTTTATTGCAGCACTGTTCACAATAGCAAAAGCATGGAATCAACCTAAGTGTCTATCAACGGTAGACTGGATAAAGGAAACGTGGTACATATACATCATGGAATGGTACGCAGCCGTAAAAAAGAACATCATCATCTCCCTGGCAACAACACACATGCAGCTGGAGGCCATTATCCTAAGTGAATTAATGCAGAAACAGAAAGTCAAATACTGCATGTTTTCACTTACAAGCAGGAGCTAAACAATGGGTACACATGAACATAAAGATGAAAACAACAGACACTGGGGAGTCCAAAAGTGGGGAGGAAGGTTGAGAGGAAGGGTTGGAAAACCCTACTCCACCTCAAAATCTCCACCTACTGGGTACTATGCTCACTATTTGGCTAACAGATTCACTAGAAGCTCAAGCCCCAGCATTATGCAATATACCCCTGTTAACAAACCTGGACATGTCCTCCTGAATCTGTAATTTTTTAAAAGAAGACTGTTTACTATATTACTAAGGAATAGAGCATCCAATGCTCTTATTATAATATTTTTAGTGACCATGAAACCCTGAAACTATGAAAGTTTTAAGAGAATGACTATCAGGAAAATGAAAAAAAAATGCTTTTTTATCTGGTTGAAGAGCGTATCGAGCAACTCTAAAGGGACAATGTGCTTGTAGAAGAAGGATGAAAGAATGATGCTACTTCATATTTGTATAGAGCTTTAAAACTTAATAAGTAAATTCAGGCATTATATAGGTCACCTTGACAATCACATGATCTGCCTCCTTGACAATCACATGATCTGCCTCCAAATCTTTCTTTATGAAAAGTCTTATAGCTCTTTTAAGATCTTGAACCTCAACTGCATTTATAACACTGCTGAAAAATGGAGGAGAAAACAAACAGTCACTAACATTGCAGCAAATTAATGAAGGCAGGGCTTTGAAGGAAAGCTTTTACAGAGGGCTTCTAAGTCTCCTGTGTACTGACGTGACAAACAAGCCTCTGTCAGAAAATAATTTCCCCAAATAATCCACGTACACAGCTAAAAATGAGGATGGTCTCCAGCTTTCAAATAACAAACTGCTTGGTGGGGAGTTTATTGTATTTATTGTAGTGTGAGAGAATGGTAATTATCTAGGTTATATCATCCAAATAAGGAAACAAAAAAGAAGGAAAAATCCCCTACTAAAAATTTCTTCATTGCAGAATTGTTCCAGCCTGTGACATATTTATTTGTAGCTTGCTTGTTTGCTACAAATCCTTATTTTTGAAATGTGTAGATGGTCTTTGCACAGATAACTGGGAAAAAGAAGAAATGGTTCAATAGTTCATTACCTCCCTGAGCCTCGTCCTCCTTTACAAAAATACTAAGAAATGAATATGATGATAATGCATGAAGTAGAGCTATCTCATGAGCTGGTTTGAGTACTGTTAGCTCAAGGGCTTAAGAGGGAGGAAGACATAGGCTAAAGGCCGGTCTTGGGGCTTTGCTATACTTCATTCTACATTTATGCTTTCTCTGAACACTTCATTAACCACACTACTGGGATCTATTCTACTTTCCTAATGCTTGCTAGCTATCTAACCATGGGCATGTTACTTAATCTAAAGAAGCCAATTCTGTAAAGTGGGGATAAACGGTATCTAGCAGGTTTGTCGGAATTAAACGAGACGGCATACATATCAAAAGTATCTGGGACTTCTGCTTCCAGCCATAATGAAGTGCTTGATACAGCACTCACCACGCCAATTGTGAATAACTAGAAAAAATGATATAATAGCTGAAACAACTGTTTGCAGACACTGGACAACAGGCAGCCTTGGATAGTGATCCTTGAGAAAAAAGAATACAGAAGATGAGCCCTATGACCCCTGGGCTTTCTACCTTGAGGTACTTGTGGGACAGTGACACAGAGCAAGGTACTGAAGGGGGAAGCCAAGACAGACTCGAGTTCAGGAAGTCTGAGGTGGCTGATATTTGCTAGGCAGAATACCAAAGAGAAAGAAATATCAGATGAAAGGTTCAGAAATCTGAATGGGGTCCCTTTGAGTCTTGAGTTGGACAGTAAGCCGCATATGCATATGCATAAATTCCAAAAGCCAAGCAAAGACAAAATATTAGGGAAAGAACAACTACCAACGAATTATAAGCCAAACAATTCCACAGTTCACACTGGGTTGGGAGACATTAATGAGTTCTGAACAGCCACAGTAGACACTTCATTGAATATTCAAGTACTGAGGTGCCAGAAAAGTCATGCCTTAGTAGTAGGGCTAAGTTAGCCAGAGTAAAAGCTACTCTAGGTATGCTTTAACAAAGCTTAAAAATAAGACTCATAAAAATCAAGCTGTTCTGCAACTTCACTGCCTGCCAAAACAAAACTCAACACTTAAAGAAGATAACAAAATTAAGACACTGAACAATGAAACATTTATAATATCCAACATCTTATCAAAAACAACCAGACATGTGAGGAAGTAAAATATGTACAGAGGAACCCCATTAAAAAAAGAAACTGAAAATGAGAGAAATGATGAAATTAGCAGATGAACATTTTGAAACAACTATTATAAATGTGTTTAGGGATCTGAAGGACAGCGAGAACCTAATAAGGTGAGAATAGAAGACATTTAGAAAGATTATCAAATGCAACTTTTGGCCCTGAAATATAATATCTTGAATGGAAATTTCACTGGACGGGATTAACAATGAATTAAGATACCATGGAAGAAAAGAAAAACACAAGGAGCTTTAAGATACATTAATAGAAATTATCCAAACTGAAGCACAGAAGGAAAAAAAAAGGTTAGGGGGGAAAAAAAAAAGAACCAGGGCCTCATTAACCTGTGGTGCACCAGTGAGTGATATAACATATGTGTAATTGGAGTCTCAGAGAGATGGGAGGTTAAGACAGAAAAAATAAAGAAATAACAGCAAATAGTACTTTAATTTGATAAAAACTACAAACCCATAGATTCAAGTGACATCTACAGTGGGAATGATCCTTGAACATTTGTTCTGAAAAGCACTTTTTTAGAAAAAGAATTATATTCAAAGTTTCTTGACACAACATAAAGTTAGATTAAGTATGGTGAGATTACATCACAGCACATAGAACGAAGTCTTATCTCTAGTAGTGTCAAGCCCAGTAGGAGGCAGCTGAGGTGTACAGAGGCTGGCTGTTGCCTATTTTGGTGGTCTGTGATTATTTTATGCAGGTTTAAATGGCATAGTGAATAGACTCTAGTTTTTGCCCCTATTAATAAGCTTGGAGTAAAAGAGATGATTTTGCGTACTGTCTTCTTTGGGGCTTCAGAGTAGGAATACTTCCCTACTTTTCGTTCATTTTAGGAAATGCGACATTTTAAAAGGACAGAAAAGGACACTTTTCTTTGAATCCTTCTCAGGAAATATGCCCTGAAAGGTCAGACATGCCTCATAAAGTTGAACTACTTAAAGGAGAGTAGTTCAGTGAAAAAGAATCTTTCCCTGTTGAAGGTATTATATAATTCCAAAACTACACTAAGAGGCTGTTTGGTAATCCAGGCTCACCCCCCTCTAGCCTTTGCAGTTGTTGGGATAATTGGGCAAACTGTGCACAAAGTGCTTATTTTGTGTATTCCACTGCCTTACTACATGTCATGTTGCTTAACGATACCCTAGCTATACATTTCTCACATCACCCTTCATCACAGATAACACACAATCTTATCAACTCCCAATCTGACCATTCATTTATAGTTTCACTGAGCTTATTACACATTCTCTTCCCAGATCCTTTCAATAACTGTTTGTGGTAGTGATAATTTATACAGCACAACAAATGGGGGCAACATGAATGAACTGTACCGGGTGAATATCCGAATAGCTGGATAAGAAGAGTTTAAGGACATACTGAAATTTAACATCTTTATGCAGTTGCAAGCAGAGTACAGAATGTTAAAATAATATTTAAGCAGCTAGGCTATTTATGGGTTTTAATAGTCTCTCTTGCATGTCGTTTCCAAGTTGGCAACAGCAAAACCATGGCAACAGGAAATTCTTCCCTGCAGTGGAGTTTATGAATGCTTTTCTGTTTTCATGACTCAACTCCTTATTTAATTTCCTGTACAGAAAATCAGAGAGATTACTATAGACTGCAATACAGATGTGCTAATCCCAAGACCCTCTCAAAGAAAAACAGGTCACAGGTGTCTATGGATGAATTTAAAGATAAAATTTAAAACTGCTTTCACACAGACACATAGCAAAAGTCAACACGCTCTTTGATTAGTCCCAGCTAACCAAAATAGGCATTTGAGAATGTTAACTATTTTACTGACAACTTGGGGACTGGACATGGACAACCTTTTAGGTTCATGCACCATAGTTAAACAGATTGTTTCATTATCATGCTTTTAATCAACACATTTTATGAGCTAAACTAATTACCAAAGCTAAAAAGCCTATTTTCTCAGAGATTAAGTAGACTGTGAATAATAATAATAGAAACAAAAACCCTAGATATAAAAAGAATACAAAAAAACAAAACCAAAGGCTGACTACATAGATAAACATGAAGACTATGAAATGAATTAATGGAAGTCAAGACTCAGATGGTTGTAAGTTTCCGGAGTTTTTAATCACCCTAACATTTGGCTAAATGTAATGAAATTTACACAATGCTTATCCAGGAGCAATTCTGCATGATCTGTGTCACTGCCCCACTCCATCCACACACCTCTGACAACACTATTTTTTTTTAGAGTCCAATTCTAGCTACTTTGGTTATCATCTTCAACTGTTCTGGTGCTACATCCTCCCTCTCTGGCTTTCTCTCCCCCATCACCAGCAGTGTTCTGCGATAAATGGCAATGTTGCTTTACGGATAATTTAGCAGATGCACAACAGCACAACAGGGGGAAAATAAGCCTAGTAGGAGGGTGTAAGTATTTCTTACTTTTGGTATCAAGCTGTGCTCGATACTTCTCAAATCCTTTGAGCCGAACTCGCTCTCCCAATAGTTGAAGGAATTCTTCAAAGGCTGGGCCAGCTGACTCATTGTTGTACATCTCTTCTTCAGTGCTCTGTCCAGCTTTGCAGTACATGATGCCTACTTTCTGCTGGTAGTTCAGCTGTGAAGGCAGGTAATACAATGCATATAAATATAGGCAGATCCACTTTGTCCCACTCAAATGCTAAAAGGTCCTATAGGGCACATGCCCAGAAAATAGCTAACACCTTTCTTCTCTTGAAATCCTTCTGTATTTTCCGTCTTTGATCCAAAAATAAGTGGAGCAGGTATCTACAAACTTCATGAATTGAGAAAAAGCCAGAAAAATAAATGAAAATTTCCTGTATGTAAAGATCATGCACCATTAAACAGATCTGTTGGTACTATAGGAAATTTCTGTTAATCAATTACAAAGTACAAAATGAGGTTATTAAAAAATCCTGGTAACTAAAGGCAATTCTTTTTTTATGGTGTCCCCCCTTTTAAAAGGGAGGTCTTTACAAATTTAAAAGCAGAGGTCTACTTTATAAAACATATTTTAAAATAAACTGTTTTGCACTAAAAGGTCCACTAATATTTTTGCAGGTCTTTTTGTAAAATTAGAAAAGACTCATCTCCCAATACCCTTTTCCCAATATATTAAATTATAAACCTTGCCTATATCTTTGTTATAGCACTACTATCATCAATACTGTACTTAGAGCAACTTCTCTTTCAAATAGTTTTCCAAAGGATGAGTGTCTGCAGAGAAACTTTAAAAGAGGCCTCACAATGGCAAATCAGCTCATGGCAAATATTTCTTCCTCAAATGCAGTTAAAATGAAGGATTAAGAGATTTACTTATAACATTAATCAAAACATTTATTCATCATTGAAAAAGTCCAGTCATTTTGCAAACAAATTTTAAGGTGTTATTGATCATTTAACAAGCAATGAGTTTTCAACATAAAAATGTATACTTTGGGCTGGGCACAGTGGCTAATGCCTGTAATCCCAGCACTTTGGGAGGCTGAGGGGGGCAGATCACTTGAACCTAGGAGTTCCAGACAAGCCTGGGCAACATGGCAAAACCCTGTCTCTAAAAAATGTACAAAAATTAGCCAGGTGTGGTGGTGCACACTTGTAGTCCCAGCTACTCGGGAGGTTGAGGTTCGAGGATCATTTGAGCCCGGGAGATTGATGCTGCAGTGAGTCATGACTGTACCACATACTCCAGCCTGGGCAACAGAGCAAAACTCTGTCTCAAAAAAAAAAAAAAAAATTGGACTTTGAATTCTCCAGTGACATCGGGACAATTCTTATCACTTAATCCTATTTCCAGAGTGTCATTACAACCACCACATCAGTAAGGTTTTATCTAATAAAAGGGGGAAGGGAAGAGGTGAAATTTTAATAGCTAACATTTATTGAATACCTACCATATGCCAAGCACTACGTGCAGTGTTTAACATACATTAAATTCTTACTCTCACAATAGCCCACAAGGCAAATATTACCCCTGTTTGACAGATGAGCAAAGAGATCAGAGAATGCAAGAGAGAGGAACTAGTACAGTAGGGAGAGACACAAGATCATAAACAGTCAGTTCTGTGACTCAGCTCCATTAAGTATCACCAGGACTCAACCATGTTTGTCTTTGGACAACCGCTGCAACATATGTCTACGACTTCTTATTTGCAATTCTGAAGTTGAAAGGTAGAAAGCAAATTTAGGCAAACACATTTGGCAGCAAAACTTGATATGGGGCTGACATTAGTACTTTTAATTTATTCATCTTTGTGTGAATATTCATGTTTCCCCTGCATAATTGATTGTGGGGTACTGCCCCAGATCTCACTGGGAATATTACTATATGGGTCATACATTTTATTATCCCTCTAAAATCTGAAAATTCCTCAATTCTGAAACACAGCTAGCCCTGCCACTTTATATTAAGGGACTATGAACCTGAACTACCATTTTCAGCTTTCCAAATCAAATGGTTCAAATCGTGATAACGGAAAATGTCACAGGGGAGAAAACAAACGAACAAACAAAAAAACACCTTTGCTTGCTTTGTCTCCCTCCCCTGCACCCTGCTTAGCTGACAAGAAAGCTCAACAGCCTTTGCATTGTGCATAGACAGGAGAGTTCCTGGATATATATATATATTTTTGAGATGGAGTTTCGCTTCGCTCTTGTTGACCAGGCGGGAATGCAATGGCGCAATCTTGGCTCACTGCAACCTCCGCCTCTGGAGTTCAAGCGATTCTCCCTCCTCAGCCTCCCAAGTAGCTGGGATTACAGGCATGCGCCACCAGGCCTGGCTAGTTTTTGTATTTTTAGTAGAGATGGGGTTTCACCATGTTGGTCAGGCTGGTCTTGAACTCCTGACCTCAGGTGATCCACCTGCCTCGGCCTCCCAAAGTGCTGGGATTACAGGCATGAGCCACTGTGCCTGTCCTGGAATATTTTTAAAATAGCATACAATCTGACCTACTGCTACCTTGATTATGAACAGGCACACATTTGGGACTTAGTTCATTTTTGTATAGCACACATAAGAAAAAAAAATCAGGGTAAAACTTGCTGCACACTACTGACATTTAACCCCTTTCTTAGCTGGCCTGCTTCTAATGGCTGAATGTGGCTAATGCTTAGAAGGGAACGCTCCCACAGGTAAAGGTTTCATCTTGGCTTTAGAATTGAGCTAAGTACCCTATTAGGTCTCAACAAATAAAAAGGGAGAGATAGTCTCGATGTATATTACAAAAGAAGTCCTTAATACAGCCAGATTCCAGGGCTGAACATTACCTGACTCTCTCCCTCCAGGGAGAACAAAAAGATCAAGCAATCTGTAGACAGGAAGGGGCTTTAAGTTACATGCTGTCTGGCTATGCCTTCCAGAACAGCCTTCGCTTGCAACAGCATAAAACAAAACTCACCCTGACTAATGGAAAGCATTACAGCAACACTGAATTTGTGGGTGCCTATTTAAAACTTCATAGATAGAGGCCTAAGATTTCACTGTGCAACACTCAAAAGGATTAACTTATTTAGATTCATTTATTTAAAAAAAAAAAGTTTCCTGCAGAAAGAAGATAAGAAAACATCCCCCAAAGTAGTGGACAAGCAGAATTCAAGGACAGGACAATGTGCCTCTTTTGACTGAATTCTATACCCTAGTGAGCTCCACCTGCTGACAGAACAAACCGGTTTTGCCAGTTGTGAAAGGAATGATCCTTTAAGAGGATTAGGAAATTCCTTACAATGTCAAATTTCCTCTGGTTTGAAACTGTGTCAAATATCACTTGCTGTATCCTCAAAGGTGACAATGTGACTGTATCTTGATATGTACTCCAATTAGATCAAAGGTAGGTAGCATTCTCCGAACTCAGGCTCCTAGAATCCTTAGCAGCCATACTCCCAGATAGAATGAGATGTTGACAAGCAGAAGTTAAGTAAATGTAATCAGGAACATTCTAAGAGAAGGAGCTAATGTACATGGAGTTGTAAAGCCATGATGTGGGGATTTTGGATTGCTTTGAGGTTATATAAGACAGTATTTATTGTCTGAGAAACACACAAACATACCTACATGGGCTTATGGATCTACATATACAATACTTTAAGGTAATGATCAAAATAGAGTTATGATGACACCAGAAGCCCTCCTGGGAACAGGCTAGGTTTATCCACAGTTTAGCATTTTGCTTTGGATAACCTCTGGGTCATTTAGCAATGGTGCTATAATTCATGCCTGCAGATCAGCTGTTCATATGAAGCACTGAGGGAAGTGTTGGGCACTCAATAAATGTTTGTACATACAAAAGTGATGGTGGTCAGTCCAATGGGACAAGGGCTATATTTGAGATGAAGGTCTTAAATCTCAACAAAGTAAAGGGGTCTTTCAACACTTACTAAAAGTGATGTGAGCTTCCACAGCTGGGAAACAACAGTATATAAATTTGCTCTTCCTCTCATACAATAGGCACTTTAACACAGAGTTAAGAAACAGACACTGCAGGCTCACGCCTGTAATCCCAGCACTTTGGGAGGCCGAGGCGGGTGGCTCACGAGGTCAGGAGATTGAGATCATCCTGGCTAACATGGTGAAACCCCGTCTCTACTAAAAATACAAAAAATCAGCCGGGCGTGGTGGCGGGCGCCTGTAGTCCCAGCTACTCAGGAGGCTGCGGCAGGAGAATGGCGTGAACCCGGGAGGCCGAGCTTGCAATGAGCCGAGATCGCGCCACTGCACTCCAGCCTGGGAGACGGAGCAAGACTCCGTCTCAAAAAAAAAAAAAAAGAAAGAAAGAAACAGACAGTGCAATCTGACTTAAACAGCCATAACTTCCTGGAAAGATGGACGATAAAGTCACAGCCCTGTACCAGAAGAAAGAGATGTGAATAACCAAGTTCTCAGTCTTCTTCAGAAGTTTTGCATTTTACCTCATCTTCCCTGGTATCATGGCCAGAAAGCGGCCACTGGGGTAGCACAAACCATGAGAACAACTCAATTCTTACATTCTTATGAAACCTCTACTATTGCCTAATTAAATTTAGAAATTTAAAATAGTCACTATGAGGTATTTCATTGTGCAACAGTTCTTGAAGTGTGGACTGTGAACTCTTGAGCATCTCTGAGACCCTTCTTGTGGGGAGTGTTGGATCATGACATCAAAACTATCTTCAAAACACTATTAAGAGTCAATCTGGTATTTTCCACGGACATATGCACTCATGGTGAGTCAAACTGCTGGCACTTTTGCATGAATCAAGCAGTGGCTCCAAACTATACCAGCACTCCTTGCATTCTTTTTCTCCGCTATACACTCACCCCTTCCCCAAATAAAAACCCAGTTAAGAATGTCCTTGATGAAGCAGTAAAATATTAACTTGTATAAAATCTAGACACTTGAGTATATGCTTTTTAATATTCCATGTGATGAAATGGAGCGTATATATAAAGCATCTGTTGCCTACTAAAGTGCTTTATGATAGCTTTCTCAAGGAAAAGCACTTGTTCAACTGAGTTGCAAGATGAACTTTGTGTCTTTTTCATAGAAGACTGGCAGGCAGAGTAATTTCTCCTCAAACCCACCTACTTCCTAATCCCTAGATCCTGTGAATATGTAATGTTAATGGTAAAGGGGAGCTCAGATTATAGATGGACTTAAGATTGCCAATTAACAGACGGGGAGAATAGCCAGGATTATCCAGATGGGCCCAATGACTGAAAGGTCCTTAAAAGCGGAAGAGGGAGACAAGATGATCATCAGAAAAAGACAACGGAGACAAAAGAGAAAAGACAATGGAGGCGGGGTCAAAGGGATGCAACACTGCTGGCTTTGGAGATGGAGGAAGGGCCATGAGCCAAGGTGCACGGGCAGCTACCAGAAGTTGAAAAGGCCAAACACAGATTCACCCTTAGAGCCCCCGGAAAGGACACAGTTTGATTTTAGCCCAGTGACACCAATATTTAATTTTTAACTTACAGAACTGTAAAATAACAAATCTATGTTGTTTTAAGGCACTGAGTAGGAGTAATTTGTTACAGCAGCAATAAAAACCTAACTAAAATCACTATTTTCATATGAAAGAACAAACAAGAGACAAACTATAGTCATTTAGGCTTGTGTATTTGGGAGATACTGTCTTGAAAATATAAATGGGAGCCTGTTACTTCAGGAAAAACAACTGACAGTATTTCCTGACATAATAGAATTTAAGCTCTAAAGCAAAATTTAAATTTTTGGAAACTTACACCTATCACCAATGAGCCTAAGGGTTTCCCAACACTTAACTCTTTTTCTAATAAGATCAATGGAATATTTTCATTATTGTAAACTAAGCAAACACTTACAAAATCTCCAAAAGAGAACCAATTTTTCCAAATGACTGCTGTATGAAATTACAAAATCATGCATGAATAAAAGATTCATTCAAGGCCAGGCATGGTGGTTCATGCCTGTAATCCTAGCACTTTGGGAGGCCAAGGCGGGAGGATCACTTGAGGCCAGGAGTTCAAGACCAGCCAGAGCAACACAGTGAGACCCTGTCTCTGTAAAATTAAAAAATCAGGTGGGTATGGTGGCATGTGCTTGCAGTCCCAGGATTTGGAAACTAAGGTGGGAAGATGGCTTAAGCCCAAGAGGGCAAGGCTATAGTGAGCCATGATTACATGATTGTGCCACTGCACTCCAGCCTGGGCAATAGAGTGCAACCCTGTCTCAAAAAAAATTAAAAAAAAAAAAGAAAAGAAAAAGGAAAAGAAAGATTCATTCAAAGTGCATGAAAGTCAATGAATTTTTAACAGAATGATTTCAGATTAACTCATGATTTCAGATTCCACATAGCTATTAACCTTTAAGAAACTACCATTTGTTGGCCGGGCATGGTGGCTCACGCCTGTCATCCCAGCACTTTGGGAGGCCAAGGTGTGCAAATCACAAGGTCAGGAGTTTGAGACCAGCCTGACTAACATGGTGAAATCCCGTCTCTACTAAAAATACAAAATTTAGCTGGGCGTGGTGGTGGGCGCCTGTAATTCCAGCTACTCAGGAGGCTGAGGCATGAGAATTGCTTGAACCTGGGAGGCGGAGGTTGCAGTGAGCCAAGATCGTGCCACTGCACTCCAGCCTGGGCGACAGAGCGAGACTCCATTTCAAAAGAAAAACACACACACACAAAAACTACCACTTGTTGAGTTTTGGTGTTGTATCAAAGGAAAATATCCACAATTATCTGAAAAGGCCGTATGAAAGTCCTTCTTTTTCCAAGTACATAAACTCTGTGAGGACAGATTTTCTTCATCTACTCCAACCAAAACAACATATTGCAGCAGACTGACAGCAGATGCACATATGTGAGTCCAAGTGCCTTCTATTAAGCCAGACACTAAAGAGATCTGCAAAAACGATACTTTCTTTGCACTAGTTTTTCATTTTAGAAAACTTTTTTCACAAACATGTTACTTATATTAACATGTAACATGTAATCATTTTATTTAAAAATAACATTTTAAAATTTGTTTTGATTGTAATGTGGTAAACACACAAAAAAGTCTTATGAACAAAAGCTCTTTGGGATCTTTAACTTTTAAAAGGGTGAAGGGACTCTGAGACGTAAACATCTGAGAACTGTATTGCTATGCTTTCTTTTGGATTTCTCTAATGACTAAAAAAGTCATCTAACTTTTCCTATGTTCATTGTTTATTTTGATAACCTTTCTTCTGAAAATCCAGATTTTTCCCTTTGGCTGCTGTTAGGAGTTTCTCTGTATCACGGGTTTGAAACAATTTGATTATGATATGTGTTGGTGTCATTTTCTGCATGCTTCTTATTCTTAGGGCTCATTGAGTTTCTTGGGTCTGCTTGCATCATATGTGGAAAATCTGGAACTATTTCCTCAACTACTTTTTCAGGTAGTTCCTAACTCCTCTGGGGTCTCCAATTATATGAATATTAGGTCAGGTGAAGTTGTCTCACAGTACATTGATGTTGGGTTTTTTGTTTTTTGGCAATTGTTTCTATTGCTATGTCATCAAGTTCACTAATCCTTTCTTTGACAATGTCTAATCTGCTGTTAATTCTGTCCAGTGTACTTTTCAACTCAGATATTGTAGCTTTCATATCCATAAATACAAAGCTTTTCTTTTTCCAGATTTCTACTTAATGTTCAATCTTTCCTCCCGCTTCCTAAACATTAAAAAGACATCAGAGTCATTTTTGTGGTTTTAATTGTTTAATTATTTTATCCCCTCCCCAACTATAGGTCATATGCTCCTGCTTGTAGTTTTTAATTAAATGATTGACTGTCAGACATTATGAATATTACCTTGTTGGGTGCTGGATATTGTTGTATTCCTATAAAGTATTTTTGACTTTGCTCTGGATTCATAGTTAAATTACTTGGCAAGAGTTTGAGCCTTTTAGTTCTTGCTTTTAAACTCTTGGTTGTACGACAGCAGTGTTTAGTCTAAGGATAATTCTGCCCCACTATTGAGGCAAAAGCATTGTGAGGCTCTACTCAATGCCATGTCAATTATGAAGTTTTCCAGTCTGGTTTGTAGGAGTTAAAACTATTCGCACCAGAGGTAGACTGTTTACGGCTCTCTCCTCCCTGATTCTCTGTGCTCTGCGAATTCTAGCCTCCCTGGACTCACATCTCAATCTCAATCAGGGAGGCTTCTGGCCTTTAACTGGGTACCCCCTGCCTGTACTGTAGCCTGGAAACTCTCTTCAGGCAGAAAGCTGGTGCAATCTTAGGGTTCACCTCATTTGTTTCCCATCTCCCAAGCAATCAATATCCTTCAATGCCTGATGTCCAACATTATAAAAACCATTGTTTCATTGTTTTGTCTAGCTTTTAAGTTGTTTCAGGTGGAAAGTTAAATGCAGTCCCTCTTACTTAATCTTAGCAAGAAGCAGAAATTTGCCTTGTTTTTAAATCAACTTTATTGATGTATGATTTCTGAAGAGTAAATGCAAGGCATATAATTTAATAACTTCTGACAAACCCCCAACACAATCAAAATACAGAACACTGCCATTACCCCAATAGCTCCTGGTTCCTCTTTGCAGTCCATCCCCTAACAGCTTCAGGCAACCACTGTCCTAATTTTGTTTTTTTAACCATAAATTAGTTTTGCCTACATTTTAAAGAAATTTTTTGGTGTAAAATCCATTGTGAGGGTTACTCTTTCAGCACTTTAGAAATGTCTTCTGCCTTCTACTTTTTTTGTTTGTTTGTTTTTGAGACGGAGTCTCGCTCTATCGCCCAGGCTGGAGTGCAGTGGCTCCATCTCGGCTCACTGCAAGCTCCGCCTCCCAGGTTCACGCCATTCTCCTGCCTCAGCCTCGAGAGTAGCTGGCACTACAGGGATCTGCCACCACACCCGGCTGATTTTTTTGTGTTTTTAGTAGAGATGGGGTTTCACCGTATTAGCCAGGATGGTCTCGATCTCCTGACCTCGTGATCTGCCCGCCTCGGCCTCCCAAAGTGCTGGGATTACAGGCATGAACCACCACGCCCGGCCTCTACTTTTTCTTTAGGCTTTATAGCCCAGCAAATGTTTAACAGTCTTGTTGTTCTTTAAAGGTATTTTTCCATCTGGCTATTTTTAAAGATTTTTCTCTTTTTCTTTTATTTTCAGCAATTTTTACTATGAGCCTACATTTGATTTTTTTTTTTTTTAAGATTATCTTGTTTAGGGTGGACAGAACTCCTTGTTTTTATCTTAATGCTTGTCTTTCATCAGTTCTGGAAATCTCTACCAGCATTTCCTCAAATATTGCTTTTATTCCCAAATAACGCATAAATATCTTCTCTTCTGGAAATTCAATCATATATATATTTTGCTGTTACCCACATGCCTTTCAGACATTTTTCTGTATTTTTCTATGTTTTCTTGTCTCCATTCTTTAGTTAAAATTTTTCTGGTAATCTGTCTTCATCAGTTCTCTCTCTTCTACTGTGTCCAATATGTTCTTAAACATATCTACTTTTAAATGAGTCTAACTTTAGGGGTTTTTTAGTTTTAGAGTTTCAATATAGGCTGGGTGTAGTGGCTCATGCCTGTAATCCCAGCACTTTGGGAGGCCGAGGCAGGTGGATCACCTGAGGTCAGGAGTTCGAGACCAGCCTTGCCAACACAGTGAAACCCCGTTTCTACTAAAAATACAAAAGTTAGCCGGGCGTAGGGGCACACACTTGTAATCCCAGCTCTTCGGGAGGCTGAGGCACAAGAATCACTTAAACTCAGGAGGCGGAGGTTGCAGTGAGCCAAGATTGCATGACTGCACTCCAGCCTGGGCAATAGTGTGAGACTCCATCTCAAAGAAAAAGAAAAAAAAATGAATTTCAATATAATTGTTTTACAGATTTGAGTTCTCTAGTAAGCCTTGAATTCAATTTGTAACCTCCAAAGCCCTATACAAGATCTGATTTGATCTGATCACTGAAAGCTCTGATCTGTCTCCTAACTTTTTATCTGCTGCTTTATGCTAGATGGAAAAGCCCCAAGATTCTTAATCTATCAGCAAATGTCTAAGGGAAAAAGCACTGTAAGATATTGTTAATCTTGATAGACTACAATTTCTCAAATTTTTTTTTCCTTCTAGATCAAGCTCTTGGTGCCACATCTAAGAATTCTTAACCAAGCTGAAGCTCCCAAAGATTTTCTCCTATGTTTTTCTCAAAAAAATTTAATACTTGTAGATTTCAATCTATGATCCATTTGAATTAATTGTTGATGCTTAAAAGTCAAGGTTTAGGCCAGGGGCCTGGTGGCTCACACCTGTAATCCCAGCACTTTGGGAGGCTGAGGTGGGCAGATCACTTGAGATCAGGAGTTTGAGACCAGCTTGGCCAACATGGTGAAACCCCGTCTCTACTAAAAATACAAAAATTAGCCGGGTGTGGTGGTATGCACCTGTAATTCCAGCTACTCGGGAGACTGAGGCACGAGAATTGCTTGAATCTGGGAGGCGGAGGTTGCAGTAAGCCAAGATCATGCCACTGCACTCCAGCCTGGGCAACAGAGCAAGACTCAGTCTCAAAAAAACCCAAAAAAACCCAAAAAGTCAAGGTTCATTATTTTGTTTATGGATGTCCAGTTGTCCCAGTACTGTTGGAAAAGCCTATCCTTCCTCCACTGAATTACTTTTACACCTATGCCAAAAATGAGCTAGATATATTTGTGTGGGGCTATTTCTGGTTTCTCTATTCTGTTCCACCGATCCACATGTCTATCCTTCCAGCAATGCCACCCAGTCTTGACTACTGGAGCTATATAACATGTCTTGAAATCAGATAGAATAATTTCTCCCATATTAATTCCTCTTTCTCTGATTGTTTTAGGTATTCTAGTTCCTTTGTTTTTTCATGTAAACTTTAGAATAATCTTGTCTATAACCACAAAAAAACCTTGCCGGAATTTTGATAAAAATTAAGAAGTTAAACTTTGTATCAGTTTGGAGAACACTGACATGATTAATATATGTTAACGCTCTCAATTTGTGAATATAGTATGCCTCTCCATTTATTTAGGTCTTTGGTTTCTTAGAGACAGGACTTAATCTGTCACCCAGGCTAGAGTGCAGTAGGATGATCATAGCTCATGGCAGCCTTGAAATCCTGGGCTCAAGCGATCCTCCTGCCTTAGCCTCCTGAGTAGTTGGAGCTACAAATGCACACCACCATGCCTGGTTAAATTTTTAAAATTTTTTTTGCAGAAACAGGATCTCACTATGTTGCCCAGGCTGGCCTTGAACTATTGGATTCAAGCAATCCTCCTTCCTTGGCCTCTCAAAACGCTAGGATTACAGAAGTGAGCCATCATGCCCAACATTAGGGTTTTGATTCGTTCATCAGGGTTTCGTAGTTTTCAAAATACAAGTCCTATTCATGTTTTGTTAGATGCATGCCCAAGCTTTTGTTTATGTTTTTAGATGACATCTCACTGTGTTGCCTGGGCTTGTCTTGAACTCCTAGGTTCAAGTGATCTTTCTGCTTCCTGACTATCTGGGATTATAGGCACAGGCTATCATGTTTGGCTCCAAGTTTTTTTTGTTTGTTTAGGGATTGCAAATGGTGTATTTTAATTTCAGTGTCCACATATTCACTGAAAGAAATCTAACTGATTTTTGTAAGTTGATGTTGAATCATACAAGCTTGCTAAACACATTTTGCAGTTCCAGGTTGTTTATCTATAGATTCCTTAGGGTTTTGCAAACAGACCAGCATGTCATCTGAAATAGGGAGTTTTATTTTTCCACTGCTGCGTCTACATGCCTTTTCTTTTTCTTGCCTTACTGCACTGACTAGAACTTCTTGTACTATGTTGAATAGCAGTGTTAACAGCACATATCCTTCCCTTTCTCCAGTCTCTTACCATTAAGAATAATGCAAGCTATAGAAGTTTTGTAGATGTTCTTCATCAAGCTGAGAAAGTTCCTCTGTATTCCTAGTTTTTATCATAAATAAGCTCAAATTTTATCAAATGCTTTTTCTGCACCAACTGATATTACCACGTGATTTTTCTTCTTTAGTCTGTTAGTACGATGGGCTACATTAATTGATTTTTCAATACTGAATCAGCCTTGCATCTCTAGAATAAATCCAACTAGGTTATGGTCTACAAAATTTTTTCCTACTTTATTATATTTGCTAATTTTTTTTCAAGGAATTTTACATGTACATTCATGAGGGATGTGGTCAGTAGTTTTCTCTTTTCCTACCTTTGTCTGGCTTTGGTATTAGGGCTTCATAAAGTTAAATTTAAAATGTTCCTTATCTTGTATTTTCTGGAAGCAATTGTGCAGAACTGGTGATAATTCTTTAAATGTTAGGTAGACTTCCCAGGAAAACCATCTGGCCCAGTAGATTTCATTTTTGGAGTTTTAAAATTATAAATTCAATTTTTTTCAATAATCATAGGGCTATTCAAATATTCTATTTCAGTTAGCTGAGTTGTGACTGTTTTCTGAGGAGTTCTCCCATTTCATCTTGTCAAAATTATATGTATTCAGCTGTATACAGTATTTCTTTAATACATTGTTGCTATTGGGGGGGTTGGTGGTAATATCTAATTTCATTCCTGATAGAGTAGTACCCCCGTATTCATGAGGGATATGTTCCAAGACCTTCAGTGGATGCCTGAAACCATGGATAGTACCGAACCCTATATAACTATATACCATGTTTTTCCCTCTACCTAAAAATCTATGATAAAGTTCTTATTTATTTATTTTTTTTAAGAGTCTCACTCTGTCAACCAGGCTGGAGTACAGTGGCTTGACCATGGCTCACTGAAGCCTCCAACTTCTGGACTTAATTGATCCTCCTGATTCAGCCTCTTAACTACAGACATGAGCCACCAAGCCTGGATAATTTTTTTTTTAATTTTTTGTAGAGACAGTGTCTCACTATGTTGCCCAGGCTAATCCTGACCTTCTGGCCTCAAATGATCCTCCCACCTCAGCCTCCTGAGTTGCTGAGATTATAGGTGTGTCACTGTGCCCAACTTGATAAAGTTTAATTTATAAATCAGACATAGTAAGAAATTAACGTTATAAAATAGAACGATTATGACAATACAATGTAATAAAAGTTAAGTGAATGTACAATGTACTCTCTCTCTCTCAAAATATCTTATTGTATTGTACTCTCCTATTTTTAGACCACAGTTGACTGCAGAAAACGAAACCATGAATACTGATGGACTACCGTGTTGACAGGATTTGTATTGTCTGTTTGTCAGTCTTGTTAGAGGATTTTCAATTTTATCATCTTTTCAAAGATCTAGCGTGTGTGTGTGTGTGTGTGTGCACGTGTGCACACACAGGATCTGGATTTTATGAAAAAAAAAATTTTTTTTTAACCCCAAAGATGTAGCTGTTTTTTTTTTTTTTTTTTTTTAAAGATGGAGTCTCATTCTGTCACTCAGGCTGGAGTGCAGTGGCACCATCTCAGCTCACTGCGACCTCTGCCTCCCGTGTTCAAATAATTCTCCTGCCTCAGCCTCTTGAGTAGCTGAGATTACAGGCATGCACCACCATGCCCGGCTAATTTTTGTATTTTTAGTAGAGTCGTGGTTTCACCATGTTGGCCAGGCTGGTCTCAAGTGATCCACTCACCTGATCGCAAGTGATCTGCTCACCTCGGCCTCCCAAAGTGTTGGGATTATAGGCGTGAGCCACCTCGCCTGGCCAGATCTAGCCTTTCGTTTCATTAATTTCCTCAAATGTTTTTCTATTTTTAATTTCATTGATTTCTGATCTATACCATTTCCTTCTTTCTAGTTGCTTTGGATTCATTTTGCTCTTCTCTTTCTAGTCATATAAGGTTATGAGCTTAGTTTACTGGTTTGAGATGTTTTGTCTTTTCTAACGCAGCATTTCATACTGTCAATTTCACCCTCAGCCTGCTTTAATTGTATCCCACAAGGTTTCATATGTTGTCTTTTCCTTTCCATTCAGTTTACATACATTTTTTCATTTCCCTTGAAGTGTTTTCTTTGACCTACTGGTTACTTAGAAATCTGTTTTTTAGTTTCCAAGTGCTTAGAGATTTTTCCATTATGTTTCTGTTATTTCTAGTTTGATTCCACTTTGATTAGAAAATATACTTTTTGTTATTTCACTTCTTTTAAATTTGAGGATGTTTATTTCATGGGACAGGATGTCTATCTTGGCATACATTCCATGTGCAACTGAAAAGAACATGTATTCTGCTGTTGTGAGTAAAGTGCTTTATGTCAATTAGATCCTATTGGTTGATGTTGTGAAGTTCTATGTCTTTGCTGATTTTCTGTCTAGTTTTCCTTTCCATTGTTGAAGGAGATATGTTAAAATCACCAACTATAATTGTGTATTTACCTATTTCTCCTTTTAGTTTCATCAGTTTTTTTCCTTCACATTTACAGCTCTGTTTGATGCACATATATTTAGGATTGCTGTCTTCTTGGTGGATTGACCTCTTCATCATTATGTAATGATCCTCTCTGTCTCTGTTAACTTTCTTTGCTCTGAAGTTTACTTTATCTGACATTACTAAGCCACTATAGCTTTCCTTTGATTCACGTTTGCATGGTCTTTTTCCATTCTTTCAACTACCTATATTTCAAGTAACTCTATAGTTTATATAATTAGATAGTGCTTTTTAAAATCCAGTCTACCAATCTCTGTCCTTTAATTGGTATATTTAGATCTTTTGCTTTTAATGAACTAATTTCTGCATTAGAGTTTAAGTCTGTCATTTTATCTTTCATTTATTTTATCTTTCTGAGAATTACTTGAGTGCTCTTTAGAATTCCTTTCTGATTTATCTATAGGGCTTTTGAATGTATCTCTTAGAACTTAAGGGTTGTTAGTGATTGCTCTATGTATTACTATATATATCTTTATCTATGTAGTTGATATCTACATGCACCAACGTTTTACCAATTGAAGTGAAGTGTAGAAACTTTACCTCTCTTTAGTCTCTTTACTCTCTGCCATTTATAAAACACTTATATTAAAAAATTCTTGTACATATGTTTGAAAAGCACATTTGACATTGTTATAGCATTTGCTTCAAATGGCAAAATAATTTAGGAAACTCATTAAGAAAAGTATTTACCCATATTTTTACTCTTTCCTTCTCTCTGAAGTTCCAAGATCCCTTTTTTTCTGTTTGTTTGTTTGTTTGTTTTGAGATGGAGTTTCGCTTTTGTTGCCCAGGCTGGAGTGCAATGGCGTGATCTCAGCTTACTGCAATGTCCACCTCCTGGGTTCAAGTGATTATCTTGCCTCAGCCTCCCGAGTACCTAGGATTATAGGCACCCACCACCACACCTGGCTAATTTTTTTGTATTTTTAGTAGAGACGGGGTTTCACCATGTTAGCCAGGCTGGTCTCGAACTCCTGATGTCAGGTGACCCACCCGCCTCGGCCTCTCAAAGTGCTGGGATTACAGGTGTGAGCCACCGTGCCCTCCCAAGATCCCTTCTTTTATCACTTCCTTTCTGTTTAGATAACTTAGCTATTTTTTTTTTTTTTTGAGACGGAGTCTCACTCTGTTGCCCAGGCTGGAGTGCAGTGGCACGATCTCTGCTCACTGCAAACTCCGCCTCCCAGGTACCCACCATTCTCCTGCCTCAGCCTCCTGAGTAGCTGGGACTACAGGCTCCTGCCACCACGCCTGGCTAATTTTTTGTATTTTTAGTAGAGATGGGGTTTCACCATGTTAGCCAGGATGGTCTCGATCTCCTGACCTTGTGATCTGCCCTCCTCAGCCTCCCAAAGTGCTGGGATTACAGACGTGAGCCACCGCGCCCGGCCAACTTAGCTACTTTTTAAGGGTAGGTTTCCTGGTAACAAGTTCTCTTAATTTTCCTTTCTGAGAATGTCTCAATTTCATTCCTGAAGAATATTCTCCCTGAACACAGAATTCTGGGTTGACAGTTCTTTTCTTCCATCTCCTGAAAAATTATCATGCCACTTCCTTCTGGCCTCCATGATTTCTGATAAAAAAAAATCTGTGATTCAAATTGTTCTTCCCTTATAGGTGGGTTTTTTTTTTTTTTTTGAAATGGAGTTTTGCTCGTCACCCAGGCTGGAGTGCAGTGGCGCGATCTTGGCTCACTGCAACCTCCGTCTCCTGGGTTCAAGCAATTCTCCTGCCTCAGCCTCCCGAGTAGCTGGGATTACAGGTGCCCGCCACCATGCCCAGCTGATTTTTTGTATTTTTAGTAGACACAGGGTTTCGCCATGTTGGGCAGTCTGGTCTCAAACTCCCAACCTCACGTGATCCACCTGCCTCTGCCTCCCAAAGTGCTGGGATTACAGGCATGAGCCACCGTGCCCAGCCGTTCTTCCCTTATAGGTAACATGTCATTTATCTTCTGCTTCTTTCAAGTTTTTTTTTTTTTGTATTTAGTGTTCAAAAATTTTACTATGATGTCTCTTGCTGTGGACGTCTTTGGATTTATACTGTTTGGGATTTGCTCAGTTTCTGTCATGTGTGGGTTTATACCTTTGACCAAATTTGGGAAATTTCTTACCAAATATTTCTTTGAATACTTTTCCAAGGCCTGCCATCTTTCTCCTCTTCTTCCAAGACACAATTGTTAAATATTTTATTATAGCCCCACAAACCGTGAAGCTCTGTTCATTTGTTTCCCCCAGTCTACTCTTTGTTGCTCAGATTTGGTGATTCCTATTTGTTTTATCTTCATGTTCACTGATTTTTTCCTCTGTCCCTTCCATTTTGTCTCTGGGGACAGGGGCTTCTAGGGTGTCTAGCCCATTGAAGTACCTTACATTTCAGAATTTATAATTTTTGGTAGACTGCTAATGGCCCATATCCAGGGTCCACTAGCATCCTAAAAACCTATCTACTGAGTTTTACGTTTTGACTGTTCTATTTTTCAGTTCTAACATTTCCATTTGTTCCTTAATACCTTCAATTTTTTGCTAAGACTTTCTATTTTTTCATTTTTAAAAATCATGCTTGTGGCCGGGTGCGGTGGCTCACGCCTGTAATCCCAGCACTTTGGGAGGCCTAGGCAGGAGGATCACGAGGTCAAGAGATCGAGACCATCCTAGCCAACATAGTGAAACCCCGTCTCTACTAAAAATACAAAAATTAGCTGGGCGTCTCTACTAAAAATACAAAAATACTAAAAATACAAACATTACTCAGGAGGCTGAGGCAAGAGAATCGCTTGAACCCGAACATAACATAACATAACATAACATAACATAACATAACATAACATATCATGCTTGTAATTGCTCATTGAAACATTTTCATGATGGCTGTCAAAAAATCATTGTTAGATAATTCTAACAACTGTGTCATCTTAGTGTTGGCATGTGTTGATCAAATTTTCCCTCAAGTTGAGATTTTCCCAATTGTTGGTATAAGCAGTGATTTTAAATTCAATTTTGGACATTTTGGATATTAACTTATGAGACTCTGGATCTTATTTAAATCCTCTATTTAGCAGGCCTTCTTTATTACCATTCTGGTATGGAGAAAATGACACTGCTAGGTGGGGTTGAACATCAAGTTCCCTCCACGACACCTAAGGGAAAGCAACACCTCTGTATTGCTAGGCAGTGGCAACAATTCCAGCTCCCTGCTGAGTCTCTCCTGATACTGCCCTGGTTGGTATCAGGCATGCATGATTACTACTCCCCACGTGGCTTTCACTGACACTTTGGTAAGAAGACCCCGTTATTGCTGGGTGTGCAAAAATGTCCTGACTCTCCACCAGGCCTCTTCTGATGCCACACAGTGGGGAGCTGGAGGGGCACTTCATTACCACTCCACCGTGATGAAAGTTCCAGTTCCTCACTTAGCCTTCTCTAATAATGCCTCAGCAAGGATTAGGGAGGAGGGAAGGCTGTGGGTTTTTTGTTGTTGTTGTTAGCTTCTTTTTGTAGTGTGCAGTTGGAGTAGAGAGATTCCTGTTTTAAAGTTTTCTAAGTTTGTTTTTTTTGGTCCTTTTGCTAAAAAGAACAGACGTTTGGGAGACATTTTGGCTGTGCCTATAGGCATTTCCAGTTTGCTGACTTCTTCAGCCCAAGACTGGGATATATGAGCAAAGAGAAAATCCAGGGACCTCACAGCTATGCCATTCCAGAGATCTCAAGGTCCCTAACCAGCCTGATGCTTCTCTCCACCTTTCAGATTCATTTTATGTTTGTTTTATATATGTGTCCAAGGTTGTTGGCTGTACCTAGCAGGAAGAACGCAGAGAAACACATCTACTCCATCTTTCCAGAATCCAGAGTCCAAACTCAGTTTTAAAAATATTTTGTTCAATTTTCCTGGTTATTCTCAATGGATGGGCTGGTCTGCAATAAGCAACTTTGCCATTACTGAAAGTAAAGACCTTGGTCATTAAAACAAACAAACAAAAATTGTTCTAATTCACATTATTTGCTTTGATTTGTTCTTCATATACATAACTCTCTTAACTACTTCCTGAAGATAAATTTCTATACTGTCCTCCAAAAAGAATGACAAAGAAACTGGAAAAATTCCGTATTGAGAGCAAAAAATGCCAGTTAGAAAATGTATATCCTCATTGGGAATTACTAACAAAAATCCAACTGTTTTAAAAAAATGACATATGGACACTAAATAGTAAAGTTGTAAAAAGAAAAAATCTGACAGATGCTTTCAAAATTATTTATATATAAGTACACAGACATATTCTAACCTATTTTTATCTTTGGCATAATGTAAAGGAAATAATCCACACGCAATAATTTTACCTAATAATGTTATTGTGCAAAATTTCTCACAAAGATAAAAAGTTTCATATTGGGTATTAAGTTGATAATAAAGGTACCTGATTTTTTTGACATTGAGATGAATTTCAATTCTACAGAAAAAAGTCTTCATTGCAGTACTATTTGTAAGAGAAAAGGACTTAAATCTACACATACATGCCCATCAATAGAGAAACTGATGAAATAAACTATGGCACAGCAGTACAACAAAATACTATGCTACTATGCAGTAGTAAAAATACTGGGAAACCTTTCTATGTACTGACGAAAAAATCTCAAAAATATATTCCTAAATGAAAAAAGCAAGTGTCTACAGCCTGCTATATTTTGTATAAGAAAGGGGTGAAACGCATGGAATACTATGCAGCCATAAAAAAGGATGAGTTCATGTCCTTTTCAGGGACATGGATGAAGCTGGAAACCATAATTCTCAGCAAACTATCACAAGGACAGAAAACCAAACACTGCATGTTCTCACTCATAGGTGGGAACTGAACAATGAGAACACATGGACACAAGGCGGGGAACATCACACACAGGCCTGTCAGGGGCTGGGGGGCTGGGGGAGGGATAGCATTGGGAGAAATGCCTAGTATAAATGACAACTTGATAGGTGCAGCAAACCAACATGGCACATGTATACCTATGTAACAAACCTTCACGTTGTGCACATGTACCCTAGAACTTAAAGTATATATATATATATACATATATATATAAGAAAGGGGTGAAATAAAGCTGCATATGCATATTTGGTGGTATCTGCATAATGAAACAGAAATACAGAAACTGCATAATGAAACAGAAATACTACACCTTGTAGTTAATACGGTGACTAACTACAAGGCAGGGGAGAAAAGGGTCATAGGAACAGGTAGAAATGGAACCCCTGAATGTAAACATAGTCATACTGCTTTGATTTGGGGACCATTTGAAACTATTGCCTAGTTCAGATAAATCCTATAGGAAAGAAATTGGTTTAACTTTTATTTTAAAGCTGAATTTAAAACACAATCCACAATTCAAAATCCAGAAGACAAATGTTTGCCACCAGTTCCTGCATCCTTCTGAATTGTGATCCAAGTCCTCACGTGTGATCTTAGTCTTGCTGTGTTCTCTCACTGCAAACTGCAGTCCTCCCATAGCCGCATGGCTTCCAAATGCTAATGCTATCAGTCCCATTAATCACAAAATCTTCTCATTGGAAGGGACTCTATCCTGTCATCCAATCCAGCCTCAGCCAGGCAAAAGAACAGCGATAGGCCAGCACAGGGTGATCACTACTTGTGAACACACAAGACAAAGCTACAGATGCCACTGATTTCTTCCCCTGACTAGATGGCCATGGTGGATATCTCCTTCCTGAAAATGTACATACGGATCCACCAGTTGTCTGGAATCAATTTGGTAGCCATCTGAACTCTAAACATGCATTAGCTAATATCATAATCTAAGAGACGATTAAAATTCTAGGAATGGCAATTGTTCTGCCAAAGCTTCATTTAGAGAAAATCAGTTTTGGAAAAAATATTTCCCCTATGGATCATTTTTCAAAACTAGCTGCCTGAATCAAAGAGAAAATGGCTAGTCAAACTCATTTATCCTCACAATAAAATAACGCAGCAAGGCAATGAATAGGCGAAGTCAGCAGAGAATTTCATTCATGTCCTTAATCAAAGGGTCAGTGCTATTCATTACCACATAAACATTGCTCATTTCCTTACATCCATTCTTGAGATATTTATTGCAGAGTTAAATTAAATATGATCACTTTCTCCCTTACTCTGACTTCAATAACCTGAAGGATAACTTCTTAAAATTTGAAACCCAATAAATATTTTCATTTCACTGCATTTTTAATAATCTAGAAAAACAGTGAAGATTCATTTAGGCAAAGTCACTACCATGTACATGAAACCTGACATTTCCTAATGAAAACAGAACTACCAATTTTCTCTACTGCAAACTAGCAACTGTACCTTAAATATTTATAAACCAGACCCATTCCAATTTTATTTGGGTTTAACATATTACACTGAATACTGGGCACTGAAGTCTGCAGCAATATAATTCCAGTTTCTTCTTCCATTCATGGGGAGGGAAAAGAGGACAGGGTGGCTGATGTACTGGTTGAGAATGCAGGCTCTAGAGTCTGAGTGCCTGGATTCAAGACCAGCCTGCACAGACTCTAATTGTGACTGGTCTTTGTGTCTCAGTGCTCTTAGCTATAAAACAGGAACAATAATAGTATCAAAGCATTCTGAGGATTAATTAAAATAATTCATGGAAACTGTTTCACACAGTGCCTGGCCTAGTCACTGTCAATAAAAATCATTTACTTTTGGCCAAGAGCAGTGGCTCATGCCTGTAATCCCAGCACTTTGGGAGGCTGAGGCAGGCAGACCACGAGGTCAGGAGATCGAGATTATCCTGGCTAACATGGTGGAACCCCGTCTCTACTAAAAATACAAAAAATCAGCTGGGCGTGGTGGCGGGTGCCTGTAGTCCCAGCTGCTTGGGAGGCTGAGGCAGGAGAATGGCGTGAACCTGGGAGGTGGAGCTTGCAGTGAGCCGAGATCGCACCACTGCATTCCAGCCTGGGTGACAGAGTGAGACTCCGTCTCAAAAAAAAAATCATCTACTTTTATTACTCCCTTACATGTGCCTCACACTCCTGCTCAGCGGGATTCCTTGCTGCCTCATGAACGCACTGTGTGCTTCTGTCCTTCTGAGTCTCGTTCTTATTGTTCTGAGTATGGACCACCCAACTGCTTATTCCCTGGCCTGATGAAATCTTCTTCCCCTCTAAGGCCCATCTCATTCTGATCCAGTTAACCATTATGACTTGTCCCCACTGGCTTGTACCTCCATGCTCTTTGTTTGCAATTCTCTTATTAGATTTATTATATTAACCCTGACATCCATTACAGTAATTTATGACCCTGTCTCCTTCATGGATAAGGACTATGTCTTACTAGCCTATTTTGTTCTCTACAGTATTTAACAACCTGCAGAGTCATACTTAAAAAGCATTTATTGGATTTGAAACAGTCCTGCTTGCTTGTGAAAGTGAGCATAATGTATCAACTACAACAGAAGCTCTCTCATAGGATATGTATAAAGATTAAATGAGATAATGCATGTAAAGGGCTACTAACAAGTTATTATCTTATTATCAACAGCTCCTATTTCTTCAACCTTTTATCACATGCTCAGCACTGTACTAAGTGCTTTACATGTGGGAACGCCTTAAACCAGGGCTTGACATAATCATCTTTCATTCCCCTTGCACAGAGTAGATGAAATATAGGTATTTTTTAATGACTGTTGAAGAAAAATGGCTCTGATATGGCAAATTTAAAAGTATCTGAATTTTCTACATTATTTAAAAGCTGACTTGATTAAATAATAAAATTCCTAATACTTCACAGTATAGTTTTTAAAATTATTTATTTTTTTAGAGACGGAGCTCTCATTATGTTGCCCAGGCTGGTCTCGAACTCCTGGGCTCAAGCAATCCTCCTGCCTCAGCTTCCCAAAGTGCTGGGATTACAGGTGTGAATCACATCACCCAGCCTACAGCATAGTTTTAAGCATCAGAATATTCCAATATTCTACACTGAATTCCTAGTTAGAAATTAAAAAAATAAAGATAACAGATTTTTAAAAAAGAAAGTAAAAAGAAAGTAATTCGAAATATGTAAATGGGATCTTGGAAATCCCAAAATTGAAGAGCAGTATTATGCAAATTTATATCCAGTGCTCAGGACTATTAAGGGATGACAGGTAAGAAAAACAGCTCTGGGAACTTCTGTATGCCTTAATCCCCTTGACTGTAAAATAGGCCAACAGTTGGAATCTATTGCACAGGGTTGCTGTGAGGATTAAATCAGATTATGCCAGTAAAGTGATTAGAACATAGTAAAATGAAATATGTATTTATTTCATTTGTTTTTATCATGAGATGCCCCCAACTGTACTGTAAGTGAAGATCAAGGTGCCTGACAGTAAGAACACAAATTTTCTAAAGCATCAAGTGTTATAAATTCTTATTGGTGTGAAAATATTAGGAGGTTAGTTTTGTCTTCTCATTGCCATTTTAACAACTGACATGGGCATCACTAAGTAGTGAAAGGCGGGCGCGGTGGCTCACATCTGTAATTCCAGCACTTTGGGAGGCCGAGGAGGGTGGATCACCTGAGGTCAGGAGTTCGAGACCACCCTGGCCAATGTGATGAAATCCCATTTCTACTAAATATGCAAAAATTAGCCAGGAGTGGTGGTGCATCCCAGTAATCCCAGCTGAGGTGGGAGAACTGCTTGAGCCCGGGAGGCAGAGGCTACAGTGAGCCGAGATCACGCCACTGCACTCCAGCCTGGGTAACAGAGACCCTGTCTCAAAAAAAAAAAAGAAAAAAAAGTAGTGAAAGTCCCAGAAAGGCATCAGGATGGAGAATGTAAAAGCTTGGATAAGCTAAAAAAATTAGTTCATTTTCTAAAATAAGTTTCTTCAGGAATTGAAATGCATACTTCAGCTCCCACATATATATCACTGTCAAGTTAAATAAAAAAATTATTAGATTTTTGTGCAGTGCTTTCTTTTATATTTAGTAGATAAAATTTTAATTTTTCTGTTCACTTTAGCTTTTGATAGTGGTAAAATGAGGAATTAAAGCACCAAAGATTTGAAAGGCAAAATGCCCCAATATAGGAAATAAATTGTCTTCTTTTACAAAGCATGGTTATGTAAGACAGTTAATAAAAACATAAAATATATTAAAAGAATCATTTAAACCAAATATAAAAAGAGATTTAAAGCTCCTTCTGATGAGTCCAGTTTCCTTGTATCACACTATGAATCTCTTTAAATATAAAGACACACAAAGCTGGAAATTTTAAAATATGACGACACAGATGGAAACTAAAAATGCTTTGCAATGATTCATATGCATAATCCACTGCACTTATAAGCATTTCCTTTTTAAAATCTGTATTTGTAAAGGCACCAAAATAATCAGTTTCTCAAAATAATTCCAAGGCATTAATGAGATTTCCTACCAAAAAAATTACTCCCAAGACTAAAAGCCTAAGTATGCATGTCGTCTGCTTTATCTCAGTACAATCCAGGCTTTGAATGCTGTATGTATGGAGATAAAAAAGACAGAGGCTAACCCCCGGTGCTCTTTAGTCCAGACATGGAGCTGTTCATATAGAATAGCATGCTTTGAACCTCTAGATTCCACTGTCTAGTAAAAAACTACTGTCTAATAGTAATACTCCTGTTGAACGGGATGACATATTTAAGGCACTTACTTTCAAAGTAAAATTGAAGAGACTGACTGATTGCCAAATTTTAATTTTGCCTAGTAAAGATATTAAAGAAAACAACTATCGTATATTATAATTAATAATTTATGAAGGAAGGGACATTTTAATGCTTCCAAGAATAGGAAGGCCATAATTTCAAAATAATGGCCAGTTTTGTGAATTAAATAAACTTTGAGTTCAACTCTTTATAGTGTTCTTATCTTTCCCATGTGGATAGGACTATAAAATATTTATCACAGATCAGCACCGTCTGTGATCCAGCACTTGGCATCACTAACAGAGGACATAAAATGTGTCAGAAATCCCCATAATGTCTACAACTAGAGTATCCATTTTTATTTAATATAGTTAAAACAAAAGAAAATGGCAATAACTATCTCCTTTACATAAAATAATCTGTTTTAATAGAAATTTCAAATGTTAAGTATATGACTATATTATCAATGTCTAAATGTTTTTATTCTCCTTGATAAACACAGTAGTAGAAATGACCGAATCAACAAAGTTGGACCTAAACATCATTTTTCTACTCCTTTGTTAGAATAAATGTTCAGAATATTACTGGAAAACAGCCTCCAAAATAGTTACATTTATACGTCAGTAGTCTTTTGAAGAATTCAAAGGGCAACAAATTTTCACATTATGAACATGGATATGAACAGCATTCTTCAGATGTATGTGTCAAATAGATATTAGCTGTGCATTATGAAAAGTGAAGTGGATAGAAAAAGGCAAAGATTAGAAAAGAGACACCTGGCCAGGCGCAGTGGCGCATGCCTGTAATCCCAGCTACTCGAGAGGCTGAGGCAACAGAATCGCTTGAACCTGGGAGGCAGAGGTTGCAGTGGGCTGAGATTGCGCCACTGCACTCCGCCTGGGTGACAGAGTGAAACTGTCTCCAGAAAAAAAAAAAAAAGAGAAGAGAGAAAAGAGACATCTAACTATTGCTTCATTATATATTCTCAGTGGCTGAATTAAAACAATAAATATACCTTAAAACTGATTTTTTGGACTCCCATTCATTTTAATAAAATTTGAATTTTTGATTAAGGAAATCCTATCCAAATCTATTCACAAAATGATATTCAATAGCTGGACCCTTCTGTGAAAAATGAACATAATGGGGAAAAAAGAAATAAATAAACTACCTGAACCAATTTTATTTTTGGAGTAATTTTTAAATGTAATGTTAAAACTACTACCACCCACTACTAGGATGCAATATGGCTAAAATGCTAAAAGAAAGAATTAAAGTAAGAGTATATAAATATATTATCTATAAAATTAGCCCATATGCTCAAATTACTCTAAGCAGAATGTGAAATTTTACATTTTTATATTTAAAAATCTTGGCTAGAATATATCTTTGGTGGTACTAATAGACTTTGAAACTCTAAGCTTTTAAGAACAGCGCGGTGAAGTGGCACAGACTTTGAGGCAGACTATGTTTGCACCCTGGTTCCAAAACTTACTAACTGTGTGAAATTGGATTTATTACTTAATCTCTCTGTGCCCCAGAATCCTTATCTCTAAAATGTGAATAATAATAGTACCTTTCTCACAGTGTAGGGAGATTAAATGAGATAACATATTTAAGGCACTTAGAAAAGGGGCTTGCAAATATGCTCATTATTATTAATTACTGTTATTACTGTATT
Source organism: Gorilla gorilla gorilla (assembly GCF_029281585.2). Classification (NCBI taxonomy): domain Eukaryota; kingdom Metazoa; phylum Chordata; class Mammalia; order Primates; family Hominidae; genus Gorilla; species Gorilla gorilla. Next base: position 88,504,385 of record NC_073239.2, on the reverse strand, counting down.
GTTATTAACACAACATTATTATGATTACTGCTATTATTTACTCTCGGACACTGGAAAAACTTACCGTACATATGGAAGATTATCAAAAGAATTTAACATAGTTTAAAGTGCCTTATTTATAAATTCTGACATACAGAATTTCATCAGATGAGAAATGTTCAGAGTTCAGAGTTAAGAAAAAACAAAATGAGTAATTGCAAAGAGAGTGTCTTTCACAATAAAAAGTATCAATTATCTCCATCAAAACAAGAAACATTAAGGTCTGTATTCCGGAAGCCTAGCAATAAACCTGAGCAAGAATGCTCTCCTCAGAAAGGCAAACTCACCCCTTGTTCATCCAGTTTCATGAGCTGCTCTGTGACCTTGGGTGTGTTGAAGGCCAACCGCAGGCACTGGACATTGAGCTCAGGAACCACGTGCTCCAGCACTTCTTTGAGAGGCAGGCCTCTGGCTGTCGAGTGCTTGGCTGTCGACGGAATGGCGTCCTCCAGGACCGAACCTCTCAGTGTCATGAGCTGCAAGAGAGACAGGTGCTGTGGTGAGGTTTCTGGGATGTGAGATGCCTGAACACATGTACATGCACTGCAGGCCTGGACTGTGGGGCTCCTCACAGAGCTAGGGAATGATTTTTGATGGGTAAAGCCAGTGAGGGAGAAAGAATGAGAAAAATGATGTAGGATACTGTAATATGAAAAATGAAACCAATGCTTTCAAGACCAGGGTGGGTCCAAAGGAGCACATAATCAAGACTTCTGAGGATATTTATTTAAAGACCAAAAATAACATTTCCTTAAAGAGGTCAGTAAAGATCAAGGTCTCTATATGGCTATACCGTGTCACTATGCATACTAATTAAGAAATTAAGAAGGCAGAATCCCAGAGCAATGTCTGAAGAATAAATACTTAGAATTTGGATGTTATACTTCTTTGAATTATAAAAAGGGGGAGATAAAGTTTTAAGCTTCATAAGGCATGGCTGACAAGCATAAACTATTCATATTACCAAATGCTGCTGCCACCGGACAATTATCACCATCAGTATAGCGGCACAGGCAATAGCAGCTGAAATTACTTTAGATTTTCTCTTATTTCTTAAAATACATTCCCTTCTTAAAATACCCTCCATTAATACCTTAAGCAAAGACATTTTCCTACGTAATGATGTTGTGTCAGAGAAAAGTTAACCAGACATGAAGCCTAAAGTAGTCTTAATTTCCAAAAATGTCTACAAGGCAAAGTTTTGTTAACCTAATTTAACTGCTGCATGGGGAAAGAAGAGAAAACCCATCAAACTGAATACATTTCCATTTAGCAACAGGAGCTACAAAAGCTAGGAGTGCAAGTTGAGGATTGTCAAATATGAGGGTGAGAGGTCAGAAAGACACACTGCAATCTCAGAAGGACAAGTATACCCAACAAAGCATAACAAGGTCAGGACCTCAGACAGTCCAAAGGCAGAGAATGGATCACAGTGGCTCAGGGCATAAAGAAAGGCCCCACTGAAAAGGGGGGTTTTAGGAAATGGCCATGAAATAGAGGAACAATTTCTACAAAAAGAAAATGTCAAGAGAGAACATGAGAAAAGGTATGGAGATTGGGAAAAAAGGGAGTAAGTGGGAAGGAGTGATTATTGTAGATGGACACAAGGAGAGTACAGGGAGAAATGGATGAGGCAGCTGTGAGCTGGGGGTGCACAGAAGACCCTGAAGCTGACTGAGTGGTACACGCCTCATTGGGCTCCTACACGTCAGCACAGGACGTGTTCATAGGGGGACGATGTATACTCAGAAATTAAGCTGCAAATAAGATGAACTGTGAGAGGAAGCAACTGGAGGCAGAGAATGTAGTTAGAATGAGTATCTTTTTTCTTTCATTATAAACAATTTCTTTTCAAATAACAAGTAAAAATCATTTTCCTATTAATGTATAATTTGACACAAATAGTTTTTATTTTGTTTTTAAATCATGGAAAATGGTTAACTCAGTTATTTGACTCTTTTCTTCATGAGATAATACATAGCTTGAAATAGGGAGCCACAAAGGCTAGGGGTGTTCTCAACTTAGAAGCCAAGACCAAATTCAAGCCATTGCATCCTGAGCCACAGAAAGCAGCTAACTCATGAAAGCCAAAGCAGATGAGAAAAAGAATGGCTCATTTTTTACATCCAAATCACTAGTATTACTGATATTTCTCTTAATGACTTCCAGAAATAAGAATGGAGTCCTCATAAGTCCTCGTGTTCCTATGCTTAAAAACACTCACATGCCATAAAATTTTGCTCATAAACAAACTGCCATGCCTACAAAGGTATATATCTTCTTTTATGTTTTGCAATGTTTATTGATACTAAAATGAAAGAGATTTGTTTGTATTTCTGTTATCTTGCTGCCGCTTACTGAAGCCACTAGAGTGTCACTGTCATGTTTTCTTTTTTCTTATCTGCATGAGAAATTAGTAACATGAGAAGTCCCTGATACAAATTAAGTCTTATTTCATTTGTAATAGGTAAATGGGCTTCAGTGAAAAAAGTGAAGGAACTATCTCTCAAAGTGCAGGAGCTACAGACAGGAACCAATATCTGGAAACATTTCTATCAAAAGTCTTAATACAATATTACCATTAAATCAAATTTATGGATTATTTATTATTAGAGAGAAAAAAATTATACAAAACCTAGTGGCAATTAATTACATAAATATTAGAGGGAGGAAGGAAGAAAGGAAGAGAGGAAAAGGAGGAAAGACATGGAGAAAGGGATGAAAGGAGACAGGCAAGGAGGGAAATGAGAAACAGGGAGGCAAGGCACCATTTGAGGAATCGGGCACGTTGTACTGAACAACTCGGACAGAAGCCCCCACCCTCCTGGGGCCTGCATTCTAGTGGGAGAGATTAAAAGCAAACAAAATGACTAAGTATAACAGAGAAGACCGTGTTAAGTATTAATGAAAAATAAAGCACTGAATTGGATATGAAATGAGAGGGGAATAGAAATTTTAGATTCAGCGGTCAAGGAAGGCCTCTGTGGTTTCTGAGTAAAGGCCAAATGGAGATGAGGCAGCCTGATGGAGAACACAGCAGTGGGGAGGAATGACGGGCATCTGAGCCCTGAGGCAGAGGTGTCCTGAGGTGGCCCAGGTAGGAAGGAGGCCAGTGTGGCGGGAAAAGACTGAGCCAGGAGGAGTTATCAGGGATGAGGCGCAGAGAGACAACCGGGAAACAGAAGAGCATGGTCTCCTAGGCTAGCAAAGACAGTGGCTGTTTCTCAGAGGGAGATGAGGAAGCTTTCAAGGATTTCGAACTGAGGAATGACAAGATCTGAATGACATTTCAAAGGAACCCTGTTGGGTCAAAAGGAGGCAGGGCTTCAGCATAGAAGCAGGGAGACCAGTTCTCAGAGCAAGACCAGGACCAGGACTGGGTAGTGAGGGTGGGAGAAGTAGTTGAGCTCTGGGCATATTGTGAAGACAAAATGAACAAGTGTTGCTGACAGACCAGATCTCAGGGGCAGGAGGGAGAAGATGGGAATAAAGTGTGGCTTTAATGGTTTCTGGCCTGAGAAAATACAGTAATAGAGTTGTCATAAAGTGAACATTAATATGAATGTAAAAAACAAGTGGTAATGGTTTTTTTTGAACACTTGACTTGAACCTTTCAGTCAAAGGCTAAGGAAACAGACCCAAGGGACATAACTTATTCAAATGGCTTAGCTGGAGAAGAACAGAATCTTATGACCACAGAATGCAAGTAGAACATTTCGGGTCAAGGGAGTAAAGCAGAAAGAAAAGAGGTGGGAAAGGTAAGAGTTGGTGTGGTTCACAGACCAGAGCAGAATTTAGGACAGATAGGTAGGAGACAGGGGCTGGGATCAGATGTGGAGAGCCTGCAAGACATGCTGAGAAGGGAAGCTCGTGGAAACCAGTGACAAGATCTGCTGAGAAGGGAAGCTCATGGAAACCAGTGACAGGATCTGACTGAGAAAGAATCATAGGAAACTTTAACCTCTGGCATGAAGGATAGGATGAACAAGTGATAAGGAAATGAATTTAGGTGGACAAAAAAACAACACAGAAAAGGAAGAATATGATGGGTATTTAAATCAGAGTGGCCTTGGGAAGGGAAAAAGAAGAGAATGCGAAAGACAAAAACACTTGGAAGTAAGATAACAGAGTATCACTAAAAACTGGTAGGAACGGCCAGGTGTGGTGGCTCACGCCTGTAATCCCAGCACTTTGGGAGGCCGAGGTGGGTGGATCACCTGAGGTCGGGAGTTTGAGACCAGCCAGACCAACATGGAGAAACCCTGTCTCTACTAAAAATACAAAATTAGCTGGGCATGGTGGCGCATGCCTGTAATCCCAGCTACTCGGGAGGCTGAGGCAGGAGAATCGCTTGAACCCGGGAGACAAAGGTTGCAGTGAGCCAAGATCGCGCCATTGCACTCTAGCCTGGGTAACGAGTGAAACTCTGTCTCAAAAACAAACAAACAAACAAACTAAACTGGTAGGATCTGGGAAGCTAGAGAGGAGCAACTACCTGCATACAAGTCCAAAACACAGAACATGATGTTCTTCGTGCCTTTGTGCTCAACAAAAGAATTTACACCACTTAATGATTAGCTTTGCCATGGAGAAAAAGCACATGAGAGTATGTTAGTTCATTTCTCTCTGGCCGGTGTAGACAACACATTAGATATTTAAGTCTTGTCTTTAAAAGTCCTATATTTAATTTCCCCGGAGTTCAGGCTTAGGAACTATTACTAAGTGATGCCAACCCCGGAAACTTGCTTTGCATTCAATGGGGGAAATGAAGCCAAATGCCCTATTTAAACTAGTTTCAAAACCATTATTTTCTAGATGACTCAAGGGTATTAAGTATTAATGCATAACAAAAATCCTAAAGTGAATTAGCAACTGAGAGGCAATAAATCGATAAGTGGCCCAATTATACAAGTTTACAAAGAAAAAGGAGAACCTCATAGTCCCAAACTTGTTCATAGGTGTTTTAAAAAAAAATGCTGTGTGGGTTCTTTTTATTTTTCCACGTCTTTTTTTTAGCCCAAACTTCATTTTAAAATAAAAACTCATATATTGTGTATATTTAGATTCCTAAAGAGCTCTAACAGCCTGTTTCACTTACAATTAGATAGCCCCTGGTTCAAAGAATGTACTTTCTAGGTCTCAGACAATGGGTCCCAAAGATAGTGGAAGAAGTCAAGAATCTCTTTCCCTCCTTCTTCTTGGGCGAAGACATGAGCTCAGCAAGAGCTTGGAAGAGTGAATTAAGTCTTTGGTGGCCTTCTCTTATACCTAATACCCTGGCTCCTCAAGTTGGCTTGGTGCTTTCCAGTAGCCCTAAGCAGGATACACAATACCCCAGTGGGGATCTGAGGACTCCAATTTCCTTGGGCCACACTTAATGGACATATCTTTCTCTGAATCAAAACTCCTCATTCATAGACTGCATCTATTCAGAGTCCAATGAAAAGAAGAGGTCCAGATCTAACCATCTTGTCCACCTCGATCTCCACCAGAATAAATGGAAGGGGACTTTGCTTACTCCAAAGACAGCTGTAACCATGTGCTATTAAATTTAATTGCTTTGCTACTGCTACTATTTGCTTTCTTCCCCATTTCAGTTAAACCTCAAACCTCTCTCATTTGCGACTTACCTCACTAGTTCTAAAAATTATTCGGTAGTTGTACGGAGATCCATTTTCTTTCATTTCATCTGGTTTTTCCCTTCGAATGCTCACAGCCACTGGACCAAGATTCTCATCAGCCCCAAAATAGTTCCAGTGTTCTTAGGTAAAATAAGACAAAACAAAGTTAGAAAATCTACCTAACACTTTGAATATGTTACATTCTGCTCAGTATTTAAGGTTGTCACTCAGAAATTTTATCAATAAAATGTAAACATTTAACAAATATTAATATTCTTCAGTTAGTTATAAAAACAAAGACTTGGCTACAAAGGTTTAGTTCCAGAGAAGATAACACTGAACACGGGTGGCCTGTTGAGTTTTTTACTACTCTACAGATTACTACTCTACTATTTCTCAAAATAAATTTGTATTTTCTCCCTATCTCCCACCATTTAAATAGGCTAAATTTGTGCATGCTTCCTTGCCTAAGAGAAGGCTTGTGCCAGGGCTTTTTAGTTTTTGTTTTTCAAAAACATTCTAAACATATTGAGAACAGAGTTTGAAGAAAGGGGGATTCCACCAGATTAAAAAAGATGTCCCTGGATTGGAGAGAGAGATGTGTGCTGCGAGTCTCTGGGCAGCACTCTGCTCCCAGGTGGCCTGTGTATGGTGGAGTAGGAGCTCAGAGCAAAGAGCTTCACAGTGCCCCAGGGAGGCAGGACCCAGGGCTCTGGGCCATAGCACGGTATCCCACAGTGCAGGGCTAATGTAACTTGTGTGTCCAGGTGACCGATGAGCCTAGGGCCTCTCTTCAATGTTCTGGCCTTTTGCCTAAGGCCCCAAACCTTAGCACAAGCCTCCAAAGGACTGGCGCTGAATTTACCTTTCTCTTGCAAAAAGAAAGATAGGGATCAAAATTAAGTTAATTTATAGAAAATGCTGAAAAGTGATATTTACTGTGCATATACATCTTTTAAAAATTTAAACTGTTGATACATACATGAGATGTTCACAGATGAGGAAGTCCACAAAACATGAAAATATATGAAAAACTAGAACAGATAATTTGTTTTACAAACCTCCAAAATGCTTACTTTACATTATTGTATTTCATTTATACATTATTGTATTTCATTTATATCTGACACGGCTAAATGACTGGATTGTGACATAATATCTCATTATCACACAAAATGCATACACATTTGAAAATACATGTTATTTCCATACAAAATATAAGTATTTGAAAATCCATGAGAATAATAAAAAATAGCATAAATATCAAATCATGTAGTTTAAAATTTAAGTAATGCATATGAAAATACTTTGCAGGTACTAAAGCACAATTACAAAAGCTACAATCATAAATGTTGAGGGCTCTCTAAGACTATTATCATAAGCCATGGAAATTCAAAAGAAGAAAAACACAATGGGAATACAAGCAACAAACATCTCATATATAAGAAATAACCCACTAAATGTCACAAAATTTATGTACAGACACTTATGCATATCCTCAAAGCACAGCACATGAGAATCACACTCAGATTATTTACTCTTACTTTGCACACAATTCTAATAAGCTTGGTTGTCTGGTCTTCAAGCTCACAGCTTTATTTCAGAGGTGTGATAATTCCAGGTGTTGACAAAGTCCAGGGTGTAGGGCTGATACAGACTTGCATGCAGACAGCAATGTGATAGAACAACTGACAACAAGGAAGAAAACAGAAAGGGAGGAGACAGAAATAGTATAAAAAAGCGGACAAGAACTTAAAGAGAAACAAGACAGCAGTCTGGGGCCATTTACTGAAGGAGCAAAGAGCTTAACATGCTTTGATAACCTCAGAGGATATTGTACCGCTGCAGCACAGATCAACAGTGGATGCATCAGAGTGTGAGTCACACTCATTACCTGGTCGTTGTACTTCATGGACTCTAATAAAAACCAACTTCTAGGAACTCAAGTACACCCCACATATTTCACAATGGGCAGGTGGCATGGCAGTTCTCTGCTGCTGGAGAAATTCCCAGATATAGGGCCACTATGAATTCATCACCAATAACCTCAATTCATCCTCATCCTCAAGCTTTCCCTGGTCAGCAACTCTCTCCGTTTCTCCAGGGCAGATGTGGCAAACATGCTCTATTCTCTGGTAACCACTCCTCATCTACCTTCTCCTCAATCTTGGCAAATGACAATGTGTCTACAACACAAAGGATATAAAGAAGCCATTTCAGATGCAAACCTAATCACCATCCACACAAATTCACCAGCATCCAGACTCTAGCTTCTTTTTCTGTATGATCCAAAGCCCCACCCCCACCCACTTGCCCATTCCTCCTTCCTAGGGACTCAGGTGCCTTGATGACCCTCTTTTTTTATCTTCAACTTCTCCCTCTAGACTTGCTAATTCCCATCATCCTTTAATTACCTGTAAACTCACATTTATTCTCAACTCCTTATGACCTGTCAGAACTAAAGAATTATCTCCTCTTTCCTTTCTTCCATTGGAAACTTCTTGAAATAGCTGTCCAATTCCTCACTTCAGAATTATCATCTGACTTCTACTGCATGGGTCACCAATGACTTTCTCAAAGTTAAAACAAATGGTACTTTTGGTCCTTACCTGGCTCAAACTCTCCATAACATCTAGCATAGATGATCACCTCATGTTTTCTAGAAACACTCTTACTTCCTTGTTCCTATGACATCACCCTCTTCTGATTTTCCTTCTACCGCTCTGGCTGTTCTAGCTCAGTTTTCCTCCCTCTTCCCATCTGAATAATCCACCTGCTTTCAGAACTTCAACTGCCACCTCAATGTTGATGACTCTCAGAGGTCTACATGTCCTCCCCAGACATCTCTAAGCCTGAGACCTTTTTTTGGTTTTGTTGTTGTTTATGTGTTTGTTTTGAGACAGTGTCTCACTCTGTCACCTACACTGGAGTGCAGTGGTGTGATCTTGGCTCACTGCAACCTCTGCCTCCTGGGTTCAAGCGATTCTCTTGCCTCAGCCTTCGGAGTAGCTGGGATTACAGGTGTGCACCATCATGCCCGGCTAATTTTTTATATTTTTTGTAGAGATGGGGTTTCACCATGTTGGTCAGGCTGGTCTTGAACTCCTGACCTCAAGTGATCTGCCCGCCTTGGCCTCCCAAAGTGCTGGGATTACAGGCCTGAGCCACTGTGCCGGGCAAAAGCCTGAGCTCTTTATATTTACCTAATGGAACCGTTTGTCCCACGCACATCTGCAAAAGTGAACCTATCACCTTCCCACAGAAACCTATATAGCTCCCCGTCCAGTCCCTATTTCAGCAACTGCTACCACATTCACCCAGTTGCTCATGCCAGGCCTACTGCCATGCTCTGTGAATTCCAGCTTCTGGACATCTCTCAAATCCATCTTTTCTCATCCGACTGCCACTGATTTATCCTATCATCACTTGCCTGAGTGTTTGTAGTAGTCTTCTAACTGGTTTGTTTTTATCCAACTTAATTCACCCTGCCAGATGATCCTTCTAAAATGCAAATCTGACCAACTACTACGAAACTTAAAACACTTAGGTTCTTGTACCCTTTTCATGGTTTCCCAAAGGTTCTCATAACCTGTCACTGTCAATCACTCCAGCCTCAGCTCAGACCTTTCACCCTCTTAAATTTGGAAAACCAATGATACTAAACTTCTCTTTCAGGTGCTCAAACTCACAGTCTTTTATCATCTGAAAAAAATCTGCTGAGAACATTCTTTCCATAACCCCTCTTTATTTGGCTAAGTCCTCTAATTTTTAGGTCTCATCCGAAGTATGACATAGACATCTTTGAAAAGAGGGACTGAATACTGGAAGAAAATGAAAGTGTTTACTTTGGATATTGATACCAATAACTTTATTTTAAAGTGTTATGAATTCATAACAACACAAATTATTAAAACCAAATATTTAATATAGCTCAAGAACAAAAATAGAAACATTACAAAAATGTAAATAAAATATAAATTTATAAACTAAAAATATTAAACATAATCATGTCAGTATTACTGGTAGACAAAATACAAATTGTGTTAATAAGGTTACTTTGTTAATAATAAAAACTGTAAAATTAATGATAATTCAAACTTTTTGTGTGTCATTATCAAAACCTGACTACATTTTTTTGTAACTTTTCCCAGCTGCTAATGAAGTATATTTCTGAATTTGGGGAATGGTGATGGGATAATTATAAACTAAATTCCAACACTTTCTTCATACTCTAGCTTCAAACAAACTCATCTCTGGTTAGATAACGCTAGGAAGATATTTTTGAACTTGTGTCAAGTTTTTTCATTAAAAAAGAGCTCTCGCTATTATTTCCCAAATAGCTTTTCCAGCCAGTCTTCATCAGTATCAGTTCTATTGGTATGGATGGAGACTCCGGTCCAACTTCCCATGCTAAATTCACCACTATCATCACCAGACTCTACTTTTTCAAAAAGTCTTTGAACTTGAAAAAAAACTATTTTTACAATAAAAGCTCTGTTTTTGTCCACTGTCCTTTTTTTCTCTTAAGGATTACAGAAGTATAGAAAAAACTCTTTCCATATGAACATAAGTTTATTCTATTCAAAATCCTAATGTACTATTTAAATTTAACCCTCTGGTACAGGAGCATTTCATTCAGCAAATCACCATGCATCACAATTTTCAGTTTTTTTTTTTTTTTTTTGGAGACAGAGTCTTGCTCTGTGGCCCAGACTGGAGTGCCGTGGCATGATCTTGGCCCACTGCAACCTCCGCCTCCTGGGTTAAAGGAGTTCAATTGTTCAAGCAATTCTCCTGCCTCAGCCTCCTGAGTAGCTGGGACTACAGGCACGTGCCACCACGCCTAGCTAATTTTTGTATTTTTTTTAGTAGAGGTTTCACCACATTGGCCAGGCTTGTCTCAAACTCCTGACCTCAGGTGATCTTCCCACCTCAGCCTCCCAAAGTGCTAGGATAACAGACATGAGCCACCACACATGCCTACAATTTTGAGTTCTAAGCTAGAAGATACTGGACTGCAGTCTCTTCCTTCCTTCAGGCCCCTAGTCCCTGGGCAGTGTGTCTACATTGCTCTGTGATGTAGCACTTTAAATTTGTTTTCCTATCAGCCATCGACTTCCATTGTTTGCTAGTGAAGATATCCATAATTACAAAGTGTTCTTCTAGCCAAATCCACAATTGTCTTTCTCTTTCTTCTGAAGTGAAAAGTTTAGCAGGGAAGGGGAGTAAGGACAGGGGAGTTACAGATGAAGTGCGTCAAAGAAAGGCAAGGAAGACTTCAATGAGCAAATTCAGGATGAGAAAAGTCAGGGGAAGGGAAGAGGAATTGGAAACTCAAGTAGAGTGGATAAAGCTTCTGATGGATGAACTGAAATACAGGTATTAAACCACCAGAAATTAGAATATTTTAGAGCCAGCATACCGGGATGCCAAAAACCAATACAGCAATCACCATATTAGAATGATATAATGCAGCAAAGCAAAGCATTTTGCCAAGTACTCTAATAATCATATCAACCAAAAAAAAAAGGTACTTCCTTCTTTTTTATACATGTGGCAACTTTGATTTAAAGACGATAAGTCACTTAGCCAGAAGTAGTATATAGCAGTACCAGATTTAAACATATTAAATCAGCATTTGAAATGCTGATTTCAAAGCTCATTTACTTAGCCATTACACACAATATTATGTTCCCATAAGTTTCTAAAATTTTATTATGAATAAAAAAATCATTAAATAAAACTTGGTTCCTAAAGGAATAAACTATTTATCTAGTCAGATGAGACATAATGCTTTATTTCTTGATGTGCTGTTTAGCTAAGGTTTTGTTGAAAGGGGGAGAGATTAACATTATATCCATATACGGTTGACTTCCTTCCACCTACTCCATTCCTCACATTTAAATGTTTAGTGTGAAGTTTTCTTATTAGTTCTGGTTCTTGAGTTTTAACCAGGATGGTACAAAGAGTAACAATAAATAATTATGTCATCATTAAAATATTCCAGGTACATAGTTTTATTTTTGGTTGATATTTTCACAATAATGATTATAATAAAAATTTCACATTCTTAGTGAGGGGAAACAGCGAATAGTTCAAAGCTCAAAGTAATTAGATCAGGTACAGTCCAATCACCTGATTATAAGGTATATACAAGCATGTGTGTACAAGGCAAAGAAAGTTAAGCTTGGTGTTTTACTTGTGAAGGGGAAAGGAAACTACAATTACAAGAGTTACAGGGCTTTAACTATCAATTTTTTGTCACTTGCACTGGTTATCATGGTATCTGCAGGCTATGTATTAATATTTCAGTTGCATACTTCCCTGAGGACATCTATAGCATAATCTGAACTGAATATAATTATGAACAGTAAAAATATAGTTTTACAAGTAATCTGTAAAGTTATAATTTATTGCTTGAAACATCTGTTTACAATAGTTAATTTAAATTGTTTAATAGAAAAAATAGACATCACAAACATGAATCAAAGAAACACAAAGCAAATAAAACTTAGCTACTATCTCATGCCTAACCCAATATAAAAAACAATGTTTCTGAAATAAAAAACCAGCCCTTGGTAGAGATGTAATATATTCATATATTGCTGGTGGCACTGTGGATTGGTATCAACTGCTTTTGAAAGCAACACGGCAAGATATGTTAAAGTCACAAAAATGTTCACATCCAAATCTTAGAATTACCCTAATTGATCATACAGAAAGAAAAATAAAATCTTTTCCATTTTTCCCAAGAAAAAAACACCATAAGTCAATGTATAATGGGGATGCTAAATATACAAGTAATAAGCAGACAGACTTGGGCTTCATCATATATCAGCAGGTCAAAGAATGGAACAGTGACAACTTCAATAGCTTAAATTAAAATTATTTCACCATTTTTAACATTTAAACTATTTTTTTTTAAATAGTCTACTTGGTTGGTTACATGTGTGCCACCATCAGCACAGTTAACAACATAAAATTTCACCCTCAACGTTTTCATCAGTTTAATATTTTCATTAGACATATGCATGCACACATATGTTTATTGCAGCAGTATTTACAATAGCAAAGACTTGGAACCAACCCAAATGCCCATCACTGATAGACTGGATAAAGAAAATGTGGCACATATAAACCATGGAATACTATGTAGTCATAAAAAAGAGTGAGTCATGTCCTTTGCAGGGACATGGATGAAGCAAACTAACACAGTAACAGAAAACCAAACATCACATGTTCTTACTTATAAGTGGGAGGTGAACAATGAGAACATGGACACAGGGAGGGGAACATCACACACTAGGGCCTGTCGGGGGTGGGGGTCAAGGGGAGGATTAGAACAAATACCTAATGCATATGGGGCTTAAAACCTAGATGACAGGTTGATAGATGCAGCAAACCACCATGGCACATGTATACCTATGTAACAAACCTGCACATTCTGCACATGTATCCTAGAACATAACACAACATTAAATTAAATTAAATTAAATTAAATTAAATTAAATTAAATTAAATTAACAACCAGGAAAACCACTCACTGTTCAAATTTTTCAGGTTTTGTTTTTGTCCAACTTCTTACATCTTAATCTGACTAATGACTAAGAAAGAGAGGACAGAGCTAAAGGATTGGAGAATTCAATGTTAAAAATAAAGAAATTTATTATTTTGTTAAAAGGAAACACAGGTCTGCCAAAGTGGACATAATAAGAGGCCAACTGTTTAAAGAATGGCTCTCCTTCTGGGAAGTGCACCACTCAGATTCTCAGTTTCTGGTCCTCAAAGGGCTCATCCTAATTTTAAGGGTGGAGGTTCCATGAGAACTAAACAGCCTAGGACTTCGCACCATAATCAAAAGCAGGTCAGAGTAATAGATGGGGACATTTAAACAGGACCGGCCACATGCCAGAATTCTGTCCCAAAGCATGGCACTAAGCTTATAATTACTGTTGCCTAAGAGTAATTGCTCACATTTACAAAGTGCATAGTACTCTGACATTCCATTTCTTCTTCCCATAGGTAACACTTAAAAAGTGGGGTGATGTATTTGCCAAGATTACATGGAATTTGGGGGTTTAAAACAGTATCTAAAGTAGCACCTAATAGGCCTCTAATTTTTCAGTAAAAGGCAAACTTTAGTATGAAGTTATGTTGATATTAATAAATTGCATCTAAATGATTAAAGAAAAAAATACAAAGAAAACCCTATTTAAAACAAAAGGACATACATTCCAACTTTTCTGTACATAAAAACATTATTTTTAAATAAAGAGAGGATAAAGATTAGCAGAATCATGAGAGATTTTTTATTGGTTGCTATCAGTCTATGACAAATGGCCAATAGTTATATTTTTAAAAATTGAAACTCACTAGTGATCAAAGAAACAAAATGTCTTTTGTTGGTCTTTAATAAATGTTCAAAAATATAAACTGTAAATATTCAAAGTAGTTAAGAGAATGTTAAACTACAAGTCTTAAACACACCAGTGGATCTTTCTGGTCTAAGCTTTCTTAAGAGCAATTTGGCAATAAAAATCAAGGCTCCTGTAAAGCTCACATTTCATTTACAGGGCTCCACCTTATGGAAATAATTAGATATGTGGAAAAAACTTATATTACAAGGCTGTGGCTAGGAACAGAAATTAGGGGGTCTATAAACTTGACTGAAAAAAATGCATCTTTATTTTTACTAACTTCTAACTGAAATTTAGTGTTTTCATCAATTATAAATGCAGACAACAAACAATATTAGTTGTACATGTGACTTTGACACCAATAGAAATCACAGTTTAATATTACATTAAAGTTGTTGCAGACATATCAGAATATTAACTACACTCACCCCTACTTTGAAATGATGGTAATTAACAGAGCTGCTGCCAGGTCTTTTTTTCATGAAATAAGAAAGAAGCACATCCATTACTATATCTCAAAATTTTAACACTTCTGCAACTGTGCTTCAATATGCTTGGTTTGCTTTGTATTTTTACTCCATGCACTTTAAAACATTATTCTGGCAGGGCGGGGCAGGGTGGGGGGCGCAGGAGAAGTGGCTTACTAATCAAAGTCAAGGTAGGAGGACTGCTTGAGCCTAGGAGTTCAAGACCAGCCTGAGCAACAGTGAGACACCATCACTACAAAGAATTGGGCAGGCGCAGTGGCTCATGCCTGTAATCCCAACACTTTGGGAGGCCGAGGTGGATGGATTGCTTGAGGTCAGGAGTTGGAGACCATCCTGGCCAACATGGTGAAACCCCCTCTACACTAAAAATTCAAAAACTAGCTGGGCATGGTGGTGATGTGCACCTGTAATCCCAGCTACTTGAGAGGCTGAGGCAGGAGAATCACTTGAACCCAGGAGGCGGAGGTGGCAGTGAGCTGAGATCACCCCACTGCACTCCAGCCTGGGCAACAGAGCAAGACTCCATAATAATAATAATCATAAATAAATAAATAAAATATTAGCTGGGCACAGTGGTGCACACCTGCAGTCCCAGTCATTTGGGAGGATGAGGTGTGATGAGCACTTGAACCCAGGAGATCAAGGTGGCAGTGAGCTGTGATTATGCCACTACACTCCAGCCTGGGTGACAGAGCAAGACCCAGTCTCAAATAGGTAAATAAATAAAAATTTATTCCAAGGAGAGTTCGTAGGCTTCACTAAACTGTTATCGGGATCAATGGGGCAACAACAACAACAACAAAAAGTTAAGACCAGCTAATGTAAGCATTATTTATTATAACAAGAATTGGAAAAAACAGCTGAAAAACTTTAAATAAGAGATAGCATGGCCCAATATAGAAGCAGGACAAAAATATACAACTGTATTTAAGACTCATTATTTATTTTAAAAAGGAGTATGCACGTATTAAGACTGATGGGGCAGAAATAAAATCAATAGCATTCCCAAAAATTTATTTTCTATAGTTTCTATTTTTTCTATAATGATATACATATATAACTTTTATAATTGGAAGTTTTTTGTTTGTTTTTGTTTTGTTTTGTTTTTTGAGACAGAGTCTCGCTTTGTCACCCAGGCTGGAATGCAGTGGCACGATGGCTCACTGCAACCTCCAACTCCCAGGTTCAAGCAATTCCTCTGCTTCAGCCTCCTAAGTAGCTGGGATTACAGGCATGCACCACCACGCCCGGCTTACCTCTGTATTTTTAGTAGAGACGGGGTTTCACCACGTTGGTCAGGCTGGTCTCGAACTCCTGACCTCGTGATCTGCCTGCCTCAGCCTCCCAAAGTGCTGGGACTACAGACATGAGCCACCGTGCCTGGCCAGAAGATTTCTTTTTTTCAAGTATAAAAAATGCATTTGGTTTGCAAATGGTCAATGACTATAAAGAATATGTTTAAAAGTTGCATATTAATGCAACTTTTTATTTTTAATGTTAATACCAATTCAAACATTAGCTTAGGAAAAAAAATTAACATCTAAATGAAAGAAATTACAATGAAACACTTATATGTAAATGAATTTCCTTATATTTAAAGCACCCTTTATACCTCCTTACCAGGGATATTGCAGCAAGATGTCTTCCTATGGAAAAGGCTTTTGAAGGATTTAGGGGGAAGTCTCTAACAGGTAGCCAGAAATTCAGTTAAGGCAGAAGTCACTACTGCTAACAAGGACAGGGACCATGCAGTGTCCCAAACACTTAGCAAAATCTACCTATTTGTTGACTAAATGTTCACGTGAGTCCTAGAGATGGCTTCTGCTCATGCTTCTCTCAGACTTGACTTGAATGCAAATAGGAAGATGTCTCCTCTCATTGCCTTGATGCTCACATTAATGGGCTCACCATACAGAGGAGGGAGCTCCATTAGAAGACTGGAAAAGGAATTGATGCAATAAAGCAAAATTTTTTTTGAGCACCTAATTTCAGGGCTCAGAATGAGGGTCTCACTGTCTGAAGATATAATGAGGTATACATTTGGGAAATAGGTGGCAAGTTTGATTATGTGTGTCATCAACTTGTACTGAAACAACAGATCTAAAAGGCCCTTTGTTTCGAGAATGCCAAACAAAGAGCACAGAAACTCACTGGAATATGGAAATCAGCAAGCAAGGTAGTTACTTTGATCTTTTTATGTGGATGGTGTTGGGGCACAGATAACAATACCCCAAAGTATGGTGCTTTTGCATGCTGGGCACTTTTTAATTAAAGAAACTGAAAAGCCTTAGAAGCTGTCGCAGAACCAAGGACCTTCTAAATCTTCTCTAGTTTCTCCCCTGAAAGCAAAGGGAGGGACTCTGGAATTTCCTTATCTGACTGAGGAAACTTCTTACCAAAAGAAGTGACACTGTCTTAAAACTCCCTCCCTAGGAATCACATCAGATAACCAGGAAAGACTAACCACTTGAAATCACAGGCCAATTTTCTGTAGTGATGGTGTCTCACTATGTTGCTCAGGCTGGTCTTGAACTCCTGGGCTCAAGCAGTCCTCCCACCTTGCCTCCAAAAGCATTGGTATTAGTAAGCCACTGCCCCCTGGCCAGAGTAATGTTTTAAGGTGCACGGAATAAAAATACAAAGCAAAACACCAAGCATATTGAAACACAGTTGCAAAAACGTTAAAAGAGAAAACACTAATAGTCACCACACCATGCAGGCTTTTCATCTATTATGCCGATGGCAGTCCCTGGAAATTACCTGGGCGAGTTTATCTGCAAATTAAAACCACCATTGTTCATAGTGAAGTTCTGCCCCTCACCTTCCTGTCACCTCCCCCTGGAACTCGGAGAAGCTTTGTTCCAGGACATTATCTATTCTTTGGGCTCATTCATTCCCCCTGAAAATCATTTACTACCCTCACAATTGCCTACATCCCCCAATTCCCTCTACACTATGAAGGAGGTGCTATTTAAGCTTCAATCATCTGGCCAATCTTTTGGTGTCACATCTTCTATGGTTCCTGTGTTTATGCATGTATATGACTGTATATGAAGGTTTTTATTTGTTTTTAATTTTTTTCTGCCTGAAAAAAATAAAAAGTTTTAACTTTTTATCTGGACTCCTTTTAGACTCAGAGAAAAGTTACAAAAATAGTACAGGTTATTTCCATATTGCTCACCCAGACTCCCCCAGTGCTAACATCTTACATAACGACATACAGTACAATAATCATTGTCAAAACCAGGAAATTGAACCTGCTTGGTTGGGACTGGTTGGGAGCGTGGAGAGACTCCTCAGTGCAGGGTAAGTGAGAGATCCCCCACGAGCCACATTTCCATTGTGGACTCACTCCTGTAATCCTAGCTATGGAAGAGCCCCATGACCCTTGCAGGCCCTGAAACAAATATAAGGAGATGCCTGGAAACCGTGCCAGGGCAGTGCTCAGGACGAAGCCCACAATTGGTCCAACATACCCTCCTGAGTCCTATGCAGCTACAGCATGCATAATGACACCATTTTGACAGCCTAGTCCCAAAGAGACTGCACCCTGCCCTAGGGATCAAAAGCACTTGCATCTCCACATTCCTGGAACCCCACCAACATCCCCTATATGCAGCCACTGCCACAGCAAACTGCTACCACCAGGGCTGAAGCATGGGCCACCTGGCAGCAACCCCCCTTCCTCCAGCAGAGGAAGATCACCCATTTTCACACGCCCAGACTTCACGGCCTGCAGGTGCCTTTGTTGTGGGCTGCCATCACTGGGGCTGAAGCTCAAGGGAAGGGCATGTTTTCCACCTGTCTGCATGTGGCTGCTGCTACTGAAAGCAATCCCGCCACCCCCAGGAGCACAGCCACAGAGCAGCCACTGCCATCCCCACCTGAGCAATCTTCCAGGGGTCTGGGGATAACTCAGCCCCTGCCCACCATAGCCAGTGTTTCATGTGCCATCAAGGAGGCGGAGGTCAAGCTTTCTCGGCCCACCATAGGCACGGCCAACACCAGCGCACACCACTTAGAACTCAGAGGGTCATCCCACCACTGTTACTGCTATCACCCCTATCATGCCTGCTTCCCAGGGCCCAGGACTCCAACAACTGTACAGCCCACTGCCATCATTACTGGTATCCAAGCAAGCTACCTGTAGCCCCAGAATTAACCTGCCAGGACCTGCTGGCACAAGTGCTGGTGTTTGCTGCCCTGAGGCCCAGACACACACAGACTCAGTCCAACACTGCTACCACTGGACTCGACAATTGGCCCACCTCCCAGGCACAAGCAAAAGTTCAGCAGAGCCTCCATTAACAACTGTACCCTAAGCCATTGAGGAAATCACAGACACAACTTATGCTGTTTACAGACAAAGACATTATACAGAGACTATACTACTACATGCACCCAGAATAAAAGTCAAAATGCCCTCCCCAATCATCACTACAGATACATTTTCAGAAAAAGTCCGTCCCCACGAAAGTAAACTCAAAAAACTGCAAGAAGCAACTGTTACATCAGATGTGTACATAGTAATGTAAGTACATAGAAACCATGAAAAAACTAAGAAATATGACATCTTAAAAGGAATAGAATTAAGTCTCCAGCAACAGATCCCAATCAAAAAGAAATATATAAAATCCTAAAAAAGAATTCAAAATGTTGATTAATGAAGCTCAGTGAAATACAACCAAATACTGAAAAACAACACAAATATATCAGAATATGAATGAGAAATTTACCAGAGATAGAAATTATAAAAAGAAACAAACAGAAATATTAGAAGTGAGGAATTCATTGAATGAAATACAAAATACATTTGAAAGCATCAACAATAGACTAGATTAAGCAGAAAAAAGAATCTCAGTACTTGAAGACAGATCTTTTGAAATAACATAGTCAAAAATTGCAAAAAAAGAATAAAAAAATGCAAAGCCTATGTGACATGAGACATTATAAAGCAATCAAATATTCAAATTTTCAGAGTCCCAGAAGGTGAAAAGAAAATCAAAGGGTTAGAAAATATATTTAATGAAATAATAAGATAAAAACATTCCAAGTCTAGCAAGAGATTTAGATATCCAGATACAGGAAGCTTACAGATCCCCAAACAGAAACAAAAAAAGGGTCTTCTCCACAGCACATTTTGGTCAAACCATCAAAAGCCAAAGACAAAAATAGCAAGAGAAAAGTGTGTAGTCACTTATAAAGGGACACCCATCAGACTAACAGTGGATTCTAAGCAGAAAACTTATAAGCCAGTAGAGAATGGGAAGATATATTAGAAGGGCTGGGGGAATAAAAGAAAAAAAATAAATAAATAAACCTATCAGCCAAGGCTACTATACTCAGCAGTTATCCTTCATAAATGAAGGAAAAAGAGTCTTTCCAAGAGAAGCAAAAGCTGAGATAACTCATCTTTTTTTAGTATTAAATTCAGTGCTAAAAAAAAAATGCTTAAGTGAGTCCTAGCCCTGGAAGTGAAAGAATGATAACTACCATCATGAAAACACACAAAAATGTTACCACTCCAGAAATCCACCAAACTTGGCCAGGTGCAGTGGCTCCCACCTGTAATCCCAGCACTCTGGGAGGTTGAGGCAGAAAGAATGCTTGAACCTAGTAGTCTGAGACCAGCTTAGGCAACATAGTGAGACTTCATCCCTAGAAACAAATTTTTAAAAAAATTAGCTAAGGCCAGGTGCAGTTGCTCAAACCTATATTGTTCTAGCACTGTGGGAGGCCGGAGCAGATGGCTTGAGCTCAGGAGTTCAAGACCAGCCAGGGCAACATGGTGAAACCTCGTCTCTATAAAAAAATATAAAAGTGAGCCAGGCGTGGTGGTATGTGCCCATAGTCCCAGCTACTCAGGGGGCTGAGGCAGGAGCATCACTTGAGCCTGGGAGTCAGAGGTTGCAGTTAGCTGAGATCAGGCCTCTACACTCTAGTCTGGTTGAGAGAGCAAAACTTTGTCTCAAAAAAAAAAAAATTTATATATATATAGATATATAAATATATCTATATATATAAATATATCTATAAATATATCTATCTATCTATATATAAATATATCTATAAATATATATATATATCTTGCTCTTGCTCTGTTGCCCAGGCTAGAGTGCAGTGGTGCAATCTCGGCTCACTGCAACCTCCATCTCCCAGGTTCAAGTGATTCTCCTGCCTCAGCCTCCTGAGTAGCTGGGATTACACGCGCGTGCCTGGCTAATTTTTTTGTATTTTTAGCAGAGATGGGGTCTCACCATCTTGGCCAGGCTGGTCTTGAACTACTGACCTCGTGATCCACCCGCCTCGGCCTCCCAAAGTGCTGGGATTACAGGCGTGGGCCACTATGCCTGGCTGTATTTCTTTTTAATTAGTAAGGCATGGTGGCACATGCCTGTAGTCCTAGATATTCAGGAGGCTGAGGTGGGAGGATCACTTAAAGCCTGGGAGTTCAAGGCTGCAGTAGGCCATGATCACACCACTGTACTCTGGCCTAAATAACAGAGTAAGCATCTGTCTCAAAAAAAAAAAAAAGAAAGAAAAAAAGAAAACCACCAAATCACAGTGGTAAACAATATGAGAAAGAAACCGATACATAAAATAACTAGAAATCAATAAAGTGACAGAAATATGTCCCCCCTATAAATAATAACCTTGAATGTAAATAGATTACATTTTCCACAGAAAAGATATAGATCGGCTGAATTGAAAAAAAAAATATATGACCCAACTATATAATGTCCACAAGAAACTCATCTTACCTCTGAAGAAACATAGAAACTACAGTAATAGGATGAAAAAGGTATTCCATGGAAATGGAAACCAAAAGTGAGCAGGAATAGGTACACTTAGATAAAACAGACTTTAAGTCAAACAAAGTAAGAGACAATGAAGGCCATTATATAAGATAGATCAACTCAGCAAAAAGATATAACAATTCTAAACATATCTGCACTCACCACCAGAGCACCCAGATATATAAACAAAACATTATTAGATTTAAAGAGAAAGACTCCAATACTATTATAGTTAGAGCAGTGGTCCCCAACCTTTTTGGCACAGGAACAGGTTTCATGGAAGACAATTTTTCCATAGATGGTTGGGACAGGGGACAGGCATTAGATTCTAATAAGGAGGGCACAACCTAGATCCCTCGCATGTGCAGTTCACAATAGGGTTCATTTGCGCTCCTATGAGAATTTAATGCCGACGCTGTTCTGACTAGAGGCAGAGCTTAGGTGATAATGCTGGCTCACGGGCTGCTCACCTCCTGCTGTGCAGCCTGGTTCCTAACAGGCCACAGACCAGTGGTTGGGGACTCCTGAGTTAGAGACTTCAATACCCTGCTCTCATCCTTAGACAGATCATCCAGACAGAAAATCAATAAAGAAACACTGAATTTAAGCTACACATTAGACCAAATGGATATAACAGACATTTACAGAATATATTTCATTCAGTAGCTGCAGCATACACATTCTTTTCATCAGCACATAGAACATTCTCCAAGATAGACTGTATGTTAGGACCCAAATAAGTCTCAACAAAACTTTAAAACTTGAAATAGTATCAAGTATCTCCTGAGACCACAATGAAATAAAACTAGAAACCGATAATAAGAGAAACTCTATAAACTGTAAAAATAAATAGAAATTAAACAATATGCTCCTGAATGACCACTGGGTTAAAGAAGAAAATGAAGAAATTTCTTGAAGCAAGTGAAAACCAAAAAACAATGTACAAAACCAATGGGATATGGCAAAAACAGTGTTAAGTGATAATTTTATAACAATGAGCAACTACATCAAAAATAAAGATTTCAAATAAGCAATCTAATGGTGTACCTCAAGAAACTAGAAAAGTAAGAACAAACCAAACCCAAAATTAGTAGAAGTAAAGAAATAACAGATCACAGAAGAATTAAACAAAATAGAGACTAAAAACACAATAGAAAAAAATCTACAAAATAAAAAGTTGTTTTTTTTTTGAAAAGACAAATACAATCAATAAACCACTTGGTAGGATAACCAAGAAAAAAAAAGGGAGAAGACCAAAATAAAATCAGAAATGAAAAAAGAGACATCACAACTGATAACTACAAAAATACAAAAGATCAGAGGCACTAACAAACTAAAAAACGTACAGGAAATGGATGAGTTCCTGGACACATACAACCTATCAAGATCAAATCCAGAAGACATAGAAAATCTGAAGAGAACAATAACAAGTTATAAGATCATGCAGTAATAAAAAGTCTCCCAATAAAGAAGAGTCTAGAACCCAATGGCTTTGCTGTTGAATTCTATCAAACTTACAAAGAATACAAATTCTCCTCAAAGTATTCCAAAAAACTGAAGATGGAATTCTCCCTAACTCATTCTATGAGGTCAGCATTACCCTGATACCAAAACCAGATAAGGACACAACAAAAAAAGAAAACTGCAGGTCAGTATCCCACATGAACATACATGCAAAAATGTTCAACAAAATATGAACAAACTGAATCCAACAACACACCAAAGAAATAATACACCATAACCAAGTGGGATTTATCTCAGAGATGCAAAGATGGTTCAAAATATGCAACTCAATAAGTATGACATATCACATCAACTGAATGGAAGACAAAAACCATATGATCATCCCAATACACATAAAATTGTTTGGTAAAATTTTGCATCCCCTCATGATAAAAACTCTCAACAAACTAGGCATAGAAGAAACAGACCTCAACATCATAAAGGGCATATATGACCAACCCACAGCTAACATCACAATGAATGGGGAAAAGCTGAAATCCTTTCCTCTAAGAATTGGAACAAGACAAGGATGTCCACTTTCACCACTCCAATACAGTATTGGAAGTTCAAGCCAGAGCAATCAGGTAAAAGAAAGAAAGAAAAGGCATCTAAATTGGAAAAGATGAAGTCAAACTGTCCCTCTATGCTGATGATATAATCTTATATCTAGAAAAAACTTAAGTCTGCACCAAAAAAACTTAGATCTGGATCATTAAATTCAATAAAGTTGCATTATACAAAATCAACATCAACACAAAATTCAGTAGTGTTCCTTTACACCAATAATGAATTAGTTGAGAAAGAAATCAAGAAGGCAATCCCATCTACAACAGAAACAAAAACAAAAACAAAAAACAAGAAAAGAAAAATACCTAGGAATAAATTAAACCAAAGTTGTAAAAGATCTCTATAAGGAAAACCACGAAACACTGTTGAACGAAATTGAAGAATACACAAACAAACATGTCCCATGCCCATGGATTGGAAGAATTATTATCATTAAAATGACAACATTTTACAGATTCAGTGCAAATCCTCATTCAAAATATCAATGTCATTCTTTGCAGAAATAGAAAAAACATCCTAAAATTCATATGGAACAAAAAAAGAGGCAGAAGAGACGAAACAATCCAGAGCAAAAAGAATGAAGCTGGAAACATTATATTACCTGACTTTAAAACATATTACAATGCTACAGTAATCAAAACAGCATGGCATTGGCCTAAAAACAGACACAAAGACCAATGGAACAGAATCCAGAATACAGAAAAATTCATATATTTACAGCCAACTAATTTTTGACAAAGGTGTCAAGAACACACAATGGGGAAAGGACACCCTCTTCCCCTCTTCAATAAATGGTGCTGGGAAAATTCTACAATCCTCTCTCTCGCTATATACAAAATCAACTGAAGATGGATTAAAGACATAATAAACATATGACCTGAAACTATAAGGCTACTAGAAGAAGGCAAAGGAGAAATGCTCCAGGACATTGGTTTAGGCAAAGACTTTATGGCTAAGACCTGAAAAGCACAGGCAACGAAAACAAGAATAGACATATGGGACTATACTAAAGTAAAAAGCTTTTGTACAGCATAAGAAACAATCAGAAGAGTGAAGAAACCATGAGTTTAATGGGGTAAAATATTTCCAAATTCTTCATCTGACAAGGGACTAATATCCAGAATACACAAGGAACTCAACAGTAATACAAAAACAAAAAACAAATAATCCTATTAAAACAGTATGAATAAACATTTCTGAAAAGAATACACACAAATGGCCAATAGGTATATAAAAAAAAAATGCTCAACATCACTAATTATCAGAGGAATGCAAAGCAAAACCACAATGAGATAATCATCTTATCCCAGTTAGAATGGGTATTATTAAAAAGACAAAAAGACAACAGATGTTGGTGAAGATGCAGAGAAAAGGGAACTCATATACTGTTGATGGGTTAATATAGCCACTATGGAAAACAGTATGGAAAAAAACTAAAAACAGAATTACCACACAGTCCAGCAATTACTACTGAGTATTTATCCAAAGGAAAATAAATCAACATATCAAAAGGATACATACACTCACACGTTTATTGCAAAACTATTTGCAATAGCAAAGATATGGAATCAACCTACATGTCCATCAATGAATGAATGATGAAAATGTGGTATGTATACACAACAGAACATTATTTGGTGATTAAAAAAAAAAAAAAAAGAATGAAATCGCCGAGCGTGGTGGCTCATGCCTGTAATCTCAGCACTTTGGGAGGCCAAGGCGGGTGGATCACTTGAGGTTGGGAGTTTGAGACCAGCCTGATCAACATGGAGAAACCCCGTCTCTACTAAAAATACAAAATTAGCCAGGCATGGTGGCGCATGCCTGTAATCCCAGCTACTTGGGAGGCTGAGGCAGGAGAATCACTTGAACCTGGGAGGCAGAGGTTGCGGTGAGCCGAAATCGTGCCATTGCACTCTAGCCTGGGAGACAAGTGCAAAACCCCATCTCAAAAAAAAAAAAGAATGAAATCATGTCATTTGCAGCAACATGGATGGATGGAACTGGAGATCATTATGTTAAGTGAAATAAGCAAGGCACATAAAGACAAATATTGCATGTTTTCAGGCATATGTGGGAGCTAAAAAACTTGATTTCATGGAGGTAGAGAGTGTAACGATAGATATCAGAGACCAGGAAGGGTGTGTAGGTGGAAGTGGGGGAGGATGAAGAGAGGGTGGTTAATGAGTACAAACATAGTTAGACAATAAAAGTTCTAATGCTCAACAGCACATTAGAGTGACTATAGTTATTAGCAACGATCTACTGGTATATTTCAAAATAGCTAGAAGAGAGGCCTTGAAATGTCCCCAACACATAGAAATGATACTCAAGGTGATGGATATCCTCCCTCGCAAATAAAACCGGGAAATTAACATTGGTGCAATACCATTAACTAAAGTTCTTATTCAAATTTCACCAGTGTTTCCACTATGTGGAATCCCCCCAATCCCATTCAGAATCCCATGTTGCATTTTGTTGTTATGTCTTTTTAATCCCCTATAGATTCTAAGAGTTCCTTAGTCTACTTGTCTTCCATGACCTTGACAGCTTTGAAGAGTATTTATCTCTCAATTTGGGTTTGTCTGGTAGTTTCAAGTGATTGGGCTGGGGTTGTGCCTCTTGGGCAAGAGGACTACAGAAATGATGTGTCCTTCTCAGTGCATCCTGAAGTTCATAACAACCTTGATTCACTTAGGTAAGGCTGTGTCTGCCAGGTTTCTCCACCATAAAGTTACTATCTTTCCTCCTGTAGTTTACGAATGTCTTAAGGGAGATACCTGGAGATCATGCAAATCCTGCTTCTCCTCCCATTTCTCCTGAAACAGTCATTCACTGATTTTAGCTCCCATCAGTTGTGTCCAGTAAAGTTTACAATAGTAAAAATCAGTCTCTATGATGGCGTTTTGTGCCTGTGGGGATCAATTAGTGGTCTTGGTAACCACCATGACCACACACAGACCTGTCTGTAATCTCATTTCCTGAAAAGAGAGGAAGAGGAACTGCAACATATTATTCAGTGTCTGGAGTATAACACAAGGCCATATACACAGACGGCTTCCTCTACCTTTTTCTTCCTGATGCTATGAATACAAGACATATTGGCTCCTCAACTCAATAAATTTTAGGCCTTGTTCAGCAACAAACATTCATTCATTTGTAAAACCTGACCTTCTATTCTGTGGCCCTTGCCTTCAAAGCATGCTTAGGCTGGCTGTGAATTAATGCAGCATAGAAATCATCATGCAGAACAAGAGGTGCTAGGGTGGGTCAGGTCAGTGGTGGGAGAGCATCTAAACCTTGCAGGAGAGGGGTTCAGAGGGTTGCATAACCCTGGAGGACAGGCAGGAGCCTGTCAGGTAGGCAAGAGAGGAAAGAAGAGTAACCTATTCCAGTGTATACCCTGAGGCAGGGGAAGGAAACTCAGCTCCATGCAGGAGTGGAACATGATAAAACCCTTCTAATTTTGACACACATGTGGGTTTCTATCGTGCAGCCTGATCATTGCTCCCTTACTCCACAGGGACACCTTCCTATAGAAAGGTTACACTACTTCTCCTATGTAAGAAGAGATCGGCTGGGGAGCTGCAGGGGAACCCAAGCCATTTACAATAAGCCACCTCAGCCTTTATTCATGAATGTGATAAAGATCACTGGACAACTAACAGCATGAAGAAGAAAAAACAACAAAAATAAGAAAAGTAAAATATACAAACAGGAAGATACAGGTTATTCAAGAAAAAGAACTTAGAAAAAAATCTTAATTAATACCAATAGAGAAATGGGAGGGGAGGTTATATAAGAAAAAACGATTATGAAAGATAACTATAAGGCGGGCACAGTGGCTCATGTCCATAATCTCAGCTCTTTGGGAGGCTGAGGTGGGAGGATTGCTTGAGCCCAAGAGTTTGAGACCAGCCTGGGTGACATGGTGACACCACATCTCTACAAACAAAAAAAAAAAATCTAAAAAAATTAGCCAGGCATGATGATGCACGCTTGTGATCCCAGCTGTTGAGGAGGCTGAGATGGGAGGATCCCTTGAGCCCAGGACTTTGAGGCTGCAGTGAGCCATAATCACGCCACTGCACTCCAGCCTGTGACAGTGGAAGACCCTGTCTAAAAACAAAAAAAAATGAGTTATTGGGGGATTAAAAATATGACTGCTAAAAATAAAATTCACTGAAAGGACTGATAGAACATACAGAGCTACATAGCAACTGCTTGTCATAAGATGAAATTGATGAGTACAGAACAAAAATAAAAAGAAATTGAAATTACAAAAGAGAAAAAAAGGGAAGATAAGTCCAGGGGTTCACCACCCATCAAAACAGAGTTCCAACAAAGGAAGCAAAGAGATTGTAGAAGACTTTTTAAAAAACCTCTGTTTAATAGCTTCCCATTCATCTTAACTGCACTAATTGGAGGCTATAAATACCATGAAGGCAGAGGTGTATCTCTATTTGTTCTCCTCCAGACACTGTATCTGGCACAAAATAGATGCTAAATATTATTTGAATGACTGAACAAATGGATAAATGAGTGAATAAATGTGCAGTTATTTTAATTTTTAAAACTACTTTAAAAAAATGAAGGTACTCTTGACAATAGTAAATTGGATAATGCATTTTTGTATGTTGGTGCAACACTCTGATTTCCCTTCTAGAAAGAACCTGCAACCAGTTCGGTCACAAGAAATAGGATTAGTTAAAAGTCTCTGGATGCAGTGCCTTCAAATCTACTACAATTTTTGAGCTGGGCCACACTCCTCCTGGGCAGCCCCTAGTCAATAGCTGAGCATGCTGGGGTAACAGGACCTGGCTATTACTCCCCAACAAGGAGTAATGCTCTAGTAATGCTTCTCTAATGCTCATTTTTGACCCTTTGCATTGACTGACACTTTGTCAGATCTGCATCATGGTCTGAGGCTCTCCCTGCCTAATCTTCCTTTGTCTCCTCTTTCCTTTGAAGGACTGAAGCCTTTCTCTGCGAAATTATCTTTCGCAGAGTAACCTAAGTTACTCTCATCCAAGCCCCTAACCACTTGCAGTCCTGTATAGTCTCAGCATCTGCCTCTCAGATGACCCACATGTTTGTTACATGATTAAATAAAGGACTATCTGGCAAAGACAAGAGGTTAGATTTTGAGCACGGTAGACTATAAAGGGACTAAGAAACCTAGAATTTGGGTAAGAAGCATGAGGCCCTGAAGTTACATAAAGAATTGCGAATGGGACATAAGGAACAGAAGTTACCTGCAATTTGAAGGTAGACTAGAGATTGTAGGCTGAACACAATGAAGATAAAGGAGGCATCAAAGA
Source organism: Gorilla gorilla gorilla (assembly GCF_029281585.2). NCBI lineage: Eukaryota > Metazoa > Chordata > Mammalia > Primates > Hominidae > Gorilla > Gorilla gorilla. The sequence goes on along the minus strand of NC_073239.2, from coordinate 88,475,632 downwards.
AGCTTTAATGAAGGAGCTTTACAGAAGCTTTACAGAAGGAGCTTTACAGAAGGAGAGCAATGATGAGGAGGGGAAAAAATGGTGAACTCCAAATCTCTCTGCACATGGGTTACAGATGCCAATGAGATAGCCATCTGGGTAGAGGCAGATTAACAGCTGGTGAGAAATGCAGCCGGAACTAAGGAGAAAGCCTGGGGACAAAGGCGTTTTATTTGGATATAAATGTAGGCTAATCATCTTTTTCCAAAAAGAATTGAGGTCATTAATGATACAGGATATATATAAATCATGCTAATGAAACAATAGGAAAATAAAAGATGAAAGTGGAAGCAGATGTGTTAATAATCAAAGTTGTATAGTTGAGCATCAAATTTGGTTCTGGGAGTTGAAGTAAAACAAGACATACAGTGACACAAAACACACACACAAAATACCTATCATCAGAAAGGCAGGCATTTGGTAGCTACCGGTTTCAACTTCTGGCATCAAATTCTAAAATAAATTTTTCACGTGAACTTTCTAAAGGGGCTGATGAATGACACAATGAAAATGTCTTCATCACCAGCTTTACTGCAAAACAAACTCTGTTTTTATATGACTGGCTCTTAAAAAGATGACCTTTAATAAAGTTAAGTGTTGAACTAGTGTGGTCTTTGATGGCCTATCTTGATTTTAAAATAAAACACATGTAGGAGCAGTTGAAGCCCACGCCCTTTTAAGCAGCTTCTAAAAACCTCTGGCTTCAGAGGCTCAGGCACTGTGAAAGCCTTCCAGATCAGGGTACAGCTGAGCCACGCTTGCAGCTGAGCCACGCTGGGACTTCGAGATCACCGTGAAGAAAAGAGAGGACCTCTGCTTTCCAAGCAGCAAACACACAAAACCACAATACCTACTAGCTTTCTTGCTTCTGGAAGCCCTGAGCAGATAAAAGGACAGCAGCAAAACACACTCCTAGCTTAGCTTCTCAGGAAGGCATTTAGTGCCTCCAATCTCCCTGTGAGAGAATACATAGAGAGCTACCTTCGAATGAATTACATAGATTATATATAAATAGAGTGTTTAAAAATGAAACTACATTGAAAAATACTTCAATAAAAAATGAAAGGCAAGGGCATTAAAACAATTAATTATTATATATGTATAAAAACTTTCACCATTCAATTCATTTTGGCAGAAAATAACTGCTAAATTCAACAGCGTAGAACACAACATGGTTCAGCAGAACAGACTCATTGACCTTGGAGTTTACCATTTATCTGAAATCTAAAACTGTCCACATAAAAAAACTAGAAGTAGAATAACTATACTTAAAGAACACTGAATTGTAAGGCATTCTATGGTACTTTTCTCAAGCCTAATATTTACATAGCAGAAGGATTTTTTAAAAAGCAAAAAAAACTGAATAAACAAAATAAGCACACATTTTTAGAAATATATTTAGCTAATCATATTCCCTGATGTTCTATATGCACTAAAAAATAATCCACTAAAATTTATAACAGCTATTTAATGATGCTTATTTGACAGACTGGAACTTGAAAAACAGCTCTTGATAGCAAAATTGAGAGTATATGAGAGTGTTAAAGCTGTAACTTTAGTACAAATCAAGATAAGTGTGGTATTCTAAAGAAACTACGTTAAAGATGGCTGATTACAAGAGGGTGAGAGGTAAAGACAGAAAACAGCAACTGAAATGTGCTTTGTCTCCTCAATCACTGTTCAACCTGATTTGTATGTGTTTTGGAATGGAGGAGGAGGAGGAGGAAGGTGAACAGTAAGAACAATCAAATCTGGTGGCTTACAGTTATCCAAAGAATATTTAGGTGCATAAGCATTAGTCTTCCCTCTTTTAAGGAATGGGAAAATACTCTTAGATGCGCTTCAGACCAGATATTGTGTTTCTCCTGGGCAGTGTGCAGTAGAGGGAGGCCCTTCCCTATCACAGCATCTTCAGTAACTTGACTTTGAGAGTAACACTCCACCTACCATGAAGACAAGCCTATCAACACTGTTGATCAGTGGAGCAACAAATGCCACTGCCAAGAGCCCATGGGCTCCTCTGTCTTCATTAATGCATTCCTCTGTATAGGATTCAAGGAGAACACACTTCATAGACAATTATACACTCAGTGCAAAATTGAAGAAGTCCTGTGGGGCCACAGAAATCAAGATGAGTAATGGCTTGGAAAGGGTCTCCTCCTCAACAAGCTATGCAGGATATAGGCAACATTATAATTATTCTATAACTTAGTATTTTCCACTTATAAATTTCCTTAGTACTCTGATCATGGTGACTATCTAAATGAAAACACAAGGCCAGGCACGGTGGCTCACGCTTGTAATACCAGCACTTTGGTAGGCCAAGGCAGGCAGATCACTTAAGGCCAGGAGTTTGAGACCAGCCTTGCCAACGTGGTGAAACCCCATCTCTACTAAAAAAACAAAAATTAGCTTGGCACAGTGCTGCACACCTGTAATCCCAGCTACCTGGGAGGCTGAGGCACGAGAATTGCTTGAATCCAGGAGACAAAGATTGCAGTGAGCTGAGATCGTGCCACTGCACTCCAGCCTAGGTGACAGAGTGAGACTCTGTCTCAATAAATAAATAAATAAATAAATAAATAAATAAATAAAACACAAAACACATACATACTCAAAGGAAGATAAGTAATTCAGGTTAATCTGAATGCAGCCCTACTGCCTAGTCTGTGCCTCCGTAAGGAGGATGTGGCTATCACCTGGACTTCTATCACCAGGACAGATCCACCTTAATGTCCAATGGGCATTAAGTGAGGAACTCAAAAAAGTACAAAGAAGTAACACGATGAATGTTAGCTATATTATTACTGTCATTTAATCCTGGTTCTCAATATAAACATACACTCACTAGCAAAATGGCAAAGAGAAGTGGGCATGAGAAAGGACTGGAAAGAAAAGCATCAATGGCATGTTGCTTATTTTACTAAATACAAACAATGGGATTCCTCTATTGATCCAGCATTTTTCCAGCAATGGACCTGGCTTCTATGTTGGACTAAAATATCCTCTGAAGTCTAAATTTGTAAAATAATGTTTATAAAAACAACGTAATAATAAAGTGATTATAGCTTCATCAGCCAAATATGATTTTTACATATAATATCAGCTGTATAGCATACTTTAGTAAAGTACTCCCCTTCCACCCCCTCCCCACCTAAGACTTAGCCACAGTGAAGTCAGGAATGCATTAGGCAGCCAAATGGAAACTGCCCGGTGATAAGAGGCTGAGTGACAGCCAGGTCAGCACTGCCACACCTTGGTGCTAGAGGATAAATTACATCTGACACTGATGTACTCCTTCAACAAGAAGACTTGCTTTAAGGTTCTGATTAGGAAAAATGAGTTAGTCTGCTAATTTCAGTGAATTAAAGTTGTCTATTATAAGACAGAGTTGTTTGTTTAGATATGTTTTATACTATATAAAAGTATAAATAACAATTTTTAAAATGTACAGTTTATACTTTACAGAGCTTAATTTCTGCTCCAAATTTTGTTATCCAGAGCCACTATTTGTGGTATATTATCATACTGTAACAAATTGCCTGTCTGACTTGAAAATTCTAAGTTGTGTGGCCCAAGAAAAGCTCTTACAGTAAGCACTCTGTGTAACTGACTTCCACTGAACAACTTCCTGGATTAACCACTGCTCATAATTTTCCTGCAAACCACGCTGACGAATACCCAATGGCACTAGCAGTCTAGTGGGTGATCCCTAAGTGCCATACATACTTTCTGTTCCTGCCAGCTGGACCTCATGCTGACAAAGAGTGGGCTGTTTATACCAATTGACTTGCTATTTTAATTATGAAATTTAATCATGAAAGCTGATGAAATATGAGTACAAAAGATAAACGTTGTTCCTATTAAAAACTAAGGCTTTATACAAACTTAATAAAGGCAAGTCATTAAAAAGAAAGCTGTTGGATTAAATGTGGGCAGGACAGCTATGAAAAAATGAGAAAAAAATTATGAAATCTAAGATTTTGTACTCAGATTATGTTGTTAGTCTCTATGTTTTTATTCTTATGGTTTAGCCTATTAACACAATTAAGAATTTAAAAGAGTAGAATCATTGTCAAAGAAAAGCCCTTGGCCTCACAAGAGTTTGGCAAACATATTCTTATATGTGTTAATGATAATAAAACAGTTTGAATGTATACTTTTTAACAATTCCCTGCTTGAGTTGATATTTTCAACTCACTAGTTCCAATTATGCTGGGTAAGAGGGTATTTTCCATGCTTCAAGTTAGTAACTACTGGATTAGTGGCTATTAGATTTATGAGGTTGTTATGAACAAACAGGATTAATCTGGAATCTAGGCATTCACATTTTTATTCCAGACTTTTGAAAGATAAAATACTTTAAGATTCTCCATCTCTTTAACCTAGCAGAGATCAGAGAACAGTGATTAAGAACATGACTCTGTTCAGACAGCCTGGCTCCAACATTTACTAGCTCCATGAGAGCCTATCACTTAAGCTCCAGTTTTCTCAACTGGAAAATAAGGTTAACAATAGTACCTACCTTCCTGGGCATCAAGAGATTGAAATGAGAAAATGTGGCATAGCAAATGCCTAGTACAGTGCCTGGTACACAGTAAGTACCCAAAATGTTCATTATTATAATAATATTATTATACTGCCTAATAGGAAAAAAGTACCCATTATTACATAAATTAGATTATAACTAATATGTTTCAGTGTCAGTTTTGGGTGGAGGTCATTTTGCCTCCACCTATCGACAGCTCAGACACACCTGCAGAAAATTTGCATAGGTACAGTAAAGCAGGGGTTCTCAGCTAGGGGTTAGTTTACCTCCTAAGAGACATTTGGCAATGCCTGAAGACATTTTAGGCTGTCACAACTAGAGGGAGGAGTAAAACCTACTGGCATTAATAGTGTGGAAGCCAGGGATGCTGCTAAGCATCCTACATCCTACAATACACAGGACAGCCCCCTACTCCACCCCACCCCAACAAAGAATCATCTCACCCCCAAATGCCAAGTTGGCAAGAATGAGAAACCTTGTACCTTAAAGGACAGTGTAACAGAGATGTAATTTCTAAAATATAAACTTCAGAAAATTATTCTGAGAAGATAAATGTTTAAAAATGACATCAGGGTATGCAATACAATATTGATTCCAAGACCCACGCTATAGATATGTAGGAATGAGACATGGATGTTTAGTCACGAGACAAGATTGTTTCCGTCAACAAGCCTTCTGGAATGGGACCTATCATGTAGTAATATTAAGACATGCTTTATTCTAAAGCAATTGTTATAAAGCTATGAGTACTATATTTGAAACTAAACTTCACTCATAATTTTAAATACCATTCAATAATTTTAAATAATTTTAAATACCATTCAAAACCCCAAAACAGTGGAAATCAAAACACTGCGAGAGTAGTTTGCAGACAGGGAGCCTCTCGCCACAGGCTTCTTCACTTGGCTACAGAGATGACCGATCTAGCTAATGGAACACAGAGGTATGTCCTTCGTGGGTAAGCATCCTGTTTCCTCATCTGTCTACCTGGATGACTTAAACTCATTCCTTAATTAACGCTACTCAAAAAGCTTGTAAGGGTTCACTTATACTACTTACTTTTCGGTAAATCACAATGGTCTTTCTTAAAAGTATGAGATAAAACTGTGTATAAAGTATAATCTCAAATATATATGTGTATATATATGTGTGTATATATGTGTGTGTGTGTGTGTGTGTGTGTGTGTGTGTATATATATATATATATATATTTTTTTTTTTTTTACTCTCCCACTCAAAGAAAAGATTAGAAAGGAAGTGGCCCTTATGTCAAAGGTACTTCTCTCTTCAGTGCCTTTTCTACTCAAAGACCTAGATTTGATTCTTGGCACTGAGACTTACTGGCTCTGTGACTTTTGTCAAATAATGTAATTTGTTTTCACAATACTTCCTGTAAATGGACAGGAATATATTATAATTACCACCTACTGATGACAACATTGAAGCAGCAAAGAAATGATTCCTGTACTTACTGTGGAAGTGATAAAAAATGAAAGTAGCATTAAAACTGTTTTGCAATCCTTAAACAACAGCTATATTTCAAATATTTTCAACTTGGTACATTTATCCCTAAAGGTGACACAGCAAATCTACTGTACAACAAAGACTATAATTTCAATCGCTAAGTCAAAGGGGCTTTTTATTTGTAAAAGTACTATTTAACATACAAGACATTTATATATCTGAAAGGAGAAAGTAACTCAAAAAATGCAAAAAGAAATAAATTGAGCAAATGGTTATTTAGCTATTTTACCATCAAGAAAGATAAGACATGCAAATCTTATGTCACATTGTTAATAAATATCTTAATACACAGTACTTTTCTTCAGAAAGTACTGCAAAAGAAAACGTAAGAAATAAAGGATCTCTACTTACCCTTCTGGTAGAAAAATTTTCTATAATAGTATGCACCCAGATCTACGTGTTCCACGATGTATCTTTTCACTCTATCTAGGTGCAACACCAAGTTCTCCTTGGGCACTTCAAGTACTGCCACTCCTGCATTTGTGCAATGGGAACTAAGGGTAGACTCAAAGGAGGCACTTTCACATCCACTAAAGGAGCCAGAATTTGATTTCGAAAGGCTGATTTTCCTCTCCCCTTCTCCACCTATCTCATTCCGAAAATATGGACAGCTCATTACAAGCTCATTGCTTTTATCATCTCCCTGGTCCATGCTGAGGCTTCCTTTGGAATTCAGGTCCTCTGTGCTGCCCATTGGGGAGCTAAAACTGGCTGAATGAGACAGAGGTCCAGAGACCAAGGATGCCACGGCAGCTGCGGAAGCTCCAGTGGTGGTGTTTCTCCTCTTAATAACATTGTGCCTGTTCATAATTGCCTCATTCAAATCAAATAATATACTCTGGACATCATAGTGGGCAAAGCACTTTGGACATGTCCAGGGCCTGACAGAGTCTTCTGATCGGTTATCTTCAAGATCTGATGACTTCCCAAGTTCTTCACCTTTGGCATTGCGCAATTTACGAAAAATAGATGAGTCTCCAGTTTCAGATTTTGAACGTCGCTTGAGTGGTTTTTCCCTTTCCTTAAAAAGCCTGAGGTTCTCTCTCTGTGAGATAGGCCCGTCTATTACATCCAAAGAGAAACCAGAACCCTTGCCACCACCAGTAATGAGAAAGTCACTGAGCTTGGTTGGAGTTGGACCTCGATCAGATTTGTCATCTTTGTAGCCCTTTAACAAATCAAAAAAGCTTTCTCCGGATGTTCCCTGTTTATCAATTGAAGATGTGCTACCATATTCCCTGTGCAGTGATGGTCCAGTCTTGTATGTAGGTGAGATACATTCATCAAAGCTATCCACATCAAGTTCACTTATGGTGATATCACTGTTGCTTCGCTGGCGTATTCTGCGAAGAGCTTTTCTGGGGGAGCTGGGGTAGGCTTCAGGCATGAGAAATCTGGAGTCCATGTTCTCCGACGGTCTTGTCTTGTTTTTCAGCGTGTTCTGTATGCTTTTCAGCATGGCTGAGTCATTGGAATTGAGGCTAACAGAACTTCCCTGACTCACAGGACTGCTTTTGGAGGACAGGCTATCAAGGCAACTTGAGGTTTCTATTTCCTGGCTTGAACGGCTAGATTCTTTTATGTTTTCCTTTCTTGGGGGCCAATCTGCAATCCTTGCCCTTACCCCCATTTTTGGGACTCCGGGGGTTGAGGTTATATGGTGAGAACCTTCACTTCGGGGGGGTCCTACAGGAGCCATAACTGATGATCCTAAGCTGCCATTTTGGGACCGGAAGCGCCGCATGTAGAAATCATCAGTGTGGACTTTGGGGGTGCCGTCTGTGCCAACAACAGAGGCCCTGTCAGTGGCAAGAGGCCTTTCTGTCTGTGACCGTTTCAAGCTGGTCATGATGTAAAAGCAAGTAGACTTAAATCCCTGCAGCAAGGACCATCATATCTGTGTTTTAAATGTGCACTTCCCTTTTGGAGAATGGCTTCCAGAAAATACAACAGTTGCATGAGATCTTAATCTTTTTCATTTAAAAGGTTAAATAATGCTTTATTTGTAAAGCACTGAAAATTTGGAACTTCTAAACGTTATAATCCACAACAGTTTCTTTGCTTCACTTTAACAGAGGGCTTTCTTTCAGAAAAAACTGAATGGAACTTGTACTACTGAGATTCTGTGGTTGCCATAATCCCATGCTTTCTCTAAAAGAGAAAAGGATAATTTGAATTAGCAGATAAATACATCTAAAAACAAACATGCAATTGTCAAAACCAGACACATTAAGATAAAAGACTCAATAATGGATTAGGATTCACAGTTCCACAATCCATATTTTTAGTAAAGCAGGTTTGAAAGAAAGGAAAAAAGTAAAAACCATTTGATAAAATCCATAATTTATATTCTAAAAAAAAAGACTATTAAGACTTCATCTTAATTGAACTGTTTCATAAAATGGGGGGCAGAGGGAGGGGTACATCTTGTTCTGGATATCATGGCTCCTACCCAAAGTACAGACTTTTGCTCCAATGACCTCTAAAAATGTAGAACATCATGAGCTACTGTGATGACCAGAAGTTTGAGATGTAACCAAGTGAATAAGATAATTAGAGCAACACAGTTTTCTGACAAAAGTAAAAACTGAAAAATGACTTTACTGAATATGCTGCAACAATCACTTTTTAACTCCTCTATTCCAAAATCAATACATGTTTTTTGTTTCCTTACAAAGGCTTAACATAGTTGGCAAAAACAAATACAGCAGGAAAAAATAAATAAAAAGGGTTTTCCCGGAGCCATTATATCCATTAGCACTCTTTTGTATTTTCCTCTACTTTATTACTTACCGAGACGAGGATATTGCAGAATGAATCCAGCATTCACCACCACCTCTTCCCAAGCTCTCCTTAGTTTCTTGTACTCTTAAAAGCTAGAAGTATCTCACTAATGAACAAAATGCCTGCATTTCCTCATGCAGTACAACCTACTCCACCCCATCAGTGCTAATTTATGAAGACGGCAGAAACAAAACACAGCTCTGGGTGGCCCTCTCCATATCCCCAACAGATTACAGAGAACTGTTAGCATCCTTCCAGGTGACGGGCATGGAAACGAACTTCCTCATGAGCACGTCAGGCAGAAGGCAGGAGACACAGATTCTGAGTACAAAATTCTGCATGGTTGCGTACATTCTGAAAAGAAAGGCAGAGGCTCCTTTTCCAAGACTCCACAAATTACACAAGAGGTGGCCTTTAAATTCTTGCCAAATACATGTTTGGAAAGATGCTGCTGAACCAGCACTGAGCTGACAGGGCAGCATTGTCTACAAATCACGGCTCTGACACCGGAGGACGACCTGCACTTGCTGCACTCTCCACTCAATGGTAACAAGCACTTACTTCCACGATAATTAAGCATCTCCCTAGTCGGCTTCCTGCCTCCAAGGCAGGCGCTTTCATTTCTCTTGCAGCACACAGCATCATTTTAGAAGACTCGCTGCTATTTAAAGGCTGGAACATGTAGGGGTGTTTCAAAAAAAAAAAATGCATGCTGCCTGCAGAATGCAGGGTGAGGCGAGCTCTGGCTGGGCTCGTGCTGGCTGAGTCCGTGGAGCCATTCAGATAAATGCCAATTGTTTTCACTAGCACTCCTCTTCACCATCTTTTGTAAAAGGGATAATAGTTTTGCACTGCTACCTAATTAAACCTGGCTTTTGAGCTTTCTAGATACCTCTACTGTCAGACTGCTATTATTCCCTTTACATTCCAGAACTTTACATGTTCCTCTTTCAATGATAACCCTTCAAGTGACAAAACATGCTAACTGTTGCTTCCGAGGATATCAAAGGACAGCATATATGGCCACAGCAAAGGTTCAAGAAGTGATTCTCATAAAATGGAAGGAAAATTGATCAATTGAACCAAAATGCAAACATCTGTTCAACATCTCCCAAAAAGCTGATTATTTCAATGAATACTCTACACAGCATAAATAATACTTCTAAAGTAGATTCTTATAAAAATTATATGCTTTCAACATTTCTCACAACCTCACAGAAATCCAAATAAATCATCTTTCATTCCCCAAACATTCATTCTCTAAAAGGACAACACACCAATCCCACCATGATAAAAACTCTTGCCACATTTCATGTGCCTTAGAAAATACTTTACTGCAGAGCTGTCTTTCCCAGGATATGTGAAGTTATTTCCATTAGAGGAGGAAACTAAAAGCTGGCAGTAAAATACAAGAAATAAAACTGACTTGGAAATGCTCAGTCTCCACCATCAGTATTTCTCTTCCAAACCATCTCATATACTTCCAATATTTTTAATGAGTTTATAAAATCTTATTTTTAAATATAAAAATTTCTTACCAATTCAAAAGAAATTTCAAGACTCCCATTACATTATATAACAACGACTCAATGTTTTCTTTTCATTTCAAAATATAAATAAGCACATGGGAGAGACAGAAGCCACGTTTTAATGGCTTGTAAAAACTGATGAGGTTCGAGATGGGCAATTATGTTAAATAACAGATTTTTTTTCAGTCATAAGGACCTTCCTTTTCTATGTATTTTTTTTCTCCCTCTCATTTTCCATCTCCCTCCCTCCCTCCCTCCCTTTTCTCATTCTTATTTATAGCATCAAACCCCTTTGGAGTACAATATAAACTTTGGGCACTGACTAGCATATATGGAAATATACATGCTTTGCACTTATTAAACTACCAGTCAAAAATAATGCTGTCCATCGATGTGTATCATATGATGACAGATCAATAATACCTTCACATCTATTCCTTAGGGTTGACTGAAACAGCAAACCTATGCTGACAATGATTAGCAACTCTCTTAAATATCAGCAAACCTGCCTAAGTACCAATATGGTAAAAAGCAATAGAATTAAACAGAAGAGCAATACGAATTCACAGCATGTCACCTCCATCTGTTGAAAGAGCAGGCTATATAAAAATTTTCCTTATTACATGTTTAATTTTACAGCTCTAGATACTATCTAAGTCTATGGTAGATCCAGGTAGCTAGAATACTAATTCCATCTAGAGGGCCCATAGTTTAGTTCAGTGAGTTCAATTCAACTAGTTGAAAGTCTTTTCATCACTCAAGATCTCTCACAACCTAAACCACCATTCTTCCAGAAGAAATGCTTCCTCCTCTCGTCCAAATCATCCCCTATGTTTCTGTAGTGTCTTCAGAGCATGGACCATACATCCACCAGTCCCTCCTTCAAGGAAAGCTCCAGGTGTAGCAGGGAGACACAGACAAGTAAGAAGATGACGGCGGATGCATGGGTCATGCCTCCTTCCTATACACTTTCCCTTTTTATTGTAAGCTCTTTAATAACAGGAACTATCTCCTGCTGGGACTAGTTGTACCACAGTAGGTCAGCATTTAGAATATCAAGTCCCTGAGAATGCTGAAAGCAGAACCTCTTATGGGATCTCTTGATTGCCAAAAATCCCTTGTCATTCTGGCTCTGTGAAGCATCTGTACTCCTGAACCCATCCTCCATCCTGAACCTCTCCTTTCTGGACCTCTGTGATAACCATGTGCTTCTTCATTTTCTCTTGCCTCTTTTTGCCCACTACTCAGTCTTTAGTTGGGGTCCATTGAAAAGGTGGTGTCTATGGTTTATCTCTCTTGCCATTTTTCATATTTCTGGAAAGGGGTATAAAAGGTATTTCTATCAGGATGCATGTGAGCACTGAGTGTATTAGGATGAGACAGAAGCATGGGTCCACTGGAGTAATAATATCACTGTGGAAAGCAGAGTGTTGATTGGGCTGGATCACATTTGTCTGTGCAGCTGAACAAAGGCAGAATAATTAAGTTATTGGATGGAAATCTGCATGGCAACCAGTACTCTGTCTGGTGATACTGTAGGTGCCTGCAGCTTTAAATATCATCTCTATACTGTTACCTCCAAATCTCTGGTCATGATCTTCTCCACTAAACTTCAGATAAAATAGAGGTAGGTGCTCATTTGACATCTTCTTTATTTACCTATTTTACAATGAAATAACCAACAAGCAGAATAATGAAAAAAATTTTTTTTCAAGAAATGATTAAGTGGTAAGGAAGGGAGCACAGTAATTCAAGGAATAGAATGAAAGAAACAACATCGTGCCAAGGGCATAAAGAGCAGTTTAAAGGTTACAGGAAGAAGATGTGGGAAAGGGGGTGGGGTTGGGGGAACACTACAGTTCCTGTTGTGAAAGAATTACAGTGCAATATGGTAGGGTCACCAGAAAGATGTAGCGTTCCTCATAAAATACTTCCACATTCCAAAATGAGATCTTCTCAGATTCTTTAACTGGTACAGCCTAAAATACAACGCCAGCTCTCAATGTTTCAGAGCAGTAGAAGGAACTGTGCTGATGAATAACTATTCAAATGCCCCAATAATTCAGAGATACACACTTCAGAAGTATTTATGAAAATTTCCAGGCCCAGCACAGTGGCTTGTGCCTGTAATCCCAGCACTTTAGAAGGCCAAGGCAGGCAGATGGCTTGAGCCCAAGAATTTGAGACCAGCCTAGGTAACATGGTAATACCCAGGCTCTCAAACAAACAACAACAAAAAAATAGAAATAGTTTTTGAACTTGTGTACACAGACTTAGAATGCCTGTAAATATTCTTACTTCAGAATGTAATAGAACACTATTTAAAAACAGAAATATAACTTCACGGTACTTGAATATTAGATGAGCTAAGATAATCAAATAAGGCAAACTATTTTCTTTACGTCCCTTCTTGGCTTTCCTGAATTCCACTCACATTACATAAAAGTTGCATCTCAGACAGAAGGGATGGCTCACTCTTTCAAGTTAGCCTGAAACACATCTTAGTGCAATGTCATGGATAATTTAAGATTTATGAATCAGCATAAAACTTTTTAGAATGGAATTTCTACCTCCTTTCATTTCTGTATTCCCCCTTCAACAAAAAGCAGGAAGAGTTGAGAAAAACAGTTGATAAATCTAGTTCCTGCTCTCCTAATGTTCACTCTCTGAAAGAGACAACACTGATGGAAACAAAGTCGAGTCAAAAAAACTTTTGGTAAAATTAACAAAGTGAATAGAAAAGTTATAGATACAAAACATGTAACATGATAAAGCTGTATTTGAATTTAGAGATAAGAAAGCAACTTAAAGTGTGCCTGTTTGGACACAGGAAGGATCAAAAAGGAAAACCACATTTCCCTCCCACTCACCCTCGTAGCTAAAAAAGTTCAGTGAAGAAAGTTACGCTTCTAAGGTTTTGTTAAGCTTGAATATAGTTTGTATAGCTGAAGGTGAAGGAAAGAACACAAAAGTCTGGCAGAAAGCTTGAGGGCAGAAGAATGATAAAGAATGCGGGAACAAGCTACGTGGTGGAATAATAATATTATTATTATTACTATTTGAGACAGGGTCTTGCTCTGTCACCCAGGCTGGTGTTTGGTTGTATGATCATGGCTCACTGCAGCCTTGAACTCCCAGGCTCAAGTGATCCTCCCACCTTGGCCTCTTGAGTAGCTAGGACTACAAGCATGCCTCACCATGCTTGGTTAATTTTTAAAATTTTTTGTAGAAATGGGGTATTGCTATGTTGCCCAGGCTGATCTTTAACTCCTGGGTTCAAGGGAGCCTACCAAAGTGCTGAGATTACAGGAGTAAGCCAGTGCACCCAACCCATGGTGGAATAATTGGCAAGTAGTAAATTGATTCAACAGCTGGCAAAATGAAGGAGAACAGAAGTACATGTCAATGTTTATCTCTTACATTTAAATATGACTAATCTCATGCAATAAGCACATAATAAAATACCAAAGACCTAAGTTGGGACAGCTTAAAGTAGGAAGGGCAAAAGGAGTAAAAGGTAGTAAGTAGAAAGGTAAAAGTGAAACAGAATTATTAGAGGAAAATAGTGTTTGAGGTGTGATAAGTTATAATAACACTTTAAAGGAAAACAAACCAAAAGCTCACTAACTCATTGGCGGCATTGACAGTTTCCATGCCTGCCATCAGGATAGCAAGAGACCAGATGAGACCGAAGAAGTAAATGAGTGTTTTTAACATAATAATTGTATGATAAAATACAACTGTCATACATTTAAAATACATTAAAAAAACTTATTCACCCAATACTGTAAATTGAACAACTGATTATCAAATCAAATCTGGTATTAAATAACTTATTACCAAATATATCTGGGGAAAGAGGAATGTGAGAAATAGATGCCCCGGGACAACCAGTAAGTATCCAGCACACGGGGTAAGTGCTTGCCCATTTTCCCAAACTATGCTCAAATTCAAGAAACCCACAAAAAAGCATTCTATAATTAAATAAGGCAGTAATACACTGTATATATCACCTTGCTTAGGACATCTTGATATATGTTGGTCTATTAGGGCCTCCAAGAAATCTGCAGCCACAGTGGCTCACGCCTGTAATCCCAACACTTTGGGAGGCTGAGGTGGGAGGGTTTCTTAAGCCCAGGAGTTTGAGACGAGCCTGGGTAACATAGTGAGTTCCCATTATTTTTATTAAAAAGCAGAAAACACCACCACCACCACCACTAATTTTATTAAACTAAGAAATTTCTTAACTGATTTGACCATGGACTCACTTAAAAAAAAAATCAAACATTTTATATCATGCATCCTATTGAACATAACTGGGGACAAACAGGCCCATATTTCAGATGAATACAGGATAAAAAACTGAAAATACATTACAAATTTTGATATGTTATAGATAGATAGGCAGGCAGGCAGGCAGACAGATTAAAAGGGCAAAGTTAGTTCACCAAAGGACTGACAATGTTTGTCTTTTGATTATGAGTAATTTCTGCTTATATCTTTTATTTTCTGAAATGAACATGTGTCACCTTCATAATCAGAAACAAAACTTATGAGAAAAAAAGCCATCTTTCTGTTGCTAAAAATATAAAATATGATCTGGGAATGCAGTATGATGACCACACGTTTAAATACTAATTCTAAGATACTATACTTTGTTAAACCTCCAACCATTCAAATCACCAAAAAAAGTAAAAATCCAACAGATGTCAGGTCCTTCCTGTAAGATGTTCTTGTGCTAAATCCCCTAATTAAAATGAAATCAAAGAAGGCTGTATAAAGTAGAGAGTACTACAGATTATAAGATTAGCAGTATTTATAGGATTTGAATAATTATTTCACATAGATGATTAACACAATTGCTTATATTTCCTCATTTACAGATGCTTTCCTTATATTTAATATTGACATAAAAGTTCCCTTGTGCCCAGCAGCCTTCACCTTGTCCCCTCCCGAGACTGTAGTGACCTAGGAAAATCAGATGAGGGTACCTACGCAGAGCACAGGTTGCCATCATTAGTTCCCCTTTCCTGGGAAGCATCTACTTTCCTACGTATATTCTGTCCTTTTCACAGTCCTCCTCCTGCAGGATTGAGGCTAAATCTGAAGAATGTCTCTATGTGGACTCACACCAACACCCTGGAGAGCTTTACTAAAGTACTACGTGGTATCAGTGGCTCAAGGAATCACACACTGGGGAAGAAGAACCTGGTAGTACTGATTTTCTTCTTTGAGGGCAGAAGAGAAAGCGATGAAGTCAGATTTACATTAGATAAGCCATGAAAATTGCCTTTGATCCACATATAATGAACTTTGTAAAAAACGCAGCAGAGAATCTGCATCTCTAAGACAAATTTTCAGGCTGCTAACATTGGCGATTTGAGACAGTCACTGTCAGTGACACAGGGCGCCATCTCTACCCTCAAGTCTCTATTATCTAACTGGAAAAAGAAGACAAGTATGTAGGAAACGGGAGGGGGATCAGTAGGAAGGAACACCACGAATGCCTTTATTAAGGATAGTGCAGTTTTCTTATTTGAATATTTATGTTCCAAAAAGAATTTAAGAAACTGCACTTGAAAAAACACATTTAAATCTGGCTTAGGAAAAAAGCAGAAAGGAGCATAAGAACAATGGGTGAACATAATATCCAAACTATTATTAATCATGATTGATATCAACAGTAAGCATATTTCCCTTAGCAGATTTTGAAATACCACCCAAGAACCTAGAATGTAAAAGAAAAAACTTAAAATTACTCCACATTGCCTTAGCATGTCCTTAAATACAGACTGCAGATGGTTCCTGTGTCTGTCTGACTGTACCGTTATCTCTGAGCATAACCTCTCTCCCTCAAGGGATCTAAGACAGCAGGACTCCGTCACCCATTTCGTTTTCTCACACATGCTCATTCCTCTCCTTCAGTCCTCACCAGCACCCCAGGAGTACAGCTGACCCTTGAACAACACAGGTTTGAACAGGGAGGGCCACTTATCTGTAGATTTTTTTTCAATAAATACACTAAAAAATATTTTGGAGAATTGTGACAATTTGAAAAAACTACATAGCCTAGAAATATAGAAAAAAAATCAATAAAAAGTTAGGAATGTCATGAATGCAGAAAATACATGTAAGATATTAGTCTATTTTATCATTTGCTACCATAGAAAATACATAAATCTACTTAAGGAGCTAAAATGTATCACAACTTATGCACAGAAAGATCATAAACGGTGCGGTCTGCAGCTGAGAGAAATGTAAACAAACGTAAAGATGTAATATTCAATCATAACTGCATACAATTAATTGTAATACATACTGTACTCCTAAAATAATTTCATAGCCATATCCTGCTGCTATTGCGGTGAGCTCAAGTATTACAATTCTCTGATTAAAAACTAATCCTCTCCAGGTGAGCAGTTCCTCTCTCTCACAAACTTCATTTCAGAGTAAAAAGGTGACCTCTCGTGGTTCTGGTGTATTTTTCACGCTTAGTAAAATACGTTAACCCCAAATAACACCATGGGACCCATATGAAGTGCCACTAGTGATGCTAAAAGTGCTCCCAAGAAGCAAAGTCAGGATTTTATAAGAAAGAGTTGGATTGTTTGATCTGTACCATGGACTGAAGTCTGCAGCTGCAGTTGCCTGCCACGTCAGACAGATGAAGTAAATTTACAGTACTGACAAATACAGTAAAGTACTGCAAATGTATCTTCCTGATGATTTTCTTAATAACATTTTCTCTTCATTAGTTTACTTACTGTAAGAACACACTATATAATACATGTAACATACAAACTATGTGTTCATTCACTGTTCATGTTATCAGTAAGGCTCCTGGTAAACAGTAGGCTATTAGTCAAGTTCTGGGGGAATCAAAAGTTATACTCAAATATTCAACTGCATGCAGGGTGGGAGTTTTGGTGCCACAATCGCTGCATTATTCAAGGGTTAACTGTATCTCCATTTTACGAATGAAGAAAGAGCATAGAGAGGTAAAGGAGTGGTCAGGCCAGGTGCAGCGGCTCACAACTGTAATCCCAGCACTTTGGAAGGCTGAGGAGGGAGGATCACTTGAGCTCAGGAGTTTGAGACCAGCATGGACTCAAACAAAGCAAGACCTCAAACAAAGCAAGACCTTGTCTCTACTAAAAAATAAAAAATAAAAAGTCCGGGAGCAGTGGCTCACGCCTGTAATCCCAGCACTTTGGGAGGCCAAGGTGGGCAGATCATGAGGTCAGGAGTTCAAGATCAGCCTGGTCCACATGGTGAAACCCTGTCTCTACTAAAACTACAAAAATTAGCCAGGCATGATAGCGTGTGCCTGTAATCCGAGCTACTTGGGAGGCTGAGGTAGGAGAACTGGTTGAATCCGGGCGGCAGAGGCTGCAGTGAGGCGAGATCGCACCACTGCACTCCAGCCTGGGTGCCAGAGCAAGACTCCGTCTCGGAGAAAGAAAAAATAAAAAATAAAAAAAATTAGCCAGGCATGGGGGTGTGTGCCTGTGGTCCCAGCCATTCAGGAGGCTGAGGTGGGAGGGCTGCTTGAGCTCAGAGGTTTGAGGCTGGAATTAGCTGCCATCGGACCACTGCACTCCAGCTTGGGTGACAGAGCAAGACCGTTTCAAAAAAAAAAGACATGCCCAACAAGTCATAAAGTTAAGTAAATTGTGTATAACACAAAGTGCAGCTGGGCGCAATGGCTCACACCTGTAATCCCAGCACTTTGGGAGGCCAAGGCGGGCGGATCACCTGAGATCAGGAGTTCAAGACCAGCCTGGCCAACATGGTGAAACCCCACATCTACTAAAAGAATACAAAAATTAGCTGGGTGTGGTTCTATGTGCCTGTAATCCCAGCTACTTGGGAGGTTGAGGCAGAAGAATCATTTGAACATGGGAGGCGGAGGTTGCAGTAAGCTGAGATTGCACCACTGAACTCCAGCCTGGGCAATGGAGTGAGATTTGTCTCCAAAAAAAAAAAAAAAATAAGTGCTCACTATATAGCAGGCTCTCTCTCAATACTGGGCTAGTGGTTACAAAATTTATGGCAGAAAAACTACTTTGAAAATATATTATAAAAGAAAAAAAGGCTCCCTTATAGCCTGTGTACCACTTCTGCAGTCCAGCCCAGGCATGAATTTCTATATCCTGTGGATATGGATACAGTGAGAGAAAAAGTATTTATTGATAATTAACTTTAACTTTTTAAAAATGCTATGGTAGTCATGTCACTTTGAGAACCTTCAGTGGCTCCTCAACTGCCATGCCATTATTTTCTTTTTCTTTTTTTTTTTTTGCTCTGTCGCCCAGGCTGGAGTGCAATGGCACGATCTCGGCTCACTGCAGCCTCTGCCTCCCAGGTTCAAGCGATTCTCCTGCCTCAGCCACCCGAGTGGCTGGGACTGCAGGTGCCCGCCACCACACCTGGCTAATTTTTATATTTTTAGTAGAGACGGGGTTTCACCATGTTGGCCAGGCTGGTCTCAATCTCCTGACCTCGTGATCCACCTGCCTCGGCTTCCCGAAGTCTGGGATTACAGGCATGAGCCACTGCACCTGGCCCCTGCCATTATTTTCTTATTTAGGCCTGGATTTTAGGCCTGGAATTCAAGAGTAACTGGCACCTGCCCACAAACTGTTTCCTTCTTATATTAACAGAAGGAAACAGGCTTGCCCTAGACAAACCACTGTGCCCTGTTCATAAAGCTCTACCAAGTGACTCAGCCTGCATGAAGAATTCAATATTGACAATTTAAAACTGTAAATTATAAAGAATACCTTGTCTGAGCCCATCATTTTCCACCAGTAGTAGCCAGAAACTGTAAGTCCACCTAGGATTAAATAGCAAGTGTCAAGTCCAGGTTTACATCCAGATTTCCTCATTCCCCTACTCTTACCCTGCCTGTTGCACCATGCTGTCCTTTCAGAGCATGCTTGTTCAATAATCTGTTTCCATCCATTGTAACCAGTTATGTATGCATCAGGCACTGCTCATTATCTCACTAACTCGCTAAAGCAATCTTTAAAGAGCTATTATCTACTGCAGTTTGTACCTGAAGACCCAGAAGCTTAGACGAGACTGGGTCACTGCTCGAGAGTCTGATCCCTAAGCCATGTTCCTTGTACCAGGGCACCCTCCTTTCTAAAAATGCTTCCCTTTCTGCTACTTACTGAAATTTCAAGACTCAGTCTACCTGTGGTTCAGCCTTCTCTCCCCAGTGAGACTTTCAGGCTCTTGAGGAAAAGATCTGTCCAATCCTTATCCTGAAAGCACCTAAGCTTAGTACCCTTGAAATGTAATCACTAGAAATAAAAGTTACATGCTTTCAGCTAAAATAGAATGGAAATTAACTGATAAATTATCAGAACTTCTACTGTAATCTAAAACGTAATCATGGTTATTTCACACATATCTGTGTTGACGGAGAAATGCCAAAAACAAGTCCACATTAGCAAAATTTAATAAAGATTTCAGCTTCATCTTTCTCTCTTAAAGAGCCTTCACAACAGTAATGAATGAAAAATAGTGGGTTTGACCTTCTCCCGCCAATCCACTCATCAAAGGAGCATGAAAAACAGGCATAAAAAGGAGCAAATCTCTTAAAAGATTAACAAGAAGTGACACAGAACTGGATAAGACACTGTCACAATGAAGTAACTAAAAGATAAACTAATCCACAATAGAATCGACTATTTAAAATCCCAGCAAATAAACATATTCTCACAGGACAATGGAAGGCAGTGTGGTTAATACAGCATTAAAGGGAGAGACAACTAAAACCAGAAATTTAAAACAATTACCATCAAATTAATGATGGTCAAAATAATTTTTACCTTTTACCCTCAAATAATTTTTCTCCCCACACAAGTCTCTCCTTTGCCCTTTTTCAGTCATTTTTGAACCCGGTTATATGCTTACTGAAAATTTTAATAACTGAAATAGTACAGAAAAAGTGAAAAGTATACGTCTTCTTCAACATGTCCCAATCCCAAGCCCAGTGATAGTCACTCATCATAGTATACATATTCTTCCAGGCACTGTGTGTGGGCTGGGGGCACAGACAGTAAGACACTGAATGATAAGGGCAGAGGAGAGAAAGGATCCAGTGCAAGGGACAGTCAGTTCCGCAGCAACTTAAGTATTTACAGAGCCAGAAAAAGAAAGGCAAAGGGGTGGATGATTAAGAGCCAAAGAATCCACTTATGCTCACAAGCAGCAAAGGACCTCCTCCCATTCAAAGCTGACGTAAAAATGCTGGATGAAATGCTTCATATTGGAAACATTTTGAATCCTTTATTTATATCATGGTTCCGAAAATAGAAGCCCTATACAAATAATTCTGGCAACTTGTCAACAGAAATGAAAGCAGGAGCAAACTAAGTATCTTTCTTTAATGCATACCACATCCTTCCAGTTTTTTTTTAAAAACTATGCACATATGCAAATATACATACATTTTATGCCTAACTTTCAAATAAAATTATTTTTAATCTAATCCCCTAAACTTAAAAATCTCTGATTTCTAAGTGAGATTTTCCTCACAAATGTATTAACTTGATCATTTAAACTCTTATTAACTAGAAAAAAAATTAAAACTCAAACCAATAAAGTGTTCAAAGATAAAACCTTGTGGCAGAAGTCTTTTTTTTTTTTGCCAACCTTTTCATTTTTGTGACAAAGTAAAATAAATCCTCTAACTAGAATGTAAGTTTGATCTTAAAACATAGTCTTGTGTGTCTGCAATAATGCTTATTTTAAAAACTGATCACTTTGCCTATTCAAGACTGTTTATAAGGTGCATATTAGCACGAGTCTTAGCCTCCTTCGCTTAATCCTCAAGGAGATAGCCTCTCTGTTTTTGCAATGTCAGAATTTCCTAAGTGCAAGATAAATCTCCCTAATTAACAGCCCAATCTCTCCACACTCTTCCCACCATGCTCCCTGAACCCTGAGCTCCAGTCAAAGGGAAAGGAAACCAGTTAAAATTTCTTGAATGCACCGGGTTCTCATGAGACTTCAGGTGAAGCCAGGTGGTAACTTCTGCTGGAACACAACTCCATTCAATTCTCTTCCTTCCTCCTCCTGTTTTATTCTTATCCACCCTTTACTCCTCTAACTCTTACTCCTCCTTCAAGATTGCACTGGGGTATGTACTCTTTCAGGAAGTTGTCCACCCCTTCCACTCCCACCCCTACCCCACCTTATTCTTTTTACAGCATCCCTTGGGATTACTACAGGAAATTTATGGTGGTTAAAAATCAAGATTTTTGTTGTAGAAATCAAAATTTCTACTTTAAATAAATCATGATTTCACTATGTGTTATTACCTTCTAACACCAGAACTGCCGCCAAGAAAAAGTGAGGAACTGTCTTTTTGAAACTTTCTGGCATCACTGCAGTTAAAACAAGTTTTAAAGAAAGAATATGTTGAACTAAGAAAAATTCTTTGACAGAACACAAGCACAAGAAAAGGCCCATCTACTGTTCTGAGTATAATAAGCATCAAAGGCATACAAATCAAAACAACACTATACGCATTAGGAAAAAGTATTGGAATACCAGTAACCACTGTTAACAGTGACAAAGTTAAAATAGACATGTCGCTAGAGATAATGGATATTGTTTCATTTTAGGGGGAGAAAAAAACCATTGGCAGGTAAGCCAGAAAATATTCATGTTGTTGAGCTCTGCAACCTCTCTTTCGACATTTGGAAATGCATAGTTGTCGAAAGCAGGAGGGATTTTCCTCTGCCCAGCTCTCGGGCATCTTTCCTCCTTCAGCAGGTCCCAGGAGCTCTGCTGGTTTGCCCTTCCTTGTGCAGCTGTAGACATCCACTCTTTCTCTTGAGGTCCCAAACTTTCTCCACATCCTTGGTTCCCAAAAGACAATCAAACAGGACACACTGTGAATGCTCAGTTTTCTGATGCGCCACCCACTGAAATTTAAGTGCTTCAGGCCAGGAACTGCATCTTATTTGATTTTAGGATACTTAGTCCTTAGCAGAGGCTTAATCATAAATGTCAACCACATTTGAATAGGAAAATAGGTGGTAAAACAAACACTGAGAAGTGATTTTACAATCTGTAATAATTGTCCAAAGATACTTACTGCAATGCTATTTTATTTTTAATTCATTTATGTTTTTATCAAAGTAATACACATAGTAGTTAAAGGCAAATAGTACCACAGGCATATAAAGTGGAGGAAACCGATACTGCTTGACTCCATCTTCTTCAGTCCCAGGAACAGCCACAGCCACTTTTAATACATAGCACTGTTTCCTTCACTATTTCCTTATTCCTAAATAACACGCTCAAATTGCTACTTTTTAATTTGTCAATCTTATATAGTAAATGTTGAAGTCCTGTTGTGGAAGATGAGAAATTAGCATGCTTCCATTAAGTGTCTCTCCCATTTCCTTACCCCATTCTATGTACCTATTTATGTATTTATGTTCACATGTGTGTATATTAGTTATATCACATAGCTATATATATTAGGATTTACTACGGCTATATTTGCTCAGTTGCTTATTTTACTTTTCCCGAACTTAGTAACAGTTTCATTTATTTTCATTTGCTTTATTTCTATATACCTACGCTTAATTTTTCCTACATACAACATAAGAAGCAAAAAAATCTTGTTATTATTTCCACACAGTCAAAAAACAACAGATTCCTATCAATTCCATTTCTCTTCCCTGAAGAACTCTCTCCTAGGGCTCTTCTCATGCCCCAATCTAGCTGCTGATCTCTAGGTCTCCTGAAGAGGTATTCCGGGGAACATCCCACCAATCACCATCCTGACAGTTCCTTGCTTTCTCTCCTGGATGGATCCCACGTCTCCCAGATTTCATTTCTTCTTTTCTTAATTCACTCCCTCACCTGGATGGACCACTACCTTCTTCATTTAGTAACTGCCTAAGAAGGGGTGCGTGGGTGGTAAAAGCTTTGAGTCTTAGCATGCCTAGCTTTAAACTGACTGATGGTTGGCTGGGCATAAAACGACAGGTAGTAAAACATTTGCCATTAGAATTTTCAAGGTTGCTATGGTCCGAATATTTGTACCCTCCAAAACTCATGTTGAAACTTAATCCCCAGTGTGGCAGTATTGAGAGGAGGGGCCTTTAAGAGGTGAGTGAATTATGAGAGCTGTCCTTGTGAATGCTTAATCCAGTCACAGATTAATGGGTTAATGGATTAATGGGCTATCATGGGAGTAGAACTGGTAGCTTTATAAGAAGAGGAAGAGAGACCTGAGCTAGCAAGTTAGGAGGCTCAGCCCCTCAGCATGTGATGCCCTCCATCGCCTTCTCGGGATGCTGCAGAGTCCCCACCAGCAGCAGCTGGACCTTGGACATCTCAGCCTCCATCTGTGTGAAATAAATTCTTTTTAAAAATAAACTATCCAGGCCAGGCACGGTGGCTCACGCCTGTAATCCCAGCACTTTGGGAGGCTGAAGCGAGCGGATCATGAGGTCAGGAGATCGAGACCATCCTGGCTAACACGGTGAAACCCCATCTCTACTAAAAATACCAAAAAAAAAAAAAAAAATGAGCCAGGCATGGTGGCGGGCGCCTGTAGTCCCAGCTACTCCGGAGGCTGAGGCAGGAGAATGGTGTGAACCCGGGAGGCGGAGCTTGTAGTGAGCCGAGATTGTGCCACTGCACTCCAGCCTGGGTGACAGAGCAAGACTCCGTCTCAAAAAAAATAAATAAATAAAATAAATAAATAAATAAATAAACCATCCAGTTTCAGGTATTCTGTTGTAAGCAACAGAAAATGGACTAAGACAAAGGTATTATTTCATTAACTTCTAGCTTTTACTGTTGGAACTGAGCAGCCCAAAATAGTCTGATTCCAGTTTTTTTTATGTTATATGCTCTTTTCTGGATTTTTTTTAGGATCATCTGTTTAATACTGGAGTAGTCTTTGTGTTGTTCTTTTTATGGTCCTTGTACTGGACACTCAGTGGACCTTCTCAACTTTCAGTTGAGTAAAATTTTATTTTATTACTCTTTGATTAATTCCTTTTCCTTCCCATTCTTTGTTCTTTCATTCTGTAAATGTTCTATTCATTGGACACTGGGCCACCTGAACACTTTATTTTTTTCTCCTGCACCCTCCATTTCTTTATCTTTTTCTCTTAGGTATTTGACAGACTTTTTAAAACATCATTTTCCAACCAGATTATTTAATCCTTCACATTGATTCTTGGGCTCAATTTTGAAGAAATTTTGTGTTCTCTGTTTCTTCCGTTTAAAAAAATCATTCTGGCCAGGTGCGGTGCCCCATGCCTATAATCCCAGCACTTTGGAAGGCCAAGACAGCTGGGTCACCTGAGGTCAGGAGTTCGAGACCAGCCTGGCCAACAGGATGAAACCCCGCCTCTACTAAAATACAAAAATTGGCTGGGTGTGGTGGCGTGCACCTGTAATCCCAGCTACTCGGGATTACAGGTGGCTGAGACAGGGAGAATTGCTTGAACCCAGGAGGCAGAGGTTACAGTGAGCCGAGATGGTGCCACTGCACTCCAGCCTGGGTGATAGAGCAAGACTCCATCTCAAAAAAATAAAATAAAAAATCATTCTATTCTTGTTTCATGAATGCAGTATTTTCTCTCGTCCTTCTAATAAACTAATTTTTTATGTTTCCATTTCATCTTCAGTATCTTATATTCCCCAAATTTACTTTTCTTCTGTTTTGTTTTCATCACTGTCTTTCACATGCTAAGTTTTGCTAATATGTCTGCTATAACTGGCTATCCTTTTGTATTTAAAATTGAGGCATTAAAATAGCAGACTGGGCCAAGCACAGTGGCTCACACCTGTAATCCCAGCTCTTTGAGAGGCCGAGGTGGCTGAATCTCTTGAGCTCAGAAGTTCAAGACCAGCCTAGGCAACATGGCAGAACTCTATCACTACAAAACTTTAGCCAGGTGTAGTGGCGTTCACCTGTGGTCGCAGCTACCTGAGAGGCTGAGGTGTGAGGACTGCTTTAGGCTGTGAGGTGGAGGTTTCAGTGAACCGAGATCATGCCACTACACTCCAACTTGTGTGACAGAGTGAGACCTCATCTCAAAAATAAATAAATAAATAAAGATAAATGGATTTTAAAAAAGAAAAAAGAAAAAAATAGTAGACTGAAGCTCTGTGTGAGGCACGTCTTGTTGACTACTAAGTAGACTTCATGAAAGGGACTAAGTAGAGATCTAGCTGGTTTACCCGGGGAAACTGGATAGAGGGGAAAACACTATGACTTCCTAACATCTGCTTATCCTCTAAACTTTGTATCTACACCCAGGGAATCACCTCTCCTTTCCTTATACAAAATCTGCCTTTCATAGTAGAAGCTAAAAATGCCACAATGTTACTTAACGCAGCAGTTCTTACAGACAGGGTGCAGACACACAATCAGCCCCTCAGCCAATGAGACATGCATGTCCTGGACTCTGAATCAACAGTAGTGTCTAAAGAAAGCAGGAAAGAGGCGAATCCATTTACATGGAAGGTGGTGGCAGAAGCAGTGCCAATGGTGCACACTGGCACCCTCAGGCAAGTACTGACAGTGGCAATGTCAAGCCAGGCATCCAGTGTTCATGGGCAACACCACACCAGCCTACTTGTAGGAACGAGTGTTGTCTTGGCTACCTGGCCTCCCTTGTTTTTCCTATTTTTCGAACCCAGTTCTACAGCCTTTCCAGTGATTCTACAAGCTACTAAATATTATTACCATAAATTCCATTCCTTCTTAAATCAGACAGAGGGTTTCCCCTTCTATACGGGGGAACCCACAAATGCCATATTTGTAGTTCATTTCTAGGATACATTTCAGCGTCTCTGAAGAAGAATGGTTCCACTTCCCATCTGACTGCCAGCATCCTGGGAACGAATCTCAGCAACAAAGGTTTCAAATAATTCCTATTTCCAGAGCCTCTATAATTACACTATGGTTAGGGAAAGGACCCCAAGTATCTACTTAAAACTAATTCCACCCCTTAGTGCAATCCTCCCAGCTACTTTGGACCCTCCAATCCTGGGGTTGCAGAGAGTCAACATTTTTTGGAATCCCTCAGTAAAGCCATTCAAGCCACTCTTTTCACGTCACTAAATTAGTTAAATTAAAATTCATGCCCCTCTCTCTGGTGACAAAAATGGTGTTGATCATTCAAATCTGCTCCTATGTCTTTCCCCCTTACCTGTCTTCATACATTTTTTTTATATTCCTTGAGTAACACTGGCATAGGGCTTGATGAGGGAAAGTAAATAACTACACATGTTCAATCCAACGTATTTAACTGGAAACTGCTACACGATAAAACTGAAAACTATTGATTATAAAATATTTAACATATGCAAAAACATACCAGCCATACAGATTTAATAACTATTAATCTGTCAAGTTTGCTGCACATCAAAAAGGAAAGAAACATTATGAATATAGCTAAAATATCAACTTCCCATCCCATGCTTCTCCTGGCCTCTCCAGAGGAACTTTCTTCCTAAGGACAGTACGCATTCTTCCGACACACATTTTGTTAAACTTTTACAAAACGGAAATTGACCCATAATAGTACTGTGTGTTTATGAAATTTATACAGATGGTATCATTTGGAATGTATCCTTTTGCAACTTTCTTTTTTCACACAAAATTATTATCAGGATTTGGCTGCTCTGTCTATGGAGCAGCCATTCCTCTTTCATTCCTTTACTTGCTTAATAAACTTGCTCTCACTTTACGGATTCACCTCGAAATCTTTCTTGCACAAGATCCAAGAACCTTCTCTTGGGGTCTGGATTGGGACCCCTTTCCAGTAACATCTTCCTAGTGAACCAAGGAGGAACTATGCTAAGGAGACCTCTGACCCCGAGGAAACAGTGCAACACCAATTGGTCAACTCTGGATATCACCTTTTGTCAGAACTCAGGCTTGTGAATGGCCCTCACCATACTGATGCTTTCTGACTGAGCTCCTCTATTCCCTGGATACAAGACACCCTAACAGTTTGGCAAGAATATCATCACACCTATTTGGCCTGAAGAAGTTACAAAAGATGGATTTTTGTCCCTCTACAACCCTTAGGATTAAGGGTTCCCTTGTAAAAGGGAGGAGAGAAATATGTCAGAGGTGTTCAAACCAGAGCGACTCCATCTTGTATAGAGGCTGGGTAAAATGAGACTGACACCTATGGGCTGCATTTCCAGGACGTTAGGCATTCTAAGTCACAAGATGAGATGGGAGGTCAGCACAAGATACAAGTCTTTAAGACCTTGCTGATAAAACAGTTTGTGATAAAGAAGCCAGCCAAACCCCACCAAAACCAAGATGGCAATCAAAGTGACCTCTGGTTGTCTTCGCTGCTCGTTATATGCTAATTATAATACATTAGCATGCTAAAAGACATTCCCACCAGCACTACTGCAGTTTACAAATGCCACGGCAACATCTGGAAGTTGCCCTATATGGTCTAAAAAGGGGAGGAACCCTCAGTTCTGGAAATTGTCCACCTCATTCCCAGAAAACTCATGAATAATCTGACCTTTGTTTAGTATATAATCAAGAAATAACTATAAGTATGCTCCATTGAGCAGCCCATGCTGCTGCTCTGCCTATGGAGTAGCCATTCTTTTATTCCTTTACTTTCTACATAAACTTTCCCTCACTTAAAAAAAAAAAAATTATTATCAAGATTTCTCCACGTTGCTACAAAAAGTTATAGATCCTTTATAAAAGGCTTCTGTTTTTCCATTTTTTGCATACACCAGAATTTGTTGACTGATGTCTAGATTTCCAATTTTTTGCTATTAAAAACAATGATAGGAGGAACCTTCCTTTCACATCTTCTTTAGAAACATGCAAAAGTCTCTCTAGAGAGCTCTAGAATGGGAACTGCTGAAAGTTTAAGTTGGAGCATCTTTCAACATCCTTAGAGAAAGTCAAACTTCACTCCAAAGTTGTAACAATTTTACAACTCACAGTAATGTGTGGGGGGCCCTGCTTGCTGCCACAGCTTTGTTTTTAAATTATGACTAATATAAGAATATAAAGTGTTATCTTGTTGCTTTCATTAGGCTTTCCCTGATAATTAGAGAATTTTAATTTGTTTACTGATCTTACCCACTTATGTTCTGTCCATTTTTCTAATAGGTCTTTTTCTTCATTGTTACTGATAAGGTAGAATTCCTTTATATACTATGGATATTAACCCTTCATTAGACATATACGTCTGACTTTATTCGCAGAGTCTGTACCTTGTGTTGGCTTTTGTTTAAAGTATATTTTTTATATATCTGTATTTGAAAATTTTAACATGGTAAGATTTATAATTGAGTGTTTTGCTCTAAAGGCCTCCCAATCACCAATATCATACAGATGTCTTCCCATATTTTCTTCTAAAAGTTTAGAAATGTTCCTTTAAAATAGGATTAAATGGCTTTAATTCATCTAGAATTTACAGGAATATATTTTTATCATACTGTCCCACCACTACTTCTTAAATAGCCATCAATACTTTTGAATTACTGACTTGTATACAATGTCAAAAACAAGTTCCCGTGCATGTGGAGGTCTCTTTTTGTGGTCTCTCTTCTGTTTTGATGGTGCATTTCTCCGTGTGCCAATGCCACACCAATTCAAATGCCACAGCATTATAATACATCCTGCTAACCCCATTAATTCTACTTCCTCGGCTAATTTTAGAATCACTCTGTCAAGTTTCATGCCAAACACTCTTGGTTTTGCTGTTTCGTTTTTGAATTGCACAAATTTATAAGTTAGTTTAGGGAACTTTAAATTATTTTTAATATTGAGACTTCCCACTCAGTAACATATACAGCTCCTATTTATTTAGATCTGCTTTAATAACTTTTAATTCATAAGGCCATTGCATATCTTCTGCTAGGTTATTATAAAGTAAATTATTTTATTTTGTGACTAAGATCATTCATGTAATCATATTTTCTAATATACCGTTACTGGTGTACTACAAAACTATTGGGTTTTTTTGTTTATTTACTTCATATCTAGTAATCTTACTGAAGTCTTATTAGAGTTAATATTTTGATGATTCTCTTTAATTTCCCTAGACACTCATATCATTTTCAAAATGACAATGTTTTTCTTTTGTTGTCTTATTGAGTTGGCTAGTAGTTAACTGGCCTAAATTTAAGATATAATGTTAAATTTAAAAATAAATATATTACATTCTACTCTGTGAACATATATTTATATATGCAAAAGCACAAGGACTTCAGAGGAATATGGAAAAATAAAAAGTTAATTTTTTGGAAGGATTTTTATTTTTATAAATATTTTCTATAAAGGAGTTTTCCAAAAACTGTAATTACTTTGGAAGTAATATACAGGAAATTACATACAACCCATAATTTTTATTAAAAGTAATGAGACATCAGTAAGAAAGTTATAAAAACATGGCCAGAATATTTAAAGGAGGAGTAAATCTTACCATATGTGGATATTTATTTATGCAATGATACAGGATTTGACAACCCAAATGACTATTGCATATAATCCACCACCTTCACTAAAGGACATGGCAAGGAGTTTGTTACAGATTATATTATTATATTTCTTACTGCATGACTTTAGTGTGGAAAAGAGATACTTTCAAAATTATTCTTGAAATGCAATTAATTTTTGCTTGACTACAAAATTCATGAAAGGTGGAACCTTCGGTAAAATCTCTAGGCAGGCCTACCAACCCCCTTCCCAAAACCAAATTCAGTATCTCTGCAATTAAGAGCACATAAGGAAAATAACTTCAAAAAAGTCTCCTGTAAGACAAGGTCTCCAGAGCCTAGCAAATTACTAAGAAGAAAACCAACAAAAACAACACCTGACCCAACTGAAAAGGTTGTGTTATATAAGACAGACAAAAACTGATCAACAGAATGAAGGGAAAATTGTTGGAGAGATCATGTGAATGGAAGACATTAGGATAAACATTAAAAACAAGACACTAGGATAAAAATGAGAATTTCCAAATACAAACTCCAAAAGAAGAAAATATTAACAAATAGAAAAGAGCCAATGTTCTTCAGAAGAGGACACACTTTTCTTTTCCACATTCTCACCAACAACTTAAAATTTTTGTCAATCTGATCGTGTGAAACCAAGTACTCTTTATAGTGACAGAAACAGAAGGCATGGTTCAGAGGATGAAGAGAAAAGACCAAAAACATACCTTTAAGTGAGGAATTAAAGTATGGAAAAGTAACGATAAGAACCTGTGAAAGTAACTAGTACTTATTTTACTATTAAGTGGACAGCTACACTAAGCGGAGAAAGAGCTAAAGAAGAAGAAAGAAAATGCCAAGGGTGGCCGGGCGTGGTGGCTCACTCCTCCAATCCCAGCACTTTGGGAGACCAAGGTGGGCGGATCACAAGGTCAGGAGTTCGAGACCAGCCTGGCTAACATGGTGAAATCCCATCTCTACTAAAAATACCAAAAAAATTAGCCAGACGTGGTGGCACATGCCTGTAATCCCAGCTACTTGGGAGGCTGAGGCAGGAGAATTGCCTGAACCCCTGGGAGGCAGAGGTTGCAGTGAGCCAAGATCGCGCCACTGCACTCCAGCCTGGGCAACAGAGTGAGACTCTGTCTCGGAAAAAAAAAAAGAGAAAGAAAATGCCGAGGATAAGAAGTCAGGACATCAAGGAAGAGGAAGAAGACTACACATTTTTCTAAATGGACTACCTGCTGAAACAAAAGCAGACCTCCACGTATGTTTAAAAAAAAAAAAAAGAAGAAGAAGAAGAAAAAAGTCACAGAAATACATTCATTTATGCACATTATACCCAAGAAAAGTATAGAGAGTATAACTTTAAGTTATAAAAGAAAATAGTATTAAGAAGGAAAATGAGGCCAGATATTGCAGCTCATGCTTGTAATCTAAGCACATTGGGAGGCTGAGGCAAGAGGATCAATTGAGCCCAGGAGTTCAAGACCAATCTAGAAAACATAGCAAGACTCCATCTCAAAAAAACAAATTTAAAAATTGGCCAGGCATGCTGGTACATGCCTGTAGTCCCTACTACTTGGGAATTTGAGGTGAGAGGATCCCTTGAGACAGAAGGTGGAGGCTGCAGTGAGCTGTGTTCGTGCCACTGCACTACAGCCTAACAGAGTGAGACTCCAGTTTTTAAAAAATAAAAAAGGAAAATGAGAAAAAAACATAACTAATATCTATTGAGCACTTTCTGTATGCCACTTTCTGTATGACTGTGGAAAGCACACTGCAGTATAAGAAGAAAATGCCTGGAAATATGCATATAGTGCAGTAAGAATACACAGGACCACTGCCTAAGATTGCTGGAGAGTTACGAAAACTTTCACAAAGAAAACAGTGGAGCTGAAACTCTGAGGTAAAATAGGACAAACCTAGGAGACAGAAGTTCAGTAAAGAAGACACTGTGTGCTATAGCAGAAAGGAATGAATTGAAATCCACTGCATTGTGAGGTAGTACAGAATAATAATAGGATTGAGAACAGAAGCAATGAGATAAATAGGTCATGAGAAGTGGCTTAGTTCAGATGTTACACTCAAAATCATTTGAAGATATAAAAGGAAATGTCATGTCCAATAAATCAAAAGGCACTGACTGTAATTCTTAAGGAGTCATAGTTTTAAAAAACACCTTAGTAATACAAGTGCAAAAACAAAAGCAAATTACTTTAACTTATTAAAAGAACCTCAGTTTGTATTAAGAAAGAAAATACGAAATCCAAGATGTACAAACCAAAAGAAGACAGAAAAAATTTTAAAGAAGATATTTAACAAAATCGTGTTAAAAAAAAAAACCGAGGAGGTACTATTATTGTCAAGTATAAAAGAAAAACATCAAGGTAGATGCCATGATAAAAGAATTATTTGTACTAAAACATGACATTTTATGTCAAGTAGTAATAAATAAAATCAAGACAAAAACTGAGATATAAAAAATCAACTGAAACGAATCACAATAATTAGACAAATATTTATTGTATGTCTACTCTACTCCAGGTATTATTCTTAGTACCCAGACTACAGCACTGGTCAAACTGACAAAAGTCCCTGCCTGCCTTCCATGGAGTTACAGTCCAGGGAAACAGGCAGACAACAAATAAATAACAACATTTTTTGACACGCTACAAAGTGCTATGAACAATAATAAAGCAAGAAAGGGGGCCACGCCTGTAATCCCAGCACTTTGGGAAGCCGAGGCGGGCGGATCACTTGAGGTCAGGAGCTCAAGACCAGCCTCACCAACATGGCAAAACCCCACCTCTACTAAAAATACAAAAAATTAGCCGGGTGTGGCGGCAGGCGCCTGCAATCCCAGCTACTTGGGAGGCTGAGGCAGGAGAATTGCTTGGGAGTGGAAGTTGCAGTGAGCTGAGATTTTAATTTCCTGATTAAATTAAGAAGTCACACATTATATGTTCCATACACATAGAAAAAAATACAAATAACAAAACATGAAATAAAAACTAGCAGGTTATCCAACGAATTCTGTGTTAAATAGGATGCCAATCTTAACACACAAGATACTGAAAAAGCTATTCTATTAATTGAGCATTTATTATGTGCTGAACACTTTAATAGCAACTTTGGATACATTATTGATGTACACAAATGAAGTTTTAGGCAATATTAGTAAATTTGTTAATAATCCATGTAACTAAAACATGAAAAAAGTGTAAAAATCATTTAACAGACACAAAGTAAGCATTTAATAATAAAATTCTACATGAAGTTTCTTATGGGTTCTATTTTTGATAAACACACTTATTTTAAACAACAAAAAATGATTATTATTATAAAGACTGGGTAATTTACTATGTCCTAAAATGAAATGATACAAATATTAGGGAAAAATAAACAAAAGTATCATTTTTTTTCTGATGTCATAGATATGATACCTGTTATACTGACCATAGTATCCCCAAGAGTCTAATGCACTATCAGGCACATAGATTGAGACAATATAGTATATATATTATGAATAAAATATATAATTACTTACATTAAAAGTTTACACAAATTGTTCAGAAAAAATATTAATAGATCTTTGTGAGGTGACATCTATGGCTAACAAATATTCTACACCAAGAATGTATCATTTTACAACGTGAAAAAATATACTGTGTTACTTAAGAAAGTAACAGACTAATCAAGAACAGAAGAATGCCATTTACAAGAGGAAAAAAAATAAGTAGGAAATATTTAGCCTGGGCCGGGCACGGTGGCTCACGCCAGTAATTCCAGCACTTTGGGAGGCTGAGGCAGGCAGATCACCTGAGATCAGGAATTTGAGACCAGCCTGGCCAACATGGTGAAACTCCATCTCTACTAAAAATACAAAATTAGCCGGGCGTGGTGGCACATGCCTGTAATCCCAGCTACTTGGGAGGCTGAGGCAGAATGGCTTGAACCCCGGAGGAGGAGTTTGCATGAGCCGAGACCATGCCATTGCACTCCAGCCTGGGCAACAAGAGTGAATGAAACTCCATCTCAAAAAGAAAGAAAATATTTAGCCTTACTACCATAAAAGAAATTCAAAGTAATTCTTCACTTGTTAATTAACAAAAAAAATTTTAATTGCCAATAATCAATGCTGGGGAAATTGACAGAAAAACTTTTATTTTTATATCTTGCTGGTGGGCACTGCGAATTAATGCTATTGGATTGTACAATGCTATTGGACTGCGATCAGCTAAATGTTTCAAAAGACATTAAAATATGAAGAATCTAAAGAAAGTAATATACAACATTAAAAATAACCTATATAAAGATGGGATTATAGCATTGCTAATGGCAGCACAAAATGGAACTAAATGTATAACTGGGAAATGATTAAGTATATTGTGACACCAAAGCAATTTTTAAAGTACTATACTACATGGGAAAAATTTTATGATATGTTAAGCCTAAAAAGTGGAATATAAATGTATATATATGATGATCATTGCCCATGTTTTTTGAAAATGAATCTCTAAGACATTTTAATTACAAATAAAACAAAATTAATCTTCTAGAGAGCTACTAAAAAGAACTCTTTTTAGAAAGCATAAATTCATTAAATAGCTTTCAAATTTCAATTTTAGAGTGTTATGACTCAATTCCCATTTCATCATATACTTAATAATAAGGAAGTCTCTAAAACACAGTATTTGCTATCCTAATATCTAAATCATCCCCTACAATGACAGGATATGTATGACTACAGAAGAATATCTGAAGAACCTGAAAAAAAAATCCCTAATTTATTCCAGAAGACCAAGAATCAAGAAGTCAAAATGCACAGGGCTTCTAAGTTTATCTAATACATACTGTCCTCACTCCAGCAGGTATGGAAGACACAGTCCATTAACTAACCCATACTGTTCTCCCAATTCTTTACTAACAACAGATTCTCAAGTTGTTCAGGTGGGTGTGGGACACCTTGGTGTGTCCTAGAAGATACATCAGGAATTTTCTAAATTTTCTAATGGACACTTTTGCCCTGTGGCCATGGACTGGTTTAGGGGTAACTAGTCAGGAACAGATTAGTCCTAAATCAGGACTAATGAAAAGTAAACAGAAGTCTGCAACACTCTTTAGCTTTCCTGATAAAAAGGGACTGATTCACCTAGCTTTTACCTGCTACCTTCTTACTCCCCCTTCTTCCTCCTGGAGTACATGGTACCTAGAAGAGCAACAGGCATCTTATCATTCATAAGACTAGCATGAGGAAAGATACCAACAGAATCAAGGAAAAAGCTCCAGGGTCCCTTGTGGCATCACTGAACATGTGTAACAGCCCTGGACTGTTGATTTCTGGGGCTACTTTTTATGTGGGAGAATTAATTTCCTTTTGCTTATGCTACTAGAGAGGTTTTCTAATGCTTGCAGATGACTGCATTCCTGACACAAGTAAATCTGAATAGGTAAATATGAATTTTATTCACAAATACTTAACAATTTAATTTTTACCAAAAGTAGACAATATTTTGATCAAAGATAAAGTTTAAACAGAAGTTTGCAAGTAGAATGAAGAAACGAATGAACACATTAATGGTAGGCAGATTACAGTAGGGTCTTTAAGATGCATCTTTAAATTCAGTTACAATAATCAGAGTCCACTAAAAAATATACAAATATCTTACACATGGAGCATAAATTTAGTGTGTTAATGAAAAAGTCTCACTCCCCCAGCCTATTTTTCAATGATTATTCAAGGACAAGTTTTCCATGTCAAGTCCAGTTCAGTAACATGAAGTGAAACTTTATACAAAAAAAAAAGTTTATATAATTCTACTTTGAATGGGTATAAACTTATTTTTTCAATAGTTAGAAAACATGCTTTTGGAAATTTTAAGAATTACATTTTAATTTGGTAGAAAAAGTGCAGAAAAGTTTTTATTCTGTTCACAACCATAGATCAGGTTAAAAGCATACTCATGATAAATCAGTAACTAGGTCAAAATCTTTTGGCTTTAAAAACAATTGTTCTTTTTATTACTCTATACTTATTTAGCAGGTAAAGAAAATGTTACAGTATTTCACATAACATCTCTATGAGACCCTTACCACCATAAATGATAAAATCATGAATGCCTGACAATATTTTACAACAATCCTGGCATAAAATTTTTCTGGGAGAGTCCAATGCCACTGGGCAGGGGAAAATCTATAAAAAGTACCTACTATTAAGAAAAGTTGGGAAAACTTCCTTTTGATGCCTTTCTCTACAAAAAGTAAAGCTGAGGCTGGGCACAGTGGTTTAAGACTATAATCTCAGCACTTTGGGAGGCCGAGGCGGCAGATCACCTGAGGTCAGGAGTTCAAGACCAGCCTGGCCAACATGGCGAAACCACGTCTCTACTAAAAATACAAAAATTAGCTGGGTCTGGTGGCGCATGCCTGTAATCCCAGGTACTCGGGAGGCTGAGGTAGTAGAATCGCTTGAACCAGGGAGGTGGAGGTTGCAATGAGCTGAGATAGCGCCACTACACTCCAGCCTGGGAGATAAGAGTGTGACTCCATCTCAAGGAAAAAAAAAAAAAAGTAAAGCTGAAATTACGATTGAGTAGAAAATGAAAATGTTGACATCTGCTGCTAGTTTGCATGCATCAAAACGCTTCGGCAAGGCCAAGTGCCCTGGCTTACACCAGTAATCCCAACATTTTGGGAAGTCAATGCAAGAGGATCACTTGAGGCCAGGAGCTTGAGATCAGCCTTGGCAACACAGCAAGACCGTGTCTCTACAAAAAATAAGAAACTTAGCCAAGTGTAGCGGCGTGCACCTGTAGTCTCAGCTATTTAGGAGGCTCAGGTAGGAGACTTGGTTGACCCTGGAGGTTCGAGTATATAGTGAGCCATGACTGTGCCACTGTACTTCAGCCTAGGTGATGGAGCAAATCCTGTCTCTAAAAAAACAAAAACAAAATGCTTCAGGAAATTAAAAAGAGACTCCCAGATTATCTAGATTCACAAACTAAACCTACATCAGCAAACTACCTAAGTGCACATATGCCCGTTCAACAGCAACCACGGCTTTCACTAGCCTTCCACGCCATTTCTGATTACAGTTCTGGTTACAGCCAAGCGAAAACAGAGAGAGTGGTTAGCTAAGGCTCTTTAGTAACCTTCTCCCAGAAGAGAAATCTACCTTGAAACATGATGGAGCTCTCCACTGTCTGTAGTTTCCTACTGTCTCCTAAAAACCTATCACTCTTGATGTTATCCAGAAAATTAATGGCAAAGGTAAAACCACGTTCATCTTTAGAAAAACAATGCTCTCTATATAGTCATGAGATCACCAAACATCTCATACAATGGCTGGTAAATTCTAGGTACTCAAGCAGAAGTATTTCTTTTTCCTATAATTTTAAGTCCGTGCCCTGATATTCACTCAACAAATATCCATTATTCCATAAATATTTGAGGCATCATTCTACGTGCCGAAAATACTGCCCTAAAAATGTTTATATTTACTTCGAGAGACAGACAATAAACAAACATATGATGTAAGAGTATCATTACGTACTTAGGCTTTAAATTCAATAAAATATTTTTTTACCTATGTCACCCGGAATGCCAACAAGAATATTACTTCTAAAAGTGAGTTTTTGGTGTAAAAATCATGAGACAACTGATTTAAGTATCACAAACCAACACTTAATAATTACCTATGATGTAAGTTAGCAATATTCATTTTCCAGCAAATTGGAAGCATTTTCATTTCAATGGATTTATATATTTCTAAAAAATTGAACTTGTACAAATTAGAAATATAGCAGTTATCACCATAAACTATGTTGGCAGTCAACTTGAGCCTAATGCTACAATCCATAACTATCACAGGAAAGTGAGGTAGGTTTTTTTATATCAGTTACGTCTGAAAAGAGTCACAATTTCTGGGCCTCTTAAAGTATGAACTCACACAGGAGTCAATCATGACTAGTTTAATTTTATTTTACTTTGTTCATTTTCATATTTGTATTCAATAAGGTACTTTCGCAACGATCCAAATGTAACAGAACCACAGATTAACACAGAATTAAACAGGCACTCACGTATCAAGTACCACATCAAAGCCAGAAGTTAACAATTAGCGCAAGTGGCCCTTTTGTGCAGAGAACTACAAAAACACAACCTGTAGTAACCATGATCAGTAGCAAAGTGCTCCTAATTCTCAAATAGTGGATTTCTTTTCTTATGAAATTAATGGGTGGTAAGGACTTAGTTTGAAATTAATAAAATGTCAGGGAAAAAATGTGATATCTAATGGGGAAACATTTTCCATGAGCAAAAATAATGAAAGAAATCACAAAAGAAAACATTGACAGATTTGGGTACATGAAACTTTTAAACATCTGTACATTAAAAGGCAAACCAAATACTAGTTTAAAAAATACCATAAATACAACACAGATTGAATACACTGAATATATGCAAAGATTTGTGAAGGAAGATAAAATACTAAGACTCCAAAAGAAAAATGGGAAAAGAAGTATTAATGGGTGTGGTGTTATGATAGCTGTATTGGTTTTTGTCCACAGTTCCTAGCTCCTAACTCCCACAGTCCTTGTTATAATGCTGGGGTACTTTAGGCCTCAGGAAACATAATCTCTCTCTCTCTGACCTCCTGTCCTTTCACCTGCCCAAGGCAGGACTCTAATCTGATTGTGGATCAAAAGACCCTCATTCCAGAGAGTCCTGCTCCACATCCTACGGGAAGGAAAGCTACACAGAAAGGCCAAGAAAAGTCTGAATAGACAGGCCTTGCTGGGTTTAGATAATGTGCTTTTTGTCCAATCCCATTTCTACACGGTTGTCAACCAGGCCATGTAATAAAGCCTCCTTGTATAAAAGCCCAAAGGACCAGGTTTGAAGAGCTTCTGGAGAGGTGAACACATAGAAGTTCTTGGAAGGTGGCACGCCAAAGGAGGGCACGGAAGCTCCGTGCTCCTTCCCTGATACCTCGCCCTACACAACGCTTCATCTGAATCCTTTGTAATATCCTTTTAAATAAATCAGTAAACATGTTTCCCTGAGTTCTGTAAGCTGCTCCAGCAAATTAATTAAACCCAAACACGGGGTTGTGGGAACACCAACTTAAAGTTGGTCAGTCAGAAGTTTGGAGGCCTGGATTTACCAATGATATCCAAAGATGTAAGGGGCAGTCTTGGGGACTGAGCACCCAACCTGTGGAATCTGACACTATCTTAGGGTGGATAGTGTTGGAACTGAATTGAGAACATCCAGCCAGTGTACGCTGCTTGGCATGTGGAGAAAAAAACCCACAGCTTTTGTCACAGAAGTTGTTTTCTGTGTTGATGATTGTCATGGTGGTATGAAAGCAGAGGAAAGACACGGTTTGAGAGTTTTTCCGAAACAGTAGGCAATTCACAAAAGAAAAAAATGGTTAAACATTTGAAAAATGTTTCTGTTCAATAAATACAATACAGGCACACCTCATTTTATGGCACTTCACTTTATTGCACTTTGCAGGTGTTTTTTTTACAAATTGAAGGTGTGAGGCAACCCTGCATTGAGCAAGTCTGTCAGTGCCATTTTTCCAACAGCATGTGCTCACTTCCTGTCTCTGTGTCACATTTTGGTAATTCCCACAATATGTCAAACTTTGTCATATCATTACATCTGTTTTGGTGATTTCTAATCTGTGATCTTTGATGTTACTACTAATCTTTTGGGGAATGCCACAAACTGCACTCACAGAAGACGGCAATCAATCAACCAACAAATGTCAAACAATCAACAAATGTCGTCTGAGTTCTGACTGCTCCACCCACCAGCCATTCCCCATCTGCCTCCCTCTCTTTGGGCTCTCTAGTCTCTGAGACCACAACACTGAAATTAGAATGGCCTCTAAGTTCAAGCGAAACTTGAAAGTGAAAGGAAGAGTCACAGGTGTCTCATTTTAAATCAAAAGCTAGAAATGATTAAGCTTAGTGAGGAAGACATGTTGAAAGTTAAGAGAGGCTGAAAGCTAGGATTGTACCAGTTAGCCAAGTTGTGAATGCAAAGGAAAAGTTTTCGAAGAAAATTAAAAGTACTACTGCAGTGAACACATAAATGATAAGAAAG
Organism: Gorilla gorilla gorilla; assembly: GCF_029281585.2. Lineage (NCBI taxonomy): Eukaryota > Metazoa > Chordata > Mammalia > Primates > Hominidae > Gorilla > Gorilla gorilla. The sequence goes on along the minus strand of NC_073239.2, from coordinate 88,435,606 downwards.
CAAAACAGCCTTACTGCTGAGATGGAAAGTTTTAGTGTTCTGGAGAGAAAGAACATCAAATCAGCCACAACATTCTCTTAAACCAAAGCCTAATCCAGAGCAAGGCCCTAACTCTCTTCAACTCTATGAAGGCTGAGAGAGGTGAAGAAACTCAGAAGAAGAGTTAGAAGCCAGCAGACATTGGTTCATCAGGTTTCGGGAAGGAAGCTGTCTCCATAACATGAAAGTGCAAGCTCACCAGCAAGTTATCCAGAAGATCTAGCTAAAATGATTGATAAGGCGACTACACTAAACAACAGATTTTCAGTATAGATGAAATAGCCTTCTCTTAGAAGAAAATGTCATCCAGGACTTTCACAGCGACAGAGGAGAAGTCAATGCCTGGCTTCAAAGGTTCAAAGAACAGTCTGACTCTCTTATTAGGGGCTAATGCAGCTGGAGACTTAAAGTTGAAGCCAATGCTTATTTACAATCTGAAAATCGTAGGGCCCCTAAGTATGCTTTAAGAAAAATAAGAGGTATTAATTTTTATAAAATGTGCTCATTAGCTACTGGAAGAGTGAAATTGTTGTTTTTTTTTTTAAATTAGGAATATGTATCGAGAGCCTTTAAAATGCTTACATACTTTTTTCCCCAGTTATTTTATTCCTGAGTATTTTTTAAGGAAACAATTCAAAAGACAAAATTCTGTGCAAAAAAAGGGTTCATCACAGCATTATTTAGGATAGCAAGGAGCTATAAACAACCTAAATGCTCCCAAACTATGTTTATAGCAATAAATATTATAAAAAGCGTGGTAGCCCGAGTGTAGCAGATCAGGGGAACAAGAATGAAATTCCCAAAACCTCACCAAAATATTTTATGAAGAATCAAATCACAGGATGTTGTAATTTGTGAACTGTTATCTTTTTCTTATCAATATAGAAGAGTTAACAACAACAACAACAACAAGCTCTCTTTATACAGAAGGTCACCTGTGGGAAGTGTTACTCAAGAATGCTGAGAACATCTTCGGTTTCACAGTGGGGCAGAACTGACAGGGAGCTAAAGACTGAAAGCAACAGAAAAAGAACATCTTTTCTCACCAGCCTACATCAGAAAAGCAGATACATTTTTTTAACTTTCTTCTTTAAAAATCTTTATATTTTTTATCTTTAAGTCTGTGGTGTTTAAGTTGCACAATTTTCTTTAAGGTCATCTGCTTTTAAATTCAATATCATGGCTTCATGTGTGCAAAGAAAGCAGTAATACTGTTTAAAAAGAAATGAGGAATCTAAACTTCCTTAAATTAACATTTGAAGGTTTGAGCACAGTGAAGCCAAGGTTCAATATCAAGACATTAATTTGTTCAGAAAAAAAAAAAAATACTGTATCTGAAACAGAAAAAAATCTCTAAACTACCTTTGCTGAACAGAAATAATGCATCAGTACCATGTTCCTACAAACTAACAGAAGATGCTACAGGTCGTAAATATTAAGAAAGAAAACTTTTTTCTCTAATTTTATATTCATCCTTGCTACATTTGAAAGGACTGAACGGAATATTCCATTCAGATAGGCCAAAGCTCAAAGTCTGTACCTGGATGAGGACATGAATTTCAAACACAAACCACAACCTGAAAAATAGTCTGTCTCTAGTTACTTTATATAAAACACTATGCTAAGGTCTCAATTTAAGAAAGCTGACAAGAATTGCATTTATTCAATGAATCAATCAGTTCTACACTAAAAACTAGGTTACATACATTCTGATATTTGTTTTCTATATGAAAAAAAAAGAATTGTATATGATGTAGAGTAGCCCTACCTAAACAATACAATGGGATCTTTGAAGCACACAAATCTATAAAATGGGTGCAGGCCAAGGAAAAAGTCTCCTTCCCTACACATTCCTGGTATATTTTACCTTATCTCAGAGTATCAATTCACAGGTCTGTTCAAATTATACTGTTAGCATTTCCTAAGAAAAAATAAGCTCTGAAAAACATGCCTTTCCTATCTTGACATCCAATTAAAACATTCAAACTAATACCCTATTTGGCTGACTGAGTAAGGAGGAAGAGAAGAGAGGAAAAAAGAATGCAGAAGCAAAATGTTTTTTCCTCTTCTGTCATTACTGTTTTTAACTTAACATGTCTCAAAGTGTTTAGCTCCATGGTGATGGGAGCAGGCGAAAAATATAGAAACACTGAAAGAACAAATTCCCCCAGAATATTTTAGGGTTCCTAACACAAAGCGTACTGTGGAATTATAGAAACATACAAGTTGAAAATAGATTCTTATAACTTAGTAATGGTGGAAGATGAACAATCTTTCCTTGTAATAGCTTTTAAAAATCTGCTACATTCACCCCACCAAAAGAGCTGAGCCAGATTTCTATTTGATTTTTTAAAAATTATTATCTCTCAGTATAAAGGAAATAGAAGAAAAAGTATTCATTGTTTAGAAGAGTGGATTTCAACGGGGGAGACTCTGCCCTCCAGAGTGACACTGAGCAGCATTTGGAGATATCAGCAATCTGAACTGAGGAGGCGCTACTGGCATCTCGTGGGTAGAGGCCAGGGATGCAGCTGAACATGTAATTCCACAGCCCTTCACAACAAAATTATCTGACCCCAAATGCCAGAGTCCTAAGGTTGAGACCCTGGTTTAGAAATACTTTCGACACTGAAATGTGCAGATTTATAATCACTCAAGTTCCAAAAGATAGTCCCTTAGGTCAAAGTAAGTAAGGAAGGCTCCAAGGCACTCTGTAGTCCCCACAGACTGATTTATGGAATGACTGAACTTTCATACTAAGGATACAAACTCAAAAGCTGCTGCAGGAGAAAAGTTCAACCATTCAATAAATTACCAGCTTAAAAGAAACAGGGTACGGGAAAATACATTTGTAAATAAACCTAAAATTTTAGCTAACATAAAATCAGTATAACCTATTAAATGAAGATAATATCAATGATATTCTGTACCTTTTGTGGTAGTAATAATAGCTATGGTACAATTAATTTCCACTTACTGGTTCTTGCTTGCTAAAACTTTCAAGATCTCAAAGTTTTAATTAAATGGCTTAGGATACATTTATTCTTTACTACAATTAATAATATTTTCTGGCCCTTGTTCTGTGAACTGTCCTAAAGCCTGGGGAAAGGATGGTGGGTACAGCAATCAAAGCCACCACTCTTGAGGGGCTTACAGTCTAGTAGGGGAGAGTGAGAACAAGCAAATCAATAAACAAGATAAACGTCAGATGGCTAGAAGTGCCATCCAGAAAATTAAAATATAGTAATATGATCAAGAGTGGCTGGCTGGCTGGCTACTTTCAACTGATTTGGTCAAGGAAGGCCTCTTTGTGAAGAAAGATAAGATGACTAAATATCATGAAGGAATCAGTAACACAAAGCATGAATGTTCCAGGCAGAGGGAAGAGCAAGTGGAAAGACTCTGGGACATGAGCAAACAGCGTGTCCAAGGTAAAGAGTGCCAGTGTGGCTGGAGGGGAAAGGGAAATGACCCAGAAAAGAAAAGACAGATGGTGTGGGGCTGTGAGGAAGCTTGCAGGGCCTGGTATGGGGTTGGACTTTAAGAGCAACGTGAAAGGTTGCAGGTTCCACATCACTGTCTCATGACATAACGCAGCTCAAGATCAAACCAGCTTGCATTAAGGTGGGATCAGCAGAGATGCAGAGAAGCAGACAGAGTTGGACACTTTTGGTAGTAGAGCCAACTAGGCATACCGATGGATTAGATGTGGTTAAGAAATGTTACTGATGGGTTTAGAAAGAGATGAATCAGGGATAACTGCTGAATGCTTAGCTTGAGCAACTGGACAGATGATTCTCCCAAGGAATTCCAAGTGAGACAGAAACAGGTTTAAGGACTATAAATAGGGAGACTAGCCATCCTGGTTTGCCTGGGAAGAAGGGGTTTCCTAGAATGTGAGACTTCAGTGTCAAAACCAAGAAAGTCCCAGGAAACAAGGATGAGCTCATTACCCTAGACACACATCAAGGTTTTTGTTTTGTTTTTCAGCTCACTACAGCTTCGAATTCCTGGGATCAAACGATCCTCCCACATCAGCCTCAACTGATTTGGTCAAGGAAGGCCTCTTTGCAAAGAAGTCATTTAAGATGATATGACTAAATGACTAAATATCATAAAGGAATCAGCTACACAAGGCATGAATGTTCCAGGCAGAGCGAAGAGCAAGTGGAAAGACCCTAGGATATGAACAAACAGCATGTCCAAGGTAAAAAGTGCCAGTGTGGCTGGAGAGGAAAGGGAAATGACCCGGGCACTAGCTGGAACTAGCTGTAGCTGGGACTACAGGTACATGCCACCATGCCCAGCTAATCTTTATTTTTTGTAGAGATAGAATCTCACTTTGTTGCTCAGGCTGGTCTCAAACTCCTGGGCTCAAGCAATCCTTCTGCTTCAGCCTCCCTAAGTGCTGGGATTGCTCATAATTCTTCGCTGACGATGTTAAATTAGTGATGTCTATTGGACATAAAGGTGGAAATATCAGAAAAGTAATTGGAAATACAAGTCTGAAGAGTTGGATAAGCAGAGTTAGGAACAAGAGAGGCATACAGAGGATATTTCAAGTCATGCAACTAGATAACATCGCTTTGAGAGAGAAGAGAAACCAGCCCAGAATGGAGCTGTCTTTCTCTTTTTCACAGATAATATACTGAAAGACACCTGCCTCAGTCTGGTTCTCCATCAACACACTCACTGCCCTTCAGACTTGAACTCCATGTTTTGACTCTCACTTTCCAGATCTTACCACAAAATCAGAAACACCAAGTAAAATGCACATTTCAGATGTTTTCAGTGAGCTAACAAACTGCTTTGCTTATAACTTCAGCTCTAGACTACTCCACACTATACCTTTTCTGAGGTCCTCTCCTAAGAGTCACAGAGAAACCCAGCTGCATGGAACAAGTTTATTGTCCATCATTTCCCTTTGGCTTTTTTAAACTTAAAAAAAATTTTCTGTTTTTGAGACAGTGTCTCACTCTGTCACTCAGGCTGGAGTGCAGCAGTGTCATCACAACTCACTGCAACAAACTTCTGGGGTCAAGTGATCCTTCCACCTCAACCTCGCAAGTACCTGGGACTACAAGTGCATGCACCACCACACCTGGCTAATTTTTTTGAAATTTTTTTGTAGATACAGGGTCTCGCTGTGGTTTCCAAGTCTTGGCTTCAAGTGATTCTCCTACCTCAGCCTCCCAAAGTGTTGGGATCACAGGTGTGAGCCACCACACCCAGCTCCCTTCGCCTTGTCCAAAGCTTCTTTGCAAAGAAATCCCACTATTGCTACAGCCAAATGATTGGCCTCATTTTTACTATTCCCAAGCAGTACTACTTCCCCACTTTTCTAATTATCTTCAGCAAGCATGACCGTCAACTTCCACAATTAAAAAAACCAAACTCTCACTATTGAGGAAGAAATACATAAGTAATGGAGTCAACAAAAACTCTCTGAGGGCAAGTTTCAGTTAAGAGGGTCCCACTGTTCAGCACATGAAGAGTCTAACAACCTTTGCTTCAACTTAACTGGGTACATTGGAATTTATAAAAAGGAACAATTACCAGAGTGACCCAACAGATGGCCCATTAAACTCTGGGATTCGTACAATGTGTCTGGCGACCTATTTCAAGGAACTGGTTAGAAACCTCCCATCTGGCCAACTTGTGATTAAAAATATGAAATGTTTGCAGCTGACCTTCAAATCTAACTCTTTCTGGCCAATCTAGACAGAAATAATAAGAGAATAAATAAAACATCAGAAATAATCAAAAGAGATCCTGGGACTTGGAACGGCTGTCAGCAGAATTACTTGGTTCACATATGGGACAGCTCCTTCTCTGTGAGGGCAAGCATCATGGCTAGGGAGAACAAGAAATCTCGGCATTTAAAAAAGAAAAAAAAAAGGTAGTCTCTTCCCTAGATGATGAGGTGAATGAAAAGGTAGAATTCCAGAGACAGGCAATTAATGGGAATAAATTACACCTAGTAATCCCGATCTACTGATAAATGGACCTGTCACTGTGGGCCCCCTGGAAGGCCAAGGGAGCCACCAAGGTCACCCTTGAAAAACGCATTCCAAATCTTTCTCCAGCACTTAAAACCACTTAAATGCTGAATTATTTTAAACTCTTATTAAGTTTAATAAAAGTGAGGCATTTTTATCATATGTAAGGAAAAGAGAAAAAGCAGACTTGGGTTTAAAATTATAAACAATTAATAGTAACCTCTGAATTGATAAGGCTTAATTGCTCATAGTCAAATAAACTTTAAGCTATATCTCACTATATAAGCATGCCTTTTCATTTCACTTTTTTTTTTTTTTTGGAGACAGTCTCCAGGCTGGATTACAGTGGAGCCATCCCAGCTCACTGCAACCTCTGTCTCTCAGGTTCAAGGGATTCTTGTGCCTCAGCCTCCCAAGTAGTTGGGACTACTGTCGTGTGCCACCTGCGCTCAGCTGGTTGTTGTATTTTTACTAGAGACAGGGTTTCACCATGTTGCCCAAGCTGGTCTGGAACTCCTGGCCTCAAGCGATCCACCCACCTCGGCCTCCCAAAGTGCTGAGATTACAGGTGTGAGTCACCACGTCCGGCCTCATTTCATTTTTATACTAAATACCACATTTACTTTCTTAAGAATATTAGAAATGTAAACATCCTAATGTAAATTACACTTAAAACACTTATTTTTCTGTTGATTCAAAGTTGATAACTACATTTTTAAGGCACATGTAACATTTCCATGCACACTGATTTTATCTGATATCTAAATATGATCAGCACACTCCTCCCCACAAGGATATAAATTAAAAAAAATCTACTGGTGATAAAAGACAATTTATCTTTCAAAGTTATTTCAAATTTTGTAAATGATAAAAATTTAGTAAATAAAACGCTGACAGCAGACTTCATTACATGGCTGAGTTTAAAGACTTCTGACTTCACACTTAAGCAAAATTAAGCTATATGCCCCCATATTTAATGGATACTAAGTAGCACATGTTTGCCTGAAAGAAATACATAATTCAATTTGAAAAAAAATTAAATGCCTTTGTTTCACCTTCATTCCAATGAAATCACTAAACAATGCCTCACATAACCATTACATTTGCAATAAGGCATTGTTCATGGTTTTATAATTTAATTATCTGAAAATAATCACTAGTTGGTACCTGCTCAAAAGTAAAATCTATTCTGTGATGCCATTATGGCTTTACAAGAATAAGCAGAGCTACTGAATAAGAGAGGCAAGTGATTCTTGTGCCTCAGCCTCCCAAGTAGTTGGGACTACTGTTGTGTGCCATCTGCGCTCAGCTGGTTGTTGTATTTTTACTAGAAACAGGGTTTCACCATGGCAAACAAAAATGGAGCAACAGACATTGGTTTGGGTGAAGAAATGGAATGAAAAACCCAAGACAGGAATCTTGAAGTGCAGCTCAACAGCATTTGTTATTTAAGGAAAGGGTCTGCTCTGGGTACAGTAGCAAGTTAGAGAGTCATCCTACTACTGTCCAGCAGCGTGGAAGGAAAGAAGCCCCTCAAAGGAATAGCTGAACAAAATAATTATTATTTGAACAAAATAATTATTCTAGAAAATTAATACAATCCAAAACTATTTTCACGTCAGGCACAGTGGCTCATGCCTGTAATCCCAGCACTTTGGGAGGCCAACGTGCACGGATCACCTGAGGTAAGGAGTTCGAGACCAGCCTGGCCAACACAGTGAAACCCTGTCTCTACTAAAAATACAAAAATTAGCCGGGTGTAGTGGCACACACTTGTAATCCCAGCTACTTGGGAGGCCGAGGCAGGGGAATCGCTTGAACCTGGGAGGTGGAGGTTGCAGTAAGCCGAGATTGTGCCACTGCACTCCAGCCGCGACAGAGCGAGACTCCATCTCAAAAAAAAAAAAAAAAGTTATTTTCATATTAAGTGACGAATCTTACGAATCTATCCAATAATGAAATATAAGACACATATGAACAAAAAATAAAAGTTATTCAATTAGTTCATTCATTCAAAAACATTTGAGTTTCTAACACATATAACATTCCATAGAATTTCTAAAAATCAGGACAAACAAGTTACTACCATCAAGAGCTAAAGAGCTATTAGGGGAGCTCTTTACACAAAAATTACATAGGGTACAAGGCAATAAGCACCACAATATAGTTCTGACAACTACGCTTATGGCTAGATTTGGAAATTGTGGCATGAAAACAATTGAGAAGAGGTGTAATCACACGTGGAGGAAAAAAAGAAAACCGATCCTCAATCTTGGATGACTGCACAAAAGGAGCAAAAATAAGTGGTACAATCAACTCCTTCAGTAGGCCTTTTCACTGACCCTCACCAGATCAAGTGAGATGTCCATTCCTTCCAAAGAGGTCCAAGGAAGCATCCATTACTTTCCATGCTTTACAGTGAGCTCTTTTAGGACAGAGACCATGTCTCATCAACTTGTATAGCTTCAGATACTAACACGGTTAGTCATATTGTACCTGCTCAATAAATATTTGATAAATAAGAATTCATTAAAAAAGGAATTCATTAAAAGCAAATGAATGCAGGCCGGGCACGGTAGATAACTTATGTCAGGAGTTCGAGACAAGCCTGGCCAGCATGATGAAACCCCATCTCTACTAAAAATGCAAAAATTAGCCAGGCGTGATGGTGTGCACCTGTAATCCCAGCTACTTAGGAGGCTGAGGCAGGAGAATTGCTTGAACCTGGAAGGCGGAGGTTGCAGTGAGCTGAGATTGTGCCACTGCACCTGCACTCCAGCCTGGGAGACAGTGTGAGACTCCATCTCAAAAAAAAAAAAAAAGAAAGAAAAAGAAAAAACAATACAGAGAGAAGAGAGTAAAAGAGAAGAAGCTATGTTCGCAAAAGTAGAAGAGCCAAGGGGAAAAAGCAACAGGTAACTGCTTGGAAAAAGAGGCAGAAAACAGAAAAATGGGAGTAATGCAGTAACATCACAAGCACAGGAAAGCTTAATATGTAGATTCAACATTGTGAACTGAAGAAATAGGAGCTCACAAAATTATAGGGCTTTAAAAGCAGAAGCCACAGTGTAAAAAACCTAAGTATGAGACTTTTTCTCTCTCTTTTTTTTTTTCCTGAGACAGGGTCTCGCTCTGTTTCCCAGGCTGGAGTGCAGTGGCACAATCCCAGCTCACTGCAGCCTTGAACTCCTGGGCTCACCTTTTGCGACAGCCTGGAACTACAGCCATGTGCTATCAATCCTGGCTAATTTTTTATTTTTTGTAGAGATGGGTTCTCATTGTGTTGCCCAGACTGGTCTTAAATTTCTGGACTCAGGCAATTCTCCCACCTCAGCCTCCCAAAGTGCTAGGATTATAGGCATGCACCACCATACCCAGCCAAATATGAGACTTAACAGTGAAACAATGAATACTTTTTTCTTAAGATCAGGAATAATGCAAGATGTCCATTTTCACTACTCCTACTTAGCACTCCACAGCAAGTTCTAGCTAGTTCGATGGGCCAGAAAAAGGAGTTTAAAAATGTATAAAGATGGAAAAGGAACAAATAAAACTGTCATTATTAACAGAAGCAATCATGATCACATATGACAACTACCTACACACACACACACACACACACACACACAAAATTAGAACTAGCAACTGAATTTAGGAGGTTTGCAGGATATCAGGTCAATACACAAACAGCAATTGTTATGTCTGTGTACTAGCAAGTGAACAACAAAATGGAATTTGAAATACACTACTTAGAGGATCACAAAAAATCCAGTATATCTAATGAAAATCTATATCTAATGAAAGATGTACAAAACATCTATATTGAAAACTACACAACACTGCTGAGAAGTGAAGAGGTTCATGAATGGAATACTCAGTATTATTAAAATGTCTATTCTCCACAGACTGAAAAACAGTATCAATGAAATCCCAGTCAAAATCTAATTGGCTTTTATTTATTTTTTTAATGACAAATGATTCTAAAATTTACAGGGATATTCAAAGGATCTATAATATACAAAGCAATTAAAAGGCAAGAATGAGGCTGGGTGCAGTGTCTCATGCCTATAATCCTAGCATTTTGGGGAGCCAAGGCAGGAGGACCGCTTGAGTCCAGAAGTTTGAGACCAGCCTGGGCAACATAGTGAGATAGCAACTCTACAAAAATAAAAATTAACTGGGCATGGTGGTGTATATTTGTAGTCCTAGACACTTGGAAGGCTGAGGCAGATAGATCACTCAATCCCAGGGATTCAAGGCTGCAGTGGGCTATGATCATGCCACTGCACATCTCTAAAAAATAAAAATTTTAAAAAGTATAAAGTTAGAGAACTTAATTACCTGATTTGAAGCCTTTATAAAGCTACAGTATTCAAGACAGTGTATAATTGACTTAAGAACAAAGAGACCAGTGGAACAGAAGAGACTCACACGTATATAGTCGACTGATTTTCAACCAAGAACTAACTCAGCTCAATGGGAAAAGAACAGTATTATCAACAAATGGTACTAGATAGAAACAGGAAAACAGTGCAAGTAAACCTTAACAGTTATTTCATTTCACACTCAAAAAAAATTAGAGATGGTTTATCAACCTAAAAGTAAAAGACAAAACCCTAAAGCTTCTCGGAGTAAACATAGGAAAATATCTTCCCAATATTGGCTAAGCAGATTTCTTAGGTAACACATGGTACAGTGTTAACCATGAAAAAAACTCAAGAAATTGGACTTATTAAACTTTTTATTCATCAAGAGACATCGTTAAGAAAATGAACAGGCAAGCTACAGACAAGGAAAAGTATTCATAATATACATATCTGACAAAGAAATCATATATACATATATGTATACACACATGATATATGTATACACATATGATATATGTGTATATATACATGTGTGTATATATATGATACATGTGCATATATACATATGATATATGTGCATGTACACATATGATATATGTGCATGTACACATATGATATATGTGCATGTATACACATGATATATGTGCGTGTATACACGATATATGTGCATGTATACATGATATATGTGTGTATATACATACGATATATGTGCGTATATACATACGATATATGTGTGTATATACATATGATATATGTGTGTATACACATGATATATGTATATATACATACATATACATACATTATATACATATATAATCTTACAAATCAATTAAAAGACAACGAAGATAATTTAGAAAAACAGTCAAGACTTGCAAAAGACACTCTGCAAAAAAAAAAAAAAGAAAAAAGTTACTGACCGCATTAATGGCCAATCAGCACATAAAAAGATGCTCAAAATCAGTCATCAGGAAATAGCAAATTAAAATCATAATGAGATACTATTAAACACCCAGCAGAAGAGCTAAAAGTTCATTTAAAAACTGATAATACCAAATACTGGTAAGAAATGTGGAGCAACTGGAACCCTCATGAATTGCTGGTGCAACTATAACATGGCACAACCATTTCAGAAAAACAGTTGGGCAGTTTCTTACATAGTAAAATATACATCTATCCTATGACCCAATTATTCTATTCCTAGGTATCACCCAAGAGAAATGAAATTCCATGTCAACAAAATGACTTGTACAAGAATGATAGCAATCTTATTCCTAACAGCCAATAATCAGAAACCCAAATCTTAAAGGAAAACTAAGATCTTTGCATTTTGTTGGATATATATAATACCCAAATTTAAAAAGAGCTTTTAAGAATTAAGAATAAAGATAAAAAAGAGTGATGGGGTAATTCTCCCACTCCTTCACTTTTTGTGACATACTGGAAGCAAGAAGAGAGAGAACGGAAAAGATCTGAGAGTGGATGGGGCAGTGGGTGCTGGAGAGGACAGGAAAGAGCCAGAGAAGATTTACAGACAAAGAAAAAGCATGAAGAGATGAGGAAGGAGGAGTAAGTGGAATGACACAATTAGAGAATTCACATCCCAGAGAAGAGAGGGACTGGCAAAGACAGAACAAAGAGGTTAGCTACAGAAAAGAGTAGGACTTCATAAAAGTTGAGAAACATACAAAGTTAAGAATAGAACACAGAAGAAATGAAGGGGCAGGGCACAGAGGATCATGCCTGTAATCCCAGCACTTTGGGCCAAGGCAGGAAGGAGGATTGCTTGATCCTAGGAATTCCACACCAGCCTGGGCAACATAGCAAGACTGTTATCTCTTAAAAAAAAAAAAGAGAGAGAGAGAGAGAGAAGAAGAAGAAGAAGGAGGAGGAGGAGGAGGAGGAGGGAGGAGGAGAAGGGAGAAGGAAGGAGGAGGAGGAGGGGAAGAAAGAAGTGGAAGAAGGAGGAGGAGGGGGAGGAGGAGGAAGAGGAGGAGGAGGAAGGAGGAGGAAGAGGAGGAGGAGGAGGAAGGAGAAGAAGAAGAAGCAGAAGAAGCAGACGCAGAAGCAGAAGCAGCAGCAGCAGAAGCAGCAGCAGCAGGAAGAAGAAGCAGCAGCAGAAGCAGCAGCAGCAGAAAGAAGCAGCAGCAGCAGCAGCAGGAAGAAGAAAGGAAAGAAGGAAGAGGAGGAAGAGGAGGAGGAGGAAGAGGAGAAGAAGAGGAAGAGGAGAGGAAGAGGAAGAAGAAGAAGAGGAGGAGGAGAAGGAGGAGGAAGAGGAGGAGGAGGAGCCAGGCATGGTGGTGCACGCCTAACTACTTGGGAGGCTGAGTGGGGAGGACGGCTTGAGCTGGAGCCCAGGAGTTCAAGCCTGCCAGTGAACTACGACTGTGCACTGTACTCCAGGCTGGGTGATAGAGTAAGACCCTATTTCTAAAAAAATAAAAATATAGAAATAAGGAGTTGGGGGACTGGGAAGTAAGTTCATTCTCTAGCAGGTTGGATCCATGGTCGTGCCATTGATTTCTTCCTGTCCCTTAACCCCAAAGTCAGTAAGTTATTACTGATCCTTACGTGTTTTACAATTCCTTTGTGCCATCCAATGGGAAATATATGGAATGGGGAGCCTTGACCCATTACTGTGCAATGGCTACAATACTTATCTAAAAATAATGACAGAATAACTGGCACTAGAATCTCTGTTTTGAATGATGTATGCATTGTGTCAACATACCTTAATGTTTCTGTTGCTGTTGTCAGAGACAGAGTTTCACTCTGACACCCAGGCTGGAAGGCAGTAGCATAATTATAGCTCACTGCAGCCTTGACCTTCTAGACTCAAGTAATCCTCCTGCTTCAGCCTCCCAAGCAGCTAGGACTACAGGTGTGTGCCAACATGCCCGGCTAATTTTTATTTTTTAATTCTTATTTATGTAGCGATAGGGTCTCACTATGTTACCCAGGGTGGTCTCAAACTCCTGGGCTCAAGCAATCCTCTCACCTTGGCCTCCCAAAGTGCTGGGGGATTATAGGCATGAGCTGCCGCTTCTGGCTGAGATTAACTTTTATAGAAAGAAACATGCACTGGCCCATCTGTTTCCTGCTCTTTGAATGACTTGTTTTGCTACTTTTAACAAGAAACTATGCATTTGGGTCTTTATTTACTTATCCTTAAAGAGGAATTGTTATAGATATAATAAACATTAGAATCCTTACATTAGTCAATTATTCTAAAAATGAAACATGCCCTCTTGGTTAATGCACTCATCCATAGGCAGAACTTAACATTTAATAAATGATCCAATAAAGGAACTAACTTAACCTCACATGGAGCAGCAAATTATTCTCACCAGAAGGAGAGAGAAAAAATTATCTTCCATATAGCATAAATAAGTTCTTCTTCTTCTTTTTTTTTTTTTTTTTTTTTTTTAAAGATGGAGTTTCACTCTGTCGCCCAGGCTGGAGAATCTTGGCTCACTGCAACCTCCACCTCCCAAGTTCAAGCAATTCTCCTGCTTCAGCCTCCCAAGTAGCTGAGACTACAGGCGTGTGCCACCACGTCTGGCTAATTTTTTTTCTTTTTAGTAGAGTTGGGGTTTCACCATGTTGGCCAGGCTGGTCTCAAACTCCTGACCTCAGGCAATCTGCCTGCTTGGACCTCCCAAAGTGCTGGGATTACAGGCCTGAGCCACCCTGCCCAGCCAGCATGAATAAGTTCTGATTAATGCGTTACAGCTTGGCTTTCTTTTCACTGTATATTTGAGTACTTTTTTAAAACACTACATGATTTTGCCCTAATTTCAAACAATGTCATGTCTAAATAACCATCTCTCTTGGAGGAGGAAAATTCTGTTCTAACAAGAGTCAGAATGTTTTCAGCAGTGAAACTGCTTCCCTTGTCACTGTATTCTTTTTCTCATTCAGCAAAGACATCACTTCCAAGACAAATGACACAACCTTTTTTTTGTTTGTCCTAGCTATAACACAGCACTTTTTATTTAGTTTTAAAATTTTTTTAATTTTATTTTTCATAGAGATGCGGTCTTGCTATATTGCCCAGGCTGCTCTTGAGCTCCTGGCTTCAAACAATTATCCCACCTCAGCCTCCCAAGGTGCTGGGATTACAGACATGAGCCACCACCAGGCTTAGCTGTACTTTAAAAAATCCAAAATTCCTAAAAACAAATTCTGTGAATCAGTTCTATCAGCCTTTGATGGTATTTTGATTTCAGTATGCACTGGAAATGAAGGAATGGACATGAATTCAGAAATGTCCCTCTAACCACGCAGTCTTACAACAGAGGCAGGATCAGCCCAGCTCTTCCCCTCAGAGGAACTAGCTGCTGACAGCAAGTGATTAGTGTTCTGAAACAATTCCAAGGGGCTTGTCAATGTAAACTATCGACTGCTATAAGAAATGTCAACTCTCCATGATAAGGTATTTTTAGAGCTCCCCACCAGAGTCAACACAGGTTTACTATAAAATGCGAGAGAGCATTTCTGATGAGGAGTTGCTGCCAATGCCGAAGCATTTCTCAGCCTGCTTCCAAATGTGGATGGCATCGTCCCACTGGATGAGGCGCCTGCTCAGATAATGTCTTGCACAGAGGCAGGCAGCTTCTCTTCACCCTTAGGGTGTTGCTGACAATACAGACAATAGTTCTGCTTTCTAGCTACCGTAATAGATTTAATTACTTGGCTATTTTGGGAGATCAAGGAAGGAAATGCCCCCCTCCCCAACTCTTCCTGCACATTATATTTCCTGTAGTCCAGGTCACACATCTCTCCATGGAAAGAGCTTTTCAGATCAACATATACAAATTGAAAAGCCTGAGGGCAATGAGTTAAATCACAAAACAAAAAGGATTATTCTATATAAAAGCTCGACAAAGGCTACAAAATCCATCTGTCAGAGAAATAGTCCTCTCTGAATAAGAAGTTAGATTCAGACTCTCTGGTCAGTTATTTCTCACGTGGCCAAGAACTTCATGGTCACTGCCAAAAGAAATTTACTGCCATATATAAAAGGCAGTGATTCTTCAACTTCTAAATATTATGAAATACCAGCAACTCATTTTAATGCAATATATGTCATATTTGTTCAATGTGCAAATAGTTTTCCATTGGGAAAGTTCCAAGCTGGCCTAATCGAGAAGTAGCTATTCTCTGGAAACAGTGTTGTCAAAAGCAGCCATTTCACCAATGGAGATCATGTAGTGAATAGAGAATATTTACACTAGGCCACACAAGCAAAGAGTAATATAGTAAAGACAATATTCTCCTCCATTTCTGACACTTCTACAGCTTATGAGAGAGTGTTTTTATATTCATTATCTCATTTTGGAAAACGGGCCAAGGAGCAGGAAGGACTGTAGAGAGCATCCTTGAATGGAGTGTGCACTGACTGTCCTCCAAACAGACCACATGGCTTTATAAAGGTCACAGGAAAAACAATGCGGCTCTCTGCTCTTGGAGGAAAAAACGAAGGAAATCAAAATGAGTGCATCTTCCCTTGTGCTGAAAAACAGTTGAGAAATACTAAGAAGCTACTTTGTAGACCACTGTGTTCTCCCAGATTTGAAAGCAACCCTGTATGACTGCAGTTAATGATGTGCACATTTAATAAACACCATCAAAACAAACAAACAAAAAAGAGTCTGAAGAACAGACTGTAACTACTTAAGAAATCAGATTTTCTTTGTTTCTTTCTCTCCTTTTTCCTTTCTTCGGTCATTTATCAAGCACTGCAACAGAAATGGGACTACTTTGCCGTCTTGTATCCAGCAAACACCAGAAAACAGACAAAAACTCCAAAAAGCACCATGACCCTGCCTCTATTACAACCTTAGGAAGACAGTGAACTTGACAATGAAGCTTAGAGACCTGACTTGGCAATAAGGACAGAGAGATCTGAAATAGCAAACTAAAGAAGGCAGAAGAGACACACTCAGGAGTCCAGATCCCAATCTGCCAGACTACACACATTTAACCGCCTTCCTTGCAAAGGATGATGTCCCTGTGTACCAGGTGGAAGGATTATTCCTAAAGCAATTATTCCAAGCTGTGGCTCCATACCACCTCTAGAGGACTCCAAGAATCTCAAAGAATTTGGTAAAATTTCAGAACAAAATTTTATTTCGGCTAATTTATGGAAGACTGAAGAAAAAAAAAATAAGAATAGTTAGAAATCATCTTGCTGGGACCAATTCTTACCTTAAAGCCTGAAGGGAAAATAACTTCTCACTCCTTTTGAGAAAAAGGGAGATCTTAGTGTATAACAGTAGGGAAGAAGATTCAATTATTAAAAATAAAAACTGTTCAAATTATTTCATAGCCTCTTCACAGAACTGATGAAGGAGGAATTCATCTGGTAAGAAATTAGAAAGGAGAGAGTGAATCTTTTTTTTTCCCCCTGCAGTTAACAAATCAGCAAGTCAGTCAAACTCTTAACTAACTATGCATTATAAAAACAAACACTGACAAGCTAGCTATTGCTCAAATGCCATCCTCAGACCCTGATGAGAAAATGGCAGTTACCTGGTCCAATTCAGGGTCACACAGAAACAGCTAAAGGAACAGTGGCAGATTTTACTTTTTAAGACTACAAATTCCTCACCTGAACTCTTTTTCGCTCTCATTTTCTTCCCAAATCTGGTCCACAACTTCATTCTTTACCTGAACTTGATTTTTACTACCATCCTCCACTTAGAAGAAAGTAAAACTTCTCTCTCAAGGGAGAAAAAAAAAAAGAGAGAGAGAGAAAAGGAAATGAAGATGCAGGGGAAAAAAGACAGCCCACTCGCCCACACTGAAGGAATGAGAAGGAGGAATGGGAGGCCAACTGAAAATACTTTATCTAAATCCTCTGAAAAGAGATTACACTGGAATTGCTTATCTAAAATAAAAACCTATCAGTCTGTCTTTGTGCAGAAGTAGTAAACTTAGCCAGGATTGGTGGCTCATGCCTGTGATCCCAGCACTTTGGGAGGCTGAGGCGGTTGGATCACCTGAGGTCAGGAGTCCGAGACCAGCCTGGCCAATATGGTGAAACCCTGTCCCTACTAAAAAAAATACCAAAAATTAGCCGGGCCTGGTGGCACACGCCTGTAATCCCAGCTACTTGAGAGGTGGAGGTGGGAGAACCGTTTGAACCCAAGAAGTGGAGGTTGCAGTGAGCCAAGATCGCGCCACTGCACTCCGGGCAACAGAGCTAGACTCTGTCTCAAAAAAATAAGTAAATAAATAAAAGAAATAGTAAACTTAATAGAATCAGTAGCCCAAGGATAAAGAGATCATGTTGTAACTTGGTAAGAATCCAAGAAGTAAATAAACAGGGATGTCACTACCATTAGGGCTGTGAATAGGTAACTGAAATAAATCTAATGAGAGCTGTGCAAGAAAACCAACCCATGCAGAACCCTAACATTGTGCATAAGAAGACAAGAGTTCAGAACTACTGCATATGACCATAAAAAATCTAAATATCCCATAAAAGAAAAACAGGCAAGAAAGAAACAACTGCTACTTAGTAATATTTTTTAACAAGTTAAAATTTGCGTGTCGCTTCCTTCAGGTATTTAAATGCTAAAATCTCAATGTGATGCTTAAAATTAAAAAACACATTATAACACCAGAGAATCAACATTTGAGCATTTTCCAACAATACAACATTATAATTTAAAACCTGGCAATATTCGCCTAATTTAAATCAGTCTCTCAATGGAAGGGACTGCAACTGCAGAAGTGAAATCCAGCAAGCTACTGTTGTATAACCAAAAGATCTTCCAAGACAGTGCTATGTTCTTGCTGCTGACATTAACAGCTGCTGAAACACATTCTTTTTAAAATCATTTTCTTCCAGGGGTGGAGTTTCCAAAAGAATTCCAAGCTAAAATCTAAATAGACACTGTTCCAAAACTGAATGATACCACAAAATGCAGACTTCCTTTAAAACAACTTTTACACTCTTTACTTGGAAGAGAGGGCAGAGGACAAAGCTCTCATCATTTGCTCTGTTTATACCACAATGGCTTCAAGACAACAAACTGTGGGGACCATCACTGACCAACTGGTTGAAGTACATTATTGCTCATAGAGAAAGCTTCTGTTAAGCATAGACACTTAAAAGAAGCCCATTGGAAGTTAAGAGGGTTGTGGCATACTAAGTTATCCTGAGCATCAGAGAAGGAAACCAACAAACAAGCACTCAGAAGCCATCAAAACAGCACAAAGGACAACTACTTTCATATCCAGGGAGATGACTGTTGCTTACATAAACCTTTGTAGTGTAATGATTTGAAAGCCAGACTCTTTTTTTTTTTTTTTGAAAGCTATTGTAAATTGAAGGATGAGAGAATGTTAGTGGAATAATCAGAGATCTTAGCACAGAATTCCTTAGATTTTACAATGTAGCATTGTTAAGTTATGTGAAGCTGCCGTAGGATGGCAAGGCAACAGACAGAAGAAGAGGGACATCAGATAAGATGTAGCGGGGGACAGATACACTATGTTAAAAACCATTTTTAAAAATCTAGGAGGGACCAGGTGCAGTGGCCCATGCCTGTAATCCGCGCATTTTGCGAGGCCCAGATGGGCAGGTCACTTGAGGCCAGGAGTTTGAAAACAGCCTGGTCAACATGGTGAAACCCCTTGTCTACTAAAAAAAAAAAATTAGCTGGGTGTGGTGGTGCATGCCTGTCATCCCAGCTACTCGGGAGGCTGAGGCAGGAGAACTGCTTGAACCTGGGAGGCGGAGGTTGCAGTGAGCTGAGACTGTGCCAGTACACACCAGCCTAGGTGACAGAACGAGACTCTGTCTCAAAAGAAAAGAAAAAGGAAAAAAAAAAAAAAAAACCTAGGAGGGATTCTGACATTCAGTTATCCCTTGATAATAACCACATGCTGCTTCTGGTGACTTGACTTTCCTATCTTTCTATCAGAGGAGCAGAAGGCATTCCTTTTAAAAGTATGTTATTATTCTACTCTTTCTATATAGCAGCTCATTTTATATTATCCCTTCACTTAAGAATCAAGAGGAAAATTCATGCTTACATAGAGAAACATGCCCTGCATAAGAAAAACACTTCCTAAAAAATCAATGGAAACAAAAGTCAACCAGAATAGGGCAGTTACTCCTTCAAGAGGTGCTTTCTTTTATCTTAAATAAAATAAATACTTCCAGTTTAGAAGACACTAAGTCTAACACACACCATACATAGGTATTTAAGAGTTTCTAGCTGTCATCATCTCCAGCCAGTCCCTTATTAATTGTTGGCATAGGGTCCCCCTGCCCCTTCTGAATGGTGTGCTCTGTGTTCTGTGAGAACCTATTATTAGCCTATGTTAGTAATGGTCACTTCTGGATGGTAAAATTATAGATGGTTTTCATTTTTGTCTTTATGTTTACCTGCATTTTCTACTTTTTTACCAGTATGTATTATTTTTGTAAGTTAGTTTTAACATTTGTTGAGAATAGTGTATTAAATGAGATTTTCCTTGATGCTCTGAACGAATACAACTGAATGTTATTCCAAGTGATCATCAAAATACAACTAAAGGATCAAATTATAGTAACAATGAATGCAGGATCTTGGCCTAAATCTTTACGATCAACAGACTCTATACACATGCAGAACAGATGAATGTACATTGGCTTCTCTATCTTTAAATTGAGGCCACTGCATAGTAATACAATGGGGATACCATCAAATTTAGGGAGGGAGACAAATATTCAGATAGAAATAGAGACAGATGGTCTCTCTGAACACACTGTTTAGTAAAGCTTTCCATTTTACAACGGGGGCACCTAACTCCATAGGCCAGACTAATTTTATACAATTGGTTTGTGAAGGAAATTTTTTTAAAAAATGAGATTGGGAAGCTTTCATCAGGGATTACCATTCATTCACAAAATTGGGAAAGCATCTGTTACTAGATGGAATAAGATATAATCACGCATAAAACTCCTTTAGATATTTTCCTGCCCATTAAGAACTCTAGAAGTCTTGACTGAGGTCTTACAGCACTGCACCCACAAACAAAAGATATTTGCTGCCATGAATAAATAATTTACACAAGTTAATCTAGAAGCCATAGAGTATTGTTAAATTCCCACTAAGGTCAACCTTTCATGCCCCTCCATTTACATATTGGCTAATGACCCAATTATTTATACAAATGCAAACCAAGGGTAATGAGGTTGGGTGATTTGTTTTTGGTACTAAGGCATGGTCTCTTGGCTTACAATTGCCAAAACAGATTAAGTGAAAGGTTAACTGGGTACTAAGCAAGTTCTGTGACAAACAGGATCACAATTCTTAGTGAACTAGCACTCTTTTCTTATTTTTATTTTTTGTAGAGACGGGGTCTCACTATATTGCCCAGGCTGGTCTCAAACTCCTGGCCTCCAGGCAATCCTCCCACCTTGGCCTCCCAAAGTACTGGGATTACAGGCATGAGTCACAGCACTCAGCCAAACTGGCACTCTTTGTAAACACAGCCTAAATGAAGGTTTTTGTAATTTATATTAGGGAAAAAATATTCACCTACCCACCTAATGAGGAATTTTATCAAGGGTACTGACTGATGAAATATTTTACCAATCAGTTTTTTAGAAACTCACTCTAAAGTCTTTCAATTTAACTTAGCATATGTTCTAACAATTTTATAATTTGAATATGTGATTTTCAACAACTCCAAAATGAAAGTGGCAAGGTCTGACAAATAGCAATGCCCTATACTAACAAAGACAACCTGAATCACAAGCATGTGCATGTACAACCGCAGACACAAAATGGCAGTTATGCCTTCACAACACAAAATTACACAGTGAGCTGTGGCTTTCTTCTACTTACTGCCAAAGACGCATTCCTCTGAGATGCCTGCTCACATATATTCCAACATGAAAATAAGGGTTTATTCACATATTAAAAAGCCAACTCACATTACAAGTTGAAAATTTGGCCTTTTTGCTGCTGAATGAATAAATCTGCTTGTCCTTTTTAGAGCAGACACAGTGCTGGGAGAGAAGTGCTTGTAAAGACTCCTAATAAATTCTCAGAAAAAAATGAAAAAGGGTACTCTAGGAAAAGTCTTCATTTTATGTCTATTCCTAAGTGACTTATAAATGCCTTCAACTTTAGAATATAATTAAAGTCTTGTTATAAAGTAAATTGAGACAAAGTAAGAAAACTTTTGATTTGATTTTTTAAAAATAAATTGAAACACTGTCAACTTACTAATTAGCAAACACACCAAAAAAATGACTTTCACCCACTTCATTGCCAGGTACCTAACAGGTCTCAATAAGTAGACGACCCAACATTTTCAGAAAGGGAAGAGAGGATTATCATATTTCCATTCTAAATACTGAGATACTGATTTGTGAGACTAGTTAGGAGGACGCAAAACAGATACAATATACGTTTCCAGGATTTCCCCTGCCTCCACCACCCTGTAGAGGTTAAGCAGAGGCTACAGATGGCAAGACAGGTCTAAAAGGTCTGAGTGGAGAAATAAACGGGAGCTGGAAGACAGGCCACACTTCCTACCTTCTCACAAAGGAAAATAGTATGGGAAGCATGGAGGAATCTCCTAAAACTGACCCATGAGATCAGAACTGCTTACAAATGTCAAATATTCCACTGCTTTTCATTCTATCCAGGGAAAAAATTTTACTTTCATCAATGTATATGTACCCTCTATAATACTTTTAAAGAACAAGTCTCCTTTTCTAATTCTCTCAATTACAAAAGAGTAGAAAACATTTAGTAGCATTCTGGATAATTTGTGCCAATTTAGATGATTCATGTAGTATTGCTTTTCCAGACTAAATGGTCTATGGCCAGTGCTTTCAAGTCAACAAGGGTGCGGAGAGCAAGACCTAATTACAGATCTGAGTCAGTGTCTAGAAGCTCCCTCAGCCCAGGGGGCCGTTCCCCACAAAGGCAGCATTTCATCTGGCGGTACAAAAACAAGCCAAGTTTTTGTACCACTTTCCATATTTATACAAGTCCTTTTGTATGCCTTTAATATATATACAAGTCCTTTCATATATAAGAAAGAAGAAGACTCCATCCCACAAGAAACAAACAAAAAAGAGTAATATCAGTTCACTGAATTGATTTTTCAAAGAAAATTTTCAATAGGCTTTTCCCCTTAAAACCCAACTATAACACGCAGATTTTTTAAAAAAGAAAATGCACACAAAACATATTACACAACAACAAATGCATTCACAAAGTGTAAGATCTTCAAACAATTTCAACAAAAGATGTTAATGTTTTCCTTCCTGTAACATGGATATAATATGTATAAATTAAAGGGGAAAAAAATCTTTTGAGTTCACTTTTTTTCAAATGTTAAACATTTAAGTAAAAATGGCACCCAGAAAAAAAAAACAGAAATTATATTGTTGTAAATTTTTCTCTGCTACTTTATCAGTAATTAGGTTCTCAAGCTGAAAGGATTAATGATTTTTGAATGGAACTGACTATTTAGTTTCATGGAGGCAACATTCCAAGCAAGAGCAAAGGGTAACAGGACTCCCCCAGTAGTAAGGGAATTAGTTTTTTGAATGCAAAATTTAAATGACTTAAGATTCATTTCAGGCCAGGCATGGTGGCTCACATTTGTAATTCTAGCACTCTTGAAGGCTGAGGCGGACAAAAAATACAAAAAATTACCCAAACTTGGTGGTTCATCACGCCTGTATTCCCAGTGAATTGGGAGGCTGAGGTGGGAGGATCACTTGAGCCTGGGAGGTCGAGGCTGCAATGAGCTGAGATTGCACCACTGTACTCCCGCCTGGGCAACAGCGTGAGACCCTGTCTCAAAAAACAAAACAACAAAAACAAAAGCAAAAGCAAACAAAAAAAGATACATTTCACACAAGAACAAGATACAAAATGATCCCTAAGACCCAATATTGGGTCACAAGGGACATAAAGGCACAACAAAGATTTCCAAGGAGGCTCCCAGATGACTGATACACAGTACTATTTCGAGGTGCAACCTGACAGCCAGTTCTTAGGAGTAGATCCCTCTTCTGTACTACTGCTACCAGTACAAAGTAACATAGTGACAAACTGACAAATTTAGAAGAAAAAAAAAAAAAAAGAAGTAAATTTTGTAGGCATAATGGCGAATTCTCACAATGCAGAAAAATGATGCCAGAAGCATCATTTGGACTACAGAATGAATAGAGCTATTAAATGAAACAGCAACCAACACACTCTGAAAACCTCATTAATGACACAATTGATCTATAAGTATCCTGCACATTCCACACCTGCACAGGAGTGTAGAAGTAGATACAGAGAGTGAACTCAATGGTAGGCCAATTACCAGAGAAAAGTGCTTCGTATTAGTAGATAAGACAGAAAGCTATCAGCATGTTGGTTCAAACTCATCGACCATTCAAAATCTAAAACATTCTATCACAGATCACTAGGATACCTAATAATAGATCTTTTCACAAGTACCTAAGAACAGATTTATAGCTTCTTTCAGTGATCCTCAATTTATTCTAAACTCCCTTATGATTTTGAGTAATAAATGCACATAGCATCCACATTTACTCAAAGTTAAAAAGCATCCAAAAATCATACAATACACTATGTGGGAAGAGCATAGTTCTGCATGGGAATAATAAAGACCAAAACCAGGATAGTGGCTTCTTGGGGATAAAGAAAGGGAACTGCTGTTAGAGAGAAATATCCTGGGTTTTTTAATGTTCAATGGAATTGGTAAACATTCGATTTCTCTATAGAGTGTTCAGGAGAGGCAACATGGATTTTGTTTTTCTGCTAATCAAAAAGGAGCTGGGGTAAGGATATTTGTGTTATGCCTTATATGCTTTTTATATTTGAAATATTCCTTCTAATTTTTCAAGAACAAAAACAAGGAATTAGAAGGGTATAGACTGTTCTAAGAAAACACAAAGAACAAGTCTGCACTGCCAAATATGCACCTACCTATGCAAAGGGATGATTTTGCCAGTATCCAAGACCCTTTTTAGCATTCACAGCACAAGTTGGTTGATCAGGACGCAAAACCTTCTGGGGGTGTGGGGGTGGGGTAGAATCTGAAAGTGATATATTGTATTCTCATGTCTTTGAATACTAAATCACTACCTGCTAACTGTTAAGAGTGAAGAGTATGCCAGTCAACACCAACACACTCTGCCAGTTTAATTTAATGGTATTATTTTGCCTTGCTTTGCAATTACTCCTACATTTCCCCAGGGAGAAACTAATGGATTACTAAAAATAAAATGGAGACTAAGTGAATCAC
Organism: Gorilla gorilla gorilla; assembly: GCF_029281585.2. Taxonomy (NCBI): domain Eukaryota; kingdom Metazoa; phylum Chordata; class Mammalia; order Primates; family Hominidae; genus Gorilla; species Gorilla gorilla. The sequence goes on along the minus strand of NC_073239.2, from coordinate 88,410,915 downwards.
TTAGGCTGTTTTGGCTCCTAACTCAAACTGGCTTAAATAAAAAGGAAATGTATTGGCTCAAATGCTTGGACGTCAGAGAAAGGGCAAGCTTCAGGGCTGGTTTCCTTGTGATTCTGGACTCCGTCCTCCACCCTGTGTGGCTTCTCACTCAGTCCGGAAGCCACAACGCTGCAGCTACACCAGACCTCACACCAGCGCACGACAACATCCAGAAGTAAGACGCAGCTCTGTCCTAACCATGAGAAGCCTTCTGCCAGAAGCTCCAGGCAAACCCACATTGGAGCCACGCTGGGTAGAAAAGGATTACAGGACCATCTCTGAAACCATCCCCCTGACCAGGTAACACTCAGCACTCACTGATGTAGCCAGAGTTCATGAGTCAATCATGGACAAGGCAGAAATGAGATTGCTCCTAATCAGGGCGAGCTGCAGTCAGTTCTTCAACCCCATAACATGAGGAATAGATGGGATGCATGATATGGATCCAACCCTAATGTTCAGTCAGTACTATTTACAGGGAATAGCCTGAGCAATACTGTATCAGAATAGGAAATAAATCACTATTACACTGTATTTGTATATAAAGCTATAGATTCAAAAAGCAGATAACAAACGACTTCATCTCTTTGAGAAAAGTAGATTTTTTAAAATTTTGTTTCTATGTTTTCATTTCTCTAATCAGAAATTTAAACACAGAAAATCAACACTTTGTAAAGCAGGTAGGTCATAGGAAGTACGGCATAGTACTTACTATATTCTTGTGCCATGGCTACCGAAATTTAGACAACATCCACACCAACAAGGTATAACCTGAAATAAAATTAGAAAAAAAACCTGGTTAAGTGCACAATAAATTTCACTAAAATACAATAGCTATATAACTTTCACAGGTCTTATCTTTGTTCTAGAAGAGGCAAACCAGCCTTTCTAAGGTAAACAGTGGCTTTTAAATTAGACATTAGAGAAAAATGTCTCTAGTATTATCATATTTCTTTCTTTTTTTTTTTTTAAGATGGAGTTTCACTCTTGTTGCCCAGGCTAGAGGTCAATGGTGCGATCTCGGCTCACCACAACCTCCGCCTCCCAGGTTCAAGGATTCTCCTGCCTCAACCTCCCTAGTAGCTGAGATTACAGGCGTGTGCCACCACACCCGGCTAATTTTGTATTTTTAGTAGAGACGAGGTTTCTCCATGTTGGTCAGGCTGGTCTCGAACTCCTGACCTCAGGTGATATGCCCGCCTCAGCCTCCCAAAGTGCTGGGATTACAGGCATGAGCCACCGCGCCCGGCCTGTCTGTAGTATTATAATATTTCTAAATATTTTTAAGGTCACATGCATCTTTGTACAGCTGACCATAACAAACCAAAACAAACAAAATACCTTTTTATCAAGTACTGTTGCCCTGGACTGCTATTTATAAAGCTGAAACAAAAAGGGGAAAAAATAGAATTATTATTTTTCTCTTTTTGAGATGGAGTATCATTCTGTCACCCAGGCTACAGTGCAGTGGCACAATCTTGGCTCACTACAACCTCTGCCTCCCAGGTTCAAGCAATTCTCCTGCCCAGCCTCCCAAGTAGCTGGAACTAGAGGCGCGCACCATCACGCCCAGCTAATTTTTGTATTTTTAGTAGAGACAAGGTTTCACCATATTGCCCAGACAGGTCTCGAACCCCTGACCTCAGGTAATCCACCTGCCTCGGCCTCCCAAAGTGCTGGGATTACAGACATGAGACACTGCGCCCAGCTGAAAAATAGAATTATTAAACAGACCTCAAAAATCATGTAGTCTACTCACTACAAGACACAACTAGCCTGTTCAACCCAATGCAATTTAAAGCTAGATAAATAAGCTTCGATTTCTAAATTCCTTAACTTGAAGATCTGAGGAGACAGTTCTCAGGAGAAAAAAATACAAAAATATGATTCCAATATCTGATACTGCATCATCTTACTTAGTAAAATCTATGAATATTCAGCACACTATGGAGTGCTGAACAAACACACCCACAGAACTTGAGATTCTTAAGACGCTGGAATTGCTTTTAATATTCAAAAGGGAAAGATAATAGCCGGTACAAGGGCTCACGCCTGTAATCCCAACTACTCTGGGGGCCGAGGCATGAAAATCGCTTGAACCTGGGAGGCGGAGGTTGCAGTGAGCTGAGATTGTGCTGCTGCACTCCTCCAGCCTGGACGATAGAGCGAGACTCGGTCTCAAAAAAAAAAAAAAAGGTAAGATAAGAACTCTGTCCTTATCCAAACCTCAGGCCACATAACTATATAACAAACCACACTTTCAATTAAGAGGGACTGAAAAACATAAAAGTCTAACTAAGCTTTAAGACAATGAAGTTTCCAGGTAGTATGATGACAAGGCGGAGGATCACTGTCCATCTATCCACAAATACAGTGTCTAACTTCACTTGCCTCAGTGTGTGTGAGATTCAGCCATGTTGCTGTATTCATTATAGTTAATAAGCTTTAAAAAATTTTTTTAAAGCATTAAAAGAAGAAAAGTGGAAGCCTCAAAACAGAAGGAAATATTTGCAATACATATATCTACCAAAGGACTGATTCAGAACATATAAAGAACTCCTTACAAATTAATAAGAGGGCTGTGCAGAGTAGCTCATGTCTGTAATCCCAGCATTTTGGGAGGCTGAAGCAGGAGGATTGCTTGAGCCCAGGAGTTTGAGAACAGCCTGGGCAACATAGCAAGACCTTGTCACTACAAAAAAATTAAAAAATAAAGAAAATTCAACATCTTCCTTGGTTTAAAAAATAAAAATAAATAAACATTAAAAATTAGCTAGGCATGGTGGTGTGCGCCTATAGTCCCAGCTATTTGGGAGGCTGAAGCAGGTGGATCGCTTGTCCCCAGGAGTTCGAGGCTGCAGTGAGCTCTAATTGCACCACCACATCCCAACCAGAGCAAGATTCTGTCTCTAGGGGGAGAAGAAAAAGACAAGCCACCCAAACAGAATATAAAAATGGCTAACAAGCATATAAAAAGGTGTTCAACTTCATGCATCACCATGGAAATACAAATTAAAACTACAATGAAATAAAATTACATAATGATGAAAATGGCTGAAATTTTAAAATCTGACAACACCAAGACTTAGGATGTGCAGCAATTCAACTCTCACACAATGCTGATGGGAATACAAACCGTAAAGCTGTTTGGCAGCATCCAATAAAGCAGAACATAAACATACCCTGCAACCTAGCAATTCCACTCCAAGGTAAATGCCTCCTGGGAATGTGCAAACATAAATCCCATACAATAATTTTCCAATAAGTGTTAGCTGTAATAGCCGAAACCCAGTAACAAATTGTGGAATATTCATATAATGGAATACTATAGAGCAGGAATCAGGATTTTTTTTTTTCCTGTAAAGGGCCAAATAGTAAATATTTCAGGCTTTGCAGGCCATAAAATCTCTGTCCCTGTCACATCTGCTCAAACCTGCCTTTGGAGTACAAAAGCAGCCACAGACAATACGGGCTTGGCTGTGTTCCAATAAAACTTTATTTACAAAAACAGCCAGTCCACCAGCCTTAGTTTCGCCTGCTACACAGCAATGAATATAAATGAACCATAACTAATAAAAGAACACTGATAAATCTCACAAACATAATGTTGAGACAAAGAAGCCAGACACATGAAAGAATATACTGTATGATTCTGTTTTATAAAGTTCAGTAATAGGTAAAACTATGTAAGTCAGAATAATAGTTTCCACTGAGTGTAGGATGTAGGGGAAAATACAGACTGGGAGAAGGAAAAGGGGGGAAATTTGGTGGGCTAATAATATTAGATTCCCTGATTTGAGTGGTAGTTTCACGACTATGTTCAATTTGGAAAAATTCATTAAGGTATAAATTTATGATGTACTTGTCTTCATTCTGAATAAAAAAAGTAAAACATTTCAGTAATTATTATAAATAAACAATACGGGACACATTACTAAGTGGATGCTTTCTCATAGCGTGCAATACCCAGATTCAAACACTGATGGACTGCAAGCCTTGTGCCCTCACAAAGCAAGTTCCTGAAGCTCTCCACGTCTACAGTGTGATGTCTGCATTGCAACTAAACTCCTCTTCCAAGTTTCATGTAGGACTTGAGAACGAGCTATGATTAGATAGCATACACAGGAGTGGCAGGAGGTAAACGCAATACAGAGGGAGGAAGGAAAGTAACAGATGGGTGAAGAGACTGGTAGAAATAAGTCCCTGCATTTTAACATAATCTGCTAAGTAAGCAATACAGAATTTAAAAAGTAACACAAACAGCTTAGAAACACAATTTGGAAGGTCACTGAACTTGCCTTTTGGACATTAAAAATAACGACAATTTAAAAGCTTACTAAGGCTCTTAAAAGACTGATGAAGGGATTTATTTCCGGTACAACAATTTCTTCCAATCTAACAGATTAAATAGACAGGAAGTTTCAACTTTTCAAGTGAAGTAGCAAACGTGGCAATGATACAGTCTTGACTTTCAAAGCTGACATGTTTTCACATTATGAGGATTTACGTTCTATTGTATGGGCTTATGTCATTAGTGAAATGAAAAGAGAAGAAATAAAGAAAAGAAGGTGAAAATAATTGAAATCTAGTCACTACAGGCCGGGCGCAGTGGCTGACGCCCGTAATCCCAGCACTTTGGGAGGCCGAGGCAGGTGGATCACGAGGTCAGGAGATGGAGACCATCCTGGCTAACACAGTGAAACCCTGTCTCTATTAAAAACACACAAAAATTAGCCGGGTATGGTGGCAGGCACCTGTAGTCCCAGCTACTCAGGGGGCTGAGGCAGGAGAATTGCTTGAACCCAGGAGGTGGGGCTTGCAGTGAGCCGAGATCGCACCACTGCACTCCAGACTAGTCAAGAGTGAGACTCTGACTCAAAAAAAAAAAAGTCAGTTGGGCTACATAGCAAAACCCCATCTCTACAAAAAATACAAAAATTAGCCAGGCGTGGTGGTGTGAGCCAGTAGTCCCAGCTACTCAGGAGGCTGAGGTAAGAGGATCACTTGAGCCCGGGAGGTTGAGGCTGCAGTGAGCCATGATCATGCCACTTCACTCCAGCCTGGGTGACAGAGCGAGATTATTAAATGTAGGGAGAGTAAAAGGCAAGTGAAAAGAAAATAAGGAAAGGAAGTCTTCCCATAGAGGTAAGAATGGAAATAAGTTTTGAATGATTACAGATAGGCAAGGTTAGGAGAATAGAAGTATCACTTTAGGCAGAGGGAGAGAACGTATGCATGGAGACATGAATGAGTCGGTCATATCTGAGGTATAATCAGAAATCTGAGACAACCAGAGTGTGACGTACAAGGACAAGCTAAAACTGAGATGTGGCCAGGTGCAGCTGATCATGCTTATAATCCCAGCACTTTGGGAGGCCAAGGCAGGAGGCTACTTGAGCCTAGGAGTTTGAGATCAGCCTTGGCAACATAGTGAGACCTCAACTCTATTTAAAAATAAACAAATAAATAAAACTGAGATGATGAAAGGACTTGTAAATCACACTGAAGTTTGAATTTTATCTTACAAGCATTATGGAACCATGGGAGTGGGAACTGGGGAATGAGAATGGAGAATGAGAATGAAGTGGCATGTCGCAAAATATATCTTTTTGCATAGTTTTGCCATTTAGAACCATGGTAATGTTTCACAAAATAAAAAAAGCAAACAATTAACATCAACCAGTATATAAGAGGAACCTAAAGCGAAACATAAACAGTAACAACTAAACTGCATTAGGAATACATAACATAACCACATGACCACCCTGAAGGGAATGCAGAAGAACTAACCACTGTGGAAGCCAGTATCTTGACTATAATAGACACTGAGGCTAGAGACAAAACAAATACAGAAAGGAGAAAGGCTAGAATGAATTTCATGGTGTTAGATTTGAATCAGCGGTATCACTATGAAATCATGGTTTTTAACATGTATTTCAACAGACAGACAGGAACAGATAAATGTAGATATGTGTATACATACATATATTCATTTCCCAGCTCTGTCCTCTGAGAGAGCCTAAGGGTAATGACATCTTAATAGCACAATTAGCACCCAGACGGTGGTTTCTAAACACCATCCTTCAATAAAAAGAACCAGGACTACTTGGAGAGATGTCTGGCTGAACTGAGACAGGGAAAATACCAGGTGAGCCTGAAATATCTTGTGGTGCCAAAAAGTAAGGGAGTGCTCAAAAAAGCTGGGGACTTCTTAAAAGGAAAGTGGAACCAAACTGAAGAGGCCACATCTGGAACAATTTAAAGGATTATAACCCATAGGATAAAACAAACATCCACAAGTCCATAGTGATAAAAAATAAATAACTGAATGTGTAAGTACATGGAAGAGAAGGCCAAGCTCTTTCTTATAGGAAAATTTTAATGGACACATGCAAAAAGGATAATGGAAGTAGAAAAACCACCATTTGACAAACACCACAGGTTAAAGAAAATAAGGAAACATAACTAACTGCAATGTTTGATCCTGGATTGGACCACAGTCCAAACAAAAGACATTATTGGAAGAGTTGACAAAAAACAAATGCAGTGTAGAGATTAGTTAGCAGTATTCTATCAAGGTTAATTACCTGATTTAGATAATTTTACTACAGTTATGTAAGATATTAACATTTGGGAAAGGTGGGCAAAGGGTAGATGGAAGTTGCTTGACATATCTAACTTTTTTTTAAAAACTCTGAGATTATGTCAAAATAAAAAGCGAAAAAAAGAAAAATATGGATAGACAAGGGATTCCGAGTCATAACTTTCATCTAAAATCTAGTTTCAGGCCTTTTTCTCTCTATGCCAAATATTAAAGCTGACAAAGTGTGATACCTAAAAAAAAACATATATGCATATATGTATAAATGAGAAGTTTGAAAATATGAGCAAATAAGGGACTGTAAATAACCAAACAGAATGGAGAGAGAACCAAACCGTCGAGAAATTTAAAATGTGATAACTGAACTTTAAAAAAATTCATTAGGTGGATAAATCACAGAATGGACACAGATGAACAGTGAATCAGTAAACTGTAAGACTGACCTTGAAAAATTACCCAGAATGTTTCTCAAATAAAAAAACGCAAACCTTAAAAGAGAGAGTAAGGCCGGGTGCAGTGGCTCACACCTGTAATTGCAGCACTTCGGGAGGCCAAGGCGGGTGGATCACCTAGCCTGGCCAACATGGTGAAATCTCATCTCAACTAAAAATACAAAAATTAGCTGGGCGTGGTGGTGGAGCCTGTAATCCCAACTACTCGGGAGGCTGAGGCAGGAGAATCACTTGAACCTGAGAGGTAGAGGTTGCAGTGAGCCGAGATCGTGCCACTGCACTCCAGCCTGGGCAACAAAGGGAGACTCCATCTCAAAAAAAAAAAAAAAAAAAAAGAGAGAGAAATTAAGAAGCTTAGATGAGAGAGTGAATAGACCTAAAATCTGCCTTAAAGGAGTGCAACTTGAGCATTCCAAATCGGAAAATCTGAAATCCGAAATGGTCCAAAACTTCAAACTTTTTGAGTGCTGACATGATGCTCAAAGGAAATGCTCACTGGAGTTCAGGTTTTCAGTTTTTCAGATAGGGATGCTCAACTAGAAAGTATACTACAAATATTCCAAAATCTGAAAAAACCTGAAATCCAAAACATTTCTGGTCCCAAGCATTTCAGATCAGGGATACTCACACTGTACTAGAAGAAGATAATGGAGAGACTCTCTGGTATAAATGACACACCAGTCCTTGAATCCAGAAAGGCCAGCAAACAAGAAGCAAGTGAAAAATCAATACCAAGAGACATAAAAGTAAAAATACTGATCACTAAATAAAAAACAATCTTAAAAGCAGCAGAGAAAAGAAAATCACCTACAAATGTACCCCAATTAAGGTGATGACTTATTTCTCAAAAGCAGCAATGGAAGCCACAAGACAGAGAGAACTATTATTTTCAATAAACTAAGAGAGAGAACTATCAACCCAGAATTATATAGCTAGAGATAATTCCTTCTAGAACAATAAACATTTTCAGGCAAATAAAACCAAGATTTTACCATCAATAGACACACACTAAATTATATGACTTTTGCACAGCAGGAAAATGATCCCAGATGACAGACTTAAAAAGCAGATGAATGGTGATACCACACAAAAGATGACAACCAAATAAAGGGTTAACAGTCAGGTGAAAGATGACTGACCCCATTAGTCATGATAAATAAATCACAATGTGGTACTACTACCTACCCATTGGAATGGCTGAAATTAAAACCATGTCACTAAGAATGTGGAGCAAATGGGACTCTCTTACACCTTTGGTAGCAGTGTTAACTGATACGGCTCCTTTGGAAAACTGGCAGCATCTATTAAAGTTGAACACAGGCATATGCTATAACTCAGCAATTTCACACCTAGGTAGACAGCCAGCATAAATGGACACATATTTGTAGCAAAAGACACTAATGGGGTTCAGCACATGCTACTTCAAAATATGGCATCTTAGCATTTGAGAAAACCACAGAAGCAACCTTCTCCTGTCCTTCTACTATGAAGTAGGCCATAAAAGAATTCTCTAGCCTTCCTCTGAAGCAGGTCATAAGACCTTCATTCCACAGGTACCCTCCCTATACCTGCCGGAAAGGAATGCCCTTATCTCTGAAGACACAGGGACATGGAGCAGCTGAACAAATAGGCCTAGTTTATTACCACTGCCTCATACTCCCTTTGCCCAATCAGACTTCTGCACAACTGTCCACTCATCATCAAGTTTAGCATAAAAATACAGAGATGTCCCTGCTTCTTTGGGTCTTAATTCCTGAAGACTCCTGTGTCACGTAAAACTTATATTAATAAATTCGTATGCTTCTCTCTTGTTAATCTGTCTTTTGTGATAGGATGTCAGCCATGTACCTAGCCATTGGAAAGGAAAAGAAATCTTTCTCCCCTACAACATAAACAAGGATGTTCATAGCAGTGCAATTCCTAATAGCCCAAAACTGAAAACAACCGCAGTGTACATCCACAGCAGAAAGAAAAGCTAGGCTGGGCACACTGGCTCACACCTGTAATCCCAGCACTTTGGGAGGCTGAGGCAGGCAGACTGCATGAGTCCAGGAGTTCGAGACCAGACTGGCCAACATGGCGAAACCCCATCCGTACAAAAAAATTAAAAAATTAACCAAACATGGTGGTGCATTCCTGTAGTCTCAGCTATTCGGGGGGCTGAGGTGGGAGGATCACCTGAGCCTGGGAGATGGAGGCTGCAGTGAGCTGAGATCACATCACTGCACTCCAGCCTGGGTGACAGAGTGAGGCCCTGTCTCAAAAATAAATAATAATAAGGAAAGAAAAATAATAATTGAGGAGTTCCATATAACAGAATAGTGTAACAATAAAAGTAATGAAATATTGCTACCTGTAACATGAACTATCATGCATGTAATGCTGAAAGAAAAAAGCCATATACAAAAGTATACACTACCTAATTCCATTTACAGGAAGTTCAACACCAGGCAAAACTAATCACTGCTATAACTCACAGGAGTCCCATCAGGGGCTTCTAGAGTGACACTTCATTTTTTTGACCTCGGGACTGGTTTCATAGATGAGTCCAATTTTTGAAATTCACTGACTTATCCACTTATGATCTGTGCTCTGTGTGTATATAATATTTCAAAATAACATTTATTTAAAAATAAATAATAAGCAAAAACACTAGCAAGAATATCACAGAAAGAATACTGTGTTCTCATGGCATCCTATCAATGACAAACAATTTTGATTTGTATTCTTACCAATGATGTTCATTTTGATGAACTGATTAAGGTGGTATCTGCCAGGCTTCCACCACTGTAATTTATTCTTTCCCCCTCTGTAATTAGTAAGTATTTGATATGGAGGTAATCTGAAACTATATAAATATCTGGTACCTCATCAAGCTTTCAATTAATGCATTTCACTATTTTAAAAAAATTTGTTTTTTCATTTTTTTGAGACAGGGTCTTGCTCTGTCACCTAGGCTTGAGTGCAGTGGTGCAATCACAGTTCACTGCAGCCTCGATCTCCTGGGCTCAAGCAATCTTCCTGTCCTCAGCTGCTAAGACTATAGCTGTGTGCTGCCACCACAACCAGCTAATCATTTATTCATTCTTACATTTATGTTATTCATCAATTTATTCAGTGGGTTATAATCCATTACTATTATTGTTTACTATAATTAATCACTATTATAATCAATCAATCAATCAATCTTTTTTTTCCGTAAGAGACTAGGTCTTACTCTGTCACCCAGGCTGGAGTGCAGTGGTGTGATCATAACTCACTCAAACTCCTGGGCTCAAGCAATAATCCTGCCTCAGTCTCCTGAGTAGCTAGGATTACAGGTGTGTGACACCATGTCTGGCTATTTTTTTTTTAATTTATTTGTTTAGAGGTAGGGTTTTGCTATGTTGCCCAGGCTGGTCTCAAACTCCCAGCCTCAAACAATTTTCCAGCCTTAGCCTCCCAAGTAGCTGGGATTACAAGCATGAGCTGCTGTATCTGGCAATCATTTCCTCATTTTCTGAAACTACGTGTTTTGGTCTCATTTCTCCAAGGAATACTGGTTCCTTTTATTAGAGAATTGTATTTAGAAATCAAGATTAGGGTGCCAGATATGTTCATTGTTATTGGGGGATACTTTCAGGCACTGTCAATGGGCAGTGCTAGGGAATATAAATGCATGTGTGTTATACATCTACACATATATCTACATCCATAGGATTTTATTAGGAGGGTTTTTGTTTTTGTTTGAGGCAGGTTCTCACTCTGTTGCCCAGGCTGAAGTGCAGTGGTGCAATCACAGCTCACTACTGCAGCATCAACCTCCTGGGCTCAAGTGATCCTCCCACCACAGCCTCCCAAGTAGCTGGGACTACAGGTGTATGCCAACACAACCGGGTAATATTTCTAGTTTTTTGTAGGGATGGGGTGATATGGTTTGACTGTGTCTCCACTGAAATCTCAACTTGAATTGTATCTCTCAGAATTCCACGTGTTGTGGGAGGGATCCCGGGGAAGGTAATTGAATCATGGGGGCTGGTCTTTCCCATGCTATTGTTGTGAAAGTGAGTAAGTCTCAAGAGATCTGATGGGTTTATCAGGGGTTTCCACTTTTGTTTCTTCATTTTCTCTTGCCACCGCCATGTAAGAAGTGCCTTTTGCCTCCCGTCATGATTCTGAGGCCTCCCAAGCCATGTAGAACTGTAAGTCCAATTAAACCTCTTTTTCTTACCAGTCTTAGGTATGTCTTTATCAGCAGCATGAAAACAGACTAATACACAGTGTTTTGCCATGTTGCCCAGGCTGGTGCTGAACTCCTGAGCTCAAGTGATCTGCCAGCCTCAGCCTCCCAAAGTGCTGGGATTACAGGCGTGAACCACTACATCCAGCAGGACATTTTAAAAACTCGACAAATTCCAATCAATGGTGCCAATACTAGTAACAAAAAGTAAAGAAAAAGAAAAAAACTTCACAAGCTGACTATATGTGAAGTTCACATGAAAAATCAAAAGCCCAAGAAAAATCAAGACACTACACATGAAGACAACAGTAATGAGGGGATCTGCCATACCAACTATTAATTATAACACAGTAAGACTTCCAGGTTAATGGAGAAAGGTTGAATTATTTAATAATGGTACTTGCAAATGTGTTTATGCATGTGGAGGGAAATTAAACTAGATTCCTGTTCTACTCTCTATATAAAAATAAATCCCAACTTAACTAAAGACTTGCATTTAAAAAATAAAATACAATTTTTTTGTGTGTGTGCGAGACAGTCTCCCTCTGTTGCCTAGGCTGAAGTGCAGTGGTATGATCTTGGCTCACTACAACCTCCGCCTCCGAAGCTCAAGCAATCCTCCCACCTCAGCCTCCCAAGTAACTGAAACTACAGGTGTGAGCCATCAAACCTGGCTAATTTTTGTATTTTTTGTAAAAATGAGGTTTTGCCATGTTGCCCAGGCTGGTCTCTAACTCCTGAGCTCAAGCGATTCACCCGCCTCAGACTCCCAAAGTGCAAGGATTACAGGTGTGAGCCACTGTGTCCGTCCAGCCACTGCAGCTGGCCTCATTCTATGTTAAAATAAAAAACTTCTGTTCATTAAAGGATACCATGAAGAAAATAAAAAGATAAGCCACAAATTAAAAATCATATCAACAAAATGTAAGTATCCAGAGTATGTAACTCTTATAAATGTATAAGATAAACAATCTGAGAGAAAAATATATAAAAGTTACAAAATACAAAAAGTCCTTCAATACAAAAAAATGATGCTCAGTTTCCTTCCTTAGTAATTAGGAAAATATAAATGAAAAGCACCTTTCACACTACTAGCTTGACTAAATTTAAAAAGTCAAACAATGTCAAGAATGTGGCAAAGCTGTGGGGCAATGGAAACATTCAGATGCTCTGGTGGGAATGTATATTGGTACAATCACTTTGAAAGGCAGTCAAGATGTTAGGTAGGCAGATGGTACGGCATATCCTACCATCCAGCAATTTCACTCTTAAATTTATGTTCACTGAGAGACGTGTCGCCCAGAGACACATATAATTGTTTATAACCACAGAAAACTGCAAACAACTCAAATTCCAACAGTAAAATAAGAAAACAGAATGTGGTTTTGTTTGCAGGAAAATCAGTGAACCATGATGTTAAATGCATCAAGTGAAAAAACTCAAGGGGACAATGTCCCTCAGTATCTATGCTGAAAGAAATTTGTAATAAACCAAAAAAAAATTTTTTAATTACATTACAAGCTTACTGAAGACTGGGCCAGTATCACTTAATAGTCATTAAAAGCTTCCCAAAAGTTTTGTACTAGGTGTTCTAGATGTTTCCAAGACATATACAATTATGTCCACCAAGATACAATAATGTGATCCCCCAGTTTTGAAAATGATAGTGAGTCCATGGCACACACTAGATTAAACGAAATAAAACAAAACCATAGATGTCATTTTTATTTATAGAAGGTACTTACATTCCCAAACTTCAATTAAAACTCTTGAGAAAGCACCATTCACACTGTGGTTTTTTAAAAGAAAAAAAAAGTTTTGTTTTGTTTGTTTGTTTGTTTGTTTGAGACAAAGTCTCGTTCTGTTGCCCCAGCTGGAGTGCAACGATGAGACCTCGGCTCACTGCAATCTCCGCTTACCAGGTTCAAGCAATTCTCCTGACTCCACCTCCTGAGTAGCTGGGATTACAGGCGCCCGCACCACACCAGGCCAACTTTTGTATTTTTAGTAGAGATGGGGTTTTGCCATGTTGGCCAGGCTGGTCTCGAACTCCTCACCTCAAGCAATCCGCCTGCCTCAGCCTCCCAAAGTGCTGGGATTACAGGCGTGAGCCACCACACCCAGCCAAAAAAAAAAAGGCATTTTTAAAAAAAGTTAGTCTCACACTTATAATCCCAACAATTTCGGAGGCTGAGGCAGGAAGACTGCTTGAGCCCAGCCTGGGCAATACAGGGAGACCTCATCTCTACAAAAAATTTAAAAATTAGCCAAGCATGGTGACACATGCCAGTAGTCCCAGCTACTCAGGAGGCTGAGGTGGGACCACTGAGCCCAGAAGGTCAAGGCTGCAGTGAGCTACGATGGTGTCACTGCACTCCTGCATGGGTAACAAAGCAAGACCCTGTCTCAGAAAAAAAGGTTAATAAAAAATCCTGCTATTTTATTACTCAGCTACAGGGACAGGTGAGATTGTTTCTCTTAGGCTCAGATCAAGTAGAGTGTATCCATTTGTTTAAATATGTATGTATTTAAGAACAGCATAATTTCAACCAAAATAATTAAACTCTTCAAATCAATATAACTGGATTTTAAAACAAAACCAAAAACAACCTCACATGAGCAGAATACTTAGAGTTCTATCCATGATGCCTCTGATTTCAATCAGCACTGGTGTCACCATTGCCAAGCTGACCTGATCCAAGTTAGAGTAAGGTTCACTTAGAAGCCTAGTAACCACCCTTAAAGCAAAGGGTTCTTTATACCACTTAAAGTTAACACATTTGAACAGTTTGAAAACATCATAAAGTAAACAGTTCAATTTGGCATCAAAGATAACTATCTACTTTTCTTGAGTTTAAATGCTATATAATAGGCCGGGCATGGTGGCTCACGCCTGTAATCCCAGAACTTTGGGAGGCTGAGGCAGGCAGATCACTTGAGGTCAGGAGCTCAAGACCAGCCTGGCCAACATGGCAAAACCCCGTCTCTACTAAACAACAACAAAAAAATTAGCTGGGCCTGGTGGCATGTGTGTGTAGTAGCAGCTACTTGGGAGGCTGAGACAGGAGAATGGCTTGAATCCAGGAGGTGGAAGTTGCTGAGATCACGCCACTGCAGTAGAGCGTGGGAGACAGAGTAAGACTCCATCTCAAAAAAAAAGAAATATTATATAATAATGTTCAGAATTTAGAATATTATGGACCATATTATATGGGTTACAGTATGTACAAAATCTTTAAAACAGATGGTAAGTTACATAGAGACATCAAGTGACAGTTCTAGCTGATTCAGCTCTAATTCATTGTTTGCTTTCTAACAGCAATATTTCAAAATGAGCAATTCCATAGCCCATAGAAGAGATTTTCATTTTAAGTAGAGGTGACATCTTTACTTATGTAAGAAGCAATTATACAGGTTAACAGAAAAAATGAATTGCTATAGAATACACTAGAGATATGTTTCAGCAAACCATTAGTTTTCATTCTCAAGGGTATGTACTAAGGGTATCAGCTCAGCAGTCACTGAATTTATTAAGCTGTAATTTTGCTACACGAATTCTCCATTCTCTCCTTCAGAGCACTCTGAATAAATCAGAAAGCAATGTTTGCTTTCCTCTCTACAGTAACAACTGTGTATTTGGCCTGAATTCTAAATAATCAGGTTCTTTATGAAATTTTTGGAATTTAGCCAATATACAGATCTTTTCACTAAACATAAGCATGAAGGAAAGAGGCTCAAATCATAACTTTCATATTTAACTACTCAAAATGGGGGAGAACGGCCTCTTCAGACAAGTAGGATAAACATGCACAGAACTCTCCATCACCATACATGCTCTCCTGTCACTAAAAACAGATATGTTTTTGAGAACTCGAAGCACAAACATTCATTTGGATGTTTGATGACATCAGCATCTATAGTCTAAAATCTATTGATATAATCCTTAGCGCACAGTGTCTTTTACACTGGTTGAGAGCACACTAGGTGTGATGGTTAGTTTTATATGTTAACGTGGACAGTCTATAGTACTCAGTTATTTAATAGAACACGAATCTAGGTGTTGCTGAGAAGGTATTCTTTAGAGGGGGCTAACATCTACCATCAATTGCTTTAAGTGAAGATTATCCTCCACAATGTGGGTGGGCCTCATCAGAGTGTCAGAGAGGGCAGCTTAGTCAGACACAAATAGGGCAGGACTGGGCCCCCACACTCCCAGGAAAGTTAGGCAACCATCAAGTGGTGGACAGGCAGTTGTCACACCGCCTCACTAAAATAACAGTAAGTCGCAGGCAGCACCAGGGAAAGGCAGTCTCCCTATAGATAGGAAACACCTGAAACTGGTGATCAGCAGCTTCCTAATAAGTTCTCAATGGGTGGGTGAATAACCTCAAGCATGTGCATTAAGAGGCAAAATGGCAGAGTATGACCTTCTAGGGACATTCTGCTGGTAAGGGAAGAATGCCTCAGGCAAGCGTTATGTACAACTCCAGTAAACACACTGCACATGCTCCCCTCCAAGCACTAACAGACCACAGACAACCCACTCCAAGGGAAGAATCAGGGGAGAAAGGATGCCAGACCCTGGAAGTATGCTAACATATAACACCCCAAGTCAAAAGGTCAAACCTCACACTTGTCCTTCAAGTCACCCTCAGTATCTTTGCAGATACTGCACCGCTTCCAAGTGTACTTTCTTTCCTTTTGTTCCTGCTCTAAAGCTTTTTAATAAACTTTCACTCCTGCTCTAAAACTTGCCTCGGTCTCTTCTTCTGCCTTATGCCCCTCGGTCAAATTTTTTCTTCTGAGGAGGCAAGAATTGAGGTTGCTGCAGACCCATATGGATTCGCCACCGGTAATGAAAGGCCTTTAGAGCAACAGCGGAGGACTCCCAAGGAAGAAGTTCTGCGTCATGACCGCAGCATCAACATCTATCTGTGAGTTTCTAGCCTGACCTACAGATTTCTAACTTGCCATCCCTAACTGTCATCCCTAATTGGCTTACTCGCCAATTTCTTTCTTGAAATCAGTCAGGCCAGTCTCAGTAGCTTACTCCTGTAACCCCTGTCCTTTGGGAAGCCTAGGTGGATCACTAGAGCTTGGGTGTTTGAGACCAGCCTAGGCAATATAGCAAGACCCCATTTCTATAGAAAAATTTAAAAATTAGCTAGGCACGGTGGCACGTGACTTTAGTCCCAGCTACCTGGGAGGCTGAGGTAGGAGAATGAATCCCTTAAGCCCACTAATTTGAGGTTACAGTGAGCTATGACTGCACCACTGCACACAAACCTAAGCAACAGAGCGAGACCCTGCCTCTAAAACAAAACAAAACAAAAATCGGTCAATATCTATTTCCATGTCTGTATGTCTGTCTCTCTCTCTCTTTACACATATAAATATATTTGTATTTATAAACACACACACTCTGGAGAACCTTGACTGATACACTAGGTAAAAAGAAACACTATGTTTCTTCTACACACACCAACAAATTCCAACATCAAATCATCAAATAGGGAATGGGGAGTTCCACAACAACCAAGTGTCCAATTCTTGGCAGACACCAAGACACCAACCAGATGTCTTACAGTTCAATTCTATGGTGATACTGTCTACCTGGAGTTAGCTATTGATGAAGAACGCCAAACTCTGTAAAATACTTGAAAAGATTTATTCTGAACCAAACATGAGTGACCATATCCTGAGGCACGGTCTCAAAAGGTCCTGAGAATACGTGCCCAAGGTGGTTGGGTTTCAGCTTAGTTTTAGGGAGACACAAGACATCAATCAGTACATGTGAGGTATACATTGGTTCGATCTGGAAAGGTGGGACAACTTGAGGTGGTTGGGGGAAGTGGGTCTCAGGTGGATTCAAAATCTGATTGGCAATTGGTTGAAGGAGTTACTATCTAAAGAACTGGAATAAACAGAAAGGAGTGTCTGAGTTAAGATAAGGAGCTGTGGAGACAAAAGTTCTTACCATATAGATGAAGTCTCATAGGTGGCCGCCCAGAGGGACAATTGATGATCAGACCTTTAAAAGGTGCCAGACTCTCAGCTAATGTCTTCAGGATAGGGAGGGCCTGGAAGGGGAAACATCTAGTTAACAGAGATTCTTTATAGATGCACATTCCCACCCCCCTCCCAACCCCCCCAACCCCAGCTTCCCCCCACACACAAAAGATGGCATTGCAGGGCCATGTCAAAATATGGTAAAGAACTTTTTTTTTTTTTTTTTTGAGACAGAGTCTCGCTCTGTCGCCAGGCTGGAGTGCAGTGGCGCGATCTCAGCTCACTGTAACCTCCGCCTCCCGGGTTCAAGCGATTCTCCTGCCTCAACCTCTCGAGTAGCTGGGACTACAGGCATGTGGCACCACGCCCAGCTAATTTTTGTATTTTTAATAGAGACGGGGTTTCACCATGTTAGCCAGGATGGTCTCGATCTCCTGACCTCGTGAAAGAACATATTTTAATGTAAAATATTTCCATTTCCTCCTTTATCTGTCATGTGATGTTATGCCAGTCAGGCTGGTTAAGTAAAACCCAGTTGATGAGATTTTATGATTTACAGAGAGTGACTCCCCAGACCCCTGTAGGAATTTGGGCAAGAGACAAAAAGGTCAGAGTTTAGTCCTCATAGCTTAGATCCCACAAGGCTGTTCCTACTTCAGATGCTAACCATCAAGTCCAGGCCTCAGGTATTTCTTACCTACAGAAAATAAATTGCGTGGGAGGTGGGAAGGGAGTTTCCCATGACCCCCTCCTTGAGTTTGAGAATTTCCTAGAAGGACTCACAAAACTCCAGAAAACAGGTACTTCTGTTCGCCAGTTTTTTACAAAGATATAAGTGAGAAACAGCCAAATGGAAGATGCATATCGTGGGGTAAGGGAGGAGGCAAGCCCTCTCGGGGCACAGCACCTACATGTGTTCACCAACCCGGGGGCTCTCTGAGGCTATCCTTTTGAAGAGTTTTCTGGAAAACTCTCTAAACCTCCGGCCCATCTTTCCTCCATGGAGCTAATGGGATGGGACGGAAAGTTCCAAACCTCTACTCACATGATTGATTACCCAGGAAACCAGTCCCCATTCCAAAGCGGTTCAGGGGTTTTCAACCACTAGTCATCGTATTAATATACAAAAAGACACTCTTATCACTCCTGAGAGGTCAAGGGTCTTCGAAGCTCTTGTGTCAGGAACCAAGGACTAAGACTAAATACTGTAACAAAAGATGCTCCTGCCAGGAGCAATGGCTCATGCCTGCAATCCCAACACTTTGGGATGCAAAAGTGGGCACATTGCTCGAGCCCAGGAGTTCAAGATCAGCCTGGGCAACAAAGTGAGACCCCAACTCTGCAAAAAAAAACAAAAAATTTAGCCAGGCATGGTGGCCCACGCCTGTAGTCTCAGCTACTAGGGAGGCTGAGGTAGGAGAATTGCTTGAGTCCAGAAGGTAGAGGCAGCAGTGAGCTGTGTTCACACCACTCTACTACAGCCTGGGCAACAGTGAGACCCTGTCTCAAAAGGAAAGGCAGGGGAGGGGGGCTGAAAATGCTCCTATCATACCCTATCAGTCAAGAAGTTTTAGAAGTTTTAGATCTGTGCCAGGAACCCAGGTCAGAGACTAAACATATACTTCTTATGTCACACTAGGCAACATGGGAAACACTGTGAGTTTTAAAGGTTTTTAAATTTGAAGTCATACAAGGAAAAAGGCACTTTAATTCAATTCACCTGGGGAACAAAGGCATTCCTTGTTTACTGAAAGATCATACATAATGACCGAAATAATCCCCAACTAACTAAAAGAAAAGTAGATCAATGGTAAGTATACTAAACTCTCTGTATGAAAAACATTTCAGGGAAAGACAGGGTAACATTAGTTCTGATGTGGGATCTGGGGAAAGGGGAGGACGGCTGGAAGAAAATCAGGCAAAGTGAAATGGAATGCCACACCTGAGCTGAGCTGTCAAGGCCCGTACTTATTCACCCAACCATTTTAAGCTAATAATGTTTCAGGACTATGTCCCAGACGTTTTTTACTTTGACTGTCTCATCGATTGGTTCATACCAACATTAACTGGCACATACTATTATTATCTATAATTCTCAGGAGGGATGGAGGAGCTAAATACACAATTCACAAAGGTGACACAGCTATGAAGTGGTACTGGGCACTGATTTGAGTTACTGAGCTATATGCACCCCTGGCAATAATTCCCAGGCAAAACAATAGGGCAAAAACATTCTATGCCAGATAATCTTATGAGCAATGTCACAGACAATATGTAAATGGTATATTATGTTTGAGATTTGTACATAAAGAAAGGGGATTAGGCCAGGCGTGGTGGCTCGCACCTGTAATCCCAGCATTTTGGGAGGCCAACCTGGGTGGATCACCCGAGGTCATGAGTTCGAGACCAGCCCAGCCAACATAATGAAACCCCATCTCTACTAAAAATACAAAAAATTAGCTGGGCGTGGTGGTGGGCACCTGTAATTCCAGCTACTTGGGAGGCTGAAGCAGGAGAATTGCTTGAACCTGGGAGGCAGAGGTTGCCATGAGCCAAGATCGTGCCACTGTACTCCAACCTGGGCAACAAGAGTGAAACTCCATCTCACAAAAAAAAAAAAAAAGGTGGGGGGGATTAAGGGGAACTAGCATGAGCAGAAATAAAAAAGCAAGCTGTATAAAGAGAAAAGATTTTTGGTTCAAAGTTGCCAAGAACTGTTAAATAAAATTTACAGGAGGCCACTGTTTTGAACTGAGCTTCTGCATTAGGCTCCAGCAGGCCAGATCAAAGTGGGGGCACTTGTGTCAAGTTGAAACTTTATTAACAGACAAATCCCAAACAGGCCAGTGTTTCCAAAAAAAACCCAGGAGATTCACAGAAACCAATCCAGAAGAGCCCAGTCAACCGGAACTGGCATGATACGGAAGTTCCTGTCTCTTCTGCTTTAACCCTTACAAGAAAAGTAACCAGAAATAACCTGATGTTAACAAATCTGCTCTTTTATATTGTACTGTTTGCTTGAGCTTTGAGCTTTCTTTCTTTTTTCTTTCTTTTTTTTTTTCTTTTTGAGATGGAGTTTCACTCTTGTTGCCCAGGCTGGAGTGCAATGGCGTGATCTCAGCTCACTGCAACCTCCGCCTCCCGGGTTCAAGCAATTCTCCTGCCTCAGCCTCCCTAGTAGCTGGGATTACAGGCACCTGCCACCACACCCAGCTAATTTTTTGTATTATTAGTAGAGACAGGGTTTCACTATGTTGGGCAGGCTGGTCTAGAACTCCTGACCTCAGGCAATCCACTGGCCTCAGCCTCCCAAAGCGCTGGGATTATAGGCGTGAGCCACCGTGCCCAGCTTGTTTCCTTGATCTTGCTCATGCTACCTTACAAAAAAACAATTGTTGTGCCATGCACAATGGAGCTCCAAATTTGTAGACGTATGCTTCCCAGTTCATGAATGACTAATAGAAACCAATTAGATGTTCAAATTTGTTGAAAGATTTTGTTTTTAAATACAACCTAAAAATTTACCTTTTTTCCATCCTATCTCAACTTAATAAGAAAATAAAAACACAAATTCGTGAAGTACAGGAAATCCCAATACAGATGATATCAGCAGACCAGACCAGTGAAAAATTCTGAGAAACAGAAAGCATATGGAAACAGCATGAGGACAAACCCCATAGGGCCAAGAGAACTGTAACTCGTTACAAGTAAGAGGATGGACCTTCAAATAAATTTTCCTAGCAGAATCCAGGAATAACTAACCATGTCAGCCGATTCTGGGAGAAGCAGCAGGCCTTGGATGGTGAGCCAGGGAATTAAAACCCACACATCTTATGGGAAAATCTACACTACCCAACAGGGTACACTCACCATGGCTTCTGTAATAACAGTCTACATGCACTACCAGGTGAATAAGAGTCTTTACAGCAAAGCTGAATTCAACTTTTTAGTTCTACCACTTACTACAAATAAATCTATGACAATCGCTACTCATCTCATGAAAACCAGCAACATGAAAAGGAGTACTGAACTCAAGAATACCTAAAAAAAATTCATACAAAAAACAAAGACTATGTTTTTTAAAGTATAATAAATTCCCTCAAGAAATTCAAGGAAACACGATATGCATAAAAAGAAAAAAGAAAACTTTTTGGTTAAAACATATTTGTTCGGAAATAAAAGTATGCAAGGTGAATCAGCATCAGCTCCTGGAAGTCTGTGGCTGGCTTCTCTACCCTAGATGCCATCCCCAGTGGACATACCATGTTCTAATATCTTCTGTCTTTCCAAAATCACTTCTTTGGCTTCTCTTCGGCTTATAAACATGTACAAACTTCCTTTAAATTAGAAAAAGCCTTTCCCATGACCCAGATCCCTTTTCCAAATAAAGAAGTAATGAGGTGAGGAGGTGTTAAGAAGCTGAATGGATGGTCTATTATATGAACAAAGAAACAAGAGAAAAATGGGGAGGGATAGTTAGTAACATACCAAACTTAAAGTGCCACCTTTACTGGAGGAGATTACAAATTAAGAGCCTGTATATAGAACTTTGTCCATTAGCATATTTTCCTTGACCCATGGAGTGTTTTACAGAAATTCAATTCCATTTTTTAAAATCATGTATTTAAAATGAAAATACAGATTAATAGCTTCTCTTGAAAAACTGGTAGATCTGATAGCTTTGAGGCCACATTCCCAAACAGCAATGGTGGCTGGAGCCAAATGGCCAGCATGAAACAGGCATTCTCCTCCTCTCCACAGTCCCCAAGACTGTCTTCCTCACTTTGAGCTTATGCCGGTTACCCTCTATCGTCCCACTTGCCCTCTTTTTTTCTTACAGTAGAAAAATATTTTCTCTTATCCCAAGGCCTGCTTTTACTCATTGCCATTGTTTGCCAGGCCCCTGCAGGCACTTAAGTTTGTGAGTCTGCTGCAGAATGATGGAGTCAAGAGAGGAGCTGAAAACACAGACCTCTGGCTGGTAAGAGAAGGCTGACAGGGCTAGAGTTATAGCTTTAGGGGAGCTTGACATATGTTAAAATGAAAGAAGACTGAGTTCACAAAAAAAGAATATATTAAAAGGAAATGGCAATAATGAAGGAACTTTAGGAAATAACCATAATTCAAGTCAGTATGAGAAACTGAAAGGTAAGTAAGTAACAGTAAGGGAAAGGAAGTACAAGGAGTAAGATGGTCAAGACAGATTTCAAAATGAGTTAAATTGATGGTGCACAGATTACAGCAAAAATTCATTCAGTTGTGACACTCCAGCCATAGAAAGAGATCATGGTCCACTGTAAAGTAATCTACTTAACAACCAAATTCAAGTCTAAACTACCCACGAAACTGAACTACACATCAACTGATTAAGGTTAACACAGAAAGATGAGTGTCTTAATTACTGTCAATGTAAATGCTGTATCAAGGTCTTGGAAGACATTTTTCATTGACCAGAATTATCATATGACAAAATTTATCTTACATGTTAAAAACACTTTCAAATGAAACAAACAGATGGGAAAAAAAAATTAGGTACAAATCAACAACAAAATTTCCCTCCAACTGCTGCACTCTATGAGAGTACGTTGTGCTGTCCTATTAACAAAAATGGTCAGTTAATAAAGCGAAAAAGTTACCAAGTTTTCCTCTAAATTTTTATGTCATGAGGAGAACAAAAAGGCCCATTTAACCTAGAAGGCAAGAATTTAAGGCATTACACTGCAAAAGCCATCAGACTGTGAATAAGCGTTAATATCTCTGCACATTTGGCTTAAAAAGAACATAATTTAGAAATTCTACAATATAAAATAGGTATCTCTGCTATGCCTTTTGCATTAGACTACAAAACAGGCCAGGCAAGGTAGCTCACGCCTGTAATCCCAGCACTGTGGGAGGCAGAGGTGGGTGGAACGCTTGAGCCCAGGAGTTCCAGACCACCCTGGGCAACAAGACGAGACCCTGTGTCAAAGAGGGAAAAAAAGGAAAAAAAAAAAGATTACAAAATAGATAAATTTGAGATAATAATATGGAGAGAATTCATAGAGAAATATAAATTCCATATTAAACATGTAAAAATACCCTTATTAACAATCAAAAAAAGAAACATTAAAGCAAAAATGAAGTACCATCATTGTACAACTACTAAATTAGCAAAATAACATTTTGTACATTTGGCCCAGCACGGTGGCTCACACCTGTAATCCCAGCACTTTGGGAGGTCGAGGCGGGTGGATCGCCTGAGGTCAAGAGTTCGAGACCTGCCTGGCCAACATGGTGAAACACCGTCTCTACTAAAAGTACAAAAATTAGCCAGGTGTGGTGGCACGCCCCTGTAATCCCAGCTACTTGGGAGGCTGAGGCACGAGAATCACTTGAACTTGTGAGGCAGAGGTCGCAGTGAGCCGAGATCACGCCACTGCACTCCATCCTAGGCAAAAAGAGCAAAACTCTGTCTCCAAAAATATATATATATGTATTTGCTTGGACAAGTAATTAATGGCACTCCCAGAAAAGGATCTTATGTAAATAATACAACAGAAGCAAAAGGTTATAGGAACAAATATACATTCTACTACAATGTTTTTGAAGCAAAACACAAATAATCTGGAAACAAGTCAATTATCCAACAATAGACATACATAGAAAATTATGGTGCAACAAAACTATAAACTATAATTTTTTGTTCTCTCATGTGACAATAATGGGACAATGTGTGCAAACCTGGAAAAATAACTGATACCATGTTACGGTGGAAAATAGAATACAGGATGAGTACCCCTTATCCAAAATGCTTGGGACCAGAAGCATTTCAGAATTTACATTTTCGTGGGGATATTTTGGGGGGGGAGGGGGGAATATTTGCATATCCATAATGAGATATCTTAAGGATGGGACCCAAGTTTAAACATGAAAATTCATTTATGTTTCATATACACCTTATACACATAGCCTGAAGGTAATTTCATACAATATTTTCAATAATTTTGTGCACAAAACAAAGTTTGTGTACACCGAAACATCAATGAAGTGCAAACTGTCACATCAGGTCAGGTGTGGAAATTTCCACATGTGGCATCATGTTGGTGCTCAAAAAGTTTTAAATTTTAAAGCACTTCAAATTTCCGATTTTGGGATTAGAGATGCTCAACTTGAATATATACCAAGATTAAAAGTACAGTAGGTAAAGAATGAAAAGCTAGGCCAAGACAAAGATGGAAAAACTCAAAGTTCAAATAAGTATTATATTGGAGTGATACATTTATGGAGCATTTTATTTTTCAATATTATTTTAATAATAAAGTAGATGAAACAAAATCTAGGCATCATGGGATAAAAAGATTGGCACAGAGACAAAAAACTATAGCGACAGTGCTAAAAAAAAAAAAAAAGAGGAAAGAGAGAGCTGTGAGATCCCAATGTTAGACAGCAGTAACGGTAAGTTTTGACAAATGAAATAAAAAGAGGTCACCAGCTTCAGAAACTTAGAAAGCTACTAAGGACCTAAGAGAGAGGCATTTCAGCAAAATGGTAGAGACACAGATCTTACACAGAGAACTGCTTATTAAATAAATGAGGTGGGGAAGTATCTGTGAGTGACCCAGGCAATGCGGGGAAATAAATTGTTGATCACCTGGGCAAAGAATGAAAGAACGGTGATAGTTTGGAAAAGAATCAAGGCTGAGAAAAGTTTTTTAAACTACAAAATATTAAGGAAAGTGAATGGTCAGTAAAGAGAAACAATGAAAATGCAAAGGAGAATGAAAACTACAAAATGGCTCTTGGAGGCCACATAACACAAGAACTCAGGTTACATGAAGCACAACATGGCTTTTCATTGCTCCCAAAAAGCACTCAAATTTGTCTACAAAAGTGATCCTTCATTAAAAATTTTCATATCTTCTTAAAATCAGACATACTGATTAGAACACATCTCCAACAGCATTTTAGCAAAAAGCAAGCCAGAGTTCAAATGAATGATTCTCTACTGACTTCTAAAAAAGGTAGAAGTCCCAAGTTAAACCCCAAATAAAATAATTTTGTTAGAGCAAGGAATGTTTGGAATGGATCTAAAATTCACATTTTTCTTCACTTCAACATCACTGAAATCAGTACGCATCTTATATTTCCTGGCACCTTAGCAATGTGCCATAGTTTAGAAGGCTGCATTTTTTTCTTTTTTAAAAATTTTCCCAGATTCAACTCAATTCCTCACAGAGCATTTTTTTCCTTAATAATACGTAAGATAATGGTGTGCCTTACAATAGAAGGTATCTTTTATTTTTAAAAATATGGTATCTTTTGGTCCTTACAAACTGCCCTCACGTGTTACTATATAACTACAACAGAAAAGGAGGTAGAGAATAGAGAGAGGAAAGCTGGCATATGCAGTTTTAAACTACTCTGTTTTATAAAAATAGGAAACTGTGAACATTTCACCAGATTTCTGATTCTATAACTAAATGATCCCCATGGTCCTGATTCAGTAACATTTATTCATGCTCATAAATGCAGAACATAAATCTTACATATACACATTTCACAGCACTCCATGTGAGTAACGGTCATGTTACAGCACAGGAAAAATGACATTTAAGGAAAAAGGATAATGAAAACAGCATACTTTCATTTAAACACAAAAACTTTAAAATTTTTTTTTATTGAACAAAGATCAGAGACAAGAATATTTTTATTAAAAATATTAAACTTTTAGGACTGGGCGCGATGGCTCATACCTGTAATCCCAGCACTTTGGGAGGCCAAGGCAGATAGATCGCTTGAGGCCAGGAGTTTGAGACCAGCCTGGACAACATGGCAAAACCCTGTCTCTACAAAAAATACAGAAAAGTAGCCACGCCTGGTGGCACACACCTGTAATCCCAGCTACTTGGGAGGCTGAGGCACAAGAATCGCTTGAACCCAAGAGGCAGAGGTTGCAGTGAGCCAATACTGTACCACTGCACTCTAGTCTGGGTAACAAGACCGGGACCCTGTCTCAAAAAAAATAAAAATATTAAACTTTTAAGAGAAATACTAGATAAGTAACTATCACTCAGGGCAATTTAATACATATTAACACATTTGCAACTTTTCTGTAAATATAAAATTATTCCAACATAGTTTACAAAAGTAAATAAATATATACATACATATTAACAATCTTAGTGACGATTTTTTTGGTGTTTTAATCTCAACAAATGGGTTGTCTAGAAACATTAAAGAAAAATATGTGAAACATTTACAGCATCAAGCACCTTTGGCAATTACCATAATCACAATTAGCCACTCTGAACTGGATGCACTACAAATTTTTAAATGTTTTACAAATAAGGAAACTGAATTTGCCAACCAATAAATGTATTCTACTACTTCTGCCTATACTGTTGGAAATATAAAGGATGATCAAGTCAATGAAATCAGCATCTTAAAATGTTTCTTCAGCATAATCAGCTTATTGAGGACAGCAGTTTACTCAGAGAACATTTAAAAGTGACTGAATATACACACGGGTTCAGCATCAAAACAAAAACAGGTAACATGCCAGAAAATTCCATCATGACCTTCTAGTTGTATAACCTTGTAATTTACTTTCACATGCATTGTTCTTAGGATAAAATGAGCTATATTATTAGATATAAGAACTCCAGATCTTCCCATTTTAAAATAATACTATCTACACCATTTGAAGCTAAACTCAGACATACAAAGTTCATCATGCTAACATATATCAAGCACATTTTTTCAATAGAGGTCAGGGACATGATGACTACAAAATTTCATCTTACATCATAGAAGAATTGCAACTAACTGTCCTACAGCAAGGGGGGACATGCATAAGAATTCAAAACTTCTGGAATTTTTTTACTAAGTCTTTTATAAAATATGGAGATAATATTTTCTGATTATTTAATATAAGCAATGCACTATGCTAGGAGAAATTAAAAAAGCAGCTCCTGTCCTTAAGAAAATCAGAGTATAACAGGGAAAGAAACATAAAGAACTTCATTAACATGTGGCAGAACACGGTGTTAGAGGAGTCTTATGAGAACACAAGGATGATAAAACTGAGAAGTATATTA
This sequence comes from Gorilla gorilla gorilla, assembly GCF_029281585.2. NCBI lineage: Eukaryota > Metazoa > Chordata > Mammalia > Primates > Hominidae > Gorilla > Gorilla gorilla. Next base: position 88,383,519 of record NC_073239.2, on the reverse strand, counting down.
AACCATAACTACATTTGCACTAATGTAGGTGAAAAATAGTCTCTCTGGATTAAATGGGTCACTAGGAATAAGAGTATTTTATTTTAGTTATCTGCAACATGTTTTAAATGTTGACAAGTTTTCATATTTAATATACTCTACCCTAATAGCCAAAAATTTTTGTTTCTGGGCCTTTAAAATAACTCAAGATTCTAGGCTGGGCATGGTGGCTCATGCCTGTAATCCCAGCACTTTGGGAGGTTGAGCCGGGTGGATCACTTGAGGCCAGGAGTTTGAAACCAGCCTGGCCAACATAGTGAGACCCTGTCTCTACTAAAAATACAAAAAAAAAAAAAAAATTGCCAAGCGTGGTAGCATGTGCCTGTAGTCTCAGCTACTCGGGAGGCTGAGGCATGAGAATCACTTAAACCCTGGAGGCGGAGGTTACACTCCAGCCTGGCAACACAGCGAGACTCTGTCTCAAATATATATATATATATATATTTTTTTTTTTCAAGTATCTCAAAGGCTCTCATGATAGTAAAACCAAAATAGCCAAATAAAAGCATCAGTCCATGAAGGTAAAATGGTTTTTAAGAACAATCATGGCTAATACTGAAGAATTCTAATTACTTGTTAGCATACCAGGCTACAATATGACACACAGAAGAAGAAGAAAAAAAAAGCTATGTTCAATGAAGATTTTTTTTTTTTTTTTTTTTTTTGGAAACAGGGTCTTACTATGTCACCCAGGGTAGAGTGTACTGGCAGCTCACTGCAGCCTCTACTTCCCGGGTTCAAGTGGCCCTCCCACCACGGCCTCCCGAACAGTTGGGACTATAGGCACATGCCAACATGCTCAGCTAATTTTTGTATTATTTATTTATTTATTTATTTTGTAGAGACGGGGTTTCGCCACAGTTTGAGACCCAGGCTGGTCTCAAACTCCCGGAAATCAAGCAATCCTCCCACCTTGGCCTGCCAATGTGCTGGGATTACAGGCATGAGGCCACTGTGCCCAGACTTCAATTAATTTTTTAATGAAGCTTTTATAAAAACTGAAATGTACAAATTCTACATGTACATCTTTTAGAACTTTCAGAAACTGAACCGACCACTGTAACTACTACTCGATCAGGAAAGAGAACATTACCAACACCTCAGAAGCCACCCTCATAAGTCCTCAGTAACCTCCAATGCTAACAACCATTATGACTTCCAGCACCACAGATTAGTTCTGCCTGTTTTTGTATGGTCACTTTACAACATGGGAAAAGCAATTTATTTAAATGGGGTGAGAGAATATGTACACTTTCTTATGTCTTCTTTTGTTTCACATTGTGAACTTCATCTTTGTTGCTATGGAAAGCAAAATACTACAGAGGATTTCACCATTTATCTTTTTTCTTCATATATATTTATTTTTATTTATTTATTTATTTTTGAGACAGGGTCTCGCTCTGTCACCCAGGCTGGAGTGCAGCGGCTTGAACATGGCTCACTGTAGCCTCGACTCCTGGGCTCAAGCAATCCTCCCACCTCAGCCCCCCAAGTAGCTGGGACCACAGGTGCACACCACTGCACCCAGCTAATTTTTAAAATTTTTTATAGAGATGACGTCTAACTATATTCCCCAGGCTGGTTCAAACTCCTGAGCTGAAGCAATCCTCTCGCCTTGGCCTCCCAAAGTACTGGGATTACAGGCCTGAGCCGCTGCACTCGGCACCTTTTAATGTTTTTGTTTTGTTTCGTTGTTTTTGGAGGCGGAGTTTCGCTCTTGTTGCCCAGGATGGAGTGCAATGGCACAATCTCGGGTCACCGCAACCTCTGCCTCCCGGGTTTAAGCAATTCTGCTACCTCAGCCTCCTGAGTAGCTGAGATTATAAGCATGCGCCACCATGCCCGGCTAATTTTGTATTTTTAGTAGAGATGGGGTTTCTCCATGTTGGTCAGGCTGGTGTCAAACTCCCGATCTCAGGTGACCCGCCCGCCTTGGCCTCCCAAAGTGCTGGGATTACAAGAGTGAGCCACTGCACCCTGCCCCCTTCTAACTTTTGATGAACATTTTGTTCTATTCTAGTTTGATGCAAGCACAAATAATGCTGCTATAAACACTTTTGGCATATTCTTTGGGGCACAGATATGTGTGTTTCCATTGCATCTGTACACCTGGTAGTGGAACTGCTGGGTCAAAAGTTCTAGCAATTTTACTCCCACTAGCAGGGTGTATAAGTTGCAATTTATACTTCCACGAGCAGAGCTGTCCAATTGCTCTACACTTGGGGTTATCTTTTTCATTTGTTCTACTGGTGAGAATATAATAATACAACTGTGGCTTTAATTTGCGCTTCCACCATATGATTTTGAGGGCCTTTTAAGAGGCTTATTTTATTGTCCAAATGAGCATCTTCTTTTGTGAATTGCTTCTTCAAGTCTTAGATCTTTGGCTGGGGGAAGGCAAGAGGGAGGGAATGTCACACTTTTATTGATTTGTAGCTCTTTATGTATTGTGGTTATGAGTGCTCTGTTGGATGTATGTGCTGCAAGTATTTCCTCCCACTCTGTAGCTTGCCTTTTTGCTCTTAATTTTTATTTTGTTGAAGAGAAATTCTTAATTTTAATGTTCAACTTATCAATGTCTTCCTTTATCTAGTTAATCTCAATGACACTCAAACACTACGTCCAAATGTCAAAAAAAGGAATGTTTAGACTAATTCAACTAATATTAGCATGTTTATAATAGATATTTTAAAGAAGTTTATGCAAAGATTTTAATTTCTAACAAATTTGGTATAATTGTTCAATAAAAAAGAACCTTAGGGCTTATTTTAGTGAAAAATGGTTAGGAACTGAATCTCTGGTTTCTGGTGGGACACATATCAATGACCTCCTTCTCAATTAAACGATTTTAAATTTCTATTCTCATTCAAACAATTTTGCACAGTGGCTCTTAAAGACAGGTTTTGCTTTAATATCATGAAGAAACTGAGAATCTAAGTAATGTGATACAAAACAAACCAAAAAAGCCCCCCCAAAAACAAATTACACCCCTGAATATCTCATAACTAAAATTAGGGCAATGATTATTTAGCACATCAATCACCTTTTTTTCCTTTTGCTAATTTCTATTGCTATCCTATTTCACATCCTGAAATGAGAACCAAAAATAACTGAGGAAAATAAAGCTGTTAGATTGATAATTTAAGATATGATATTTGCATAACAAATTACCATATTATGATACAATTACATATTCCTTAAACAAGAACTTGCTTGACAGGATGAGGCATGCAAAGCAGCAAAGTACTTTAAAAACTTGAGAAAAAATCTGGTCAACAATACGCAAGCAGATGTTGTGCTTATATAAATTACATACATAGGAAGAGTTTCCTTTTCTCTCTCTGTATAGATATATACATATTTTTGAGACAGGGTCTCACTGTGTCATCCAGGCTGGAATGCAGTGACACGATCATAGCCCACTACAGCCTCAACCTCCGCAGGCTCAGGTGATCCTCCCACCTCACCCTACCAGGTAGCTACAGGCACGTGCCACCTCCTTTTCTATTTTTATAATCTTTGATTAAACTAACAATCTACTAATCAAGTTTCATTTATAATAAAAGCATCGAAATGACTTGATGAATATGGGAAAGAATCAACCCTGCAAACCATGATTTAAATGTTTCTTTTATGCAATAACAACTTGAGGAATATACTTTTTCTTGTCACTTCTTAGGTTAGTGTTAATGACAAATCATATAAACCCTATCATTTGAAGAATCTGAAGTATCCTAATTTTCCCAAAATGCTTTTCAGCAAAAGTATGCAATACTACATCATCAAAAATTAATAAATTAATATAAGCCTTGTAAAGAACATTTGATAACCTATGGTTAAACAGCACAAACAAAAAGCCTACTTCATCCTGTCCTTACTAGTCACAAACAGCAATACCTCACTTATCAAGAAAGCTCCATCTGAAAAATTCTACTCACCACATCACAGACTACAAAAAGCAGCAAAAGAGTTGGTAGGTAAATTACATAAAGAAAAAACAAAAACTACCCAAACTCAAGATTGTTCAACAGCATCCATATAATTCTGAAAATAGTAGAATATGTACTGCACGGAATACTGTTTATTCAGCTCATAGACAGTGCTCACTGCACACACAGATTCACACTCACAGACTCCTCAGATGAATTTCAGGGCCCCCAGTTTGGAGGAGCACTAAAACAGATGTTACAGAGTTTATGTACTTTCCTTAGAGAAGAGCTCTTGGGGAATTTACTGAGAAGCACTTCACTATTTTTTTTCAAACATGATTCTTACAGCCTTATTCATGATCATTTCATAAAAGCAGTAAACCAAAAACCGAATGGAAGTGGAAGCACTGCCAGAATCAGGCATACTAACAGCAGAAAAGGAATGCCTGAAAGAGACATAAGCAGCCTTACACCACTCAATAGTCATTGCTAGCTTCCCTGTAATTTCAAACCCATATGAAAATTACAGTTCATACAATGACTTTGTTATCAAGAAAAGATTGTATTTTTAAGCGTACCTAAAATAAGATTTCTCAGAAAAGGTTAACATAGGAAATTTAAAGCTTAAAGAGGACACTCCACCAAAGAGGTATAAAGATGGCAAATACATGAAAGATGTCTGAAACCACCATTAGCCATTAGGGAGATGCAAATTAAAGTCATAAGAAGATCCCACTCACACCTATTAAAATGGCCAAAATTTAAAATGCTGGCAATATCATGTAGTGGCAAGAATGGGAAATGAGAACTCTCCAACATTGCTGGTGAGAACGAAAAATGATACAGTCACTCATGAAAGTGGTTTGGCAGTTTCTCATAAAGCACTTACCCTATGACTCAGAAATCATGCACCTGGGCATCTATCCTAGAGAAATGAAAGCTTACATTAACAGAAAAATCTGGACACAAATGTTTATAACAGCTCTATTCACAATCACTCAAAACTGGCAACAACTCAAGTGTCCTTCAACAGGTGATTGTATAAGCAAATTGGTATATCCACACAATGGAGTATCCTGAAATAAAAAGGAACTACTGATACATGCAACAGCTTGGATGAATCTCAAAGGCAAGCTTAGTGAAAGCAGCTAGTCTTGGAAGATTATATACTGTATGGCTCCACTTATATAACATCCCAATTTATTAAGTTAAGTGACATTCTTTAAAAGAAAAAAACTACAGGAATGGATGGCAGATCAGTGGTTGCCAGAGATTATAGGTAGGCAAAGAGGTGACTATAAAGGGGTAGCATGAGGGAGTTTTAGGGGGTTACAAAACTCTTCTGAATCTTTATTATAATGAAAGTCACAAAAATCCATACATGTGTTTAAATTCCTGGAATTGTATATGTGTATGATCATTTAGAATGGTATGGGCCAGGTGTGGTGGCTCACATCTGTAATCCCCAGCATTCTGGGAGGCCAATGAAGAAGGATCCCTTGAGTCTAGGAGTTCAAGACCAGCCTGGGCAATATAGCAAGACCCCATTGTAATAAAAATAAATAAAACTGTAGGATCTTTTTTTTTGTTTTTTTGTTTGTTTGTTTTTTGAGATGGAGTTTTGCTCTTGTCACCCAGGCTGGAGTGCAGTGGTGTGATCTCAGCTCACTGCAACCTCTGCCTCCTGGGTTCAAGTGATTCTCCTGCCTCAGCCTCCCAAGTAGCTGGGATTACAGACATGCGCCACCATGCCCTGCTAATTTCTGTATTTTTAGTAGAGGTGGGGTTTCATCATGTTGGCCAGGATGGTCTCAATCCCCTGACCTCATGATCCTCCTGCCTCGGCCTCCCAAAGTGCTGGGATTACAGGCGTGAGCCACCGTGCTCAGCCCAGGATCATTTTTAAAGGATTCTCTTTTTAGTTTAAGATAAAAACATTACTGGAGAAAAAGAGGGACAATTTATAATGATAAAAGGGTCATCAGTGAAATATAATAATTAAAAACCTACATGCAACCTAACAACAGAGCACCAAAACAAATGAAACAGAACTGAAAGGAGACAATTCATCAATAATTGAAGACTTCAAAACCCCACTCTAAATAATTGACAGAATAACCAGACAAAACATCAGCAAGGGTATAAACACTAGACAGTATAATTAACCATACTGACTTAACTGACATCTATAGAAAACTTCATCCAACAACAGCAGAATACACATTCTTTTTAAGGTCCAGGTTAGACCATTTGCAATGTCACAAAACAAGTCTCAAATTTAGAAGGATTGAAATAATATATGTTTGCTGATCACAAAGAATTAAAATCTACAATCAAAAGAAATTTGAGAAATCTCCAAATACTTGAAAATCAAACAATAACATCCAAACAACCCACGGGTCAAAGAAAAAAAAAATCACAAGCAAAATTAAGAAATATATTTATTATCATCATTAATATAATTTTTATTTTTAGACATGGAGCCTCGCTATGTTGCCCAGACTGGCCTTGAACTCCTTGGTGCAAGTGATCCTCCTGCTTCAGCTTCTTGAGTAGCTGGGACCATATGCATATGCCACCACACCCAGCTCAAAATTTTAAAATACCTTAAACTGAATAAAAACAAAAATACAACATGTCAAAATTTATGGGATGCAGCTAAAGCTGTGGCTAAAGACAATTTTAGAGCTTTTTTTTTTTTGAGATAGGATCTTGCAGGCTAGAGTGCAGCAGCAAGATCATGGCTAACTACAGCAGTCTCAAGCAATCCTCCCAACTCAGCCTCCCAAGTAGATGGGACCACAGGCACATGCCATTAAACCCAACTGATTCTTTTTTTCTTTTTTTTTTTTGTAGAGATGGAGTCTCACTATGTTACCCAGGCTGGTCTTGAACTCCTGGCCTCAAATGATCCTCCCACCTTGGCCTCTCAAAGTGCTGGGATTACAGGTGTGAAACACTGCTCACAGCCGAGAATTTTATAGCTTTAAACTTAAACCTATTTTAGAAAATAAGAAAGATCTCAATCGTCTTCACTTTAAGAAACTAAACAGTAAAGTAACCCCAAGCAAGCCGAAACAAAGAAGTTAAAGTTTAGAGCAAAACCCAATGAAACTGAAAATAGAAAAACAGTAAGAGAAAAGTCAATAAAACCAAAAGCTGGTTCTCTGAAAAAGTAAATAAAACAGACAAAGCTTTATTTAGATTGACCAAGAAAAAAAGAAAATTATCCCCCCCAAAATTACCAAAATCAGGAATAAATGAGGGAGCATCACTATTGACCCTACAGTATAAAATATAAATATATTTTAAATATATAAAAAGAAAATATAAAAACAGTATGCCATCAAATTAGACAAATTAGATTAAATGGACAAATTCCTAGAAAGACATAAATAACCAATACCAACTCAAGAAGAAACAGAAAATCTCAATATACCTAAAACAAGAAATTGAATTACTAATTAAAAATCTTCCCACAAAGAAAATACCAAGACTAGATGGCTTCACCATGGAATTCTATCAGATACATAAAGAAACAATGCCAATTCTTCACGAACTCTTCTAGAAAACAGAGAGACAACACTTCCCAGCTCATTCTATATTACCACAATACTAAAGCCAGACAAGAGCATTACAAAATAAGAAAACAATGAACCAATATTCCCCAGGAATTTACAAACAAAAATTCTCAATTAAAAAATCCTCCATCTGGGTGCAGTGGCTCCCACCTGTAATCCTAGCACTTCTAGGAGGCCAAGGTGGGAGGATCAATTGAGTCCGAGAGTTCAAGACCAGCCTGAGCCAGGCGCAGTGGCTCACGCCTGTAATCCCAGCACTTTGGAAGGCCAAGGCAGGTGGATCACGGGGTCAGGAGTTTGAGACCAGCCTGACTAAACATGGTGAAACCCTGTCTCTATTAAAAATACAAAAAGTAGCCAGGCAAGGTGGTGCACGCCTGTAGTCCCAGCTACTAGGGAGGCTGAGGCAGGAGTAACCAGCCTGGGCAACATAGTAAGGTCCCATCTCTACTAAAAATTAGCTGGATGAGGTTGCGTGTGCCTATAGTCCCAGCTACTATTGAGGCTGAAGTGGGAGGATCGCTTGATCCTAGAAGGATGAGGCTACAATAAGCCAAGATCATATCACTGCACTCCAGCCTGGGTGACACAGTAAGACCCTGTCTCAAAAAAAAAATAAAAAATAAAAAGAAAAGAAAATCTCAATTAGATACTATGACCAAATGGGATTCATCTTAGCAAGTATGGTTTAACATCCAAAAATCAATTATTATAACCTCCAAAAGTCAATTAATTTAATACAACATATTAATAAAGGACAAAAAGCCACATGATTATATCAATATATACAGACAAAGCACTTGAAAAATTTAATTCAACACCACTAATGATTTAAAAAGAAAAAGAAAAAAAGCCTTAGTAAACTAGGAACATAAGGGAACTTCCTCAGCCTGAACGAACATCATACCAACAGTAAAAGACTGAAAGCTTTCCCTCTAACATCAGGAACAAAACAAGGACATCCACTGTCACCATTTCTATTCAACAATCCAATGAAGATTCTAACTGTTACAAGAAGGCAAAACAAAATAAAACGGAACAAAAATTAAAGTCATCTGAATAGGACAAGAAGGTGTAAAACTGATAACCTTTCAAAGCCTCAATTGTAGAGATTTTTCAATACTCACACACGCACTACCCAATCAGAGAACTCATGTTTAAAAGCAAAAGCCCCTGTGCTACTGCATGGTAAAGACTGAACCACGGAGTCCCTTTGGGCTGGCCTGCCCACGTTATCAGTGATCAGGAGTATAAAGTTCCTTCATAATATTAAAAAACAAACAAAATGCTGAATCTATCCTTTAAGGAGTAATAAAAACAAATATTTGCTGAATTAAAATTTATTCATAAAATATCTGACGTTTTCCAAATATAAACACACGTTAATTTTCTTAATCCATTTGAATAAAATCATACAGACTTTATAGTATCAGCTTCACTGCTAACAGAACATACATAACCTTTGTTCCACTGACTGCTTTTAGGTAAGAAACAATAATCCAAGTTTCCAGCCTGTGCTATATATTCTGATGAGGCATACTTTGGTGATGATACTTTGTCAAAATACTTTTTTTGTTCTTCAACATTATGTCCTTGGAGAAACATAATGAAAGTCTCCTCAGTCACTCTGGTTAATCAATTTAATTGTTTCTCTAGAAGTCACATACACAAAAATAATTGAATTTGTATTGTTCACAAACATAGCAGTAAAACAAGACCTCCCATCTGCCCAAGTAGTTCTTCAATAACTACTTTCGCCAGGTGCAATAGCTCACACCCGTAATCCCAGCACTTTGAGAGGGTGAGTGGGGAAAACTGCTTGAGCCCAGGATTCAAGACCAGCCTGCGTAACATGGTGAAACCCCATCACTCCAAAAATAAAAAAAACTGGGGGGCGTGGAGGGTTTGGGCACCTGTAGTCCTAGCTACTCAGGAGGCTGAGGCAGGAAAATTGCTTGGGCCCAGGAGTTCAAGGCTGCAGAAAGCTACAGAGCTACAGTCACACCACTGCACTCCAGCCTGGGTGACAGAGCAAGACCCTGTCTCTAAAAAAATAAATACCTATGTTTCGGGGGAGGGATAAAGGGGCAGGCACCACAGATATATTCTTTCTATATAAATTGATTTGGAAATTGGAGAACAGTTACGTAAGTAAAAGAGATCCCAGATTCTGCCTTCCGGGACAACAAAAAAGGAGGTAAATGTATGAAAATGCCATTTACTGGCTGGGTACAATGGCTCATGCCTATAATCCCAGCACTTTGGGAGGCCACGGTGGGAGAATTGCTTGAGCCCAGGAGTTTGAGACCAGCCTGGGCAATAGAGTGGACCCCATCCCTACATTAAAAAAAAAAAAAAAAATCTAGCCAGGCATGGTGGCATATGCCCATGGTCCCAGCTACTTGGGAAGCTGAGATGGATCGCTTGAGCCTGGGAGATTGAGCCTGGAGTGAACCATAATTGTGCCCTGGGCGAGAGAGTGAGCTCCTGTCTCTGAAAAATAAGAGCGGCTTTCACTCACAAATATTCTGACCACTAAAGAGCTAACGCACGGGCCTGGTCCTATCCACACAGTCCTCAAGTCTGAAGCAGACAGCAGAGGTTGTTTATATCCAGAGTTTATATTAACATGACCTATATCCAAGAAAACTGCTATCTGCCTCAACAGACGTCCACACTATTAAACGGCTCTGTCAAGCTCTTTCAGAATCAAAGATTTTTCTTAAAGAAAAGGAACACACTAAAATTGTCACCTGCAAACCCCAGTTCTGGCTCTTTTTTAACAGGGCATCAAGTTGGCCCTTTATGCTGTTGGAAAAAAACACGGCTATATTGAAGATTAAAACTTCTAAACTAATAAAAACAACACCACAGTTCTAAATTCTCTCCTGCCTCATCTCCCCTTGAAACTTCAAGCAATCCACACTTGCTCCTTGCTGCCAAATCCTTGCTGTAACTGTGCCATCAGGCTGCTAGCATGAAAAACTGAGTTACTATACCACCCTCTTTGCACTCAGCCCTGGTAGTAGCCAATATTTCCCAACACAGCCAAACAAAGACTTTGTTGTCAAGGACAGGCATCTCGGCCAATGCTGGCTACCGTGGTGGCTCGCGATTACACAGGTTGAAATACAGTCAAATCATTAGGTGACAGAGGGGAGATGGTGCTGACACACTTGGATTAGCAGAAACAGGAGAGCATTTTTCCCACACACACACAACCCGAACTATAATAAATGAGGATTATCAGGTAAATTCTCATAATTCTCTTCATTTACAATTTACTGAAAATGTAGCCTACAAATGCCAACTCTTCATGGGGGGGGGGGGAAGGGGTGTGTGTGTGTGTGTGTGTGTAATAAAACATTAGGCCTGAAACGGTGGCTCACGCCTGTAATCTCAGCACTTTGGGAAGCCAAGGCAGGCTGAGCATTTGAAACCAGGTGTTCAGAAGCAGCCTGGGCAACATGGCGAAACCCCATCTCTACAAAAAATACAAAAATTACCCGGGTGTGGTGGCATATGCCTGTTGTCCCAGCTACTTGTGGGGTTGAGGTGGGAGGATTGCTTGAGCCTGGGAGGTCGAGGCTGCAGTGAGCCATGATCGCACCACTGCACTCCAGTCTGGATGACAGAATGAGATTATCTCAAAACAACAACAACAACAACAACAACAACAACAACAAACAGGTTGCTCCCTAATACTACCGCTTATATTGCTTCTAGAGCACTTATTACAGTTCATATGTCCATATTTGTTTCATTTCTCTTCCACTAAGCCATTAAGTTCCATGAAGATAAGTACAATGTCAGTTTGGAGATATACTGTCCCCAGAACCTAGGCCTGACACATAGAAGGGGCTCAAGCGGAAAAAGAGGAATGAATGATGATCACCAAAAGGAACAACTGTAATTTAAACTTCAGAGAACTGAACCCAAAGATAGCTCAGAGTTTCCAAGAGCCACATTCAGTTTGCTTGAGTATCCTGCTGTAATGAAGGAAAAACAAAATTGAAATTAAAGAGACTCTTGAAAATCAACTGGTAGTTGACATTTCCTTTCCAATGAGTTAGAAATATATTAATAGGTGAATTTAATTTCTTTTTGTTTTTAAATATCGACATCCTGTCTGTTTGAAGGGAGGACTCTGAGGATTAAAAAGGGTAACTACTTAAGCACTCAGTGATATACAGAGCATTATAAAATATTAGGATATGATAAATATCATTGCTACTAAGTTAAATAAACAAACTTCCCAGTATCAGGAACAGGCATCTTCATTCCTATTAAACCACTACCTTTGAAAATGTTCTCTACGATGTATGTACGATATTAGGTAGCTAAAACTTAAGGTCATCTTTATAAAGAAATTCTACTTTTTATAGATTCAGCATTTATGTTATTATGAAAAAATAACTATTGTAAGCAATTACTTTGCTTTTGTTCAAATGGGTATACAACAAAGAAAAAATGATAAATGCTTCAAAATGTTTCCACAAGTGTTTCAAATAATGTTGCTGTATGACACTTTGTGGGAGCTAGTTAATGGCACAACAATCTTGGAGATGTTCACACATCACCTGTGTGGGCAATGCAAAAATATTCACAGAGGTCCTCTGCTGGAAACACATCAATTATTATAATAACATGGACAATACATCCTCTTATAAATAAAATACAAGTTAAAAAACCCACATTTTCTTTTTTAAAAATGCTTATTTTGATGTAAAAAAATTTACAGACACAGTTAGTCACAAAATAATTTATAATTTTGTGTTGCTGAAAAGTACCAAAAAGACATAATGTTAAGCACTGACACCATTAAAAGGTATCATCAGCCTCAAGGAAACTATTACACAAAGGTGTTGGTTAAGATGATAATCATTAAGACTACAAGAAAAGTGGTGCCCAGAAATAAATATAGGTTTTCCTACATCAAAATAAATGCTTAAGTAACACTGTTAAATCATGAAGAAAAAAAATATTGTCCTTCAAGGTTATTTTTTAATGAAATCAAAATAACTTATTACCACTTTGTTTCAATTTTAGTTGAAATTTTAGGCAATAATTTAACTATATCTATGCAAGCTCAATATATGTTCACTTCTCTGATAATTAAAAACTTAGCAATAACCTTCTCTACTCCAATCTTACCCTATTAACGTATCTGTTTAACACATTCTATGTAAACCTTAGACTTGTGTGTGATAAATGAGGCTTGAAAGAATCCCTCCATATTTTGATAACTGATTATTCACTTGCATAAATGAATAATGTTAAGTTGCAACATATGATAAACTGACTTCCAGCCCCGTGAGAGCTGCCACTAGTCTTACCTTTCTCATTTGTAGGTTTAATAACATTTACAAGCCTGTCCAACCCACAGCCCGCAGGCCACATGCAGCCCAGGACAGCTTTGAATGCAGCACAACACAAATTCATAAACTTTCTTAAAACATTATGAGATTTTTTGGCAATTTTTCTTTTTTTCTTTTTCTTTTTTTTTTTTTTAAGCTAATCAGCTATCATTAGTGTTAGTGTACTTTATGTGTGGCCTGAGACAATTCTTATTCTTCCAGTATGGCCCAGGGAAGCCAAAAGATTGGACATCCCTGATTTATGCAGTCTCCAGAGGAAAAATTCCTGACTCACCTAAATCGCACTGAAGAATATATCAATACAATGGTCTTATTACCTTAAAATTAACCTGTTAAATTTTCTTTCCATGTTCTCTAACCTTTCCTAGTCAAACTGGAAAATATCCAATAAAATTAGTGTAGAGAAACCAGACTCAATTCTATAACGAATAATCTCTCATCTTCTCACGAATTTCCTGGAAGTAATGAGTGTGGACTGAAGAAGCAGACATATAGCACACAGACTGGGTCCCAAGTTACAAGCACACTGACTTTATCTAGCTTCAAAGGCATACTGCCTTTCAGAGTCTAAAACAGAGCGATGTGCATCATAAGAGATAGCCTATCAGATCCCTAGGCCCCAAATGTACCAAAGGTCATTTTTCTAAAGGCAATGTCTATTTTTAAACGAATATAAGTTGGGTTCTAAATCTGACCTCCATTTAAATGATCAACTGGGGAGGAATGTCTGGCTGGACTCCTAAGCAGTTTAAGTTGCTTGTGGAATGGTCCAAACAAAGTTCATTTTATACACAACACACAAAGATTCTCTTAGCAGCAGGCGTCTTCCACAGAGGCAAGAACAGCAGCTGTGAACAAGGAGCCATCCTGCAGCTGAGGAGCCTGGAATTTACTTCTTCACATAACTGATAAAAGCAGGCCATTCTCCACTAAGATGGTTTGGGAAAACCAATTTCCGAGTGCTCAGTATAAAAGAATGAGCATATTTTATGAAAAACAGAGCATATTTTCAGTGGCGTGCAGAGTACATGAATACCATCCAGAAGAAGATGCCAACAAAAACCTACAGTATTTTCAAGCTTCCTCACAGTACTCTTCTCTTCACAAAGTACAAGTTCATAGCCTACACTGACCAAGAGTCTCAGTGACAATGAAGAAAGAGTTTTCTTTTGAATTTTGTGTTCAGAAACAGGAAAATAAAGGAAAACCATGAATTTCCTATTACAACATCTCTTAGAGATAATTATGGCATCAACTGATAATTTTGGAAATTTTCATCATTCTCAATTTTGAAGAAGCCTCAAAGCACTGGGAACTTTTACAGCTTTTTAAAAATTATTTTTCACGGGTACTACAACAGTGGTATAAGGTTGGCACTAGCATACTGTACTACTTGGGAAATTATGTCCTATCAATTTTAATATCCACATTTGAAAAATCACTTCCAGGACAGAGTGAAATGCTAAAACAAATACACCTCTGAAAACACATCTATAAACATAGAACTACATAAATTATATATATATTTTTTAAGCCAAAATAATAGTAATTCAGTAAACTCCATTTAATAAACTATTAATAATCAGTAATGAAAGTGAAAATAGCAGATGTGCCCATTTGTACATGTCACTAACAAGGTCTGCCTTCTCTCATTAGCCAGTAGTTCTGGCCCCCTCCACCACGCCTAAAGATAAACCAACACAGTAAGTCAGAGGGCAGAGCAAAGCCAGACATCTCCTTTTCTAGATATCTGAACAATCAGACTTTAAGATTCAAAAAGTATCGACCATGAGAAGTGAAAGCATAGCATCTGCATCAAAAGCCTTGATTCGTCATGGCACCTATACACTGAGGATGGGGTGTATGTGTATGTATCTGTCTGTCTCCCCCAGTTCCCTGGAAAATCCTAAAGGTAAAGACTACTCTTGTTCTCTTTTGCAGCTCTAGAACCCAGCATATAGCAGATATTCAAGTGTTAAATGACAACTTGAGCAAATGAATACAGATCTCCTACACTGAGTCTTCCAATGACAGATAATTATAGCTCTCAATTATGCCCTGGTATCTGCATGAGGTCCAGCTCATTCAATATAACAAAGCATGGTGGAAAACTGCTGTTCCTCACCTCATTCTTTACCTCTGGGATCCACAGATCTCACTTCCTCATGTACCCAAGAGCCGAGCAGAGTGAAAGTGGACACTGGAGAGCTCTAGGTAGTCTTCCTTTCTCCTCTTCCTGCTCACCCATGCACACTCATTGATTACATATTTAATGGGTACCTACCATGCCCTATACACCATTCACAGATGCCAGGAATAGCTCTAACACACCATAGCAACTGCCCTCCAAGAATTTATCACTGAGAAAAGCAGAGAAGTTACTGCAATGCAATGTGAAAAAATGATGGATATACAGAATGCATGCTTTCTATGAGAAGTCAGGCACTGTTTGGAGTATTTACAGGAACTATCTCATTTTCTCTGTATCACCACTGCTTAACTTCCTCTCTATGATGCGGTAGGCAGAGACCAGGGAACATTCAGTAGGAATACCTAAGCCACTAAACCAGCCAGGAGCACCTGAGCCACTAAACCAGTCAGAAGGTGATGGGGAGGGGAGGGAAAACAGCACGTACGTGAAAAGAAGGCTGAGCAGAAGACGTGAAACCTGAAGGATCAAAAGAAGTTTCCAGGTTGAAGAGGAGTAAGCAGAACTTTTCATGCAGAGAACTTATCAGGCAGAAAAATCCAGAGGGAAGAAAGACCACCGTGCCATCAGAAGATGATGGCAGAATTTGGTACTGAATCAGTGTAGCTACCTAAAGCAGTTCTTAACATGCTAGGGATAGAGCTTTCAAGAGTTCTATCTAAAGAAGGGCCTCTGTGAGAAAGAAAGACCGGATAATTTTACATAAATATTTCTAAAACATGCGCCTTTAGAAGAGGCATGAAAAAATTTATTAATTTGTAGCACATAATATCAATCCTGTTCTATTTTTAAACCCTGAATAATATTTATAGATTTAAAAGATTACTTATTGGAAAGTAATAATGGTGCAATAAGAATTTTACAAAAGCATAGAAATGACCTGGGAAATAATTTGTCCAAAGCTGAAATATTTCTTTAAAATACTCTTAAATAACAACCTTCACTCTAAATTTTGGCAAGATGGTTAGGCAGATTCATGACTTAAAAAATAAAAGCTGTATTTGATGGCAGAAAGTCAACTTTTTCAAACTCAGTTTCCACTCCGCTCCCCTTCTTCAGCAATAGAAGTATCATTTTATTTGGGCTGGCAAAGTGCCCATTTAAACACCACACTTGAGCCTCCCTTGAAGATAGCAGTGGCCAAGGAGTTTCAAGTAGAAGTCAATGGGTAGAGATTCCAGAAAGTCTCATTTGCCTGTTTTCCTTTCCCCTCCTCTTGCAGACAACTAGGCTGGAGCTCCTGTGGATTTGGGGACAAAGGCCTTACACCAAAAAGGCTGAAAGCCAGGAGCCTGTGTCCCTTCCTGATGACTTGATAGAAACACCACCCCAAGTGGTTTCCCCACAGAAAATCGAACCCTGTATAGTCAGATACCTGTTCCTACTAGTCAAACAGAAATTTCATTGCAGATGCTGGAGAATAGTTAAAGTACACATGGTAAGATTTGGCAAAAAACAGTTGCAAATACATTTAGGGTATTAAAAATATTTCATGATTCACTATCTTTTTCTGTCTAAATCACATATCCGTAAGATTATGAAACATCTTTTTAAATCAAAATAAATGTTTTCCAATGTTTTCTTTGGGCAGGAAAGACACCCAGTTCTTGAAACATCTGATCTACTCTGGGTGCTGAATTAGGGAGAGTGAGTAGGGCCAACAGAAAGATCTCTGGAGAGAGGGTGTATAGGCAATGTGGGGGGGGAAATGGAAGTTAAACATCAACAACAACAAATGTAAGCAATTTACAAAAGCTTCCTTGTGTTTTACAAGCCAGGTGAATTGTTAGATAAGAATCAATTTGGGGGTCTATGCCCTAAACCAGCAGTCCCCAATCTTTTTGGCACCAGAGACTACTTTTGTGGAAGACAATTTTTCCACACACTGGGGGCAGTAGGGAATGGTTTTAGGATGATTCAAGTATATTACATTTATCATGCACTTTATTTTTATTGTTATTACATTATAATACATAATAAAATAATTATACAACTCACCACAATGTAGAGTCAGTGGGAGCCCTAAGCAGGTTTTCCTGCAACTAGATGGTCCCATCTGGGGGTGATGGGAGACAGTGACAGATCATCGGGCATTAGATTCTCATAAGGAGCATATAACCTAGATCCCTCACATGCACAGTTCACAATAGGGTTTGCACTCCTATAAGAATCTAATGCCACCACTGATCTGACAAGAGGCGGAGCTCAGGTGGTAATGGGCAATGGGGAGCAGCTGTAAATACAGATGAAGCTTCACTTGCCTGCTCACTGCTCACCTCCTGCTACACAGCCCAGTTCCCAAGAGGCCATAGACTGGTACTGGTCCGTGGTCCGGGGGTTGGAGACCCCTTCTCTAAATGAATATCTGGTTGCCACTGCCCATCATCACAGTATTTCATGGACTTAACTGTAATAGCATTTTTCTGCTATTGATATCCTGTCATTTTATCTTTAAAAGGTAGAGCTGCTTTATGGCAACTCACCTCACAAGTGACACACATTTCATTTGGTTTTTGTGGAAACGTTATTGTACCTCTTTCTCTATTCCCACCCTCCAAAATAGCTAAAGGATCATGGGCAATGAATTACACTCATCTAAACATAGTAATTCCACAGGGCTGGGATGGAGTAAAGGGAGGGGAACTCCTGTCTTTGTGCAGAATCAGAAGTCTACTGACTGCAGAAGAGTCAGGATCATGTTCTCTACTCTAACTTAACTCTAAGCATAGGTTTTGTTTAAAGCTAGGAACAAAATCCAAATGGAGGCATTAAGCAAAGTAATTCCATTTCCATTTTTAGCTCTGTTCACTTTTTAAAACAAATGATTATTCCTCTCTATTTCAAATATTGGTTGCCAAACTAACAATAAGCCTACTGTCAAGTCTCTGCTATCTGACAACTGCTGAATTCCTACTGTATGGTAAGTTGTTACATAAACATCAGTTTTCTGGGATAGCAAAATGAGTATCATGTCCAGATTCAAACCTAGATTTCAATCCTGATTCTAATAATCACCAACTGCAGGTAAAACCTTGCAGATTAATTTCCCTCTCTCTGGCCCTAGTTCCTAAAAATCATAAAATGAAAATAATGCGGCCGGGCGCGGTGGCTCACGCCTGTAATCCCAGCACTTTGAGAGGCCGAGGCGGGTGGATCACGAGGTCAGGAGATCAAGACCATCCTGGCTAACACGGTGAAACCCCGTCTCTACTAAAAACACAAAAAATTAGCTGGGCGTGGTGGCGGGCGCCTGTAATCCCAGCTACTGGGAGGCTGAGGCAGGAGAATGGTGTGAACCCAGGAGGCGGAGCTTGCAGTGAGCCGAGATCGCGCCACTGCACTCCAGCCTGGGCGACAGAGCGAGACTCCGTCTCAAAAAAAAAAAAAAAAAAAAAGAAAATAATGCTTGGCCCTTCTGATACACTATGAAATCATTCCCCTTCTAACATTGTTGGAAAAATTAGTGCTAATGTATATAAAGAACCTAGCAAAATGTTTGACACATAATGGGCATTTTATAGTTATTAATACAATGCTAATTACTTAAAGGGTTTTAAATATTTAAGTAGCTAGATTACTTATTTCAGTATCAAAGATAAAAAACAAGAAAGTTCAAAAAGGAAAAAAAAAATGAGAAAGTTAAAAAAAAAAAGCTGTCCAACTAAAAGCTTCAAACAAAATAACAAATAAAATGAGAGGCAGAGTGACTTCTAAGCAACAGTGTCCTCTCAGCTGCTATGTGAAACACCTGTAGTGATGAGAACTCATGACCTCAAAGAGCAACTCCACCATTTATTCCAGGCTGCATTAAGACATACTGAGGATAGTGTCTATTATATGTGTCCGTTTCTGCAGCAGGCGAGAGGAACACAAATAATGAGGACACAGCCCCCTGCTTTTGAGGAATCCACAGCTTCCTCATATGAACAGACAAACATCGTACAGACATGAGCAACCAAAGAGGCGAACACAGGGTGCTATGGAGTGCACAGGTGGGGCATGCAGCCCAACCTAGCGATGTCAGAGGGAAGGAGTAAAATCTTACGGGTGACAGAGAGCATAGTGCATCAGAAGGGCCTAGTTCCAAGCAGGAAGTGATAGATGATATGGTTGAGCAAGGTTCCCATCACAAGGCTTGAAGGCCACATGAAGACTCCTGAACTTTCTCCAGTGAGCTGTGAGGAGCCTTGCAAATGTTTTAAGCAGGAGAGTGACATGGTTAGACATGCTTTTTGTACAGAAACTCTGGTGGCAATGCAGAAAATGAAATGGGTGCAGGGGTGGGATGGGATGGTAAATCAGTAGTCTAGGTGAGCAAGAATAAGGCTACAGAAACATAACTCAAATTTTAAACTTGCCCAAACTGTTAAAATTACAATAAAGCTGGGCCTCTCTTGATTTCTGCAGAGGTTTTATACAAATGTAGTCTCCCAACAATTATCAATGGCTCCAGAAGAATAGAATCAAGTGGTCTGGTTTTGAAGTCTCACAATGAATGCATGATACAATGTTGTAAGCAACACTGTACATGAAAGATGAATTAGGAGACATTTTCACAAAGAGCAATGTGCGCACAAAGAGCAAAGTGCAACTTCACCCTAAAATACCACAGAGCACGTTCCCCACTAGTTTCATGCTCAAATGCCTCTAATTATAATCATCTGTTATTAATAGAAAGAAAAACTGTACCCCAAACATCTACCATTTTTCTGCATGGTGTGGGTAAACTACCATCTAAAACAAATATTTAGATTTAGGTAAAGAATAAAATTCTAATAGCCCTCAAATTCTGACCACTTTTAAGACTTTTCCCTCCAAAGACTTGAATGTCTTTGGCCTGCAAGTATGAAGTCTCTTATCAAAAAGAGAGTAAAACAAATCTCTGGATATCATAAAGGATCATATCTGTGCTTAGCTGTCAGCTGAAATTGTTCGTAAAAAAGAAGAATACCACCCAAGTTGTCTGGCTGACTATGAGTTGGCTGCTGCCTGTGCATTCATACACACACAAAAATGTGTATAAACATGAACATCTAGGCACAAATATCCATCTGGACAGGATGTTAACACCATTCCTCAATTCCTTACGGGTCCTATTCTCTTCAGAAGTATAAAATCTACCAACTGGCTAAAAGCACTTCAGTTTGGGTGAGAGGGAGAGAAGATGGAGAGGAGTCAATTCTTTGAACCCAGACAAGGACTCATCTCCATAAGATCATTCAGAAAGCTTAAGAGGTTAAATACATCAGAGCCCTAATTCATCCCTATGAAAAAAGTACTAAATTCTTCTCTCCTCTCTAATCCTGTCTAAGTCTTTCTTTGGATTTGGTCCCCGGCACAGATTTAATGAGGCGCATTTCCACACACTTTGACTGAGAGAGATGTACTCAGGGAAAGAGTGGCAACAAAAAGTGGCTACTTATACCACACTGACTTGGGAAAAATTGGGAGAAGAAATGTTCTGGTGGCATAATGAATCCTGGAACTGGACTGTTCCCATTCTTTCCTTGGTTGAGATTGGGTAATCGCTAAACCCAGCACTTGATTTTGAAGCTTCTACACCTCTGGTCAAAATATCCTTCACTGTTTCATTTGGTCTTCCCAATCCCCTCCCTCTCAGTCTTTCACCCCATTTAACTAGGGGATCTTATAGCTAAAAGCTGAAGAGCAAAGGCTCTACAGCCAGACCCTGTAGATTTGAATCCTTAGCACTTACCTACTCTCTGTGCCTGTTTCCTCTCCTGCCCATCAGGACCAGCTTCCCAGGGTTCTCCTGAGGATGACACGGCATAACCTATGTGAGCTGCCCAGCACAGGGCCTGGCACAGAGCTCCATAAAGGGTCCCAATGGTCTCATTAGTCTTAAGTAACGAAAGCACAGCAAACACTTAGGAGGGCAGCGTTCAAGCCCTGTGACACTTGCCATTTTGTGGAAAATAAATACTAAAAGCATAAAAATACCAATCAGTTACCATTTTGATATATCTATAAAGAGATGTCATAGGATTATCCAACTATCTTCCATCTTTGTATTTTATTATCGTTTTCTATAATTAAAATGCCATGTGAGTTATTCTTAATTACCTTAAACTTCACCTTCCTAATTGTCTACTCCTATATCCTGCTGTGACTCCATTAACATGGCCTCCAGGGGTGGACTTCAAGAGATTTATGATCACCTACAGTTAGTTTCCCCCTCACTAATTTTTAATGGTTTTCTACTGATAAATAATGACTTAAAATAAATTAGCTAATTTTTAGACCACGTAGTTGTTTTCACTAGGAATCCACTGAACTATATTTGTTTTTCACCAGCTGTCTGGATAATTACACTTAGTCCATGTTTTTAAAAAGTCAGTAGAGAATGAATATGTTAATCATTAGCCTCTCTTTTTTGGGGGACTTTTTTTTTTTTTTGCTGTTGTTGTTGTTGTTTGTTTGTTTTACAGAAGGTCTGGCTATCACCCAGGCTAGAGTGCAACTGGTGTGCAATGGAGCCATCTCAGTTCACTGCAACCTCTGCCTCCCAGGCTGAAGCCATCCTCCCACCTCAGCCTCCCAAGTAGCTGGGATCAGAAGCATGCACTACCATGTCCGGCTGATTTTTGTATTTTTTGTAGAGATAGGGTTTTGCCATGTTGCCCAGGCTGGTCTCTGACTCGTGAGCTCAAGCTATCCACCCACCTCAGGTTCTCAAAGTGCTAGGGTTACAGGCGTGAGCCACCACTCCCAGCCTCGACTTCCCTATATTCTCTAATTCGCCTTAACTTATGCAAGGGGTTCAGAATGAAAACATCAAATCACATCTCAAAGGCAACTCAATAATTGGATATAAAAGACTTAAAATTAGACATTTTTTAAAGTAACAAAAGATGAGAACCACAAGGTAAACAGGATAGTGAATGACTACAGGTGTCCTGGGTGCATTTCTGCACCTAAAATCAAATAGCACTAAACGTAAATTTACATATGGTATTAAAATGCTCACTTTAAATTGTTAATTTTTTTAGTAGAGAGGAAAAGCAAGAAAAGAGTCCACTGTGATCCTAGCACAGAATTTCCACAAAACTGAAAGGTTTCTAGTTTGTTCTTGTATTTTACACAATATATATTAATTCAGCCAAGATAAAATGACCTTTGTTTCTTTGTTTGTTGTTTGTTTTGGAAACGGAGTCTTGCTCTGTCACCCAGGCTGAAAAGCAGTGGTGCAATCTTGGCTCACTTCAAACTCCGCCTCCTGGGTTCAAGTGATTCTCCTGCTTCAGCATCCCGAGTAGCTGGGATTACAGGCACCCACCACCAAGCCCAGCTAATTTTTGTATTTTTAGTAGAGACAGGGTCTCACCATGTTGGCCAGGCTGGTTTCAAACTCCTGACCTCAGGTGTTCCACCCAACTAGGCCTCTCGAAATGCTGGGATTACAGGCGTGAGCCACCGTGCACAGCCGACTTCTTTTTTTTTTTTTTTTTTAAGACTAAGAGAAACAGAATGTCTATTATTTTAAGATGTGTGCAATTAGTGAAAAACACTAGTCTGGCTGGGCACGGTGGCTCACGCCTGTAATCCCAACACTTTGGGAGGCCGAGGTGGGCAGATCACCTGAGGTGACTCAGGAGTTCAAGACTGGCCTGGCCAACATGGCAAAAACCCGTCTCTACTAAAAATACAAAAAAATTAGCTGGGCATGGTGGCAAACGCCTGTAATCCCAGCTACTTGGGAGGCTGAGGCAGGAGAATCACTTGAACCTGGGAGGTGGACGTTGCAGTGAGCCAAGATCACACAACTGCACTCTAGCCTGGGCAACAGAGCAAGACTCCGTCTCAAAAAAAAAACTAGTCTAAACTTTGTATTTAAAAACAAAGGAGGACTGCATGCAATGGCTCATGCCTGTAATCCCAGCATTTTTGGAGGCTGAGGCTGGAGGATCGCTTGAGCCCAGGAGTTCAAGATCATCCTGGACAATATAGTAAGGGCTTGTCTCCACTAAAAATAAAAATTAAAAAAAAAGAATTAGTCCAGCATGGTAGCATATGCCTGTAGTCCCAGCTACTAGGTAGGCTGAGACAAGAGGATACCTTTAGTATGGGAGGTCAGGGCTGCAGTAAACCATGTCACACCACGGCACTCCTGCCTGGGTGACACAGGGAGACCCTGTCTTAAAACAAAGCAAAGCAAAACAAAACAAAACGGGTTTAGACAGGTGTGTTGGTTCATGTCTGTAATCTCCTAACTTTGGGAGGCCCAGGCAGGAGGAATGCATGAGCTCAAGAGTTCAAGACCAGCGAGGGCAATATAGTGAGACCTTGTCTCTATTTAAAATAAAAAAAAAAAAATTAAAAAAAATTGGCCCCGCATCGTGGCACATGCCTGTAGTCCTAGCTACTCAAGAGGCTGAGGCAAGAGGATCGCTTGAACCCAGAAGGTCGAGGCTCCAGTTAGCTATAATTGTGCCACTAAACTCCAGCCTGGGTGACAGAGCAAGACCCTGTCTCTAGAAATGAATGAATGAATGAATACATACATACATACACACATACATACATACATACATACACACATACATACATACATACATACACACACACACACACACACACACACACACACACGGAAAAAGAGGGGTCCTGGTCCTGGGTAGGATGAAGGAAGGATACTCCATCTCATTTCTCTACTGAATGCAGTTATAATACCTGGAAAGATTATAAGCAGCTATTTGAGGGGTCTGAAAAGTAAACGATAGCAGGCTGATTAGGGAAGAAGAATGAATCTCAAGGTACTACCAAACTGGCAATGAGCTTCCCATTTTTTTCGTAAGAAATCACCAGCCTGGACTCAAGGCAGCTAGACACGGCATACCAGGATGTGGACAGAGGGAACAAACTGAGTTTTAGCTAGAGGAGCAGAAAAGGGAATTCCTAACCCTGGAGAGAATGGGGGAAACACTCCATTTTTCTTTCCTTTTTTTTTTTTTTAATTCTCTTGCTTCCCAATCCAAGGCAATTCCAAGGCGGTGGTGGACAGCGGGGACAACAGTCACATATACTCTGAGGGAAAAGAACCTTCCTCTCTGATCAGAGGAGCTATGATCTCAAGATGTAGGAGCAAACATCTGCTGCTTTTTTCCTCTGTCTTTCTGCCTCTTGGCCCGAAATGCAAGCAGTCACAGGAAGTACACTGTCCTATTCTAATGTCTCATCTCTGTGGCTGGAAAAGTAAAAAGGGGAACCCCAGGGAAGGAGGAAGTCATGGAGAAATCGACTTACACAAATATAACCAATTGATTCTTGGTAAAGGTACAATGGCAATTCAATGGAGAAAGATTGTCTTTTCAACAAAGGTGCTGGAATAATTAGACATCCATATCTAAAAAAGGAAACCTGACCTAAAACAGATCTTACACAAATATTAATTCAAAATAAATCATATATATCTAAATGTAAAACTATAAAACTTTTAAGAGAAAACATAAAATCTTTATAACCTTTAGTTAGTCAAAGAGTTTTTGGAAATCACCCCCACTGTACTTTTAAAAAAATGATAAACTATACTTCTTCAAAATTAGAGAAATTTTGTTCAGAGAAATACACTATTAAGCAAATGAAAAAATAAGGTATAGACTTGGAAAAAAATTTGCAAACCACATATGCAACAAATAATTTGTATCCAGAATACATAAAAACAAAATAAAACTGAAAACTCAACCAAGAAATAACCCAATTTAAAAAGTGGTTATTTAAAACCTTGAACAGATGCTTCATCAAAAAAGATATACAAATGGCAAGTAAGCATATGAAAAAATGTTCAACCTCATTAGCCACTAGAGAAATGCAGGTTAACACCATAATGAGACACCACTACACATCCATCCAAATGGGTAAAATAAAAAATACTGATAATACCTTGATAACAGGAAATGCTGTCAAGGATGCCATGCATCTGAAACTTTTATACATTGCTGGTGTAAATGGTAAATGACACAAATACTCTGGAAAATAATTTCAAAGTTCCTCAGAAAGTTAAACATACCCCTACCATGTAATCCAGCAATCCCACTCCTGGGAATTTACCCAAGGGAAAGGAAAGCCTATGTTCACACAAACACTAAAACACAAATGTTCACAGTAGCTTTTTTTTTTTTAATACCTCCAAAGTAGAACAAACCAAATGTCCTTCAATGGGACACTGGATAAATAAATTGCAGTACCTTCATACAAAGGGATTCTACTCAGCTATTAAAAGGAACCAAGTATCTATACTATCCACAACAAACTGCATGAACCTCCAAGGCATTATATTCAGGGAAAGAAGTCAGCTTCAAAAGATGATCTAGGTCCTAGCACTTTGGGAGGCCGAGGTGGGTGGATCATTTGAGCCCAGGAATTGGAGACCAGCCTGGGCAAAATGGCGAGACCCCATCTGTTAAAATAATTAATTAATTAATTAATTAATTAGAGATGGTCTGCTCTATACTTCCACATAAATGACACCATCCCAGACAGAACACTATCGGAGACCAGCCTGGGCAACACAGTGAGACCCGCGTTTTTGTTTTTGTTTTTGTTTTTGTTTTTGTTTCCTACAGAGAGAAAACTATGGAGATGGGGAACAGATCAGTGTTAGACAGGAGGTAGAGGTGGGGAGACAGTGTAACATAAAAGAACTTTTTTGTTCTTGTTTTAAAGAGTCTTGCTCTGTCGCCCAGGCTGGAGTGCAGTAGCACCATCTCAGCTCACTGCAACCTCCACCTCCCAGGTTCAAGCAACTCTCCTGCCTCAGCCTCCTGAGTAGCTGAGATTACAGGTGTGCACCACCACACCTGGATAATTTTTGTATTTTTAGAGATGGGGTTTCACCATGTTGGCCAGGCTGGTCTCAAACTCCTGACCTCAAATGATCCACCTGCCTCGGCCTCCCAAAGTGCTGGGATTATAGGCGTGAGCCACTATGCCTGGCCCACAAAGAAACTTTTTGAGTGGGGTAGAAGAGTTATGGGGTAGTTACACAAGTCTATATGTGTTTAGATTGATACCATCCTGGCTAACACCGTGAGAACCCGTCTCTCTTAAAAAAAAAATACAAAAAATTAGCCGGGCATGGTGGCAGGTGCCTGTAGTCCCAGCTACTTGGGAGGCTGAGGCAGGGGAATGGTGTGAACCCGTGAGGCAGAGCTTGCAGTGAGCTGAGATCACACCACTGCACTCCAGCCTGGGCGACAGATCTAGACTCCATCTCAAAAAATAAATAAATAAATAAATAAATAAATAAACGAACAAATTGACAGATTTGTTATTCGGAGGCACAAAAAAGTTTTAAAAAAACATAAAAATACCTCAAATTTACAAAAACATATTTTATGGCTAACGTACATAAATATGGTACTGAAAACTGCCACAGAAATGAGTTTTAAAGATAATGGAACAATGTAGTATTGTTATTTAAACCAGTGTACTTATAAAATATTTTTAGAGATACCACAAAACCATTTCTTTCCAAAGTTAACTGTTCAGCCACAAAAATATGACTGTTTAACAGCAAGAACACTAATGTTCAACAGAGCCAGACAGTTCTTGCCATTTGGCTTCTGGCTTTTGAGACGGTGATGTTACAAAGCAGGTGAAACATCCGGGAAACAGATGCGTGAACTCGGAATCATCCAAAATTTGTCCACTACAGTCCAGGCCCATCTCTATCCCCACCGGGTTATACATACCTCCTCCATTTCCTCAACAGGAAGCACCCAATACACATACAGTTTGTTTTAAAACTTGAAGACTGTGTATACAAAAGGAAAAGGTCACGGAAACCAGTTTCAGCCGGAGCATCTGCACTGTGTCATCAAGACCACCACAACTGCGGTGCCTCTACAACGTGCCCAAATTTGACCTACCTCACTGTAAACCTCCTGCTAGAAATGATGCTTTCCTCAATGGAGTAAATGAAAGTGAGGAACAGCTCTCAATTACACTGTTAAACAAAAATGATCCAGCCTTGGTTCAAAATGCTATGATAAAATAATTTCTTAACACTGCACTCTCTCTGTCCAAATACTATTAGTCTTCCACTGGAGGCATTTTAGCCTTTTTCAAGGAAACACAATAATAACCATTAAAAGGGCAGTCTGGATGTTGCCCTCATTCCACTTTCACCGACTGCGCCTTCCCTTTTTCAGCTGTGTCCTATGTACGTAACTCTGGCCATTCAATTCATAAAATAACCACAGATGTGTTACATTGGAAGACATTTTGAAAGCAGAATTTTTGTTTTAATGGAGAAGCTACAGATAATTTTTTTCTTTCTAATTTTCTCTATTTTTCAAATGTTCCCAATATTGAAACATCAAGATAGGTGAAGAATTCCCTTTCCTCTACTCCTGACATAATTTGCCAAAAATTATGACAGTGACTTGTATTGGTTTTCAAATACAAGGAAAAATCCTACTGTTTGAAGGTATTACCTAATCCCCCACCACCATCATCACAAAGAGGAGGAGGGGAAGAGATACACTAAACTTTCCAACAACATTGTTCTCACCAATTAATAAAAAAAAATCAGTTACAAACATAAGGCAAGTCTGGTTATTTCTAAATGGGAGAGACTGCTTCTTGATGTGTTTAGCTTGCTGGAGAACAGTATGCAGGAACAGATAAGCATTTAACAAACCTGCTTTTATTACAATATTTCAAGCCTGAAGTATATGCTATAGCATTCTTTAAAGACTAGTATTTCTTGGTGTTCTGTCAGACATGTACTTAAAAATAATCACCTGGTTACACATGACCAAACCTTGGCTCACATGCACAAGGAACACTGTTTTTTATTACATGTCAACAATGAACAGGGATGTCAAGCGACACCTTCACAGCAGTGCTTTCCCTTCTGTTGCCTAAGATGCTATTATTTCTATTAGTCTGAGTGGCCAGCAAAGACATTCTACATTCAAAAGAAAATTGACAGTCAGAATTTCACACATGCACACACACCTACACACACGAAATGTTCTTAAGAAAACTCATTCATTTTACATGATTTACAGCCTGAAATTTAAGAGTTTTTTTTCAGGCTGGAATATATTAGCAATGCCTACTGGCAAAAATGCAAGTTAGAAAATCAGAATTAAGAATCAACTATAAATAGCCAAATGAAGAGACGAAAAACTGGAAGCTATTATGTGAAGCCCGAAGATACCAATCAGGGGAGGGATTCTGATGGGTCCTACGTACTGATAGGAGGGACTGATCAGCAGTGTGGTGCACAGCAGAGATGTCCTCACCTGAACAATGACAAGGCTGAACTGAGATTACTCCACAAATCCCTCACAACTAAATAATTCCCATTCTATAATTTTGGCACAAGATTGAGACCTTTTTATATTGTGATCTCCTTATAGGTTTTGTCTTCTTTATCACCCTGGCATGGTGCCTGGACCTAAGAGATACTCAAACAGCTGCAGAATAGAATGAATTAGAAAAGAAAGTCAATTACATGCAAAGGACGGTTTCTCCCAGTGGGCATTATCCACTGGTCCACTGAAGCACTCAGCACACTCCCAGTTGGCCAACAGCAGAATCACCATCAGTTTGGAGGATTTTTGTAAGCGCCTGACAATTCCATGTAAAATAACTAAATTTTCTTAGACAAAATTCACTTTCCAGCTAACTTCATAGTTGATCATAGCTTGTACTGGGAGAAGTCTCAGCTCTGCCAACTATTTACGGCTCATTTGTATTTGTATTATCTACGTTACCTTCAACCCATAATTCTCTGTAGGAATCTTTATAAGCCAAGTGTCAATTTTGCAGCTGTTGCTTTAATTAAAACTGGTTAACATAATCTGTAAGTCTGATGAGTAAATGTAGCATGTCACAACAGGCTGAAAGCAAACAAGGGAATGCAGGACCCTTTGCACTACGGCAGTTCCACATAATCCCAGGATAGCTGCATTCAAAATAGGACACTTGTCATCTGACAGATGACATGAGCAAGGTTCCCAGTTTCAATCAAATATTAAATATTAGTACATTTTAGCTTATTTCTTAGAACAGCTTAATGACAGCTCTAATATTTTCTTCCTGTCCTTCAGCAAATGCACTTATTTGGAAAACATAGTTCTAGACTCCTTCTGAGAACATTTCTGTTCTCAAGTTATTTTTCTCCCATCACTTTGACCACATCACCCAAATCCTTCCTCAGCATTTTTAAAGTACCATTATATAAAAGAGAAAGCCCAGAATGATCTTCCTGTTTCGAAGACAGACTT
Source organism: Gorilla gorilla gorilla (assembly GCF_029281585.2). Lineage (NCBI taxonomy): Eukaryota > Metazoa > Chordata > Mammalia > Primates > Hominidae > Gorilla > Gorilla gorilla. The sequence continues at coordinate 88,354,125 of NC_073239.2, read as the reverse complement.
ACATCTCATCCAGTTTAACCTTTTATTTTCTATCCATGAGTAGTTCCACATATAGGATTTTTAAGGCAGATCCCCACTACTCCTCCTTTTCGCACCTAACTTTACGGAAGAGAAAACCAAAGAGCAGTGCTAGAAATGAAAAGACCAATAAATTTGGATCAGAAAATCTGGGCTCAAATTCTGCCAGTACTAGCTGTGTAAAAAGGGATTGGGGAACAAACCTTTCTGAGACTATTTCTAAACTCAGGAAAATTCTACTTTGTTTCACTGTCTTGGTTATTACAAAGAGTAATAACTATTATAAATGATGAATAATGATTATGAAGATTAAAAGTAATTTTATTTCTAGACTTACAGTTATATATTATGTTATAATTATTGTACAGATAAAAGCAATTTTATTTTTATAGGTACATTTAATTAAATAAAGGTAATTTTGTTTATATCTTAGTACACTTACATATGAAAGCTGAAAGTAATGTGTACTGTTTTCATTCATGGTCTCTCTTAGTCATTCTATGAAGCACCAACACTCAACAGCAACCACATTTAAAAAGCCTCTCTTTAAAGTTTCATGTCATCCATTATTATAATACAATTATCATGTAATTAGAGAAATAACACCCATTTTAAGTGGAAAATTAAGCCAGGTGCTGTGGCTAACACCTATAGTCCCAGCTACTCAGAAAGCTAAGGTGGGACGATCGTTTGAGCCCAGGAGTGTGAGGCTTCGGTGAGCTGTGATCACACTACTGCACTCCAGCCTGGGTGACCAAGTAAGACCCTGCCTTTTTTTTTTTTTTTTTTTTTTTTTTTTAAGTTTCCATAGAATAAAGTCCCAGAAGTAATATTAGCAAGACAACCATTTTTAGGGCTCTTGGCACATACTAGATGATTATTTTTTACAAAGTTCATATAGTAAAAACTCACTTAACCAAGATAATAGGAAACTTGGTTTGGAAACTGAGAAACACTATATATCTCAGACACTTTATTTAAACTGAACATGTTATACATTCATTAACCAACTTTGTAATGTAAGGACAAGGCCTTTTCTAAGAATAATCAGTCCCCTGAATGACTGTTAGTCTAGTCATTCTTATACAAACCACCCAAAAAAGCATCATGACAACTTTCAATTTCCCTTTTTATTAGAGTACAGCACAAACTCAAAGCTCTCAAGAAGCAATCTGAGAATGCTTAGAGTAGTTTAATTATTCCCCCCAATCTTTTATAGTCATCATGACCACATGTAACATATTATAACAGCAGCTTTGAGTTTGTGGTTTTTTGGATTTTTTTTTTTTAGGCTTGCCTTTGGAAGCTTTCCAAAGTATTTAACATATTTTTGTAGAAAAATAATACTGATTTAATCAGATAACATAACATTTTAATTACGCAATTACAACAAGTCCTACTGACCAAAACAGGGTTTGCTACAAACAAAACTGACTCTTGATCAATATTCAAGTCAACCAGCTGACACAGAAGGACATGAGAGTCTAGACGGAGGCTGCCTGACCCAAAGCAGTGAGGGTGGTGGGCATTCATGCACTTCGCAGGAGGAGGTGGTCCCTGAAGAGTGCTCTCATCTCTCAGCACCTGGCACTTAGCATTATTTTAAAAGATATTTATTAACCCTTACGTGTATGAAGGTGCGATACAAACACAAGAGGCCCTGAACTGCTTCTACCTTCCTCCTCTACTCAACCTCCAAATGTTGGGCCCCAGGGCTTGGAGTCAGGTAGGCCTGGTCTCTAGCACTCCTATCTTTTCCATCTAAATTCAATAATTAGCTGACCTCACCCAGTCCCAAAGATTTAAATGCCATCCAGAGACTGAAGACTTTGAAATGTAAAACTCTAGATAACATCTCTCCCAAGCATGTCAAACTTAACAGAATGTGGATCATCCAACTCCCAACCTGTTCTGTCCACCAGACCAATAACCACTACTACCATCCACACAGCCACTCAGGCCAAATGAGTAAGTTGTCCTTGGCTTTCCCATTTGTAACTCCATATCCAATCTAACAGTAATTCCTGTCACCTCTCTCTGTTTGTTTCCCTGTCTTCTGTCCTTAAAATGTAAGCATCTAGAGGGAAAGGACCCTGTCTTGTTCAAGGATGTGCCTCCAGCCCCCAAGGCAGTCCCTGACACACAGCAAGTCCTTAACTCACACTTTTTTCCCCCAAGACAGAGTCTTGCTTTGTTGCCCAGGCTGAAGTGCAGTGGTACAATCTCAGCTCACCGCAATCTCCGCCTCTTGGGTTCAAGCAGTTTTCCTGCCTCAGCCTCCCGAGAAGCTGGGATTACAGGCACATGCCACCACGCCCGACTAATTTTTGTATTCTTAGTAGAGACAGAGTTTCACCATGTTGGCCAGGCTGGTCTAGAACTCTTGATCTCGTGATCTCCCTGCCTCAGCCTCCCAAAGTCCTGGGATTACAGGCATGAGCCAATGCACCTGGCCCAATTCACACTATTAAGTGGAAAACACTCCTAAAAAAACCTCTGAGGCCAGGTGCGGAGGCTCACGCCTGTAATTCCAGCACTTTGGGAGACCCAGGTGGGTGGATCACAAAGTCAGGAGATAGAGACCATCTTGGCTAATACAGTGAAAACCCGTCTCTATTAAAAAAAATACAAAAAATTTGCTGGGTGTGGTGGTGGGCGCCTGTAGTCCCAGCTACTCGGGAGGCTGAGGCAGGAGAATGGCGTGAACCCAGGAGGCGGACCTTGCAGCAAGCCGTGATCAAGCCACTGCACTCCAGCCTGGGCAACAGAGCAAGATTCCATCCTAAAAAACAAAACAAAACAAAATAAAACAAAACAAAAAAAACTCTGAGTCCTCTGGGAAGTTTTCCATATATAATTAGAAGAGTAGGAGAAAATTTTCCAACCCCTATATTAAACTACATAATAGTCACAGCTTGGGAATAGACTACTGCCCCAACACTCTCATTTTATAAATATGGGCCCTAAGGTACAGAAAGTTTACATCATTTACCCCAGATGATGAGAACCCAGAGCTCCTAATGCAAACATCCGATGACCTACAAGCAGCTCCGCCAGGTGATCACCCACTAAGTCCCCACTCCCTTTGTTATATACAACTCTTGCAAGTAGTTGGAAAACTGGATTAAATTAACATTAGATATGTATATTTTCTCACTGGGGGCATGTAAGAAATCATTCTGCAGGTGGCTTCTTGCAATGCCCCCAGTTACACAGTCACTTAAAAAGTTTGGGCGCTGCTGAAATGTCAGATAGCAATTCACACAGACAGGAATTAAAAGTGAGGTTGTCCAGATTCAAAATCCCAAAGTCACTACAGCAAGCTATTGCTGCTAACTTTGCTTCTTTCTTTTACAAACGTGTCCGTATCAGGATCTACTATAAATTTCTAGTACAGAGAGAGAAAGTAGCTGGGTGGCTGTAATTTGGTAACTGTCATCCAGTTTCACATTTACATTCAAAGGTTCTTCATAATATAAGGCCCTACCCAAAAGCTCCCCACTTGGTGTGAAGAAATGTTACCTTACAGATTTAATCATTTCCCTGTCTCAATCTGAATACCCAAGTATTTACAAAGCTCCTAGAATTTCTTCATCAAGCTCCCTTGACACAGGTAAAGGGTCTGCCAAGCACCACCAGCCCCAACCCGAACTAATGCTGCTGCCCCAGGCTCAGGACTGGCCAGGCTGCAGAAGTCAGAGTCAGGTCTCCCTTCAGTTCCCATCCCACTCACATGACCACACCATCCTCCTGGTTATGACGGAGCATGACTTATGAATTATCCAACGCTTGATCAAAGTTCTGCCTCATGTTTGTTTTTATTGGAAACAACTAATAAGCACTTGAAAAGCAACAAAATAGTTTTTCCACAAACGTCACTTTACTCCTCATAAACATTGCCCTATGAGGTATACAGCAACATCACCTTCCTCATTTTTCACATGAGAATATGGATGAAAGGGGGACCAATCCCACACTGTAGTAAAGTCCAGACCTGCACCAAAGTCCTCCAGAACAAAACCCTTGCTCTTTTGCCCACACTAACAGCATGCACATTAGATATCTTTGCTACGATGAGCAGAGAGAGCAGCATTCTGTTCACTCACTCATTCATTCCAGCTCTATACTGCTTTGATTTTTTTTTTATTTTTTGCACTTGGGGATGGGTTAAGAAACACAAAGCTTTTGACCTCTAGGAGGGTCATAATGTGGGGGAAGGGGATGACAGGACAAACACATAACAGGTAAAACAAAAATAATAATGCAAGGAAAACAGTGTTGCCCTCTCACATCTGTACTGCACTTCACAGCATGTAGAGTTTTCATGTGGATCTAGCAACCCCTCACCTCATCCCCGAATAATAACTAAGCACTAAAGTGATGCTGGGGATGCTGGGGCTTGGTTTAGGTGGCTGGGGAAGTTATCTTGGAGGTGAGACTCCAGTGGACTCTGCGGATGGGTAAGGTCTCAGAGAGGTTGGGGAAGTTATCTTGGAGGTGAGACTCCAGTGGACTCTGCAGATTGGTAAGGTCTCAGAGAGGTTGAGGTTAAGAAGAGAGCATTCCAGACCATTCCAAAATCAGCACATAACACAAACGGCTTGAAAATGGAAAAAGACTTAGAAAGTAAGGGAACTGGGCTGGAGTACTTGCTTTTCTAGTGTGGTATAATAAGAGCTACAGAAGAAAACAAGGGAGATTGTTAACCAGGGCTTAGAACTCATCCAAAATGAATGACTAGGCCTACAAGAGAACAAAGAACATAACAAGCTCGTTTTCATCATGTGTTTCTCCCAGATACAAAGCTGAGACTTTTCATGATGGGTTTTTATATAGCTCCTGTCCTCCAAGATGAAAATTCACCATTTATACTTCTTCATTCTGTTTTTACTGCAAAAGATTAAGATCTTTTTACTTACACATCGCTATAATTCTTTGAATTGTATGTGACATGGTTTGGATATGTGACCCTGTCCCAATCTCATGAGACCACACTAGAAAGCAAGTACTCCAGCCCAGTGTTAAGAGGTGGGGCCTGGTGGGAGGTGTTTGGATCATGGGGGCTTAAAACCCATGAGTGGCTTAAAACCATCCCCTTGTAGTGAGTAGGCTCTCATCTGTTTTTTTCCCAAGTGTGTGGCACCCATCCCTGCCAATCTCTCTCTTGCTCTCATTCTCACCATGTGAGAAACCACCACCCCATCTTTGCCTTCCACCATGATTGTAAGCTTCCTGAGGCCTCCCCAGAAGCTGGGCAGATGCCAGCACCATGCTTGTACAGCGTGCAGAACTGTAAGCCAATTAAACCTCTTTTCTTTATAAATTAACCAGTCTCAGGTATTTCTTTATAGCAACGCAAGAATGAACTAACAGTATCTATCTCCATTTGGGTACTTATTTAAATATGGCTCTAGCTTTCAAAGTAGAGACAATGCCTTTTCTTTCTTCTGTCTGCCTTAGAGAGTCTAGAACAATACTCAAGAAAGTTACTCTACGAAAGTCATTGACAGATCAGGAAATAAAAGACCCAATTTTTAAAAACTGCAACTGATTATAGGAGAAGCCCCTGTAACAGACAGACACACACACACATACACACCCCTCTAACTGCTTTTCCCCTTTATGGTTTTACTCATTTGTCCTTACTATGTGCCAGGCATTGTTTTAAGCATTTTATGTATACTTTCCCAAGGTCACAATGCTGGTAAATGATAGAAGCCAAGACTTTTTTTTTCTTTTTTTTTTTTTTTTTAAGAGATGGGGGTCTAGTTATGTTTGCCAGGTTGGTCCTGAACTGCTGGCCTCAAGCAATCCTCCCACCTCATCCTCCCAGAGGGCTAGGATAACAGGCATAAGCCACCATGCCCAGTCAAGATTTGAATCCAGACAGTCTGGTGCCAGAGGTATGCACTAAACCTCTAGGCATGACATTGTCTCTCAAAATGACTCATTATACTTAAAAACATAAGGGACAATTTTTGCTTCTTCGGTTTTTAAGCTGTGGCACCAATCACATACTTTTTTGAAAACTGGGCACAATGCAAACCACAATTATGTTTTTAAATTACAAAAAAAATACTCCAAGATTTTAATAGGCTTCTACATAATGCTTAGATTTGGGCTTTGCATGTTGTTTTTATTAGAAAGTGCATCTGCTCTTGGCATTAAGCACGACAAAATTAGCTATTTTATGATTACACAATAAGAATGTAAGTATCATCTCATCAAACAAATAGTGAATGACGAATGCTTCTTCTTGGAGAAATTTCTTTTTAAACATATTAATGTATAAATAGATAGGCAAATATTACTTGATTCAAATAACCTGATATCTACAAAGACAAGAGAGTTCTTTACCTGTAAATAGTCAACATTCACTTGAACGACAAAGAATCCAACGGTGCATTTGTAAATATCCAAACACATACAATGTTGGCTCACAGAATTCCCCAGCGACAGTAATTAATGCTGACATAAATCTGGACACTAAAATGGCAATGGAATTGCTTTCACATGACAATTCAAAGTGTTGTTCCAAGCAGGCAGGAAAATTTCTCTCTAGAAATGTTGAAAACTGTGTCTGAGTTATGAGATAAAATAGTTTGCATTATATCCCTAAAATCATTTAAATACTACATCTATTAATGACTAATTTATAGATCAAAAGCACTCACATAACATGCCCAAATTCAATTAAATGGAGAGAACTACTATGGAAGAGAAAATTATTATCAAAATAAACCGAAAGAACAAATAACTAATGCCATTACATTGGTTCTGTGCACAATAAAAAATAGTTTATTAAAAGATAACTGGTCAATGTGCTTAAGACCATGAACATCCATTTTAGTGAGAAATAGTGGCAAACCCTAAACACAATAAATACTACTTAAGAAAATGTATTTAGTTCATAATGCATACAAATCTCCACTTTAGGTACCATTTTGGGGTTAAAAAATATAATGCTGTTATGAGGACACAATTAGAACACAGTGAATTTTATTACTGGTTTTTTTTTTTTTTCAGTATGGCTCTATTAATGCCTGTTGTTTATCTACACAAATACAGAGCAGCCTGGGAACTGTCCTAGTTTCTTTGAGAGTTATCAACTGAAGCTAATGTTTCCTTAGAGAACTCCACTTTGAAAGGGTACTATGAACCTGGCCAGTTTTCATTGCTGTTTAGACAGACACAAGCACCATTTGCAGTGTGGGCAACACCACCTCTTAGATGCAATCCGCCTGTCTTCAAGTGAGTCTCCCAGTAGTCCTCACTGTGTTCGTTTGCTCTGCCAAAAATAAACAACAGCCTTTCCCCTAGTAAACAGCAGGTAGGAATGGGTTTAATCATAAATTCTAGTGGATGGCAGTCCAGTAACAAAGCAGAGCTCTCTTTGGTGGTAGCATTAGCTTCTTTCTGCCCTGCTCAAAACACCCCTAAAGTACACTGACTTGGACATGATCTCATTCAATATATGAAGCCCTGTGATGGTTAATACTGAGTGTCAACTTGATTGGATTGAAGGATGTGAAGTATTGATCCTGGGTGTGTCTGTGAGGGTGTTGCCAAAAAAGATTAACATTTGAGTCAGTGGGCTATGGAAGGCAGGCCCACCTTTAATCTGGTGGGCACAATCTAATCAGCTGTCAGTGAATATAAGCAGGCAGAAGAATGTGAAAAGGCGAGACTGGCCTAGCCTCCCAGCCTACATCTTTCTCCCATGCTGGATGCTTCCTGCCCTTGAACTTCGGACTCCAACTTCTTCAGTTTTGGGACTCGGACTGGCTCTCCTTGCTCCTCAAGCTTGCAGACAGCCTATTGTGGAAACTTGTGATCGTGTAAGTTAATACTTAATAAACTCCCCTTAGTTCTGTCCCTCTAGAGAACCCTAATACAGATTTTGGTACCAAGAGTGGTTCTAAAGAAACAGAATGTTAAGGATGGAGTTCTTTCATTGGTTTCGGGGTTTCTGGAGTTGGCTGCTTAATAAGAAAATGCTAAGGACTCTACTTCTAATAGTACGGATAACACTGAGAGTCCTTGGCACGAACTGTTTAGAGTTATGCAAAATAAATGCATTTGACACTACTGATTCACCACTGTGAGCAGCAAGGAGTTTGGTGACTACATAATACCATACATATGTGGAGAACCAAGGAACATAATGAAGCTGGTTGGTTGCTCCTAAGTTCAGTGGACAAAGTGATGAAGGAAAATGATGAACTCAGGGATTCTGTCTCCTGGCTTCAGAAGCAGATACTGAGCCTCAAATCTGCTAAGATTGCCCTGAGTGAGAGTCTTATCTGCTGTAGAGAAAGAGCTGAAATTGTGGAAAACAGACACAAGCTCTTATCATGTAAATGGCTGACCTGCATCAAAAGTTGCACACACAGCCTCATCAGGTGTCTACCGTTACAGTCAGGGCACTGATTGGAAAAGAATGGGACCCTGCAACTTGGAATGGGGACACTCAGTTTGTGAACTCTGAGGAACCTTTTTTGCCAGAAGCAACAGCTTCCCCATCTCCAGTAGTGGCAACATCCCCACCTGGACCCATGCTGCCATCAGCCTTTCCACCTTTGGCTGAGGAGATAAACCCTGAGCGGCCTGAGGCAACAGTGATAGCCTCCCCTAAGGCAGTTGCCAGGAAAAATAATGTTGATTCTCCTCAGGAGCCACCCCCAACACCCCTGTTTGCTTCTAGACCTATAACTAAAGTCCCGGCGGGCCCCTAGAGGTGAGGTTGAAAGTGTGACCCATGACGGGGTGCGCTACACTTGAAAAGAACTGTTTGAGTTTTCTAATTTATATCAACAGAAATCTGGAGAACAGGCATGGGAATGGATATTAAGAGTAAGAAATAATAGTGGAAGGAACACAGAGTTGGATCAAGCCGAATTTAATGAATTGGGCCCACTAAGTAGGGACTCTGTTTGTTTTTTTTTTGTTTTGTTTTGTTTTGTTTTGTTTTTTGAGATGGAGTCTCCCTCTGTCACCCAGGCTGGAGTGCAGTGGCATGATTTGGGCTCACTGCAACCTCCGCCTCCTGGGTTCAAGAGATTCTCCTGCCTTAGCCTCCTAAGTAGCTGGGATTCCAGACGTGTGCCACCAGGCCGGGCTAATTTTTGTATTTTTAGAAGAGACAGGGTCTCACCATGTTGGTCAGGCTGGTCTCGAAATCCTGATCTTGTGATCCGCCCACTTCGGCGACCCAAAGTGCTGGGATTACAGGCGTGAGCTGCCATGCCTGGCCGGGACTCTGCTTTTAATGTTGCAGCTCGGGGAGTTAAAAAAGGTTCTAATAGTTTATTTGCTTGGTTACCTGAAATATGGATTAAAACATGGCCCACTGTGAGCAACCTGGAAATGCCTGATCTCCATTGGTTTGATGTAGACGAAGGGATCCAAAAGCTTAAGGAGATTGGGGTGGTGGAGTGGATTAGTCCCTTTAGACCTACTCATCACAGCTGGGAAGGTCCAGAAGATATACCCTTGACCAATGCCTTGTGAAACAGATTGCTGAGGGCAGCACCTGCATCTGTGAAAAGCACTGTAATTGCTCTTCTCTGTATGTCAGATCTCATGGTGGGAAGCACAGTCACTCAACTACTAAATTTAACTACAACGGGAATAATTGGATTGCAAAGTGGCAGGGGCCAACTAAGTGGCAGCACTCAACCATCAAAGGCAAGTGGGCACAGCTACCACAATGGGCAGCGGAGGCAAAGTGGCAATCAGAATAATCTGACTCCTGTAGAGCTCTGGCATTTGCTAATTAATCATAGTGTTCCTAGAAGTGAAATTGATAGGAAGCCTACTGCATTTCTACTTAATTTATATCAGCAGAAAACTTCTAGGTCAAATGGACAAAATACTAAGTTGAATTCTAAAAATAGAGAATCACGGCCCCTCAATCAATTTCCGGACTTGAGCCAGTTTACAGATCCAGAACCCCTTGAATGAAGGGGAGGCCGGGTCCCCTTGAGGAAGGATCCCACTACATTACCAACAATTTATGCAGTGAATCTTTCTCCCATCCTTCCCCAAGACCTCTGGCCTTTTACCAGGGTAACTGTGCACTGGGGAAAGGGAAATGATCAGACATTTCAGGGACTACAGGATACTGGCTCTGAGCTGATGCTGATTCCAGGGGACCCAAAATGTCACTGTAGTCCTCCAGTTAAAGTAGGGTCTTATGGAGGTCAGGTAATTAATGGAGTTTTAGCTCAGGTGCAACTTAACAGTGGGTACAGGGGGTCCCCGGACCCATCCTGTGGTCATTTCCCAGTGCCAGAATGCGTAATTGGCATAGGCATAATTAGGAGCTGGTAGAACCCCCAGATTGGCTCCCTGACTGGTAGGGTGAGGGCTATTATGGAGGGAAAGTCCAAATGGAAGCCATTAGAGCTGCCTCTACCTAGAAAAATAGTAAATCAAAAACAATACCGCATGCCTAAAGAGACTGCAGAAATTAATGCCACCATCAAGGACTTGAAAGACGCAGGGATGGTGATCCCATTTGGCCTGCACAGAAGACATGGATCTTGGTGAATGACAGTGGATTACTGTAAGCTTAACCAACTGGTGACTCCAATTGCAGCTGCTGTATCAGATGTGGTTTCACTGCTTGAGCAAATTAACATATCTCCTGGTACCTGGTATGCAGCCATAGACGTGGCAAATGCCTTTTTCTCCATTCCTGTCCATATGGCCCATCTGAAGCAATTTGCCTTCAGCTGGCAAGGCCAGCAATATACATTTACTGTCCTGCCTCAGAGGTATATCAACTCTCCAGCTTTGTATCATAATTTATTCGGAGAGACCTTGATCACTTTTCATTTCCACAAGATATCACACTGGTCCATTACGTTGATGACATTATGCTGAATCGATCTAGTGAGCAAGACACTGGACTTATTGGGGAGATATTTGCATGCCAGAGGATGGGAAATAAATCCAACTAAAATTCATGGACCTTCCACTTCAGTAAAATTTCTAGGGATCCAGTGGTACGGGGCCTGTCAAGATATTCCTTCTAAGGTGAAGGAAAAGTTGCTGCATTTGGCTCCTCCTACAACCAAGAAAGAGGCACAACGCCTAGTGGACCTATTTGGATTTCAGAGGCAACACATTCCTCATGTGGGTGTGTTACTCTGGCCCATTTATCAAGTGACCTGAAAAGCTGCCAGTTTTGAGTGGGGTCCAGAACAGAAGAAGGCTCTGCAACAGGTCCAGGCTGCTGTGCAAGCTGCTCTGCCACTTGGGCCATATGACCCAGCAGATCCACTAGTGCTTGAGGTGGATGCTGTTTGGAGCCTTCAGCAGGCCCCCATAGGTGAATCACAGAGGAGGCCTCTGGGATTTTGGAGCAAGGCTCTGCCATCTTCTGCAGGTAACTACTCTCCTTTTGAGAGACAGTTCTTCGTCTGTTACTGGGCTTTGTTGGAAACTGAACATTTGACTATGGGTCATCAAGTCACCATGCAACCTGAACTGCCTATCGTGAACTGGGTGCCTTCTAACCAATCTAGCTATAAAGTGGGTCATGCACAGCAGCATTCTATCATCAAATGGAAGTGGTATATACGTGATTGTGCTCGAGCACATCCTGAAGGCACAAGCAAGTTACATGAGGAAGTGGCTCAAATGCCCATGGTCTCCTCTCCTGCCACCCTGCCTTCTCTCCCCTAGCCTGCACCCACGGCCTCATGGGGAGTTCCCTATCATCAGCTGACAGAGGAAGAGAAGACTAGGGCCTGTTCACAGATGGTTCTGCATGATATACAGGCACTACCCAAAAGTGGACAGCTGCAGCACTACAGCCCTTTTTTAGGACATCTCTGAAGGACAGAGGTGAAAGGAAATCTTCCCAGTGGGCAGAACTTCAAGCAGTGCACCTGGTTGTGCACTTTGCATGGAAGGAGAAATGGCCAGATGTGCAATTATATACTGATTCATGGGCTGTAGCCAAGAGTTTGGCTGGATGGTCAGGGACTTGGATGAAGGATGATTGGAAAATTGGTGACAAAGAAATGTGGGGAAGATGTGGATGGACCCCTCTGAGTGGTCAAAAACTGTGAAGTTATTTATATCCCATGTGAGTGCTCACCAACAGGTGACCTCAGCAAAGGAGGATTTTAATAATCAAGTGAATAGAATGACCCATTCTGTGGATACTACTCAGCCTCTTTCCCCAGCCACCCGTCATCGCCCAATGGGCCCATGAACAAAATGACCATGGTGGCAGAGATGGAGGTTACATATGAGCTCAACAACATGGACTTCCACTCACCAAGGCTGTCCTGGCTACGGCCACTTCTGAGTGCCCAATTTGCCAGCTGCAGAGACCAACACTGAGTCCTTGATATGGCACCATTCCTCGGGGTGATCAGCCAGCTACCTAGTGGCAGGTTGATTATACTGGACCTCTTCCATCACAGAAAGGGCAGAGGTTCATCCTCACTGGAATAGACACTTACTCCGGATATGGGTTTGCCTATCCTGCATGCAATGCTTCTGCCAAGACTACTATCTGTAGACTCATGGAATGCCTTATCCCCCAACATGGTATTCCACACACCATTGCCTCTGACCAAGGCACTAACTTTACAGCTAACAAAGTGCGACAGTGGGCTCATGCTCATGGAATTCACTGGTCTTACCATGTTCCCAATCCTGAAGCAGCTGGATTGATAGAACGGTGGAATGGCCTTTTGAAGTCACAATTACAATGCCAACTAGCTGAAAATACTTTGTAGAGGTGGGGCAAAGTTCTCCAGAAGGCCATGTATGCTCTGAATCAGTGTCCAATAATATATGGTACTGTTTCTCCCACAGTCAGGATTCACAGGTCCAGGAATCAAGGGGTGGAAGTGGAAGTGGTACCACTCATCATCACCCCTAGTGATCCACTAGCAAAAGCTTGCTTCCTGTTCCCGCAACATTATGTTCTGCTGGCACAGGGGTCTTAGTGCCAGAGGGAGGAATGCTGCCACCAGGAGACACAACGATGATTCCATTAAACTGGAAGTTGAGATTGCCACCTGGACACTTTGGGCTCCTCCCACCTTTAAGTCAAGACTAAGAAGGGAGTTACAGTGTTGGCAGGGGTGATTGACTCAGACTATCAAGAGGAAATCAGTCTACTACTCCACAACAAAGGTAAAGAAGAGTATGCAAGGAATACAGGAAATCCATTAGGGCGTCTCTCAGTATTACTATGCCCTGTGATTCAGATCAATGGGAAACTACAACGCCCAATCCAGACAGGACTACAAATGGTCCAGGCTCCTCAGGAATGAAGATTTGGGTCACTCCACCAGGAAAGAAAACCACGACCCGCTGACGTGCTTGCTGAATGCAAAGGGAATACAGAATGGGTAGTAGAAGAAGGTAGTCATCAATACCAGCTACGACCACGTGATCAGCTATAGAAACAAGGACTGTAATTGTCATGAGTATTTCCTCCTTCTTTTGTTAAAAACATGTTTGTGCATGTATACACTTCTACTAAGAAAATATCTTTATTTCCTTTTCCTTTATCATGAGCCATAAGATTTATTGACTTCATATCAGCATTTATGTATTATTAACTTTATGTAATGGTATTTGGGTTGGGGATTGGTACATTTCCAGTTGTACAAAAGACAGTTGTATTATGTTAGGTGTAATTATGACCTTATTATTGTCTTTATTTGAAGATTATGTATGATCTCAGGAGATATGTATGGGTCCAAGGTGACAAGGGGCAGACTTGTAATGGTTAATACTAAGTGTCAACTCGAATAGACTGAAGAGTGTGAAGTATTGATGCTGTGTATATCTGTAAGGGTGCTGCCAAAAAAGATTAACATTTGAGTCAATGGGCTGGGAAAGGCAGACCCACCCTTAATCTGGTGGGCACAATCTAATCGGCTGTCAGTGAATATAAGCAGGCAGAAAAACATGAAAAGGCAAGACTGGCCTAGCCTCCCAGCCTACATCTCTTTCCCATGCTGGACGCTTCCTGCCCTTGAACATCAGACTCCAAGTTCTTCAGTTTTGAGACTCGGACTGGCTCTCCTTGCTCCTTTCAAGCTTGCAGACAGCCTATTGTGGGACCTTGTGATCATGTAAGTTAATACTTAATAAACTCCTCTCTCTCTCTCTCTCTCTCTCTCTGGATGGATAGATAGATAGATATCCTAAATATTACATATCTTCTATTAGTTCTGTCCCTCTAGAGAACCCTAATACAAGCCCCATCCTTATCCCCCGAAGTATTGCAAAACTGACTGGATTACCACTATACCGTCGTGTTACCTATTTCAACTCACATAATTGTAAGGACTTAAAAGAAGCCACCATTCAGAAAATTTACTAGCGATCTGTAGTATGTTCCGCCACATATCACCTGCAAGTGTGTGACGATAAACCTCTCTTACTCTCCCCTTTAAAATGGGAATCTTGTGAGAAATACAATGCTCACAGCTAGCACATACCAAACACCTTCCTAAAATGTGTATCAACAAAAAACATCTATTGCTGAGAATTTTTTATTTTTATTTTTTCAGACAGAGCATCTCTCTGTTGCCCAGGCTGGAATGCAGTGACATGATCTTGGCTCACTGCAAACTCTGCCTCCCAGGTTCAAGCGATTCTCCTGCCTCAGCCTCCAAGTAACTGGGATTACAGGAGCACACCACCACGCCCAGCTAATTTTTGTATTTTTAGTACAGACGGGGTTTTACCATGTTGGCCAGGTTGGTCTCTAACTCCTGAGCTCAGGTAATCCCCAAACCTTGGCCTCCCAAAGTGACAGGATTACAGGCGTGAGCCACCAAGCCTGGCAGAGAATTCTCCTTAGCCTCAGACACCGGTAGTGAAATGGTTACTACAATGTCAAGGGAGAAATGTCAAATACTAAGAATAAGGGGTGACTCTGGCAGAAGTAAAAGCTGATAGCATATGTAAAGCCCCATAATATATCTAGTAAAAACAATGAATTAGGCCAGGTTAAATAGTTGAATCAATTCATTTTACTTCCACTTCTTATTATATAATATCTCTACCTGATAAAATATATGCACACCAAAGTTGCAGTCTTGTTCTACACTTAATATCACTGGTTTCATAATGGGGATGAATCCTGTTACTAAAAGAACATTCATTTGTTAATAACAACATTTTTGTTACTCTGATGGAAGCAAGTCTCAAAAAAGGTTTTGACAAAAATGTTACATACGAATATGACCTAATGTATAATCTTCACCCCAATCACTGCTCAAAAGGTTCTAAAATTCTAAATCAAATATACTATTACATACAATGTCTAGAGTGCCAAAATCTCAGAGTGCCAAAATCCTCATTTATAAAATTGAAGTAATATGTCTCTTAAAGAGCTGTCAATAATAAAGTAAGCAAAAAAATTAATTCAAATTGGATCAGACACTTGAACTCAAGGCCAAAACCATGAAGCTTGCAAAAGAAAACAAAGAAAAATGTTTTCAGGACTAAGGGGTAGGTAACACTTCCTAAGACACAAAAAGTAATAACCAGAAAAGAAAAAAAAAATCAATTAGATCTCATCATATTTAAAACTTTGTATCTTCAAGTGATATTGTTTAAAAAAAGACTCAATAGGCAAGCCACAAACTGGGGGAAAAAGGTTACAAAATGTAAATCTAAAAAAAGAACTGGAATCTAGGACATATAAGGAACTCCTACAACTTAATGTTCATTGCAGGCCGGGCACGGTGGCTCACACCTGTAATCCCAGCACTTTGGGAGGCTGAGGCAGGCAGATCACCTGAGGTCAGGAGTTCGAGACCAGCCTGAGCAACATGGTGAAACCCCCATCTCTACTAAAAATACAAAAAATTAGTTGGGTGTGGTGGCATGCACCTGTAATCCCAGCTACTTAGGAGGCTAAGACAGGAGAATTGATTGAACCTGGGAGGCGGAGGTTGCAGTGAGCTGAGATCACACCACTGCACTCTAGCTGTGCATGATAAAAGCGAAATTCCGTCTTAAAAAAAAAATGTTGGCTGGGCATGGTAACTCACGCCTGCAATCCCAGCACTTTGGGAGGCCAAGGCAGGCAGATCACAAGGTCAGGAGTTCAAGACCAGCCTGGCCAATATAGTGAAACCCCATCTCTACTGAAAATACAAAAATTAGCTAGGCGTGGTGACATGTGCCTGCCTGTAGCCACAGCTACTCAGGAAGCTGAGGCAGAAGAACCGTTTGAACCGGGAGGCGGAGGTTGCAGTGAGCCAATATCATGCCACTGCACTCCAGCCTGGGCAAAAGAGCGAGACTCCATCTCAAAAAAAAAAAAAAAACATGTTCATTGCAACTTGTTTACCATATAGCCTGTTTGGAGAGAAAAGGTCAACAGAAAAGCAGATGCTGACAATTTCTCTTTTATAAAGAATGGAAGAATGGAGGGTTGGTAGCTAGACGAGGAGAGCAGAAGACTGTTTGAAGGAGAAGGCAGGAAATAAAAGTCAGATGGATGCTAGGGTAGTTTGAAGTATTAAAAAATATATTCTACACAGTGTCAGTAAGTCTCCATTTAAAAGATATTTACTGTAATCCCAGCACTTTGGGAGGCCAAGGCAGTAGGATTGCTTGAGGCCAGGTGTTTGAGACCAGCCTGAGCAATGTAGCAAGACCTTGTCCTCAATTTTAAAAATAAATAAATAAGAGAAATTCGGATTTCAGATGGCAATATTGATGTCCTATTAAGTTGGTTTCAAAAAACTTCTGCACAAACTTAATGCTGGAAGCAATAATTCTTATTTAGATTTATTCAATTCTCCAGATCAAGAAACACAAAAGGTTGTTTGGAAGAAAAATATATTTTATTTTAAAAACTGGATTCGTCCACCAGGAAAAATGAGTGAGTAAAGACTGAAAAATTAAAAACTTAAAAATGTAAAAGCTTTTTAGAACTGGATTAATATATAACACATTTTAGACATTCTGTTTTGTCTGAAAATAAACTTTAACTCTTCTGTAATAATAGGCCAACACTATAAGGATGCAAACAAAGTAATATAAAATAACATAGAGTTGCCAATAATTATTGTTTTTTGGCTGTAATTCCTGGGCTATTTTATATAATTGTACATTTGGTTCTGCCTAGACATGCTATTCAGTTGGATTCATAAAACATACCACACTACCACATAAGCGCTGGCAGACCAATGTATAATAAACAGTTATCCACTGTAATATTTTAGTACATAAAATTGATAGGGTTGTATTTTTAATATAAGATGTTGAATACTTGTATCAATAAGAATTTCTTACATTTATTGCAAGCTTTTCAAACACAAATCTAAGCATATCATGAATGATGGATCAGTTAATGCGTGTCTGTTCTCTCTCATCTGATTTGCTCGTCTCTTTGCTTTTTTACCGTGGCTGCTTTGTGCTATCCATGTACTATGCTCTTGCAGTTATACCACACAACAACTTGAGATGTTGTTTTACACATATTAGTAAAAGAAATATCTCAACACCAGGGTTCTGTCTCAGAGGATTGTTAAAAACTGTTTAGACCAAATTGCCAATTAAAAAATGATATTGCATGTGAAATAAAATAATTTACGTTTTTCCCTTTAGCTGTAAAAACAAAATCGCACACAATTTCTATATACCATAAACACAATAGTAAATGAAAGAGTTTTGACCAAACTAGTTAAGATGTCAAACCAACCAACAATAACCACCAAAAGTATATTAAACAAGTAATATATAAGTAAGAATACATCCTGCTACTGTAATATGTGAAGGGAAAGGCATCATAAATACTTGGAAAAAACAAGAAGGAACAATTTAACATAATGACTCAGGCATTGAAGGCAAACAGATGTAGGTTCAAATCTCAGCTCAGGCCCTTACGAACTATGTCACCTTGTAGAAACCAATTTACCCTTATTAGTAACATGAGAACATCCACTGACATCTCACAGGATGATTTTAAAGATTAAATACTACATGCCAAAGTCTTTAGCAAAGTCCCACATATAAATTTAATTAAATAATAATGGTAAACATTATTATTATTGCTAACTTAAACTTCTTTCAATAAGAATTCGGAATTACCAAAAGGCCATAACCTAAGATAATCAAACTTAATCATAAAAATCACACCAATTAAATCACACCAATTTCTAGTTTAGGAATTTTGTCTCGTGATCATATGGAACTCCAAAGAATTCTAAATTATAAACAAGCAATACAGACAGCGGGAATAAGCCATTCTTCCTCCTTTCTCCTAGTCCAAATAATTTAAGAAAAGGGATGAAAAAAAGCAAGAAAAACAATCATTTGGAATCAATCACTTCGCCAATCATTCACTTGATCAAACAATGGCACACAATCAATCACAGCTAAAGATAAAACTAAACAATTTGCAATTAAAGTTACAAAACTGCACACTCATTTCCTCTAACCTGTAAACCAACTTGTTACAGTTAACACTATAATGATTTTCTGAGACAGAATGCAACTATTCGAACAAGTATCTGTACATGATAAAAATATGAACTTAGTAAAAAGGCATGGCATTCTATCTCATTCAAATCTTCACTTGTACATTCACTCATGAAGGATCTAGCAGGTTCTGGCTCTGTGTCAGCCCCTGTCAAATATTAATAAGGCAATAAGGGTGATCCCTGCAGGAATACAGTATCCGTGAAAGTGTAAAGAACCTGTGACATCAGGTGTCCCGTCTCACTCAGCACATGATTCTGAACCTCCACAGTAAAAGGGCAGATAAAGGTAGTAACTGCGGTGACACCGGGTAGACAGAGCCAGAGCTTATAGGGCCCATCTCATGTGTGCTTTGTCTGATCTTCATCTTGAAAGCTATGGTTTTACAATAAACAGCTTTTTGTTGTTTCTCCTTTTATTTATGGTACTCATTTGTTTAATCAGCATATTTGTTCAGTTGTAAGAAAATAAACTCTATACTGCCTTTGCACCCAATCAGGCACCAATTTCTAAGTGTCCATTTTCTAAGTGTCTATTCCATTCTTCAAAGATAGTTCCAAGACCACCTTCTCCAGAAAGCAGAAGCCTTCAGTTAAAAAAATCACCTCTTTGCTGCTATGGTATTACATTTAATGATATTTGTACCTTTAATTAGATGCTTTAATTAAAATGTTTACTTAATATTAATATAAGAAAGTATAAATCAAGAACAACTCTCCATACAATTCCCTAATAGTCCTTTATCTGAAATTCAATAACTGCCAACCCACTTTTATATATTACTGGTGCCCAGGATAGCTAAAGAGTTGACAGAGAGTTGCTCAATTTAAACCAAAGGTTCTAAATACTATAGTTTTTCCGCAAGTAAAATCATAAGATCAGAGTTAGGACATTTCCATCTACCCTTTCTAATTATGTGACCTCCTTTAACCTTTTTCAGCCTCAATTGCCTTGTACATAAGATGGGTATAACATGCCTATATCACAGTACTGTTAAGAATACAGTAAGAAAACATGGATGACAATGCCTGGCACCAGACCTGGGAACACAGGGTTTGCTCAGTCTCCATGTTATTTTAAGATGGCCAAGTGATGATCTATGAACTCTCTTTCTAGGATTTCTTTTTTCTTTTTTCTTTTTTTTTTTTTTGAAACAATCTCGCCCTGTCACCCAGGCTGGAGGGGAGTGCAGTCGCACGATCTCAGTTCACTGCAACTTTTGCCTCCCAGGTTTAAGCAATTCTCCTGCCTCAGCCTCCCGAGTAGATGGGATTACAGGCATGAGCCACCATGCCAAGCTAATTTTAGTATTTTTAGTAGAGATAGGGTTGCACCATGTTAGCTAAGCTGGTCTTGAACTCAAAACCTCAGGTGATCCACTTGCCTCAGCCTCCCAAAGTGTTGGGATTACAGGCGTGAGCCACTGCACCCGGCCTCCTCCATCTAAGATTTCTAATGCAATACTTCAAGGATCTCTTACTTTCATTTCATGATCAAAGAAAATTTAGTATTAAAAACTAAGACCTGCACTCCAGTATTATGATTCTCCTACAAATATTTCATACAGCTATTAGACTCAGACTTAAGTCTCAAATGCACTTTCTACTTGCATTAAATTTACTTGTAATTTTCTATCCTAGAGTGAGATTCTTTTCAAAGTTATGATGCAGCCTGGGCAGCACAGTGAGAACCTGTCTCTACTAAAAATTTTAAAAATTAGCCAGGCATGGTGGCACACACCTGCAGTCCTAGCTATTTAGGAGGCTGAGGTGGGAGGATTGCTTGAGCCCGGGAGGTCAAGGCTGCAGTGAGCTGAGATTGTGCCACTGCACTACAGCCTGGCCAGCAGAGCAAGGTCCTTTCTCCAAAAACAAAACAAAAGAAACCCCAAAAAAGCTAAAACCAAAGTTACTATGAATAAAGAAGGGATGAGTCATTATTGGCATATTGTTCTGAAGACAATTACTGCACTAAAGCCAGAAAGCATTTCCTTTTAGATTTCTTAAGTTGAATTATTTAATAAACATTTTAATTAGTTAGATTGTGAAACAGATAACTTTAAATATTTCACAATTTCAAAAATTCACTAAATATGGAACAGAAAGTCATTAAATTGGATCATCAAGCAGCAAAATTTGGATGCTGTATCTATTAGTGATTACCATAAAATATGACACAGAAGGGTCTAGAGATTTGAAAAACTTGGTGTACAGTATATCCTGAACACCAGAGGAAAATAATAGTTTCTGTGAATATCGAAATAAAGTCAAACTAGCAGAGATCAGTTTAAAAACCTAAGATTTAAATAACATAAGATCTCCCCAGAGGGGAAGTTCTTGAGGTCAAAGCACTAGTCCTCTCTAGTCATCAGGGAGATGCAATCTGCACAACAACAAATACCACTTCATACCCACCAGAATGGCTAAAATCAAGACTAAAAATACAATGTGCTGATGAAGATGTGGAGCCACTGGAACTCTCACACACTGTGTGTGAGAGTGAATCAGTAAACTACTTTAGTAGAAGGCTTTGCTTTGCAGTGTCTACTAAATCTGAACAAATATTAATACATATCCTATAGCTTGGTAATCCCACTCCCAGGTATAGATACCTAACAGAAATGTGCACATATGCCCAAAAAAGCAAAAACAAGTATAAAAATACTATAACAGTATTAATAGTAAAATGGTCAAAATCTGCAAAACAAAAACAGATGTTCAGTAGTAAATAAAGTGTAGTATATTCA
Organism: Gorilla gorilla gorilla; assembly: GCF_029281585.2. NCBI lineage: Eukaryota > Metazoa > Chordata > Mammalia > Primates > Hominidae > Gorilla > Gorilla gorilla. The sequence continues at coordinate 88,332,878 of NC_073239.2, read as the reverse complement.
CATTATAGAATACTACACTAAAAAATAATCCTTCCTAGATACGAAAATGTGTATACATTTCTCAAACATTACATTGAGTACAACCAAAGAGTACATATTATATTATTTCATTTTTATAAAGTTCAAAAGCAGGCAAAACAAATCTATGGTGACATAAGTCAGAACAGTGGTTACCTTTGGTAGTATAGGGGGAGGTTGGTAGTGAAATGGGAGAGAACATGAGGGGGGGTTTCCTGTAATGTTGGTGGTATCCTGATTTTTAATTTTGATGCTGGTTATACACGTGTGTTAAGTTTGTGAAAACTTATCAAAGGTGAAAACGTAGGATCTATCTGCTTTTCTATATGCACGTTAAGCTTTTTAACTTATAAGCAAGTAAGTCAAGGTATTTATATATTTTATATAAGCAAAAATATACATATTTGGAAGACCAGAGTGGTGTTTTGTTCACTAAATTGTTTTTGATGTATGCAATTCCATGCATTTTTGTCTTATATAATGACCATTTTCCCTTCTCTCAAATATTTTAATTAACAAGTAAAAATTGTATGTGTTTATCATATACATGTTGTTTTGAATTGTGTACACACCAGGAAATGGCTAAATCGAGCTAATTAACATATGTGTTACCTGACATACTTTTCATTTTTTTGTGGTGAGAACATTTAAAATCTACTCTCTTAGCAAGAATATAGTACATAGTTGTTAACTTTAGTCATCATGTTGTACAAGAGAATTTTTCTTTTTTTTTTTTTTTTTGAGACAAGGTCTCGCTCTGTTACCCAGGTTGGAGTGCAATGGTACAATCACAGCTAACTGCAGCCTCCACCTCCTGGGCTCAAGTGATCCTCCCACTTCAGTCCCCTGAGTAGCTGGGACTACAGGCATGCACCACTATGCCTGGGTAATTTTTAAAATTTTTTTGTAGAGACAAGGTCTCACTATATGGCCCAGGCTGGTTTTGAACTCCAGGGCTCAAGCAGTCCTCCTGCCTCAGCCTCCCAAAGTGCTAGAATTACAAGCAGGTGCCTGGCCTGCAACATATTTCTTATCTACTAACTTATTAACTTATCTATTAATTTATCCTTCCTATCTAACTGAAAAATTTGTACCCTTTTTATCAAATATCCCCCTCCCTAAAACCCTCACTATCCCCTCTTCTCCCTGGTAGCTACATTCTACAATCTACTTCTGAGTTCAACTTTTTTATTTTACATATGTAGGGGAGATCATGCAGTCTTTCTGTATCTGCTTATCTCACTAACATAAAGTCCTCCAGGTTCATCCATGTTATTGTAAATGAAAGCATTTCCTTCTTTTTTACAGCTATACAGTATTCCATTGTGTATATATACCATATTTTCTTTACCCACAGATCTGTTATTGGACACTTAGATTGATTCCATATCTTGGCTATCATGAATAATGCCACAATAAACATGGGAATTCTAATACTTCTTCAAACACTGATTTCAATTCCTTTGGATATATACCCAGCAGTGGAACTGCTGGATCACATGATAGTTCTATTTTTAATAATTTAAGGAACCTCCATATTGTTTTGCATAATGGCTATTCCAACTTACATTCCCACCAACAGTATGCAAGGGTTCCCTTTTCCCCCATCCTCTCAAAACACTTGCTATATTTTTGTCTTTCTTAATAACAGCCATTCTAACAGGTTTTAATAACAGCCATTCTAACAGGCATTCTAACTAACAGGTAAATAACACTGCAGCTTTAATTTACATCTCTCTGATAATTTCTCAAATATTTTAGAATAAAACTTTTTATGGCTCCGAAGTTGAATGCAGTACTAGATAGAGCCATAAATTAAAAGTCTGTAATCTAGAAGTTTTCATCAACAATAGTCAAGATATCTTTTTTATTCATTAACTAGCTGAACACTTAATGATATAGAAAATTTGGCTACCCAGAATGACTCATTTCTGTGAAGTTTTGTTTAATGAATAGGTTTATTACAAAGATTTTAAGTCCTTTTATATACATGAGTACAGAGTCTTAGAAGAACACACTATCGAGCTATAAACTGACACCTTAGGAAGTAAATTAAATCTACTCTATCAGTACAAGGGTGATAAGAAAATCAGTAAGGCCTCCAAATAGAAATATGACAGAATATAAATCTAAATATAAAGTTATATATATTTATTTCTGGTATATCTGTATATTAACACATAAACACACTATCAAGAACGTAAATAATCGTAATAGAAAAATTATATAAAGATATATTTAGCAAAAATATTACATATATCTCTGGGTTTAGGATTTGGGATAATTTTTATTTTTTAAGTTTTATTTTACTGTTTGCATTGTTAAAATGAACATATATCATTTTTAAGGTTAAAAAATATGCTAAAAGATCTGAGAAAAAGACAGTTCCTGTTCAAAAAAATGAGTCAATGCGTGTTTTCTTCCTGATTCACAGAACAAATTAGTGGGAGAATTTTCTCAATTTTAAGACCTTTCTCCCAATGTTAGCCTTCTGGCATCTGCCAAGTATACCTACAAGCAAATACCAACAAAGCTCATATAGCAGAACAAATAGAACAGTAGCAGAAAACTGGCACTAAAAGAATTCATAATAACATTAATAAATCATGCTTAACTGAGACAGTCCCCCCACCTCACCTCCAACCCTGAGCCAGCAGTTGTGATTTTATGTTACGTACATATAACTGTGTTCATTTTCTGCTAGTAAAATCGTTCTTCGTTCCTAAGATAGAATTAAGTATACCAATATTTCCTGATTTTCTATTAAAATCACATAACTTCCAGGTGCTCCATTATCTGAACAAAAATAAGGACCTAGAGGCATCCCTGTCACCAGAGGTGTAGCCTTGTGACTAACGTTAGCTGTATCTTAAAGACAAAAAAAGGGAAAAGGTGAATTCAGCTCTCTAGGAGCTCAGTAGTAAATTACTCACCAGGTAGAATTCTGCCCATTGTCTCAATCACTCTTCCCCAGAGAACTTCATTTGTTCAGAGAAAAAAACAAAAGCCCAATCTGGTTTATTATCCCAGCTAATCAAGCCATCCACACAAAGCTGAACTAAAACCATAACTAGAGTTTAAATTTCCTGATTCCTTCCTTGAAAGGTAGTCTTACTAATTAGGTAATTTACAACAGGGCCTTGGCAAACCAAAGAGGAAACCTGAAAAAGCAGCAGCCTTTTGCTGTCCCTCTGACTTTAATCACCATGAAGGTCACCCAGTCCTGCCATCAACCAGCTCTCCTACTTTGGAGAAGCAGGCTGACTCAAAGAGCAAACACCTGTCTCTCATAGTAATGACTTTACTCTCCAGGCCTAACTTTATAAATGAGAAAACTAAGAGAGTAAACAGCTCTATTAACACTGCTGTCATTTTTTAAAACAATTCTTTTAAAGAGATGGGGTCTTGCTATGTTGCCCAGGCTGGAGTGTAGCGGCTATTCACAGGCACAATTCCACTACTGATCAGCACAGGAGTTTCCAACCTGGGCCAGTTGACCCCTCCCTTAGGCAATCTGGTGGTCCCCCACTCCCAGGAAATGCTGAACTTAGTAGGGACACTCAATTGGCATAGAACACTACAGCTTATAACTCCTGGGTTTAAACAATCCTCCTGCCTCAGCCTCCTGAGTTGCTAGGACTACAGGCAGGTACCACAACACCCGGCTTACAATTAGACTTGAAATGCAGGCTGTTATGAAGAGTCTCTTGGCTACAGTTCAAGGGAAACATAACACATTAATGCAAAACATCTTCAGCTTTCCCCAATTCCACTTATTTCAGCCCATTTCAGAAATGTCCTCTTTATTCCAACTTGAAAATTCATGTTATACTTGTTATAAATGTCAAACGGTTTTCAGAATATAGAATTCCAGTGGCTAGAGTTAGATGCCTGGGAACACAACTAGCCCCATAAACCTTGGGCAAGTTGCTTAACCTCTCTGGGCCTCAGTTTCTTCAGCTCTAAAAAGAGGATAATACCTACTCCATAGGATTGAGGTGAGGGTCAATACATTAGAGCACTTAGGAAACTGTGGCACATGGCAACTGACTGATCAATAAAGGTCAGTTATTACTATAATCATTGGTGTGGGTGATGTTATTACTACCAGAAAGACAACCAAGAAAGCGATGGAAGTGTAGGAAAAAAAAGTGCAAAATAAAGGAAAGAGAACTAAGAGAAAGAAGAATGGCAGCTGCCATATAATAAGCCAAGGGGCATTAGACAAGTTCCTTCAGTTTCCTCATCTACAAAACGGAGATGACATCCACCTGCTCCATCACCCTCCTCACAGGACTGTTCTGGAGGCCACAAGAAAATATCTCTGGCCACAGAACAGAAAGCTAAATGTCTTGCATTGTCACTGACCAGAGGGGCTCAACAAACCTTGGAATACCATGAACTTTCACAATGAGCCATTAGTCAAATAACTATGCACATTGAATGAATATTCTGGATACCACTCTAACAAAAAAATCAATAGTAGGCCAGGCATGGTGGCTTACACCTGTAATCCTAGCATTTTGGGAGGCAGAGGCAGGCGGATTGCCAGAGCTCAGGAGTTCGAGACCAGCCTGAGCAACATGGTAAAATCCCGTCTCTACTAAAAAAATACAAAAAAAAATAGCCAGGTGTGGTGGCACACACCTGTAGTCCCAGCTACTTAGGAGCCTGAGGCACAAAAATCACTTAAGCACAGAAGACAGAGGCTGCAGTCAGCAGAGATCATGCCACTGTACTCCAGCCTGGGCAACAGAGTGAGACCCTGTCTCAAAAAAAAAAAAAAAATCAACAGTACATGCTTTTAAAAAATCAGATCAAGTAAACCATAGTAAAGTATCCACTACCTAGTGACACCAAATAGCATCCCCGTAATTTTGCACTGGCAGAATAATCAGAACTCTTAGGAAGCATCTGCCATCAATTTTTAAAGGCAACCCTAAAGTGAGCTGTGAAACCCAAGTACACCATAGCACCATAGGCTTGTTAGGGGTCCCAAAGCAAATCCAGCTGAGTAGATCTAAACTGCCTCTTATTTAGGCTATGAACATTTGAATAAAGTTATTTTCAAGCTTTGTTCTTTATTATATCCTACAAATTTTCCTTTCACTACAATACTAACATAAAAGCTAACAGAGGATAAGCGTGGTGGCTCATGCCTGTAATGCCAACACTTTGGGAGGCTAAGGCAGGAGGATCACTTGCCCAGGAGTTCAAGACCAGCCTGGGCAACACAGTGAGACCCTATCTCTACCAAAAAAAAAAAAAATGTAATTAGCTGAGCATGGTGGTGCATGCCTATAGTCCCAGCTACTCAGGGGGCCAAGATAGGAGAATCACTTGAGCCTGGGAGGTCAAGGTTGCAGTGAGCCATGATCATGCCACTGCAGCCTGGGAAACAAAGCAAGGGCCTGTCTCAAAAAAAAACAAAAAACAAACAAACAAACAAAAAAAACAGAGCCCATCTCTCTTTATTTGCAGGATCTACTTAACTCAATTGGAAATGTATTTTCAAATATGGTTTGTCAAGGAGAGATGAAGAAAAGGCAAGAGTTTCACCCCTTATCAGAAGGAGAATTTGGGACTGCAACAGAAAAAGTCATTCAGACACTCTGACCTAATAATGCTTATTCTAGATAATTATCCTAAGAAAACAATCAAGCATTTATATAAAAATGCACACACACAAAAAAACACTGAAGACTGATTTGTAACAAGTGATTACACAAATATATAACAAGATGAAATAGTAAATTCTTTCTTTCTTTATATTTTTAGAAACAGTGTCTCGCTCTGTCGCCCAAGCTGAAGTGCAGTGGCATGATCATAACTCAGCTGCAGCCTGGAACTCCTGGGCTCAAGCGATCCTCCTGCCTCAGCCTCACAAAGAGCTGGGATTACAGGAGTGAGCCACCATATCCAGCCTCTAAAAATTATTTAAATAAGATAAAAAATTCAAAAGGTATGCTAAACATAAAAAGCAGAATACAAAACATATATACAATAGAATTCCAATTTTGTTTTAGAAAATACATATGCATAGAAAAAGAGTAAAAGAAATATAAGAAAAAAATATTAGAAACCCAAATGAGCATGGTTTCTTTTTTGATTCCTTTCTATTTTCTGAATTAGCTAAAATCAGCTTCTTTTACTTACTTAGTTGGCAAAAAACAATTCCTTTAAAATAAACAAAAAGTGTGAGCCAGGCATGGTGTCTCATGCCTGTAATCCCAATACTTTGTGAGGCCAAAGTGGGAGGATCACTTTAGCCCAGAAGTCCAAGATCAGCCTGGGCAACACAGTGAGATTCCATCTTCTACAAAAATAACAAAATCAGTTGGGCATGGTGGCAAATGCCTGTAGTCCCAGCTACTCAGGAGGCTGAGACGAAAGAGCACTCCAGCCCAAGGAGGTCATGGCTGCAGTGAGCTATGACTGGGCCACTGCACGCCAACCTGAGCAATAGAGCAAGGCTCTGTCTCCATAAAAATAAAATAAATAAATAATAAAATAAACATAACAATTTGGTTTAAATTAACAATTCTGTTAAGTTACCTAATATCTAAATTAGTTACTTTGGTACAACTACAATAACTGAAAGAGAAGATGTATTTTGCAAAAGTAGTAATTTGAGTAAGAAATATTTGTCATCCAAAGGTTACAATCAACAAATGTTGAAAATATTTACACTAAGTGTTTTACATTTAAGAGATAATTGTGTAATATTAATATCAAATGCATGACTCCATATAGTACATATGCACTTAAGTGAACCACCAGTACAACCGATTTGAGAGAGATTATCCAGTCTCTCTTCCCATGCACATCTAAAAACTAAAATTAGTACAGACAAATTCTGCCAGGCTAAAATCAGACTTTGTTTCTAGATACAAGAATTTAAAAAAAAAAAACTTAGACTTTATTTTAAAATAAAATTCCCGAGAAAGAAACAGTGATCAGTGTAGCTAAACAAGATTAAATTTCAGCTCCAGCTGATAACTTCTCCCATCTTAAGACAAAAAAAGTGAATTCTGATTCTAATCCTACTCTCTCACCAAGGCCTCAGACAATTGAGAATTCTCTACATATCAGGAAATACACAGGAGGTCACAATTTTGAAAGAACAAAGTTTTCCTTCTTTCTATGACATCAGAAGATTTTCAGCTTAATAAATGGATTTTTTCTTACGCCAGGATAAGTAGAAACTGTCAATGAAGCAATTAGATTGCATGTTGTCTTCCACTAACTATAATTATTTCATATGAACATGTTTTCTTTCTCCAAATAAAATGCTTCTAAAGTTCATATCACAAATATTTTATACTTAAATGTGGCATCTGTTAGCTTTTGCTCAGCCTAGAACCACCTGGAACCACCTGGTCCTGGGGTGGAGGTATCTTCCCATGTTTAGGAACTGTCTCTTCTAGGCACAGAACAAGCACTAGCTAGTAGCTCCCTATACAGGCTTTAGTGGCAAAGAGCACTTCATCAGCTTCTTTATAACATTCCAAAGCTGAGAGTATCCTTTGTGACTCCTTCACATAATACAAAAACTCCAACTCAACGGTATGCGGGTAGAAAGTCTAAAGAGTCCAACTATGTTCTCTCAGTGCCAGTAAGAGGGAGCAGCAGATACCTACCTGGGCCTGGCTCAAAAACACCTCATGACACCATTCTCCAGGAACCAAAGGGAAAGAGGTCAGTCTTGCTTTTCACAGTCACACTGAGAACACTTACTGTCTTTACAAAAAAGTAAACCACAACCAAGCTCCCAGGATGAGCAAAGGAAATGCCAATCTGGGAACTGTAGATAGGAAATGGTCTCAGGCATTGAAAAATTCAGTGGATATTCATTCCCTATTCTGAGAACCATGAATTAGGAGAGTCTGGGAACTTTTTACCTTCTTCTGAAGTTGCTCTGATTTCAAAACGCTATCCTATAACCCCCCAAAAAAGTACTGAATGGAATACTTTTATTTTTTGAGAGTGAATGCTAATTTGATTGACAATTTTATAGTGTTCTCATTGAAGTAAATGAAATCACTCTTTGTGTTCACAGAGAGGTGGGAAGGGCTGTAGCTCCGTGCTATGTGTAAAGGCTCTGAGCACCTAAGAGGCAACAATCGGTATTACTTTCGAGAACGTGAATTGGCTAATGTACTTGCTAGGTATATGCAGAAACTAGACTTCAGGGTAACTGAACATAAGACATGGAACATCCTAACACCGCTGACATCTAACCTTCACAAATGTTTTGTTCTGCTTTGCTTTAGTGGCTGTGATAGGATTGCCTGGACAGAAACTAATAAATGAAGAAAAACAAGATCGTCTGGACTTCACATACTATTTATCTCCTATGGGTCCAAGATACAACATGTGTGACTCTAGGCTCTTCTCCCTCCTACCTAGGCGGGTGCCAAGGAATGTACTCCACAGACCTGTGGAGAGGGGGATTCCTATGCAAGTTATTTGCAGCAAGAGGATGACAGTGGGTCCCCAGTGGGGGACAGTGTGGCACCTCTGTTACAGAAGTTGTCCCTAGTGATTTCCTTTATTTCTCAGAAAAGTGTTGTTGCAACTATGGTTGCAGATACATGTGTATGCCATCTAATACTGTAAGTCCGGGTTTTAAAAGTCTAAATTCTAAAGAGTAGAAATTATTCTGCTTAACCTGCTTAGCATAACACAAGCTCATTACCATCACGAAAAATAATTCCATCAAGGCAGAGATTATTAGGGAAGGGCTCCTGGAAGCACACTTGTTGGTTTTCCAAAGGTCTTATTGCATGTCATCTCAAGTACATTAAATACTGGCAACATCTCTGCTTCAACTTGATAAGTGGCTTCCATTTGAAAACCAATTTCATTTTATATTTATTCAAAAGCCCATAAAAAGGATTACAAGGAACTATAAATACAAACAAGCACAAAAAGATAAAATTCTTTATCAATGATTAAATGTTACCAGTTTCCAGAATTCATGTATTGATTAGCCCCAAAAATTACTTTTAGAAAAAATATGATCAGCAACAGACAAGTACCTAGAATACCACTTAAGTCTTGTGTATGATGCAACAATTACCTCCTTCACACTAGATACTGGACTACAAAATTATAAAATGGAATTCTGAAAGGCTAAATATTTTCAGACAGAGTAACACTGAAATTTCTTACAGAATAAAAACCGAACCTCAGGACATTTTGAACACAAGCACTGTTAAGCACAAAGTTTACCTCCCTAACTACTACTGTAAACTGGTTCCAACATGAATTATGTCCAGAGGTTTCTAAATGATATTCCAATAACCATCTCAATGTGCAACATGCCATACATTATCCTTAAGAAAATGTAAGAAGTCACAAAAACATAGGCTCTTTTATGATTATCAAATATTTTTGTTTGTTTGTTTTAAGAGACACAGTCTTGTTTTGTTACCCAGGCTGGAGTAGAATGGCATAATTATAGCTCACTGCAGCCTTGACCTCCTGGGCTCAAGTGATCTTCCCATCTCAGCCTCCCAAGTGGCTAGGACCACAGGCACATGCCATCACGCCTGGCTAATTTTTATTTTTTTATTTTTTTATAGAGACAAGGTCTCACTATGTTGCCCAGGCTGGTCTCAAAGTCCTAAGCTTATGCAATCCTCCCACCTCAGCCTCCCAAAGTGCGGGGATTACAGGCATGAGCCACCACACTTAGCCAATCATCAAATCTTTAAACAATCACTTTTTTCTCATATTTTCCTATTTTGCCCTATCAGAAAAAACTTAATATTTATAGACAAAAGAAAAAAAGTACAACACAAAGAAAAAAATGTATAGACATTTCTCCATTTATTTCAACTTTCTCTTCATTAGATGTTAACAAAATAACATTTTTCATGTTAATTACTATACTTTAAAAAAATAAATTCCAAGTTGCCAGGGGAAAAATCTCATTACTCTTCCATGCTTTGGCAAACCTTCTTATGCTTCCATCTATACTCTGGGCTTTGAATCAAGTAAATGAAATCTTGGCTGGAAAGGACATAGGTTATTACATAATTTAGGATACTGACCCTTTCTAATGCAAAAGGAAAAGAATGTCAATACTATATGTTCCGAATTTTTTTAATTAGCCCGCAAGATTTTACAGTTTAAGTTACTTCTTTTTTTTTTTTTTTTTTTTTTTTTTTTGAGACAGAGTCTTGCTCTGTCATCCAGGCTGGAGTACAGTGAGGCAATCTCAGCTCACTGCAACCTCAGCCTCCCAGGTTCAAGCCATTCTCCTGCCTCAGCCTCCTAAGTAGCTGGGACTACAGGTATGCACCACCATGCCTACCTAATTTTTTGTATTTTTAGTGAAGACAAGGTTTCACCCTGCTGACCAGGCTAGTCTCGAACTCCTGACCTCAGGTTATCTGCCTGCCTTGGCCTCCCAAAGTGCTGGGACTACAGGCAAGAGCCACCACACCTGGCCATACATTTTAAGTTACTCCTGATCTACATGGTTATTTTATTATCTAAAAAGGACTTTAAAGTGTTACTAACATTTTAAAGCAACATATCAAAAAAAGTTTTAATCTTTATCACTAACTAAAACCTACGCAACTAGGAGAAAGGAGTGTTAATCAAAAACTTAGCCAGTCTTTCCATCCACTATAGTAGTTACTGTATAGGAACAATTACCCGAGATTTATCCAATGTTCATTCAACAAGCATTTATTTAGTACTTACATGTCCCAAGCACTATACTCTGCCATGGAGAGGCAATAATGAACATGACAGACATGGTACCTGAATGCAGGAATCTTAGAGACTATGTCCCTCCATGCCACCACTTTAAGCTCAAAAGAAGCATAAAAGTATAATCCTTTCCAAATAGCAGTATGATGGCTATGTTTTTATAAATAATCTAGATGGCTAAAGGTTCAACCCAAGACCCTTTGGGAACTTCTGGGCAGCAATACAAGGACAGAGGCCACTAGGAAGCTGGCTCTTTTCTGGGACTAAGGAAGCCAGCCTAGGGAAGGCCACACCGGGTCCCATCTAAATATTTTGGCCAGCCTATGCTCCATGGGAAAATCTCCCTCTGCAAGACTTTGGATCAGAAACAGATCCATAAATAACCTCCATCAGTGGCAGACTTAGAGGCTGTGTATGTAAAATAAGTTGCAGAAATTCCATTATTCAAACAGACAACACCATGTTTCCAGTCATCTCAAAGCCATGAACTCACCAAGGTAACAAGATGCTGAAAATTTATACCATCAGAATTATAATCCATTAAACAAACAACTAGATTTAATGATCTTTCCCAAATAGTAAGTCTGAAATATGTTTTTTACACTGAATCTTAACTTTCCTTAGTGATATCTTTTAAAGAACTTAGAAACAATTTCAGTTTTATGCAAAGATATAGCTAAAGACAAAATTCAAGTTCAGTATGAAAAAAGAGGTATCACGCACCTTCACCTACCCCAAAACCATCAATGGTTTCTCAATACCTACATAAAAAGGGTAAAAATTCTTTGATTAGGCACTCCAAGTCCTCGACAAGTCAATTCCAACCTAAATTTTCAAATCCATTTCTCTGTACACCACTCCCCATATACACCACTCCAGGGAAACTGAACTATTCTTTCTTATCTGAATATACTCTTCACTTCAGATTTTTCTTTTTCTTTACTTTTCCTTTTTTTTTTTTTTTTGAGATGGGTTCTCACTGTCACCCAAGCTGAAGTGCAGTGGTGTGATCTCAGCTCACTGCAGCCTCGACCTCCCAGGCTCAAGCTATCCTCCCCGCTCAGCCTCCTGAGTAGCTGGGACTACAGGCACCCACCCATGCCCAGTTAGTTTTTGTATTTTTTGTAGACAGGGTAACACCATGTTGCCCAGACTGGTCACAAACTCCTAGACTCAAGTAGTCGGCCTGCCTCGGCTGCGCAAAATGCTGAGATTACAAGCATGAGCCACTGTACCTAGACATATTTTATCTTTTTAATCATCTTACTTATGCTACAAGTTTAGAAGCTTTAGGCAGTGGCTCATGCCTGTAATCCTAGCACTTTGGGAGGTGGAGACAGGCAGACTGCCTGAGCTCAGGAGTTCAAGACCAGCCTGGGCAACATGGTGAAACCCCATCTCTACTAAAATAGAAAAAAATCAGCCAGGAATGGTGATGCACGCCTGTAGTCCCAGCTACTCAGGAGACTGAGGCATGAAAATTGCTTGAACCTGGGAGGCAGAGGTTGCAGTAAGCTGAGATGGCGCCACTCTAGCTTAGGCAACATAGTAAGACTCTGTCTCAAAAAACAAACAAAAAATAAGTTCAGAAGCTTTAGGAGGGCAAGGCCTGTATATGACCGACCTCTTCTTCCAATCCTTTCCCTGTCCCTCTTCCCGTATAACAGGAATTAAATGAGTTAATAGGGAGTGGCTTCTAAAAATAAGTCAACCAAATCATGAGATTATTCAACATCTCATGGTTCTTCTGCCAAGTGATTCATCACCTCTAAGACCCAAAGTTAAAGTTTGAATAGATGTAGACACTTCTCTCACATCTGGGCAAGGAATTCAACAAAAATCTTTTAAATCAAAAGAAAACGTTTTACCTAAATAAGGTTTTCATTAATGGTAAAATACTCAGAAACAATAGAAACAGTGAACTGAAACTAAAAATGTAGGGGAAAAAAGACTGTGCTACCAAATTTTATAATGTCCATGACACTTTAATATTCTTTTCTCCTCCAGCCAAATACTTTTCTTAGAAAGATAAATTAATGTTTTCCATTCCATACTCATGAGTAGTTATGAAAATAAAGTAGCATATACTACGGTAGAGGGTTTTAAGTTATTAGATTAATCAAATTAAAGTTGACTCATAAAATATATTTTGACCTTGATGCTTTCCAATGTGGGTATCACCCCATTAAAACATCTGTTTTCTATTTCCAATATTTCAGAATCATTAAATTTATGACATTAAATTTATGACAAACACAGAATGCTCCACCTACCTTTTCCTTGCAAGGGGTGGTGCCAGTGAAGAAGAGGGAGAGGAGTGGTAGTGAAGAAGACGGTAGTGAAGAAGAGAGAATTAAATACTGACTTTCCCCCTCCTGTCTGCAGCACATTTCTTAACAGTACAAAAAGAGGCTTGGGTTTAATTTTGAGTTCAATGAAGCCTGAGAAGCCAGTTGCTGAAACAGAAATTCATCTGAGAAACTAGCCATCCTTTGTGTTGCCCTCCTCTCCATGAGGTCTTCCTGGGTTAGAGTGATGACAGCTCAACTCCTCCTCAGGGTACCACAGGTGAGCTCTTGGAAAGGTTCTCTTCAGCTAAAACCACATTAGTTAAATCAAATCAAAAAACAGTAAGCAGGAAAGCAGAGGGCAAAAAAAAAAACCTGCTCTCCTAGTATTTCTGTATCAATTCCAAGTACTTTCCTTCTCTCACTGCCAGCAGCACCCATCAATTCCCATAGTAACCAGCCCACGGCTTTCCAACCAGCCCAAGAGGGAGGCAAGTAAGCTGCAGGCAGAAGCACATGAGAGCATGACCCAAAACCCAGGCACCAATCTAATAGTTACTTGGTGGCTTAAACATTCCAATTCTACCTCCTTACTTCCTTAATTCCCAGATTCCCAGATGGCCCTCTCCTCTTCCCCTTCAACCTGATGTGGAGACAGGCAAGAGGATTTTTTTCTAGAATTCTGCACAAACAATTTTTCTGTTTTCTGGTGCAATTTTTGTTCATGTCTGTTTGGTACCAAAGCAACCGTGGTCCTTTTACCACATGCGCATAAATGTATACTGTTGAATCCTCTGGAATGAAAGTAAAGACTGCAAAGATATTGGGAGCGATATTTTGAGATCTGGGAATAAGGATGAAAAAGGAATGAAGAACAAAAGGTGCTGCTGACGTGGGTGGAGATGATCTTTGCTTTAAGAACAGGATTCATTATGTGGGCTGGTCAGAAGTGGGAACAAGAGCAGGAAGGCCACAGGGGATTGAGAGTACTTCTGTCCCCAACACACTCATCAAGGACGTGCAATCGGGGGCCAAGGCTCATTATGGTGATTTTCAACAGGGAAAGAGGGAATTATCGGAACTGGGGTGAAATGTGGGTGATGATTAAAGAAGTTTGAGAGAAAAAAAAGCATACCTAGCTGATTCCAACATCTAAAGAATTACTATGGTGATGAGTTTTGTTTTTTGTTTTTTGTTTTGTTTTTTTTTTAACTAAAAAGTAAGGTAGAGAATCAAATTAAAAGTGCACAGCATGGGCTATGAACCACTTCTAAAAGGTTTCACATCTTCTTTAACAGAATTTAATGGCTAAAATGTAAGGAGATAACAAGGGTGACAGAAGGTACTGAAAAAAACAGTATGTGAGTCACGGCCCATGTTTTCTTTAGGATAGATGCTGAGTAAACAACTAAAGAGTTACGGTACATGCCTGTGTACATTTTAAATTTCAATAGATACTTCCAAATTACTTCCTATTGAGGATCCCACAGTGGTATGGACAAGCTCTCTAAACTTACGCCTTGCTAATTACAGAATATATAATAATAAAGGCCCTAAAATATAATTCAGCATCACTAAAAGTAAAGGGAAAACAGAAATGTTTGTTGTGATAGAGGTAGTATGATGAGTAACTGCTCTCTGTAGTATCAGTAATGAAATACTTGTACAATAAGCCGGGCGCGGTGTCTTACGCCTGGAATCCCAGCACTTTGGGAAGTCCAGGCGGGCAGATCACTTGAGGCTAGGAGTTCGAGACCAGCCTGGCCAACATGGTGAAACTACTAAAAATACAAAAATTTGCTAGGTGAAGTGAAACACACCTGTAATCCTAGCTACTTAAGTGGCTGAGGCACCCCAAAATACCTCGAACCAGAGAGGCAGAGGTTGCAACAAGTCGAGATCATGCTACTGGACTCCAGCCTGGGTGACAGAACGAGACTCTGTCTCAAAGAAAAATAAATTTGTAAAATATATATGTAGTTTCTAAGAGACAGGGTCTCACTATCGCCCAGGCTGGTTTTGAACTCCTGGGCTCAAGCAATCCTCCTGCCTTGGCCTCCAAAAGTGCTAAGATTACAGGCATGAGCCGCCCCTACCACTCCCAGCAAATTTTGTAAAATCAACTTTTTTTTAAAAGCAGATGAGAAATATTTGAGCTACACAAAACAAATTCTTAGAGGATCAATGCTTTAAAAATTTTAAATTAATAAGTAAATTTAACGCAATCCCAATAAGATTATCAGGATATTCTTTCAGAAATTCAAAAGCTGGCCGGGCGCAGCGGCTCATGCCTGTAATCCCAGCACTTTGGGAGGCCGAGGCAGGCAGATCACGAGATCAAGAGATTAAGACCATCCTGGCTAAGACGGTGAAACCCCGTCTCTACTAAAAATACAAAAAATTAGCCAGGCATGGTGGCACGCACCTGTAGTCCCAGCTACTCCAGAGACTGAGGCAGGAGAATCGCTTGAACCCGGGCGATGGAGGTTGCAGTGAGCCGAGATCGTGCCACTGCACTCCAGCCTGGGTGACAGAGTGAGACTCTGTCTCAAAAAAAAAAAAAAAAAAAAATTCAGAAGGTATATCTGTAGTTTATATGGAAAATAAACAAGAACAATGAGGGCAATTATAAAAAAGAAGAGTAATAAGGGGGACCAGCTTTAATATTTGCCAGATAGTATAAAATATGTTATAAATATATAATAATTTAAAAGGTCTAAAACTGGTTCATGAACAAGCCATCAAATCAATGGATACAACAAACATTCTAAAAAGACTTCAGGAATTTGATAAGATAAAACGTGACATCAGTGTAGAAAAGATAAATTGTTCAATAAATGGTGCTGGCACAACTATACAGCCACATGGAAAAGAGGATGGGATACCAACTCACATTAAAATAAATCCCAAATTGATTTAAAGTCTTAAACATAAAAAAAAACCCACAAAGTATTAAAAGTAAGAGATTTTTTCATAATCTTGAAGAGCCTAAGACCTAAGTAAGACATAAAATTCCAAAACCATGAAGTAGAATAGTAATAAACCTGATGATCCAAAAATAAATTCATATATAGCAAAAATTACCATAAATGACAAAATACAAACCCACTGGAAAAAACTAGCAGCCTCTATCACAAAGTGCTAATTTCCTTTTTATATAAAAACATTATTTCCATAGATAAATTGGCAGTCAATTCACAGAAAGGGAAATTGTTCTTAAGCACACGATAGTATGTTCAACCTCACTTATAACAAGAGAAATGCACAGAAAAATAGTGATAATAATTCCATTTTTTCACCTATGAAATTTGCAAAATTGAATTGTTAAATCACACGCTACCTGCAAGGGAGAGGTAAAACACATACATTGCTGAAGCCAACAGACACATGAAAAAATGCTCATCATCACTGGCCATCAGAGAAATGCAAATCAAAACCACAATGAGATACCATCTCACACCAGTTAGAATGGTGACCATTAAAAAGTTAGGAAACAACATGTGCTGGAGAGGATGTGGAGAAATAGGAATACTTTCTCACTGTTGGTGGGACTGTAAACTAGTTCAACCATTGTGGAAGACAGTGTGGCGATTCCTCAAGGATCTAGAACTAGAAATACCATTTGACCCAGCCATCCCATTACTGGGTATACACCCAAAGGATTATAAATCATGCTGCTATAAAGACACATGCACACGTATGTTTATTGCGGCACTATCCACAATAGCAAAGACTTGGAACCCACCCAAATGTCCATCAATGATAAGACTGGATTAAGAAAATGTGGCACATATACACCATGGAATACTATGCAGCCATAAAAAAGGATGAGTTCATGTCCTTTGTAGGGACATGGATGAAGCTGGAAACCATCATTCTCAGCAACCTATCACAAGGACAAAAAACCAAACACCGCATGTTCTCACTCATAGGTGGGAATTGAACAATGAGAACATTTGGACACAGGAAGGGGAACATCACACACCGGGGCCTGTCGTGGGATGGGGGGAGGGAGGAGGGATAGCATTAGGAGATATACCTAATGTAAATGATGAATTAATGGGTGCAGCACACCAACACGGCACATGTATACATATGTAACAAACCTGCATGTTGTGCACATGTACCCTAGAACTTAAAGTATAATTTAAAAAAAAAGAAAAAAGAAAAACACATACATTGCTGAGAGGAGTGTAAATGTATACAATGTTTAAGGAGGGCAGTTTAGCAATAAAGATACGAATATATTCTTCCACCCAAAAATGCCTCCATATAAACTGCATACTTGCAAGCTCAAGGATAGCCACTATAGCACTGTTAATAATATCAAAAGATTGGAAACAACTTAAAGTCCATTATTAAGAGACTAGGTAAAAACTGGAATAAAACACAATGAAAGCATAGTACAGTATGCTACCATTTGTGTAAAAATAAATTTCTACGAAGCATACATATTGCTGGGCACAGTGGCTCATACCTGTAATCCCAGGACTTTGGGAGGCCAAGGTGGGAGGATCACTTGAACCCAGGAGTTTAAGACCAGCCCGGACAACACAGGGAGAGACTCTGACTTTACAAAAAAATAGTAAGTTAGTTGGGCATGGTGGTGCACACCTGTTGTCCCAGCTACTGAGGAGGCTGAGGTGGGAGGATCGCTTGAGCCCAGGAGTTCAAGGCCACAGTGAGCTATGACTGTCCCACCACACTCCAGCCTGGGCAACAAGGCAAGACCCTGTCTCAAACAAAACCAAACAAAAGAGCATACGTATAAACGAAATGTGGCATTTCTGGATTAGATCCTGGAAAACAAAAAGGACAGGAACAGAAAAACAGGTGAAATCTGAATAAAATTTATATAGTTTAGTTTCACTGTATTACCTTGGAATATTATTCCATGGACTTGTAACATCCATATGAAAACATAAAATTTAGCTTTTTAAAAATCTAATTACTTTGTGATGAAACTTACTTCATCTGTGATACTCATATCCTTCTACATATTGCTAATAAGAAACATCAAGAGTATATGTATTTCTTCAACACTTTTAAAATATATCCATTACTGCACCTAAACATACAGGACATCTGTCTCATCTACTAGATTTCAGGTCCTTAACAGTAGAGGCTGTCAAACTCATCTCTGTACTCAAAGAATCTGACAAATATTTACCACACAGAAAGAGTTCAACAAATGAAAGCCAAAATTAATAGGTTCTGGTCCAGTGATCCAATTTTTAATTAGTGAGAAATTTTGTATTCCAAATGTCTCAACAATTCTAAGGGTTTCCTTTGATCCTTAGTCACAATCACATGGAAGAGAAAAGCAAAGGACAAAGAGAAGTGAAGTAATTCTCACTAAGGATTTAAGTGGGAAAATAGAGAGGCATTTTAAATATACTACCTTCCAACTTTCTAGACATTTTGCTCTGTGCTAGGGGCTGTAGAGAATATAAAGATAGATAAGATATTATCCTTACAATAAAGGTTGGGCATAATTCATTTAAAGTCAACATTTGAAAAGGTGAAACTATGAAATTGCCTTGGATTTTCAAGAATGTTTTCCATGGAAGGTATTAAAATCCTTTTCAATGAAAAGTGCCTTATTCTGCAATGTAAGAATGTGATAAAACTCCGATTTTGACAAAGTTTTGGTCTTCGATGATCTTTTCTCAGGAAAAAAAAACTCATGGACAGCATGCTTAAGAATGTCCAGACAAGCGCTAGGTGCAGTGGCTTACGCCTGTAATCCCAGCACTTTGGGAGGCTGAGGTGGCAGGATCCCTTGAGCTCAAGAGTTTGAGACCAGCCGAGGCAACATGGTGAAGCCCCGTCACTACAAAAAGTACAAAAATTAGTTGGGCGTGGTAGCGCACACCCATAGTCCCAGCTACTCAGGAAGCTGAGGTTGGAAGACTGCTTGAGCCCGAGAGGTTAAGGCCATGGTGAACTGTGATTGCACTACTGCATTCCAGTCCGGAAAAGAGAATGAGGCACTATCTCAAATAATAATAATATCCAGACAAGAGTCTACCTTCAAACTCCATTGATAATCTAATCTTCCAAATATTCAAAATCCAAAAGATAATTCAGGAAATAGAGACTCTGAGTTCCCTGAATGGGTAAAAAGAATACTGCTAAGTTTCTCCCAAAGCATTAAGAGTGCTCTCTAACTCCAGAAACTCAGAGTTCTAAGCCTTAGCTCTAACACTATACAGCAGAATAACCTTGTCAAACCACCTGATCTCTGTAAATATCCATTCTCACCTATAAACAGATAACAAATAAGATTCTTTCCAGGTATAAAACTCTATTACACCCCTTTCCATTCACACCCTAAGCAAAAGATCTTATAATCCTTTCATACAAACACACACCAACACACACCAACACATGCATTTGTGCATGTTCAGTAGAAGAGCTACCTGTAACATTTACTTCCTATTTCCATAGCAGCCCAGCCACAAAAACAAAATAGTATTTGATTACAAATCAGGGGCATATAAAAGCAGTTCGCAAATCAATGTGAAAAGGATTTATTCAGTACTATGAAATTAAATAAAAATGTGCATGTTGTACAATCAAACATTCATTTGATTGTTCATTCTGTTGGGGTGCAGAAAACAATACCCCAAAATGAAGGTCTCAGAAGCAAATGCTTTTCTCTGACCTTCTCCTGCCCTCCTGTCTCTCAGTCCCACTCTCTGCTGAGGCTGGCCATAGAAACTGGAATCCCTCTTTCCCAAGGCAGATCATAGAAACCAGAAATCCCTTTCCTCAGAGCTAGTCATAAAACATAAATACATTACTATAACTTTCCCTCCACCTTTCTGTGTAAATACTGGCCATAAAGAAATTATCTGACTACCTTGTGTGATTGTAGGTTGTTAGGCCCCCATTCTAGAGAAGGTTGTGCCTCAGACCCCGAGGGAAGGAATTCATGCTCAGAGAGGCCAACAAGAATCTAGATAGGCAGGCCAGGCACAGTGGCTTACGCTTGTAATCTCAACAATCTGGGAGGCCGAGGCAGGAGGATTGCTTGAGCCCAGGAGTTCAAGACCAACCTGGCAACATAGTAACGCCTCATCTCTACAAAAAATAAAAAATTAGTCAGGCGAGGTGGCACAGGTCTAGAGTCCCAGCTACTCCGGAGGCTGAAACAGGTGGATTGCTTGAGCCCAAGAGTTTGAGGCTGCAGTGAGCTGTGATCACGCCAATGTACTCTAGCCTGGGCTACAGAGACAAGATCCTTTCTCAAAAATTAAAAAAAAGAAAAAGAAAAAAAGAAAGCAAGAAGCACCACCTAGACAGGCCCTGCTGAGTTTCCCCACTCAACTGATTACCATTTAATCACCTCCTTTTTGTCAAAGCCTATTTCTACACGGCTGTCTATACTCTGTTGAACCTAAGCATAAAAATAGACAATTTCCCTGTATCTTTGGGTTTTCATTTTGAAAGCTTCTGTGTACACACATTAAATAAATTTGCATGCCTTTTCTCCAATTAATCTGCCTTTTCTGAGTTGATTTTCTATCAAACCTTCAGAGGGGCCAAGAGGAGCCCTCCCTTGGCCCTTATAGTTCATTCATGTTAAGGATTATGAAGTCCAACTTGGCTTTCATGTGATTTATTTTTATTTATTTATTTATTTTTTAGACACTACCTTGCCTCTGTTGCCCAGGCTGGAGTACAGTGGTGCAATCACAGCTCACTACAGCCTTGACCTCCCAGACTCAAGCAATCCTCCCACCTCAGCCTCCCAAGTAGCTGGAAGTACAGGCATGTTCCACCATACCTAGCTAATTTTTGTATTTTTTTGTAAGACTAGGTCTCACGATGTTGCCCAGGCTGGTCTCGAACTCCTGGACTCACGCGATTCTCCTGCCTCAGCCTCCCAAGTGCTGATATTACAGCTGAGAGCCACCACACCCAGCCACATGTAATCTTTTATGTACTAGTTAGTCCACATATAACTACTTCTGTGAGTTATCTTTAGGAGTGTATACTGCTACTTGACATTTTTACTTTATTTGCCTCTTTTCATAGTGTGGAAGAAAGCACACTAGGGGAAAGTTGCAAGAATATTCACCCATATGAAAAGATGTGAATTAGCAGTGGGTGGTTTTCTTCTAACTTATTTAACATAATCCTTAGCTCCGGACTACTAGCTTGAAAGCTGATTGTATGAAAAGCAGAACAAGGATCTGCGAGTAGGAGTTAACATGCTAAAAGCATATCGTGCATTTAATTATCTCATCAACTGAAACTGTCCCTTTCAAAATACACAAATAACACTGGGCTGCTAACAAATTTGTTCTCAAGAAGTTTTTCTTCCCTAAATAACAAAAAATATAAGTGTATATGTATATCTATATAGGACCTTTATAATAATATCAATAATAGGTCCTTCACATTTCCACAGTGAAGGATAAAACTGAGTTGATCAGGATTTGAAATACCCATCTTTAAGGATGAACTAGAAAAGCCTCCCTGAAGAAATGAATTTGAATGTGTTTCAAAGGGAGGGCAAGGTGACTTGACAGGTGGTGAAAAGAAAGAGAAACTGCAAGCAAGGAAAATGCCCTGTGCAAAAGCTGCCCCTGTGGTTTCTCAAGAAGCAAAGTTGCAAAGTGATTCCACAACTGAGAAAGATATTAGTTAAGCACAAACAAAAGGGAGAGAAGCTACACATTATGTGACATTCAGCCTCAGTCTTCTCATCTGTTATAGGAGAAGGCTGGATTAAGTGATTTCTCTGGTCCCGTGCAGCTTGTTTCCTATGAGGCACTGCACTGACAACCTCATGCTCCCAAAAACCCTGCTGGGCTCCTGGCTTATTAGCCCCATTTGTTAGATGAATAGAGTGAGGCTCAGAATACTGATGAGATCTCCAGCTAGAGGATTTTAGAGATAAAATGGAACAGACATAACTATTGTGGAGAAAGAAGTAGCATATGAAGACTGATAACTTCAAAAACCAAAGCTTCTGAAAATAATTTATTGATAAAATTAAGTATTACAGTTTTTTATTTTCTTAAAAGATCAAAAGAAAGAAATATTCCCCATCATACCAGACAACCATGCAAAAAAAAAAAAGGAGAAGAATAAATACCATTCTTACTTTGAAACCAACAGTCCTTTAAGGGAAACTAGAGGAGGTGGTGTGCCTATTTCTGCCCAGCAGTAGCTCTCATTTAATTATGTATTCCCTCTGCCTGTGGTGTCCATAATGAGGTAGGTGTGATGCTGAATATACAACACATCCCTCAGCCATTAGAACACAGATTAGCAGTTAACTGAAGAAGTCTTCCAAACTTCAGAAGCACTTAAGACAACCCTCACACCTAGCCTTACCCCCAATGCACAGATTCTAAAACAAGGTGTTACTTTTACATAAAAGCTCAATGGTAATTATAGTAATTTACCTGCAATTATTCAACAGCAGAATTCTTTATTTCTAAATAAATTCACATCTGATAGCAAAATACAGTGCAATGAATAAAACTAGCCTTCAACTTCAAAGCCAAATATTACAAGCTAATGAGATCTACCTATTTGTAAATATACATCAGGTCTTCAAGCACAGTTCCTACCCTGTACCATTCCTCCACATATAAACATATAGGACTAAAGAACCTATCCTCTGCTGATGGAAGCCACTTAGATAAAGCAATTCGAGAGTTTCTATTACAATATCCCATGACCTGACAACTGCATAGAGAAACATGCCCATATACACAGAGCCAAGGACAAGGATGTTGCCTGCAGCCTTGTTTATAATCAGGAACTATCAGAAACAACCTAGAAGTTCAGCAATGGGAAAAATGAAGAAAAAAAAAAAAATCAATCCCCATGACTAGGCAGCAGTTAAAAAGGATGAACTGGGTTTATATGAACCAACATGAATACCTATCCAAAGCAAGTTGTTGAATGAAAAAAAAAAATTACAGATATTAAATACAATGGCAATTATGTGAAGTTTGTAAAATACAAAAATACAATGCTTTTATATTATAAATAAAAATAAAAGTACCAAATCAACAAACTGTTTACCAGTGGAGAGCAAGCCAGAGAACCAGGACGAGGGAAGTGGGGAGGAAACAGGCACTCAAACCTTATAAATGGACTAATTTATTACTTCTATTAAAAAATTAATTTTGAAAAAATGTCTCACAAAAACATAATGTTATCAAGTGACTTGGGATTAAATAATATGGTGAAATAAAAATAATACCTCAGCAACTATTACTAAATTAAAATGAAATTGAGGAGCAGGTTCTGGGATGATGACAGAGTAGCAAGTATCAGGAATCTGTCTTCCCGCCCAGACAATAGAGGCACTGGCAGAATCTATCCAAAATAATTATTTTGGAGCTGTGGAATCTATGGAAAACTTGCAACTTCTAGCGGAAGGTTTGAACAGTTCATTGAGGTTATTTTCATTTAATTTTGGCTCTTACCGTAGTTGCAGCTACCCATCATCTACCCCAAGTCCTGGGGCAGGTAGCTGGGCACACATTTCCTAGAGTAGTTTGCACACAGCTGGCAAGAGCCAGGATGGGCAAAAAGGACCCTGCCCTCTAAATATCAGGGATCTGTGCTCTAATGGCTGACTGCTGCTTCTGATCACAAAAGTGCAAAGAGGCCACTGTTGTTGAACCTCCCCTCTTGCAGGAAGCCCCTCCTTTTTGACCAAAGGGACTTCAGGGCATTTAACAGGCCAGAGCCCTTCTCCCCAACCCCTGTTCAATTTTCTCTTTACCCCTTTTAAGGGCCAGACATTAAAGACTAGGCCATTCAAAAGCAACCACATATATGGGGAAAATTAGAACGTGACCATGCATGGCCAGGGAAAGGTGCAGACTCAGAAAATATCTGAAAAGACCTTAAATTTACACGTCAGACTGATCATCAGCACAGAGACAGCCTATAATAAAAATAAAAATAAAAATAAAACCAGTAAAAAAGAAAAAAAACTGCAAATCATAAGGAAGGGGGAGAATCTGATTTCCAGAGTTGGCACATTATAAGATTAAAATGTCCAGTTTTCAGCCAGGCATGGTTGCTCATGCCTGTAATCCCAGCATTTTGGGAGGCTGAGGTGGGGGGAATCACCTGAGGTCAGGAGTCCGAGACCAGCCTGGCCAACATGGCAAACAAAACCCCATCACTACTAAAAATACAAAAATTAGCAGGCACAGTGGCACACACCTATAGTCCCAGCTACTTGGGAGGCTGAGGCAGGAGAATCACTTGAATCTGGGAGGTGGAGGCTGCAGAGAGTCGAGATCGCACAACCGCACTCCATCTCAAAAAAAATGAGACTCCATCTCAAAAAATAAAAAATAAAAAAATAAAGTGTCCAGTTTTCAACAACAACAACAAAATCACAAGAAACACAAACAGGAAAATACTGCCCATTCAAAGGAAAAAATAAATTAAAAACTGACCCTGAAAAATACTTGTTGGCAGATTTACTAGACAAAAACAACCATGTTAAAGATAAAACAAAGAACTAAAGGAAGATGTAGAGAAACTTAAAAAAAATTCATAAGCAAAATGAAAATATTCATAAAGAGATGCAAAATCCAGAAAAAAATTTTTGAAGTTGAAATGCACAATAGAAATGAAAAATCCACTGAGGGAATCAAAGGCAGATTTGAGGATGCAAAAGAAAGAATCAGTGAACCTGAAGAGAGGACAATGAAAATGA
The DNA here is from genome assembly GCF_029281585.2 of Gorilla gorilla gorilla. Classification (NCBI taxonomy): domain Eukaryota; kingdom Metazoa; phylum Chordata; class Mammalia; order Primates; family Hominidae; genus Gorilla; species Gorilla gorilla. Next base: position 88,308,137 of record NC_073239.2, on the reverse strand, counting down.
TCAAGTCTGAGAAACAGGAAGAAGACTGTAGAAAAGTGAGCAGAGCCAGGGGACCTATGGGACACCATCAAGCTAAGCAACACATACACTGTGAGAGTTCCAAAAGGAGACAAGAGAACTCAAAGAGACCCCCATTGGTACACATTATAGTATCTTTCTAAAGACAAAGATAGAATCTTGAAAGCAGCTGGAGAAAAGCAACTCATCACATACAAAGGATCCTCCTAAGATTATTAGCAGTTTTCTCATCAGAAACTTTGGAGGCCAAAAGGCAGTAGGAAGATATATTCAAAGTGCAAAAAACAAACAAACAAACCTATCAACCAGAATGTTATTCTGTCAAAACTGTCCTTCAAAAGTGGGTGCGAAATGAAGACATTCTCAGACAAAAAAAAAAGCTGAGAAAGTTTACTACCATTAGACCCGTCTTGCAAGAAATGATAAAAGAAGTCCCTGCAGGGTAAAAATAAAAGGACACTAAAAAGTAACTTGCAGCCATATAAAGAAATAAAGACTTCAATAAAAGTAAATGCATGAGCAATTATAAAAGTATCATTGTAAAAACAGTCTGTAACTGCATTTTTTGTTTGCTCTGTGATTTTAGAGACTAAACTTTCTCTAAAAATTTAGTCTAAAAGGTAGTACTATTAGCTACAATGCCACATTTTGTTTTCTACATGGTTTAAGAAATGAATGCACTAATCTCTTATTAGTTCATTATTACTTTATGTTTTTGAGCACACAAGGTATAAAGATGTAATTCTGTGACATCAACAGTCAAAAAGGTGGTGCCTGAACTATTAGAGGAAGAGAGTTTATGTAGTTAAGCTGGTATAAATTCAGGCCGGGTGCAGTGGTTTACAACTGTAATCCCAGCACTTTGGGAGGCCAGGGCAGGCGGATCATTTGAGGTCAAGAGTTTGAGACCAGCTTGGCCAACATGGTGAAACCCCGTCTGTACTAAAAATACAAAAAAATTAGCTGGGCATGGTGGTGCACGCCTGTAATCCCAGCTACTCAGGAGGCTGAGGCAGGAGAATCGCTTGAACCTGGGAGGCAGAGGTTGCAGTAAGCCAAGATCATACCACTTGCACTCCAGCCTAGGCAACAGAGTGAGACTCTGTCTTTGGGAAAAAAAAAAAAAAAGAAATTCAAATTAGGGTATTATGACTTTAGAATGTTAAATGTAATTCCTATGGTAACCACAAAGAAAATACCTACAGAATACAAACAAGAAAAAAAAAATGTTAAAGGTTTCACTAAAAACAAACAAACAAACAAACACAAAAGTCAAAAGTTAATGCTAGAAATAAGGAACCAAAAAGCTACAAGGCATGTAGAAAACAAATAGCAACATGACAAAAGTGCCACCTTATCAGTCATTACTTTAAATGTAAATGGATTAAACTCTCTAATCAAAAGACAGAGAATGGTAGAACAGATAAAAACAACCTCTGATAGACAAAGGACATGTGTTTAAAGATTAAAAAATTAAAAAACATGATCCAACTATATGCTATCTACAAGAGGCTCACTTTAGATCCAAAGACACAAACAGATTCTAAGCGCAGTAATAAAACGACTATTTCGTGCAAACAGTCACCAAAAGAAAGCAAGGATGGTTATACTAATACCTAACAAAATAGATTTTAGGTCAAAAACGCTTACATTAAACAAAAAAAGAACATTATATAGTAACAAGAAATACAATATAGCAAGAAGATATAACCATTATAAAAATTTATTCACCTGACTATCAAAATATCTAAAATAAATCTGATAAACCAAAGAGAGAAATAGACCATTCTACAATAATAGTTGGAGACATCAATACCCCATTCTCAATAATGGATGGAACAACTGGACTGCATATAAGGAAACAGAGGACTCAAAAAACACAAGAAACCAACTAAACTAACAGGTATATACAGAACACTCCAAGAACAGTATATACATTCTTCTTAAATGCATATGGGATATTTTCCAGGACAAGCCATATACTAAGCCACAAATTAAGTCTCAACAGATTTTCAAAGATGCCACATAAAATGTCTTCTGCAATCACAACACGATGAAGTTAGAAATTAATAAGAAGTAAAACTATTTCCACAAAACACAAAATTGTAGGATACTGAACAACATATTCTTAACCAATAGATCAAAGGAGAAATCACAGAGGAAATTAGAAAATACTTAGACTTGAACGAAAATGAAAACACAAATGCCAAAACTTATGGGACACAGCAAAGGCAGTGCTGAGAGGAAAATTCACAGCTATAAATGTTTACATTAAAAGACAAAATCTCAAGTCAAAAACCTAACTTTAAGAACAAACTAAACCCAAAGCTCACAGAAAGAAGGAGTAGAGATAAACTAAACAAAAGAAAAAGCAACAGAGAAAATTAAGGAAACAAAAGTTGGTTCTTTGGAAATATCAACAAAATTGACAAATATTTACTGAGATGTACTCACACACACAAAAAGGGAAGATTCAAATTACTAAAATCAAAAATGAAAGTGGGGACATTACTACTGATTCTACAGAAATAAAAAGGCTTATAAGAGTGCACTATGAAGAACTGTATGCAAAAAAACTGGATAACCTAGAAAAAATGGATTCCTAGAAATACAAAATGTTACCAACATTAAATCATGAAGAAACAGAAAACCTAAGACATATAACTAGTACAGAGATTAAATCAGTAATTAAAAATATCTCTCAAAAAAGAAAAGTTCTGAACCTGGTGGCTTCACTGGTAAATTTTACCAAACAAATAAGGAACTAACACCAATCCCTCTCAAATTTCCATATAATTGAAGAGGAGGGAACACTTCTTAACTCATTATCTGACGCCAGTATTACCCTAAGACCAAAACCAGATGAAGATACTACAAGAAAATTGGAGACCATTATCTCTAATGAATACCGATGCAAAAATCCTCAACAAAATATTGGCAAACTGAATTCAGCAGCATAGTAAAAGGATTATACACCATGACCAAGTGGGATCTATTCATGGAATACAAGGATGGCTCAACATACAAAGATCATACACCACATTAACAGAATGAAGAGATGAAATATCCCATATGACCATCTGAATTGATGCAGAAAAAGCATCTGTTAAAATTCAACACCCTTTCATGATAAAAACATTCAATAAACTAGGAATAGAAAGAAGCTACCTCAATAAAATAAAAGCAATATATGAAAAACCAGTTGCAAACATCATGTCTATAATGAAAGTCTAAAATAAAAGTTTTTCCTCTAACATCACGAACAAGGCAAGAATGCATGCTTTCATCACTTCTATTCAACCTAGTACAGGAAGTTCCACCAGAGCATTTAGGCAAGAAAGAGAAATAAAAGGCATTCTAACTGGAAAAGAAGTAAAATTACTTCTGTCCACAGGTGATATAATCTTACATGTGGAAAACTCAAAAGGTTCCACAAAAAACTGTTAGAACTAATAAATGAATTCAGCAACATAGCAGGAGACAAAGTCTACATACAAAAATCAGTTGCATTTCTATATACTTATCAATGGACAATCTGAAAAGGACATTACAAAAACACATCAAAAGAATAAAATACCTAGGAATTAAACAAGGAAGTGAAAGACTTGTACAATGAAAACTACAAAACACTGCTGAAAGAAGTTAAAAGAAATAAATAGAAACACTTTCCATGTTCAAGGACTGAAAGGCTTGATATTAAGATAGCAATATTACCCAAAACAACATACAGATACAATACAATCCCTATCAAAATCCCAATGATATGTTTGCATAAATAAGAAAAACAATTCTAAAATTTACATGAAATGTTAGGGGACCCAAATAGCCACAATGATCCTGAAAAAGAACAAAGCAGGAAGACTCATACTTTCTGATTTCAAAACTTACTACAACGCCATGGTAATCAAAACAATATGGTACTGGCATAAAGACAGACTCAGAGACCAGTGGAATAGAATACAGAGCCCAGAATAAGCTTTTGCATATATGGTGAAATGATTTTTGACAAGAGCGCCAAGACCATTCAATGGGGAAAGGACAGTCCTTTCAACAAATGGTGCTGGGAAAACTGCGTATGCAAAAGAATACAGTTAGGTGAATACTACTTACAAAAATTAACTCAAATGAATGAAAAACTTAAATGTAAGACCTAAAACTATAAAGCTCTCAGAGGAAAACATAAGGTAGAAGCTATACAGCACTGGCTTTGGCAATGTTTTCTTAGATATGACATTAAAGGCATATATAACAAAATTAAAAAACAGACAAACTGGACTTCATGAAAATTTTAAAATTTTGTGCATCAAAAGACACTATCAACAGACTAAAAAAGGCAACACACAGAATGGGAGAAAATATTTGCAAATCATATTCATATATCTGACAAGGGATTAACATCACAGCTATATAAAGAACTATATAACTCAACCACAAAACAAACAACTTGATTCAAAAATGGGCAAAGATCTTGGATAAACATTTCTCCATAGAAGATATTAAAATGGCCAATAAGCACATAAAAAAATGTTCGACATCACTAAGCATTAGGGAAATACAAATCAAAATTACGAGTGCCACCTCATACCCATTACAATGGCAACTATCAAAAAACCAGAAAGCACGTATTGGCAAGGATGTGAAGAAACTGGAATCTTTGTGCACTGTTCATAGGAATGTAAAACGGTGCAGCCACTGTGAAGAAAAGATTATGGCCGTTCATCAAAATTTTTTAATAGAACTACCAGATGATCCAATGATTCTACTTCTGGGTATTTACCAACAAAATTCAAAGCAGAGTCTCAAAGAGATATTTGTACACTCATTTTCACAGCAACATTCTTCACAAGAGCTAAAAGGCAGAAGCCACCCAAGTGTCCATCGATGGATGAATGGATAAGCAAAATGTGGTATACACATACAACGGAATATTATTCCGCTTTATAAAGAAGGAAATTCTTACACATGCTACAACACAGATGAATCTTCAGACATTATGGTAAGTGAAATAAGCCAGTCACCAAAAAGACAAATAATCTATGATGATTTCACTTATATGAAGTGCTTCGAGTAGCCTAAATCATAGAGACAGAAAGCAGAATGATGGACATCAGGGCCTGGGCAGTGGTAGGAATGGGGAGTTACTGTTTAATGAGTACAGAATTTCAGTTTTACTGAAATGAAAAGAGTTATGAAGATGGATGGTGGCGACGGCTGGACAACATTATTAATGTATTTAATACCAACGAACTGTACGGTGAAAATGGTTAAGATGTTATATGTATTGTTTCATATTTTTAAAAAAGGAAAAAGCAGCAACAAATAAAAGTTAAAATAACTACAAAAGGTCTAATCAAATGGAAGAATACAAACTACCATAGGGATAATTATAACATCATAAATGAAGCTGACTCTGTCTACTTAAATGGCCACATGAAGCTTCAGCTGGTATAATTATTATTGGTATGAGCCAACATACATATCTCTTTCCCAGGCTAAAAGTTTGGCAATAACTGAAAGACGTCCTCATACAACTGTTAAAAATGTTAGCATCACTAAATAAAAACGTCATACTCCATTTTAACGACTAAGAATCCTTTCCCACTGTGCTGGGATTACAGTGGCCTAGTTTATATGAGAATGTAAGCTTAACATTTTAATAAAGTTCAGCAACAATAAGAGTCCCCTTCTTGCGGTAAATCTCCAGAAAATCAGGGCCTGGGTGAGCACCATTTACCTCCCTCTACTTTCAGCCCTGTCAAGGAACCATCAGGCAGGCTGTCTTTTACGCAACCATCTTCTACATTCCCCAGGAAAAACCAAATGGACTTTCAATCCAGGTAATTGCATCTCCAATATTATATCCAACCATAACAGCTACTGGAATAAAAAAGAAAGGAAGAAAGGGAGGGAGGGAGTCAAGGAGGAAAGAAATAACCAATTTGTTGTTATAATATATATCATTAATGTAAGCTTTACCTATTTTATTATTTTATTTTATAATTTTTTTAAGAGATAAGGTCTCACTCTGTCACCCAGGATGGAGTACAGTAGTGTGATTATAGCTCACTGCCTTCAACTCCTGGGCTCAAGCCATCCTCCCACCTTAGGCTCCCAAGAAGCTGGGACTACAAGCAAACACCACCATACCTGCCTACCTTTTTTTTTTCTCGTTTTTGTAGAGATGGGGGTCTCACTATGTTGCCTAAGCTGGTCTCAAACCCCTGGCCTCAAGCAATCCTCCTGCCTCAGCCTCCCAAAGCACTGGGGTTACAGGCGTGAGCCACCATGCCTGGCCAGATTTACTTTAAATATAATCAACTACATCTTTCTCATTCTAGTTACTATTATTCCATAAGATTTAACAGAAAATAAAAACTAATTGAAGAAGACTAAATAATAGAAAAATGTCCTCATTCAATCGTTAAGTATAAAAAGTAGCTCATAAAACAGTATGCGCAATATGATCTTAATTTTGCTTTTAAAACATATCTTTGATCACAAAGAAGAACAAAAATGAAAGAAAACTATTAAAGTGACACAGGACAAATGACCCCATTTCTTCCACAACAAATTACATGAAAAAAGGGAGAGAAGGGAAAATGCTACAGATTAAGAAAGACTTAAAAAAGACACGTGTGATGTGTGAAGGCTGCTTGGATCCTGATTCCCACAAACCAACGGTAAACTGACAATTTTGAAACAATGGAGAAAACATGGACTAGGGCTTACACGACTAGCTAGTGTACATAGTAAGTTTGTTAATGGTGATGACATTGCTGCTATTTTTTTAAGTGCTTCTCTGTTAACAAAAAATGACTGAAGTATTTATAAGTTAAAAGAAACTCCAACAAAAAAAAACACAAAAGCAGGAGAAAGACAGACAGAATGGCAAAATGTCCCTGTCCATGACTGTGGAAGCTAGATGATAAGTACATGGGGGCTCACTGCACTTTTCTCTCTACTTCTATGCATGTTTGGAAACTTCCATAGATAATAAGTAAAAGTGATAGCAGAGATAGTTACTTCCGGATGTTAGTGAAGACTGAGTGATCTGGTGGGAATTAGGTGATTTTTACTTTGATCTGTGTGCCATTAAGAACATCCAAGATTTTACACAACAAAGATGAGTTGCTTTGGTTACCTAAAAAACCAAATGTTACTCCTTTAGTAGACAGATAGATGGGTAGATAGGCAGGCAGACAGTTAGATGGCCTTTCAATGCCCTGTTCAAATAATGCCACCTTCATGGATTCAATCCTCCCTCTATAAATGCCTCAATGCATTTACCTATATTTCTACTAAAGGCCTTATTATGTTTGGTCATTTATTATGACCATTTCCAACTATGTCTAACTCTCCTCTAGAAAAATAACTTGATTACGAGGAGGCATTTCTTTTTCATATTTCTATCCTGGCTAATACTAAGTAAAATGTTCTCTACATAATAGATATAAAATAATTATTTGCTTAATTAACTTTTCCACTAATAAATCCAGGGAAGAAACGATGTCAACAGACGCAGAATATCTACCTTATAACTACAAAAGCTTTAAGGTTTTTGTTTTGTTTTGTTTTTTTGAGACAGGGTCTTGCTTTGTCACCCAGGCTGGAGTGCAGTGGTGTGATCATGGCCCATTACACCCTCAACTTCCCAAGCTCAAGCAATCCTCCCACCTCGGCCTTCCAAGTAGCTGGGACTACAGGTGCATGCCACCATGTCCAGCTAATTTTTTTTTTAAGAGATGGGGTCTCACTATGTTGCCCAGGTTAGTTTTGAACTCTTTGCCTCAAGAGATCCTCCTTGAGCCTTCCAAATTACAGGATTACAGGTGTGGGCCAACACCCCTGGCCCAAAAGCTTTCATTTCAGGCCAGAACAGCCCTGAAAGTCCCTACACAAAGACAGATGTTTATCAAATGTTACCTAGTCAATTTCTCAAAACATTTACTTTTCAGTTGACTGGAAAAAAACACTCGTCAGTAGCAGACAAGGGTCAGTTACTGAATTAAGCTATAGACTTAAAAAAAAAAAAAACCCTGAAAGAAAACAAAGTCCGTTAGCTCTACAGCAACCATTCACTATTTAACCTACTGAATGCTCATCCAGAGTGCCAATCAGACCGTTTTAATTAAGGAAACTATTACAGGCAGAACTCAAGGCTAGTAATGTGCTGAGACAGCAACAGTTCAGGAAACACCCCTGCTCTGAGAGGCTGATATCAGGCGGAAGGGCTGCCCACCCATACCACTCTGTTTCCCTTATCATCTACTCACTGAAAACCTTGGCCCATTTTGTGCAGATGTGAGTAGTAATGGCCTTCAAGCCAAGGACATTCAACGCTACATTCTCTTGCTTATTAAAAATCCTTTCCAAAAAGATACAATAAAGCCCTCCCCGCAGGAGCACCAAAAGCTCCAGAACGTGGCATGCTGAACTTCCCCACATGTAAGACTTTACCCACCATATGGCCTTAATTTTCCATACATGGTTTTGGGGAAAGGCACTTAAATACTAGTGAAGACATTTACAACTTCCTTTTATATATAAAATATGCTTAGGGATTGACAAACATTAAAATGAAGTCCAGGTTTTAAAATAAAATCCCCATCACTGTTTCCTAAGCCCTTCGAGAAACATTAGCAATTCATGATCAACTGGCAAATGCAAGCTTCTCCCAAGCTTCTTCTCCAGTTCTGCCCTGTGACCTGCTGTCTCAGAAGCCAGGTCTTCAAAAATGCTCATGTCACCCAACTTTTTAAGGCAAATAGGGACAGTAGGGGGTGGGGCTGAGCTCTGCACAATTCCTACCCTGACCTCCAACTACATCCACATAGTTCATGTTCTCTCTTCTTTATTTTCTGATTCCTTCCTTTAGACTTTTGTTCAAATCCACTATTAGCAAATTTTAAATATATGAGACAGTCAAGAAAGTGGGCAACATGGTACCATTATAAAATTACAATATACTACTATAGACAATCATACCCATGCAGATCTGGGCCCAAAAAAATAATCAGGTATTAAGAAATAAGGCACACCCCTCCAAAGACAACTTAATTCAAACACCTCTTACCATTTGCTCCACTAGAATGAGTTTAAAAGAGGTAATTATTTGGCATGGGCAGCTGCTCTCTTATGTTCTGGAGAACATAAAAATAAAAGCTGAGTGAGAATAAGTTGTTCCTACTGAAGAGAAAAAGGGTACAATAGCATTAGTAAATACGAAAGAGTCAGATCACCGTTCTATTGGCTGATAAAAATGTTTGTTAGGCTAAAGGATTTCATATCATTTTCTTCTTTAAGAACAAAGAAATGGGCTTTGGATAATAAAAACGTGTAACAAAATAATTCTGAAGTAACCTCAGGCCATGTCAAACTCAATTCAAACTAGTCACAGCCAAAGATGAAAGGAAGACTCTATAATCATCCCCTAGCTACTATACATTTTTAATATTTTTATCCTGTATTATAGTTAGCATTTAGAAAATAAAACTGTCTAGCACTGTTGACCCTTCAACAATACGAGTTTGAACTGTGCATGTCCACTTAAAAGTGGATTTTTTCAATAACAGTTACACCAAGTGTGCCTGCCTCTCCTGCCTCCCCTTCCTCCTCCTCCACCTCTGCCACTGGAGACAGCAAGATCAATCTCTTCTTTCCCTCCTCCTCATCAGCTTACCCAATGCAAAGACAATGAGGATGAAGACCTTTATGATCCACTTCCATTAATGAATAGCAAATATATTTTCTCTTCTTTAGGATTTTCTTAATAACATTTTCTTCTCTCTAGCTTATGTTATTGTAAGAACACACTATATAATACATATAACATACAAAATGCATGTTATTCAACTGTTCATGTTATTGGTATGGCTTCTGGTCAACTGTAGGCTACTAGTAGTTAAGTTCTGGAGGAGTCAAAAGTTACATGCAGGCCAGGCACGGTGGTTCATGCCTTTATTCCAAGCACTTCAGGAGGCCAACGGAGAAGGATCACTTGAGGTCAGGAGTTCCAGACCAGCCTGGGCAACACAGTGAGACCATGTCTCTATTTAATTTTAAAAACTGTGTTTTAAAAATGTGTTTAAAGGAAAAGAAAGTATGCTTATTCAATTCAGTATTTATATTCTAGAATAATGCTGCTCAAAAAATAATTTAAAAAAGAATGATGGACTTAATAAGGTACACATAAAACTACATATATACAAGGTTGTGTGTGTGTGTGCGTGCATGTGTGTGTGTATGTGTGTGTAGATTTTTCTTTCTTTTAGAGTATAGAAATTGTTTTAGATATCCCTTAAGTAGAGAAATAGCACTTAGGAAGGAAGTATACACTTAGAAGGCGAAGAGTCATGTCACCAACGGGCTGGGAGAACTGTTGAGTCATGGCCTCCTCCTGTGTTGCCTGAGGAGACCTGAGTAAGAATGGATGTATAACAGAAGAATCTCCCACCTGACCTATTAGAGATACTGTACCAGCATTACCAGGTATCACTTCTATTAAAAGAAGATATTTCAGTGCCCAGAGGTTCAAGTTATCAAACAAAGCAACTCAATTCAAAAGACAAGGTGTATTAAAACCCATAAAAAAAAAAACAAAAACCATTTTTAAGAAATCCTAACAAGTAACTGAAACCCAAAATGCTCTGTCTTGAGTCATGAGATCCATCAGTTCTTGATATTGTCTGGACTTGCATCTAGAGCTAGATTGTAAAATCTTTTTAGGTATGTGTTAGATTTCTGTGAAAACTTTGTTTAAACGTAAACCTCATACCACACTGTCAGTTTCTGTGTTAATAAAACTATAGATTTATTACACTAAAAAAAAAAAAAGAACAAAATACAAGGGGTAGCTATATGACACAGAAGCTAAACAAGTGCCTGGCCTCACGGTAGTATACAGAACTTAAGGTGCCTGCTCAAAACTGTCATGTTTAAGTTTATCAACCAAGAGTTATTATTAAAATACCATTAATACATCCGGGCATGGTGGCTCACGCCTGTAATTCTAGCACTTTGGGAAGCCGAGGCAGGCCGATCACCTGAGGTCAAGAGTTCAAGACAAGCCTAGCCAACATGGCGAAACCTCATCTCTACTAAAAATACAAAAATTAGCTGGGTGTGGAGGCACACGCCTGTAATCCCAGCTACTTGGGAGGCTGAGGCGGGAGAATCACTTGAACCTGGGAGTTAGAGGTTGCAGTGAGCCGAGATCATGCCATTGCACTCCAGTCTGGGAGACAGAGTGAGATCCCATCTCAAAAAAAAAAATTAAGACATTTGAGAACTGCACTGAAGGTGCACATTTCAATAACATATAGCTATTCTGGAGGGAAAAAAAAGTGTATCTAGAAAAACAGCTTCCAAGATTGAGGTAAAAATCACAGGGCACTCAATAATATGCACTGATTTTTCTTCCCTCTCGAAGTACCAGAGCAGAGCTACATTCACAGAGCATTCCTGCAGGCTGCTTGCTTCACCATTAAGCAATTCTTGGCAGTTCCAAAGATGTTATGTTTTCAAAGACAGTTTTTCAGTTGTGTTGCTATTAAAAGCCTGGATTTTTCAAATGGCTAAAAATTACAGATATCTAAAAATCTTAGATTCCACCTCTATTAAAGAAGAATGATGCTGGGAACGGTCAAATAAATGTAACCCAGAAAAGTGCCCTAATGTACTTTAAAAATATTTTCAGAGATAATGATTCCCAAATTTCCCTTACTGAAATTCAAGGAAGGTCACAAATAGCAAGCCACTTTAAAAGCAGTGCTCCAATTACCCATCCCCTAAGCTCTGCACAAAGGTTTATAGAGGGGAGATGGTCAGATAACTTGACCATCCGTTATAGGATACAGTCACTCCAGAAGAGGTGACTCCTTAGGAAATTTTCTTCTGACAAAGCAACAAATGAGAAAAACTCCAAGGTCTCTGTTTCCGCATCTGGCTGAGATCAAGGTTAAGTATAATGAAACCTACACAACCCCAGAATTTAACATATGACAGTATTTTTGGCCTGTATAAAATGCGTCTCCCTTAATCTGCATTAAGCTGTTGTTTTTCTCAATAAAAGAATATCCTTTTGTAATTGTTTAAAATGTTTAAGAAATGAGTAAGCCAGTACAGTCACTCGAAGAGCAATAGTAATGCATATACCAGTATACGTCAGTCAAAGGGTAGATCATCTGATCATTTCTCAATTATTCAGGAAAAGCTTGGCACCCCAAACTATACACCAATGCATTAGAGTTAACAAGATTCTTAGAACATGGGTTGAAGTATAAGCTCTCACCTAATTTCAAGAAACATAGAGAAGATTTTAAATGCATTCGCTATGGAGGGAAAACATAAACATGTAACAGAAAACCTTCTTAAGTAGCCAGAAAATTATCCAAACTATTTTATCTGCAAAGATGACAACACTGAATTCAGAAATCAATGACTAAAACTGCACAAGCATTTCCCATATTTTCCTTTTCCACTTCAAAAAGGGAAAAGCCAGTGGGCAGAAAATATCGGACATTTGATAAATCAAAATTCTGCTATAAAGAGCGGGGTTTTTTGTTTTTGTTTTTGTTTTTTTCCCTGAGATGGAGTCTTGCCCTGTCCCCCAGGCTGGAGTGCAATGGCACAATCTCGGCTCACTGCAACCTCCACCTCCTGGGTTCTAGCAATTCTCCTGCCCCAGCCTCCCAAGTAGCTGGGATTACAGGTGTGTGCCACCACACCCAGCTAATTTTTGTATTTTTAGTAGAGACAGGGTTTCACCATGTTGGTCAGAATGTCTCAAACTCCTGACCTCAGGTGATCCATCCACCTCAGCCTCCCGAAGTGCTGGGATTACAGGCGTGAGCCACAGCGCCTGGCCAAATAGCAGGTCTTCTAAGAATGACAGTTTGAGTGACATTTCCTCCCCGCAATGTGACTTTGGAACTAATCCACCAACTCACCTTATTCCATTTCAAAGTTAGTAGTATATCTTGCTTTCGAGTGCAACTTCAGGTAATCTCTCAAAACCTAGATTAAAATAATTATGAACTTTATTAGTAGTTATATCCAAATTTTGAAAAACACACAACTATAACTCATAGTAAGTAAAAGGGGAAAAAAATCACCACTATCACAATTATGAAATTTTATACCTTGTCTCTAAAACTTTCTTTAATTGGTAATCTCTTTATGTGTAGCTCAAAACACATTTATTGGGCTTTTGTTTTTTAGATGGTGTTTTGCTCTTGTCGCCCAGGCTGGAGTACAGTGGCAAGATCTCAGCTCACTGCAACCTCCGCCTCCTGGGTTCAAGCAATTCTCCTGCCTCAGCCTCCTGAGTAGCTGGAATTACAGGTGTGCACCACCACACCAGCTAATTTTTGTGTTTTTAGCAGAGACGGGGTTTCACCATGTTGGCCAGGCTAATCTTGAACTCCTCACCTCAGGTGATCCACCCGCCTCAGCCTCCCAAAATGCTGGGATTACAGGCGTGAGCCACTGCACTATGCCCTGCCTCAACACATATTTAAATTTAAGCCAACCAACAGCCATTCCCACTTAAACAACAAATTCTTGCTTGGCTATTCATTCAGTCTGTCCACAGACTGCTACTCAAAGATCTCACCCTGGAAGCTGTATGTATAGAAGAAAAAACAGCAACAACAACAACAACAAAGTGATTTTGATGAGTTGGTCCATCACATGCCTATGGGAATCACTATTCCAAAATACTAGTTCTCTACAGGGAGCAATCTTGTACCCACAGGGGACATCTTGCAACATCTGGTAACATTTTTGGTCATCACAAGTGAAGTGGGGGGTGGGCACACTATTGGCATGTAATACACAAAAACCAGAGAAGCCGCTAAACATCTTACAATGCACAGGACAGTCCCCTCCAACAAAGAATTATCCTGCCTAAAACGAAAATACTGGTGAGGTTTAGAAACCCTGTTCCGAAGAAACCAAATACTGCATATTTGAAAATTCCACAGTTCTCACATTGCTCATTTCAGATCACCTACTAAGCTCCCACCATGGTTGTATTTCCTATGAATGCTAAGCTTATTGGTTAAAAGAATACCCACACACATGCCCAATAGTAATCATCTACAGCACATGTACCAATTTCTAAAATGTATTAAATAAGTCAGACACGTCCATAAGAGCTTCCAATAAGTAATTTTAAACACTATTTCAAACTATGTAATTGCCAAACTCTGTTCCCAATCACATAAAATGGAAGCTAAAAAGAATAAAAATCATCAGAACTTAGTTTCACTCACAGATATTCCCAATTCCTACTGAAGACAAAAGGGGAAGTTCCTCTTCCCAGCCTATCACCCCGGACATTAGGCCTCCCACCTTTTATTCAGCTAAATAAAAAAGCACTTCAAACAAGACTTACCAAGGGCCTATCATGCCCTCACACTATGATCTCATGTAATACGGTAGAACAGAGCTCAGTAAGACCCCGCAACAGGCCTTTCCTACACTACCATAACCAAATCGTACAAATATCAGAAGAAAACCGTGGGTAAAATAAACCTCTAAAGAAGGAATGTCCAATCTTTTGGCTTCCCTGGGCCACAGTGGAAGAAGAATTGTCTTAAGCCACACATAAAATACACTAACGATAGCTGATGAGCTTTAAAAAAATTGCAATAAAGTCTCATGTTTTAAGAAAGTTTACAAGTTTGTGTTGGGCTGCATTCAAAGCCATCCTGTGCCACATGTGGCTCGTGGGCTGCAGGATGGACCAGCTTGCTCTAAAAGATATTCTGAGAGTCAGATAAGATAACAAAACTTGCTGTTTTTACACAACTGGCCTGCAGCTTGCACCCATAGAATAGGTGAAGAAATCTATAACACTCAAAATATGTACTTCGTTTTGTTCATCTTTAACTAATGAGCTATAACTAATTATATAAATAAGACATGGCTGGCAGCTGATCTGCAGTAGTAATCCACTTAGGAACATGAATAAACATGCAAATTTTAAACTCAAGCAAAAGGACAGGATTTATGAACACACTTAGAAAGATTCCATCAGAATTACTCCATTCTAACTGAACAAGATTTCCATATGTGGCAAATGGGCTTATTCTAATTAAAGTCTGACTTTGTCTTCTGAATCCTCAGTGTACACAGGAACTACCCAAATCAGGCTGAACTAGAGTAACTCGAAGCAGCAAGCGGGCCAGGGGCTGTGGGTAGTGGGGCAAAGACCGGTGCTCGTACCCCAAAGCACCAGAAGGTTTGGCAGTCCAGGTAGAACCTGTGCCACAGGCAGGACTCCAATCGGGAGCTCCCACTCATTGCAACCTCTGGCCCAGCCAACTCCTTGGGAAGCTTTGCTGAATGCTATGCTTATCCAAAGCTGAAACGGAGTAGAAGAGGCTAACATAAGTTCTAGATTCAAGGTGCCTGTGAAATCAGTGTAGAGACTACCACACCTCCACTACAGAGAGAAGACAACCGGGGAAGGCAGCCCCAGTTAAGAGCTAGAAAAATAATGACAGGTTCAAGGACAACTTCTCAATATCCATCAATGGCTAAGAGAACAAAGCAATGCTACAAAGAAAGGAAAGCCCAGAAATTACTAGGAAGGTTCAGAAGTTGTAGTGCACGATATGAAATTTAACCTCTACCCCCTTTTTCTAGATTTAAGTAAGTCTTTAAATAAAAACTCATAATAAAGTTTCAAAACATAAACATTTTTTCCCTCTCTTAGCAGTAAAATATATTCAGTTCCAAAAAAGAAAGGTTGCTCAATTTCCTGTCAAAAGCAATCAGGAGAAGGCCACCTACACTGTAAAAGCAGCAAGGAAAAAAAACAAAATGCTAAAGAAAAGTCTGATGCGTGGGCATATACAAAGTGCAATGTAACTACCACCCTGAGTTTTCAAAAGTTCTTTTCCCTGATCATTCTGAGAAATATGAAAATTAGTATAACTGCTATAGAGAAGTTTGACCTCCAGCCTATTTAAGGAAAAGCCCTATGATGGATCTAAGTCGCCTCAAAGAAAGACAGGTATGGAGGGAGGGGGGAAGGAATTCTATGTATTTAACCTATGGTTTTCTGTACCAAAGGAAAAGGGGAGATTCTGCCAAAGAGACAATTTGCATGTAATGTTCTCACAGAAAGAACACTATTCTGACAATGAACCTTCTCCCTATAGCTACCCTTACCCCCCACCCTGACTCACACAATTTTGTGAACTAGAACCATCTTCATCCAAGGCTGAGTGTTCTTAATCTGAAAACATGAAATCGGAAATACTCCAAAATCTGAAACGTTTTTAGTGCCAACGTGACTTTTAGTGCTCAAAGGAAATGCTCATTGGAGCACTTCAGATTTCAGGTTTTCCAATCAGGGATGCTGAACTGGTAAGTATACTACAAATATTTCAAAATCCAAAAAAATAAAAAATCCTAAACACTTCCGGTCCCAAGCATTTTGGATAAGGAAAACTCAACCCATATGTTTAACTCTAAACGTTTAGGGGCCAACCA
This sequence comes from Gorilla gorilla gorilla, assembly GCF_029281585.2. NCBI lineage: Eukaryota > Metazoa > Chordata > Mammalia > Primates > Hominidae > Gorilla > Gorilla gorilla. The sequence goes on along the minus strand of NC_073239.2, from coordinate 88,291,616 downwards.
TTCACAAATATGTATGTGAGCTGACTAGATTATGAATTAGCTAGAGCATCACATCCACCACTCTACCAAATGCCCCTCACCCTGCTTATACTTTCTGAAAATTTGAAATTCTAAGACAGGCAATCAACAGCCCAGCACTTTGAAAAGTAAACTAAAAGCCTACTGAAATACGCTTAGTACTAAGGTAGACATAGTGTGATGAAATAAGAAAGAAATTGCTTTAATGGCTCACCAGCGGTTTGAGAAGAAAAGAATAGCATACACAAAGTAAGTTAAAATTAAATACAGTATTGTCATTGAATACAATGAGGTGCCATATTTTTGTAAACTACACTTTCCATTCAAAGAAGCAGTTTGGCACAAAGGCAAAACAGACGAAGGAAATAAATAATGAGCCAAGAATGTATTAATGTGATGATTATAAATATTAAAAAACAGCATACCGACAGACAAATCAAGATGTATAATAACAGGAAGGCCACCATGGTCGGGTAGTTTCAAGACAAGGCAGCCCAAAAAGCAAGCCCCGTAAACCTTATAAATGACTTTGATAAGCTAACAATTCTGTTACTAAGTCAATTATGAAAAGTTTTGTTTTGTTTTACTTTATAACTTCAGACCAACCTACAAAAATGTTGCAAGAACACTACAGATAACTTTTTTTTCCCTGAACTATTTGAGACTGAGTAGCCAATGTGATGGCCTATCACTCCCAGAGTTTAGTGAGTAATTTCTATAAACAAGGGCATTCTCCTACAAAACTACAATGATGACCATCAAAAACCAGAAATTAACACTGATGTTATATAGTCATCTACTTTACAGACCAGATTTGACTTTCTCTGATTAGCCCAATCCTTTTACTAAAAGGTCCTTTCTCCAAAAGGACCCAGTCCTTTTACTAAAGGTGAAACCTAGTTTTCACCTTTCCCTTCCCTGTAAGAGTAGTAAATCTGGCTCCCATTAACTTCAATGTTTATTTATTGGATTTATCCCTCACACCACATGTCATATAATGCCTTCCCTACCTGTGATCCTGTATCAGAAAGAGCCAGTCTCTCTAACCAAAGGACCCATAAGGGGGTGGCCTGGCAAAACAAAAAGTTTTAGACAAAAACCACTCTACTCTAGCCACACTACGGAAAAAAAATCTTCAACCCCACACCCACATCCCATCATCAAAGGCCAGGTGGAGAGCCAAGAGTTCTACACTCACCTGGTTCCGATGAGGCACCCTTATTTATAGACTACATGTAAGAAGACACCATTTTTACAGAGCCCAAATGGGCAAAACTAAGAATATATTACTTACAGATATACTCACTTTAAAAAGCAACAGAATGTTGAACCTGCAGTTCAGGACAGTGTTATTTCCAGAGGGAAAGAGAAGGAGGGGATCACAGGGGAACACACAGTAGCTTCAAAGTAAAACCTGCAAATGCTAAGCACGAGTTCCTCGACATACAAGATCTGAGCCTCACCAAACCATGAGGAGGTCTTTAGGAGGATCCCGATTTTATATCAGAGATTTGAGGGCTAAAAAGGTTAAGCCCATTGCCTGTGGTCACGCAACTAACAAGCAAGTGCTCAGATGCAAGCCCACAGCTGTCTGACTCCAGTCTCTTCCTGCTCACTCCCTTCCTCAACACAGAGAAAAGACAGGCAGGAGAAATGCAGCTGTGAATCTGAACCAACTGGTGGCTTCTAAGGAAGAGATTCCTACTGTACTTCTAAACCATTTCCCAGAGAGTTTTGAGTAAAGGCAAGTGTAGTTCCAAAACCAGGGGGGGAAAAAATCTTCCTGAAAGCAAGGAAAGGGGAAAGGGGGTGGAGGCACAAACCTGGGCTCTGCTTGGCACTGCAAGAGCTATGTGAACAATCCTCGAGCGAGGGTCCCCATCACATTCCACAGGTTACCAAGTCAGGCCCAATTCAGTTACTAAGTAAAGGCCCTGGGAAAATCTTATTACTAGTTGTTTTTGTTTTCTTTTATTCTGAAACTGGGGGACAGGAGAGAGAAGACCAGCAAACCATTCATAAAATTCTAAACCTAGCCTAAACATGGTAAAACTATAAACTGCTTAGCCCACAGCATGAAACATGAAATTAGTGACAAAATTTGAGTCTCTTTGAAGAATTCATATAAAGGAATACGAAAGCAGAACAATGCTTCTCTGTAGCAAAGACCAGACACTTGGGAAGCTTAAATACCACTCTACTATCTGAGGATGTTTTAAAACTGATTTCTAAAAACTAAAAAGATGGAACTACATAAAAAGATAACAGAAGCAAAAAAAAATTATTGTCTTCTCAAAACATCAGAAATAACTGTATTCTAACTGCATTTCTGGTAGAGGTATCTCCAGAACCCATCGAAGTCATTAATAACAACTCACATCACCTGGAAAAATCTCATGATCAGCACTGATGATTTTTTAACCTTAGTTCGTCCTTTCTAAGACTACATTTAAAAGGGAATCAAGTCTTTCCATTGTTGACTTTCCATCATTGGTGGAATATAATTGAATCCAAGATAATTTTAAGCCTAGCTTCGCCTACAAAAAAACAAAACAAAACAAAAAATCCTGCTAAGCTCCATCTCCCCCTGCTGTCAACCTTTCCTTTCTAAAAAGAAAAAGTCTAGAAACAAGGCCATACACCAAAGAAAATGCTACAGTATAAAAGAAATACAAGGATATACAAAATGGTATAAAAATAATTCACCAGCCTGGACAACATGGCGAAACCTTGTCTCTACAAAAAACATAAATTAGGCAGGTGTGGTGGCACATGCCTGTAGTCCCAGCTACTTGGGAGGCTGAGATGGGAGGATCATTGGGGCCCAGGTGTTCCAGGCTTCAGTCAGCCCTGATCATGCCGCTACACTCCAAACTGGGCAACAAAGTGAGACCCTGGGAGGGAGGGAAGGGAGGGAAAGAGGGAAGGAAGGGAGGGGAGGGAAGGGAAGGGAGGGGAGGGAGGGAGAGAAGAAAGGGAGGGGAGGGAAGGGAGGGAGGGAGGGGAGGGAAGGGAGGGAGGGAGGGGAGGAAGGAAGGAAGGAAGGAAGGAAGGAAGGAAGGAAGGAAGGAAGGAAGGAAGGAAGGAAGGAAGGAAGGGAAAGAGAAAGAAAGAAAAGAAAAGAAAATTCAAAACTCATGCAAACTTCGTGTTGCAGCCTAAAACTGTCTACAGTATATCAAAGCAAAGGCATGTAAATTCATCCTCTAAATACAATAAGCAGATGAGAAGCAAAATCAAAAATAAATCTCACTAGATAAAAATGGAAAGCATTTAACAGACAATCGTACAAGGTGAGGAGTATTTTTTATTAAAAGCTTTTTAGTTACTTTGTTCCACCTCCCAGATTTGAGCAATTCTACTGCCTCAGCCACCCGAGTAGCTGGGATTACAGGCACGTGCCACCACACCCAGCCAATTTTTTTTATTTTTAGTAGAGGCAGGGTTTCTCCATTTTGGCCAGGCTGGTCTTGAACTCCTGACCTCAGGTGATCTGGCTGCCTTGGCTTCCCAAAGTGTTGGGATTACAGGTGTGAGCCACCGCGCCCAGCTACTTTAGTTACTTTCTTTATGAAAAGTGATCAGGTGCTAATGAAATCAGCATCTGGCATTATAAAGATAAGAAGTTATCCCAAAGAATATCTCAATGAAGAATGCTGAATAAATTCATCCACAGGCACTTGTTTCGTTCATCCTACTGCATTAAGCCTAAGTGGTCACAACACAACTAACAATTATCCTTGAAAATTAAAGGAGAATAGCCCAGCTTTAAAACAAACTTAAAATCTAGAAAAGAAAAAATATATTACTTCAACTTCAAAAATGGGAAAATCCTGAAACATACTGAAGAATTTCTTTGTAAACTCCTAGATAATGAATTTTGGGTAAAAATCAATATGGCTTATTAAAAAATAAATCCCCCCAAGGTAATCTAATTTACTGTTATTGAGGCAAGCCTCTTATCAAGGGACCACAAGAATTGTATTTCTTATCTTAAATATTGATTTGATAACCATGAAGACATGAGAAAGGTGTTCTTCCCAGAAAAGCATATCCCAATGGTTCTTTGACCCCAAGTCATAAAAATTATTCTTATTCTTCCTGTCCCTGCAATTCTAAACATAAAATTTCTGCAAAGACAGAGACAAGCAAATGAAATGGCTGAAAAAAAAAGCCAAAGAAGTGATGACAAGATGTCAGTGGCACCCATATAATCATTATAACCTTGCAATATATACAGCATATTAGAAATTTTTATAGGTTAGTTATCTTCATTTTTGAGGCTTCTCCATCTCAGCAGAAGTTCATCTTCCCAGTTGCTCAAGCCAAAAACCTACAATTCATTTACATTCTTCTTTCACACCCCACATCCATTCTGTGAAGATCTATAAATTCTACCTCCCAAAGACCATCTTAACTCCTTAACTTCTCTCCATCTCCACTGTCTTCACATTGGTTGAAGCCATTGTTATGTCTCGACGAGACAGCTACCCCAGATTCCTCATTAATCTTCTTTCTGCCCATGATCATTTTCCACAGAGTAGTCAGACTGACTTGTTAAAAGGTTAGTAAACTACATCTTACTATTCCCCTGCTTAAAAGCCTCTAACGTGTTCCCATGGCCTCAGATATCAAGAAATGTGAAGAATGTAAAAATTCTGCCCTACATGTGAGATAACAAGTTAGCCTGCCACACAGCTATATAGATGCCTGTGGAAGACATGAGACTCCAGGGTCAGAGATAAAAGACATCATTACAGCAGTAGCAGTGGCCAAAGTATCAGTACTTTTTGGTGCTAGTCCCTTATGCCTCAATTCCCACCAGGTGACACAAAGAGAACAAGATGACCTCAGCACAACAGCAGGTTGTGTCACAGTAGAGTAACTCCGAGCTTAGTGAACTGAAATATTTTGTAATGGGCAGTAAGCTTGCCTGGCCTTTACCCCAGAAGGGGCATTCTCTTTCTCTTCCAAGGCCATTCACTATACAAATCATCCTTGAAAAGATCATCCAGAAGAAAGATAGTCAATGTACAAACACAAGAGACAAGTGGAGAACTGTCCCCCAACATTAGAGTAGGAGCCAAGTTTCTTGCTATGGTCTATAAGGACCTACATGATTAGTTATTTCTCTTCAATTTCATCTGGAACCTCTGTCTCCCCAGCATACTCACTTTAGCTCCACTGGCCATCTTTGATGTCTTCCAATGAGCCAAGTTCTTTCCTGCCTCAGGTCCTCGGCCTGCACTGGTCCTTTTGTCGAAAATGCTCTTTGCCTAGCTTAGGTGTCACTTCCTCAGAAGGACCTTTCCTGGTCAATCTATCTACTTAAGCAGCTACCCTCACTTGTTATTACCTTTTTACCACTTTGCTCACTCATTCATTTGTGTAATACGCATTAACTGAGCACCTACTATGTACCAATCATTGTTACCATAGGCACAATAATTACTTTTGATACTTGTTTATTTATTTCCTGAGTCTTCCTCAAGGTGGAAACCTTGTCTTTTTATTCATCCTTAAATGCCTAGAGCTTAAAATTGTATATTCATTAAAAACTCTGTTGAATAAATGAACTATTACAATACCAAGAACCAAAACATTTGCAGATCGGTATGGGAAAGCAGCATGACACTGCACAAGAAGTATGGAATTGGAGCTAGACGTCCTAAATTCAAACCCCAGAACCATCATTTAATGGTGCCCAAGGAATTCTACTAAGTTCTTTGTAAAATGAAGTCCTTTCCTACCTAACTCACAAAATTATTGTTAGGATCAAATAACAGAATTTAAATGGACGGCCTTGCAATGCTAAATGTAATTCAAGGCCTGTAACAAATTAATAGTTAATACATGCCTACTGTGAGGCTGGTCCTAGTACTGAAACTTACAATAAAAATGTATAACTTAAGTGAAATCAGAAAACACCTTGTCCTTTAATAAACTTGAAGGGGAAAAATGGTTCTTCCCCCTAGAACCTTGGGCTCTGTAGCCCAGGCTGGAGTGCAGTGCAGTGGTGCAATCTCTTCTCACTGCAACCTCCACCTCCTGGGTTCAAGCGATTCTCCTACCTCAGCCTCCTGAGTAGCTGGGATTACAGGCGCCTGCCATCAAGTCCAGCTAATTTTTGTATTTTTAGTAGAGACAGGGTTTCACCATGTTGGCCAGGTTGGTCTCGAGCTCCTGACCTCAGATGATCCGCCCACAAAGTGCTGGGATTACAGGTAGGAGCCACGGCACCTGGCCTAGACATGCTTTTAAAATTTTCAGATAAAAGTGAGTTGCCTTTACCTGATCTTGACCCTAAAATACTAAAAGAATGCTTTTTGGTTACCAAAGTTATTTTTAAGCAAGCCAATCCAATGCAAATTTAGAAAAAGTTGACTATAGTTACACCCCTGAATGCCAACCTTCAAAACAGAATTTTTAGCTTTCTGGCAAAAGTCATGAATCTATAAATTTTAAGTATTAATTTACTGACTTTAACTGAAACCAAAACAGTCTCTTCACTGTGATGTGGGTGGGTCGGTGGGTGGGTGGGGGTGTGTGTGTGTGTGTGTGTAGTCAAGGGAAAGTAAGCTTCATCCTATAATAGATATAAAAGAGTAGTTTCAGAGGCAAGGCACCAGGTGGCCTACAGGAGGAAATACAGTGATCATACTGAAGTGTCAGCAGAAGACTGGGACTGGCAACCAGACTACAAACCAGACCATCAACTCAGACAAGCTGCACAGCTGGCTTGAGCTCACCCATCCACAAGCTTATTTTCTATAACCTCACAATAAAATTACTCGGAATTTAATTTTGAAGGGTACTGCTTCTATGATCTAACACTGAAGTATAAATTGATAAAAAGGACAGCCATTTTAAAAAAGTAGAATGTGAAAACAGTATGATTAAGATTTTTTTTTTTTTTTTTTTTTTTTTTTTTTGAGACAGAGTCTCAGCCTGTCACCCAGGCTGCAGTGCAGTGGTGCAATCTCGGCTTACTGCAACCTCTGCCGCCTGGATTCAAGTGATTCTCCTGCCTCAGCCTCCTGAGTAGCTGGCATTACAGGTACCTGCCACCACGCCCAGCTTGTATTTTTAGTAGAGACGGGGTTTCAACATCTTAGCCAGGTTGGTCTTAAACTCCCGACCTCATGATCCACCCGCCTTGGCCTCCCAAAGTGCTAGGATTACAGGCGTGAGCCACTGCGCCAGGCCAAAATTCTTTTTATGTAACATTTTTCAAACTCATTATACATATATGTAAATAACTAATAGGTACACTGTGCTAGCAAAAAGAAGGAATATGAATTGGTACTTCTAAAACTTAAGAAGAAAATATTGAGGCAGAGAAGTACATGAAAAGTCTGTTTGGCACTGCTATGAAAGATGCCCAGTTTAAGAAGAATGGAGACAGATGATCTACAATGAACATATAAGTGGCATTAATAGGGGCACATATTTCAATATATATAATTATATTCGGAAGCTTTTCATTATTCATGTGAAGGTCTCTCAAAAACGTGCATCTTTACATGTTATTTTAAAGATGGCTACCTATTCCAAATGTGGAGGGAGAGGGGGACAGCGGCAGTTATAAAACTGTTCACACAGTCCTCAATAACCACAAATACTATTATAATAGTAAAAATAAAATCTAGGACATCTAGAAACTTCCTCCTTGATATTAATTTTAAATAGCAAATATCTAATTGTCTTCCAATTAAGTAATTTCCCTTATAAATAATAATGATAGTGTCTCCAGTATGCCAGGCACACATTCTTTACATCATATAACCAATATAACAATCCTAGGACATGAGCATTATCTCTATTTTAGGAAGGAGTATAATAATCAGTGAAGTTTTAAATCTTACCCAAGGCCAGGAACAGTGACTCATGCCTGTAATCCCAGCATTTTGAGAGGCCAAGGCGGGCAGATCACATAAGGCCAAGAATTCAAGACCAGCCTGGCCAATATGGTGAAACCCTATCTCTACTAAAAATACAAAAATTGGCCAGGTGTGATGGTTCACACCTGTAATCCCACCTACTCGGGAGGCTGAGGCAAGAGAATCACTTGAACCCGGGAGGCGGAGGTTACAGTGAGCTGAGGTTGCACCACTGCACTCCAGCCTGGGAGACAGAGAGAAACCTTGTCTCAAAAAAAAAAAAAAAATTACCCAAGATAAATTAAGAAGTGGTGGCACTGTTATTTAAATCCAAGACAATCCTATTCCAAATCCTTGCCTTTTTTATACAATGCCATCAATATATTGCCTCTCAATAATAAGTTAATTTTCAGTGTGTTCCCAGCACTGTATGAATGAATGAGACTCATCATTTCATCTAATTCCTATAATACTCCTGCAAGGTAATTATTAGCCTTTTTTTTTTTTTATTTGAGAAAAGACTCCTAACAGTTAAGTAACTTGGCCAACATCATACAGCTAACTTAATAACGGGACAAGCAGGGATCCCACCCTAAGTCGCTTGATACAAAGCCTAAGTTTCTACCATTGTATTATGCAGCCTCCACCTTATATTATTTACAATAATTGTAATTTAGGCATAATTTATAAATTATTAGTTTACTGTTGACAATGCTATATAAAAATGCATGTTATTAACAACAAACTGTTAAAATGCGTATTTTATATTTTTTCAGAAAAAAACTGGAAAAACACACAAATAAAAAACCTTATATTTATGAGTGATAAGATTACTGGTAAATTTTTTTATTTCTGTTTTTCTGGTTTTTCCTTAATTATGATATATAACTTACCAAAAGTTAATTTTTTTCTTAGCATTCATTTAACATTTTATATTTTTAGTTATGCCTATCTGCCTTAACTAAATATAACTTTTGCTAAAAAATATTGGGTTAAATGGGAACACTAACTGAGGAAAGTAATATAAAGAAAAATGTTTTAGAGCACACACAAAAAAGCTACATTTCAGGACAGGTATGTTTCTTTCTGTTTTCTGGAACCTATCAAAACTAAATTCTGATTGTAAAACATGATAAAGTTTAATATAACTGCAGAGTTGAACAAACAGACGAACAACAAAGAAAAATACGTCATACAATTAAATCAGACAGCTTTTAAGTAACACTAAAAAAAAAAAAAGCAGCCTTTTTATTTTATATTTCTCCAAAAAAGAATAAAGAAAGTAAAAGAGGTATTCAGAATCCCATTAACTTGGAGGCAATGTTCCAGGAAAAGTACTAAAACTAGCCAAGTCAGTGTAACTTGAGAAGAACACCCTTGGAAACTACAGCACAAAATCATCTTCGAAAAACATCAGTTTTAGTGACTCTTCGGGCATTTGAGCAGATTAACAGTAATCTGAACAAACTACTTAGTGGCTCTGAAATGTTGCTTAAGCTAAACAACAAATCAGAAGATGAATACCCATAAGCAATCAAATTTACTTTTCAAAATACATACTCTTCTCATTTTGCTCAATGACCCCATATCATGCTCACTAAACCTCTTTGGAAGCACTGCTCCTTCGTTGTGGAGGCTGCTGCAATAAGTGCAACCTGAAAATGGGAGGTACATAAATTTCATTTCCCTAAAGGAAACCACCACTCTACTACTCACTGTGTAATCTGACAAGAATTTAGCATTTGTCTTAGAAGCCATCAAGTGATATGCACTCCAACAAAAGCACAGAATCAGGAGGGTAGAAAAGGGGAGCTTCAACTTTTTCCAAAATGTTTTAAGACCTGAAGCAAATACGACAAAACATTAACATCTGATGAAGCTGGAAGGCATTATATTATTCCTTATCCTTTCCAGTTTGTTTGAAATATTTTAAAATTACAAACAGTAATGTTTAATATGTATATATTAACATATATATACATATTAACATATATATGTATATATGTATATATTATACAGGTTAATACAACACTCATTCCTCCTAGTATATTTGAATCAATAACACATACACACATACAATCTCAACATCCCTCCAGCCTTATCTGTGCCGCTTGACCATCCAAGGCAGCCACTGCTGACGTGAATACCAAACATTCCCTAAGATTCAATTTGCTCCTTTGCAAAGCATGAATTCATAAAAAGTGCCATATGATAGGATAAAAAAATAAAAAATGCTTTATGTAACGATGCCAAAAAAGCCTTAAGTCCCGAGATGGTTTATGTGGATGCCTTCAATCCATTTTTAAAATGAAAATAAGTAGGTTTACTTCTTGAAATGGCACAATTCCAGAACAGATAGTCCTAATCCCCCAGAGAAAAGCACAGGTTCTCAAGGCACCTTACAAAGTATGCCACCTACTTTTCACACCAGAAAAGTCACTTTTGGTATTAAGATGACAAGAAGATATATTAATGGCAAGCTCAGACCTTTAAAATGTGAGTTCTTGGGCTGGGTCTGGTACCTCAGCTGATGCCTGTAATCCCAGCACTTTGGGAGGTGAAGGCAGGCAGGCAGACTGAGCCCAGGAGTTTGAGACCAGCCTGGGCAACATGGTGAAATCCCAACTCTAAAAAAAATACAAAAAATACACTTTGTGAGGCCGAGGCGGGTGGATCACTTGGGGTCAGGAGTTAGAGATTAGGCTAGCCAACATGGTGAAACACCGTCTCTACTAAAAATACAAAAATCAGCCAGGTGTCATGGTACACACCTGTAATACCAGCTACTCGGGAGGCTGAGGCAGGAGAATCGCTTGAACCCGAGAGGTGGGGTTGCAGTGAGTCGAGACTGCGCCACTGCACTCCAGCCTGGGTGACAGAGCAAGCATCTCAAAAAAAAATAAAATTAATAATAATAATAATAATAATAATAATAATAATAATAATAATAAAAGGTGTGGTGGTTTATACCTGCACCTGTAATCCCAGCACTTTGGGAGCAAAGAAGAGAGGATGGTTTGAGGCCAGGGATTCAAGAACAGCCTAGGCAACATAGCAAGGCCCTATCTCTACAAAATAAAATTCTAAAACCTAGCCAGGTATGGTGGTGTGCACCTGTGGTCCAAGCTACTCAGAAGGTTAAGATGTCAGGATTGCTTAAGCCCAGGGGTTCAGGGTTATAGTGAGCTACGATAGTACCACTGCACTCCAGCCTAGGCAACAGAGCAAGACCCTGTTTCAAAAACAACAACAGCAACAAAAGTGCATTCTTAACTCTCTTCTCACTGAAAGAACCAGAGCCCACATTTGTATGGTGGTTTTGACTACATAGGCAAAAGGCACTACGTGGAAACTGCTCTCATTTACAGGAAACGGATGGGGTGAATAATACAAACATCATCAACTGCCTCCCTCTTCCCTTCACTAGAATTTAAGAAACATTTGGTTAGTGACAAAACAAAAACTTGAAAAGCAGAAGTTCACAGTTGAAACAGGACTTGAATATGCATCAAGGAACATGTTATGAGCATCATAGTGGTCAGTCCTAAATGACATGATTTCAGCTGTGTGTTTCCTTATTCTCAAAAATAAGTGCTAAACTTAGTTGCCACTCCTCAATGAAAGCTGAGATCTATCTCCACCCTCACCAGCCAAACAGGTTAGATTTTAATTAAAGTGCAATTATTACTTTATTTAAGAATATGTATTTATTTTAATTCAAACACTTATGAAACATCTATTGGGTATAAGGTTCTGAGCAAAAAGCTGTGGAGCTCCAAAGATCATGATGATCTTGAACTTCCTTTTGAAAAGTTCACAACCTAATTCACAGAGAAAGATACGTAAAAGCAGCAAGGACACAAAGTGTAAATAGGTACCACTTCAAGGACAGCAAAAGACCACAAAGTTCTACTTTGTCCTTACTATCCATCTGGTGTCTGTCATCTAGCTTTGGCCTCACCCTTCAGAAAGCCAGGGAACTCAGGTGCCTACTTCTACATCATTTCTGGCATACATGAACTTGTGTGCTATCAATCATTCCGAGATTACAAAGATGATCATCAAATCTCAGCATCCCAAGAGTGTCAGTCACACAAGGCGTGTCACTCGGAGTCACTGCTCATGTGTAACTATCTACTTTTAAATACAGGGAATACATTAATCTGAATGAAACTTGGAGGACTTGTAATTCTATCAGGTAGTTTAAGTGAGTACGGTATTTATTAATGCAAAAGAAAATGCTACAATTCATTTTCACTCAAACCCAAAGTATCAACATTCACTAGGTGAACTGCTGTTGACAAAAAATATTGCTATGATTGTAGTGAAAACATAATTTTATGCACAAAAATAGTTCAGAACTTTCAAGTAATACCTGGAACATAATAACCTTTGAAAATTAGTCTAAAGAAATGCAATTAAATTTTGGTTATTTATGCTAACACGGTGAAACCCCATCTCTACTAAAAATACAAAAAATTAGCCGGGTGCAGTGGCAGGCGCCTGTAGTCCCAGCCATTTGGGAGGCTGAGGCAGGAGAATGGCGTGAACCCAGGAGGCGGAGGTTGCAGTGAGCAGAGATAGCGCCACTGCAGTCCGGCCTGAGCAAAAGAGCGAGACTCCGTCTCAAAAAAAAAAAAAAAAATTTTTTTTTTTGGTTATTTAATTCCAGTTAGGCCATCAACCTTTCAAGAAAAAAAGAAACTCTGTGTGGGAATTTGTCACATCTTATAAAGGTCAATTAAAAGTAGAACACAAACTTTGCCACCTAAGATGCTAAAAATGCCTCACTGTGTACTTACATAAGATGTACAAACAAGATGAAAACTTAGTGGCTTTTATGATTAAAAGGCTGCCTGAACAAAAGAAAGTCTGAATACTTGGCAAATAATACTAACAAAGCACTACTCCACTAACAACCAAACTGCAAAGAAAATAGTTCATTTGATGGAAGCAACTAGAAGGGCAAGGAGAGAGACTGAGGCATTGGCACTGGAAGGCTGGAAGGATTCCATGAAGTTTTTAAATGACCTGCTCAGGAGCTTAACTTAGCCTGCAGGCAGTGAGCAGCTACCAAAAGGTTTATTAGAAATTGTCACAATCAAAACCATATGTGCCTGTATGTGTGCGCACACACACACATTATTCCCCACCCACCCCCCAAAAAAATTTCAATAGTATTGTGAAAGACAGCCTGAAAGAGGAAAAATACTGAATAAAGAAATACTAGTAATAAGATACTACTATATATATATAAAGAAATACTAGTTAATAAGATTGCTGCAATTTTTGAGGTGAGACATGACTGGGATCTGAACTGGGGTAGTGGGAATAAAGAAAGAAATGAATGTAAGAGAGACTTAAGAGATAAAACTGACAACACACGGAAAACAATTATATGTCATGATGGAGGAAAAACGGGACCAAAGTCAACTAAAATCCTTGGCTTGAAGGACTGGTGAAGATGGCTATACTGTTGTCCAAAGAAAGAAACTGCACCATCATAAAATAAATACTCTATTCTCAGAAACAGTATTTCTATCAATATTACATTTGACTGACCTTTGAAGTTATTAATAGTTATCTTCAACGGTCAGAATCATCCATTAGCCACACAGAGGCCGGTCCTAGAAAGAGACTCAGCTCCAAACGGGCATTTTGAAATTTGTCCATTTAGTTTACCTTAAAAAAGTCAGTAAATAATTTAAATTTATCAAAAAATATAAGATATTCTACAGAAGAAACATTCCACAAATGGAACTAACTCAAGATTCTCCATAATGAATAGCATTTGCTCAATGAATTTCATAATAGAATCTAATTTTAATGCTCTTGTTAATGAGTTTTAGCATTAACTCATTACATGGCATTTTTAAATATAGTAAACCTTTTTAAATGACACATGTAGCATAATATAACATATGATAAACTACTAACAATGCTACTCAAAACAACATAAAATTATAGATACACAACGTAATTAGGGTTAATGCCTAAGAGCAAAAAAAAAGTTTTTACCAAAAAATTGTATCAGTTTTACCATAACACCTTCTTAATATTCAACCTCAGATAACTGACCACTTGGACCAAACTGCTTTGCAGGACATGCTCGTTTCTAAAGATTAACGGACTGATCTTGAACTGAGAAAAAACACACAAACCCAAGTCAACAAGTCAAAGTACAAGGGTAAATGAACAAACAGGGGACAATAGTTGGCCAGGAGCATAAAAATTAGGTAAAAATAAGTGAGGCAAAAGAAACTAACACATTTTGAGGGTCTGCTAAAAGTCTGGCACCGGGCTGAGAAACCCAAGTGAACTGATTTCACAACCCAAACACTCCCCTCTTCCCCAAACTCACTATATAATAAGTCTTTAGATAACTGGGTATAAACTTCAAGAGGGCAGAGAAGGCTTGGTAACCAGCATATTTACGGGATCTAGAACAGCACCTGGCACAGAATAAGTCCTCAATAAATATTTACTAGATGCATGCATAAATGGATAAGTGGCTAGATGGCGGAAGGATTTTTTTTTTTTTAAATGATCTGGACCATGCATACAGAAGGAGATCCTGACACCGTAAGCAAGATAGGACAAGAAATGTTCTCCAAGCTACTATGTTCCCTTCTCTAAGGAGCACAGGACATCACAGTGGAGTGTAAAAGGCATGATGAGCTCCATCATCAGACCTGGATGGGAAGCCAAGTTTCAGACTTACCCTTACTTTGTCCCTGGGCAAGTTACTACTCGGTGGCTGAAATATGTAGACTAATTCCTTAATCTTGAAGTTGTAAAAAGCCTTAACTAAAATAACATATATAGAGTTTCTAGCAAGTACTTGGCGCATAGTTTTCATACTTAATAAATATAAATCCCTCCATATACTGGGCCAAGGGAAACAACACTGGTGCTGACACAGTCCTGGTCTTCAAGCCCACAAGAGGAGTCTCAGTGAAAGGAATCCTAGTGTGGTCTACAGCAGGACCAGCTCTTGAGTTTTCAAGAGACAGGGTCTTGCTCTGCCACCCAGGCTGGAGCAAAGCAGCGCAATCATAGCTCACTGCAGCCTCAAACTCCTGGACTCAAGTGATCCTCGCGCCTCAGCCTCCCCAGTAGCTGGACTACAGGCAAGCCCTACTGCGCCCAGCTAATTGTTTTTTATTTTTTGTAGACACAGGGTCTTACTATGTTGCCCTGGCTGGTCTGACACTTCTGGCCTCAAATGATCCTCCTGCCTCAGCCTCCCAAAATGCTAGGATTTACAGACACGGCCACCACACCCAGCCTTTGAGTCATTTTTAACCATCAATCCCAAAGCCTCACTCATCATATTATGTTAGCAGCATGAACAGTCATAGTATGAGCCTATGTACAACTCAAAAAGGAAACTGGACTCTGCCGGTCCAGTGAAACACAAAACAAAACAACACATGCTCTGTGGCTGACAATTTCACACTTGCCAAAATTACGCATATTTTTCTCTGTTATTACGTCAAAGCTTCTTTCTTGAAAGTATTTGAAGTGTATTTTGTAGATCTGATGAAATTATGAATCATTACAAACTCTTTTTAAGAAAAATTTCCTAAGGGCCCTCTCCAAACTAAGAGACCAAAATAACTGCACATTTGGCTATAATTATGCCTTTATAGATTTTCTCTTTCTTATTTCAATAGCATCATATTATATAATGCAGCCCCATTATTAAAAATGACAACACCCAAATTTTTTATCCATTAATTGAAATGATGAAAATAATTTTTTTAACAAGCTCTAATATAGCTTCTTCTTTTGAGTTAGTATTAAAACGAATCACACAAATTATTTTAACTATCCTTCTCCTTACTGCTTATCCATCAGGTGAAGTCAGTAGCAGGTCACCTTAAGTTTATCTTAACTTTAGATGGTACCTTGGGCACATTATTCAACTACAAACTTCAGGAGTATCTACAATGTTTTTTGCAATAGGAATCCACATCACTTAATTCAAACATGATTCCAGATCACTAAACTCAAATACACAGTTAAACAGTTTGTTTTTGGATGAGGTCATTTTATTCACTGCTGATTTTAAATGAACATTATTACAACGGATGTCTATAGCAGGAGAGGCTGGAGAATAGGTGAAAAGGTCTGAACAGAGGAAAACGTCACACCAGAGACATTTCTCAAGCAAGATAGTTCTCTCTTATGAACAAGATCTGAGTATCATTCATCAAGTCTAGAGAATAATACATAAATGCAGCAGGAGATGAATGACATAATATTCTGGTAACTTCAAACCATTTTACAAACCATTTTCTAGCTACAAAATAATAGTAATAGAGGCTTCCAGTTAATGAATGGACATTTGGAAATTAATGCTGTATAATTAATTGGTGAATGGAGAAATTTAAACTATTTAAGGTAATAGGGGAGGCACACCCTATTTTGATTAGAATCAGCCAGAAGCTATGAGAGAAAGGATGAGTGCCCAGTAGAACAACTCTCTGAAGAGATTTAGGCTGATATGTTGGCAGAGGATAAAGAAGAAAATTTGGGTAGCAAGTCAACACCTTCCTCCGCCCTTGCTGGCTTTGATAGCGCATACATCCCAAGAAGCTTTCTGAAGATAACAACGCTGCCCTAGCAATCTAGCCAGCTAGGAACAGGATTTGCTTATTCTACTATCAAATACTTGTCTGCTTGAAAATTTACCTCTCATTGCTTGTTAACAAGTGACTTTCTAGTAGACATCAATATTCAAAAAATTCTGTTTAAGCATATCAGATTTTCCAGGATCTGATCAGCCCTGGATAACCAGACCACTGGTGTTACCTGAACTACGAAGCTATTATTTCTTATTTTTTTAGAGATGGGGTCTTGCTGTATCACCCAGGCTTGAATGCAGTAGCATGATCATGGCTCACTGCAGTCTTGACCTCACAGACTCAAGTAATCCTCCCATCTCAGCCTCCCAAGTAGCTGGGACTTCAGGTACATGCCACCAATCCCGGCTGAAGTTTTTTTTGGTGGGGTGTGCGGAAGATAGAGACTAGGTTTTGCTATGTTGCCCAAGCTGGTCTTGAACGTCTGGCCTCATCTGATCCTCCTGCCTCAGCCTCCCAAAGTGCTGGGATTACAGACATGAGCCTCCACGCCCAGCCACAAAGCTATTACTAAAGCAAGTCCTGCTAGCATGAGTGTGGTCCAATAAGATTTTACAAATCAGCTTTGGCAAACTATGAGCTCCACACCATATCAGAACACAATCTGTTCTTTAATTGTCCATAGTGTACACCCAATTTAATTTGGAACATTTCTTACCACAGATTTCCTGCACTTTCAAATGCATATTAATATCATCTTTCTTTACACAATTACTTATTTTAAATTTTCCTTAGCCTCATTTTACCCTTTTTTAGACCTAAGATGTGTTTCTTATTGAAAATATTATAATAACTTGACAATTTTTAAGGAGTACTATTAAAAGAAGGTAATCCAAAATACAACGTGGTCTTGCTAGAAACTAGGAATGCCCCTCCATATATTGATATCCTATTGGAATATTTAATAAGGGAGTCAAGAAAAGTACACTCTTACACACTTCAAAGGTTTAAATCAACCAATCAGTAAGTTCAACTATGTATTTATTATATCTCATGATGTTAAATTCCAAAGCCACAGCCACAATAAAGTATCAATATGGTAAGGCAAGTGAGAATTATACTCATTCATTGAAAAATTACTGAATGCCCAGAATGGGCCATTTATTGAGAGCTTTCAGGCACTGAAAAGTTAAACAGAATACATAGTCCCTGTATTTAAGGATTTTATGGTCTAGGGGAGTAAGCTAAATAAAAAGTTTCGGCCAGGTGCGGTGGCTCACGCCTGCACTTTGGGAGGCCGAGACGGGCAGATCACGAGGTTAGGAGATTGAGACCATCCTGGCTAACACAGTGAAACCCCGTCTCTACTAAAAAAAAAATACAAAAAATTAGCCGGGCATGGTGGCAGGTGCCTGTAGTTCCAGCTACTCGGGAGGCTGAGGCAGGAGAATGGTGTGAAGCCGGAAGGCGGGGCTTGCAGTGAGCCGAGATCGCGCCACTGCACTCCAGCCTGGGCGACAGAGCGAGACTCCATCTCAAAAAAAAAAGTTTCAATAGTACTGTAACAGAGGTATGTGTTATGAAGTAACTAACTCGAGCAAAGCAGAAAAACTCTACAGATGTTAACTTTTAAGCTGGTCCTGAGAGGAAAATAAGAATGTATTCAGCAAATCAGAGGAATGTTTGAGAAGAAACAGCAAGGGCACTGAAAGGCAAGAAATCACATTATGCAAGGACTTCACTACCACTAGAACAAACAAGGCTCGGTGACAGGCGAGTGAGAAGAAAGCGATCAACAGAGAAGGCAGAAGCCACATCCAGAGGGCCTCCGCCATATTAAGGCACTCAGCTTCCATCCTACAGATTATGGGGAACTCCTGAAGCATCTGCCTGCACCGGAGACTGTCTGTCCTCAGGACATAATGGGTATTGGGATTTATAGCTTTCCTGCACTCCCCAAGCCTCTCTGGCTTCCTCTTGCTTGGACAGTTGAGAATTGAGGGCAAGGAGAATGGGTGGATACTCTTCCTCCGAATCTAAATGGACATAGGCTGAAAATCATCCTCAGGGTCCTCTTATACCCACCCGATGCTGAATGGCTTCAGATAATCTTTAACAGCGTGGAATCTTAGAATGGAAAGAGAACCAGTACAGCAGTCTACTTCTCAACTCTGCAAGAATCTGCTCAATAAACCTTGATCTACTGCTACACACTGGACAATCACAATGTCCTCCCTGTGCCTTCTTTCCTCAGAATCACTTGCTACGGTCCTCCCAACCTGGCATCACTTGAATTCCTTTCTGAAACTGTCTCCCTCTCTCCTTAAAATATACTCTCCTTAGAGAGTCACTCTTTAGAATGTACTCTAGTTGGTCAGAAGAAGACAAAAAGAACCCCCATGTTCTCTAACCATGGTAGAGTACCATAGGCACATTAAGTTCTCGGAGCAGAACATGCTATTTCTTGGCTAGCACTGACCTTTACAGAAGTACAGGACCTGGATCATTTTAAATCTGTTGTCAAATAACACACCTAATTCTTGTTCATATGAACTGTTCTCATAAGCAGCATTTACTTGTCCTTCAAATCACGTATCACAGTTATAATTTAACATTTATATGTGTGATTATTTAAGTAATGTCTACATTCCCAGCCTATAGACTAAGAATACTGAATGCGGCCGGGAGCGGTGTCTCACGCCTGTAATCCCAGCACTTTGGGAGGCCGAGGCGGGCGGATCACGAGGTCAAGAGATCGAGACCATCCTGGCTAACAAGGTGAAACCCCATCTCTACTAAAAATACAAAAAATTAGCCGGGCGTGTGGCGGGCGCCTGTAGTCCCAGCTACTCGGGAGGCTGAGGCAGAAGAATGGCATGAACCTGGGAGGCAGAGCTTGCAGTGAGCAAGATTGGGCCACTGCACTCCAGCCTGGGCAACAGAGCAAGAGTCTGTCTCAAAAAAAAAAAAAAAAAAAAGATACTGAATACAGGCACAAAACTAATTTTTGTTGGCTTTTTTTTTTTTCTATTTCCTTTCCACTGTCATTGTCCTGTGAAGTCTTAGTATAGTGTCTACTCCAAAGGAAGGGTTCAATAAATGTCAGATGAAGAATTAGATACATATATTTAAAAATTACATGAAACAAGATATATTGTCACCGCAGCAACAAAATCAAAATTCTATAGAAGGCCAGTGGAGATTCTTTTCACTTCCTCTGTGGAGAAAAGGTGTCGTGGAGGAAGGGACACGCAAGCAGATTCCTGAATGGTGGGGTTTTTGTTTTTGCTTTTGTTTTTTTGAGATGGGATCTCATTCTGTCACCCAGGCTGAAGGGTAGTGGTGCAATCTTAGCTCACTGCAACCTCCATCTCCCGGGCTCCAGTGATCCTCCCATTCCTGCCTCCCGAGTAGCTGGAACCACAGGCACATGCCACCATGCACGGCTAATTTTTTTTTCTTCTTTTTTTGGTAGAGACAGGGCTTCACCATGTTGTCCAGGTTCTGGTCTCAAACTCCTGAGCTCAAATGATCCACCTCCCTTGGCCTCCCAAAGTGCTGGGATTATGAATGGTGTTTTAAATAACATTGAAACTAAAGAAAAATATTTGGGCACCAAAACAACCAATAAAAACCATGTTTTTGAAGAATAGCTATGTACATGGGAAAATGCTCATAATATTAAGTTCATAAACACAATACAAGAGTATGGCTGCCTCTCCCTCCAAAAAACCCTGAAAGGAAATAGTTTAAATATTAATAGCAGTTGCTGCTGGGTTGTGGGATTATTGGTGATTTTTATTTTCTTCTTCATGCTTTATTGTACTTTCCAATTTTTCTATAATAAAGATTTTTATAATCAGAGGGGAAAATATTTGGATTAACACACTTAGGATGAAACAGCTGTATCATTTTAAGTCGTTAGGTTTTATCAAACAGGTTTCTGGACCATTTTTTCACTGTCATACTTTATTTGAATGGTATAAGCATAAGGAATGCTGGATAAGAAATTTCAGTCCCAAAGAAAATTACAAATTATCATCCTACCCCAATCTTCATAAATTGCATTTACTCTCTAATCTCCTTTGGATTTGGAAAGATGGAAATCTTGACAACATGTGACAAAGGACTTATATTTACAGGTAATACTAGAAAATCAGAAACTAGTACCAGCGAATGCACTTGTCAGCTGGATATTAACTGTTCCCTTTCCCACTCTCCTCCGAGCCCTTCAGATGAGGAAACACAGCACCACACTGACAGTCTGCATGTCAGACTGAGGAAAGGGTGGGCTCCTGATGACGAGTCTCTATTAAATGTGAGGAACACAAAGACCCATTACCTACATTACTACACACTTTAGTCCAATTGATTAAAAAGTTGAGAAGTATGCCACAAAACACTGCCTATTACCAGAGAAATGAAGAAAAATATACTCAATATTCCTAAACATGAAACATCTCACTTGTCCCCTGCAATCTACAAGAAATCTGAAATGGGAGATTAAAGTGCCTTTCTATGTCTAAGACTACACAAAATATAAAAAACAGTGGTGGAAAAAAACTACCACTTTAAGTAGACGTCAGATTTCCTACAAATGGTACTATCTTAAAAATAGAAATTCAAATAGAAGTAAAAGATTTTCTGAGCAATGATCATCAATCATGTATCTTCCTTAACTAGTCAAAGGTGGCAAAAGGGAAACATAGAAACTATGAACGAATGCACAGTTTCCAGTTAGTTAAATCTATTACCCACTGAGCCATCTAGACAGATGCCTTGTACAACTCATTTTTCTTTCCTCTTAAAAGCCCTAAGCTTTGACCCACTGGTCCCTCTTCTCCCCAGTTACAATTACCCACCCATCTCCTAGGGGTCTGTTTCCCTCAGGACTTCCTGCAGAGGAACCAGCCCTATCTCACCCTTTATCAAGTCTTCCTATCTTTGAAACAATCAGACAAACAAATCTTTGGTGATTCATCAGAAATCAATTCTAATAAACAGGTCAGGCACGGTGGGTCATGCCTGTAATCCCAGCACTTCGAGAGGTCGAGCTAGAAGGAATGCTCAAGCCTAGGAGTTCGAGACCAGCCTGGGCAACACAGCAAGACCCTATCTCTACCAAACAACAACAAAAGCTAAAAACCTATTTATATAGGTAAGGTGGTAAAAAATACATATGACACACTATGACTACAGAATCAACAAACCTCAGAAAGTTCTTCAATGAAAAATTTGAATCCTGGCTAAAATGTAGGTAGCACTAGGGAGGGTTTTGATTTAAAAACAAATAAATCTGGCCAGCTTTAAGATCCTAAAGCTCCACAGATGATTCTGATGTTCAGCCAGGGCTGAGAACCACTTTCAGAGACTTTCAGACTGTCACTCATGCAATCGTGTATTTAAGCTTCTACCATCTTCTGCAGGAAATATCGTTAGCCTCTCATTCTCTCTATCCATGCGGATCCTAAGTTATCCTATTAAAAAAGAAGAGCACGTGTGACGTGTGGGCCAACAAAGTGCCTCTAGAGTCTGGAATTTGACACGGAAAGGGTAAGCTTCAATTACGTTAAAATCTCAGTTAGGTGCATTCATAGCATTTCCCCAGGCTATGAAAAGAAAAGCTAAAGTATGTGTAGAAGCTATGCACTCTTAAATCCTTAATGTACACAGTAGATAATAATATTCATGTGGTTTTGTAGATAATTCCTTGTGAATGATCTCCCAAATACATAAGATAAATTAGACTTAACTTCTTTGTAGCTTGGGTCAATTAAAGTCTAGGCGGTAGATTCTGCTTTGACAAAAACCTGTGTCTGTATCTTTTACTGAATAATTTTTGCATTACTTTTTCAAACTTGTGGTACATTATCCTAAAATGAACAATAATGAACAAAGTATTTTGCAGTATCTACTGACTTAGGGAAAATTAAAAATCTTATTTTAGGCCTTCTCAATAAATGCCATTTTCTGCACACCAGAGTCATTCTCACAAATTCAAATATTTGAACACCTTGTATGAAGTATGTGCTGTGCACTGATATCTCAGTTAACACACCTTGCTCTGCAGAGTGATCTGTCTTGGCTTTTATCCAAAAGGAAGATGAAATGCAATGTCTTCGTATCATACCGATACTCTAGAAATTAACTTGGATTCATCTTTAGCATAACAAATTGAATCATACCAAAAGCATCTGCCTTAGGTTTTTATTTAAATGTTAAGCACAGTAAAACCAACCACTTTCATGGCTCAAGAAACAAGAAAGACACAAAATCCAATAACTTAAGCAACGAAGGGTTACGATGCTGGTTAAGTAGTTTCCTCTATATAAAAGACAATTCTCCACGTGTAGAACAGAAATCGTAACACATTCCTGCTAGAGAACAACTTCTGCAGAGGTGAAATGGTTATCTAGAAGAATAGTTTGAAACATATGTATGCATACCTTTTCATATAGTCTTTTTATTTAACAAATTTTTATGTGCCTTCTGTTATTCAGACAGCCTGTGTTAAACACCTACAGAAGCCACACACACACCTTTCTTGGCTACAGTAATCATGTCTTTGATTAGCGAATTAAAGACAAACTTTAAGATGTGAGCTTTAGCTAAGTATTTTTTTCTTTTGTTCCTTAGACAGGGTGGCATGATCATAGCTCACTGCAGCCTTGAACTGTGCTCAAGGGATCCTCCCACCTCAGCCTTCTGAGGAGATGGGACTACAGGCGCGTACCAGCACACCTGGCCTAGTCAACTATTTTTAAATAGTTCTGTATTAACAATATTTACTCAGTCTTTTTTTTTTTTTTTTTTTGAGACAGAGTTTCGCTCTTGTTGCCCAGGCTGGAGTGCAATGGCACGATCTCAGCTCACTGCAACCTCCGCCTCCCAGATTCACGCAATTCTTCTGCCTCAGCCTCCCAAGTAGCTGGGATTACAGGCATGCGCCACCATGCCCAGCTAATTTTGTAATTTTAATAGAGACAGGGTTTCTCCATGTTGGTCAGGCCGGTCTCGAACTCCTGACCTCAGGTGATCTGCCTGCCTCGGCCTCCCAAAGTGCTGGGATTACAGGCGTGAGCCACTGCACCCGGCCACAGTCTTTCTTCTAATATCTATCCATAACTAAAGGCCAGCTACTGTTCATAGGGAAGATTTTTAACACAAACCAATGAGAAAATTCACAGTAATGAGAAGAAAGTATTCAAGTTTGGATCCTTGAGTACCTTACACAGCCTCAGTAGATCAACTTGGTCTGTCTAAATCAATGGTACTGAAGGTATGTATTAATGAGATAATACATTTGAAAATGATTTTAAACTAAAAATAAAAGGATCATTCAGTTATCTTCTAGTCAGGAGCTGCCAGGACACACCAAAACAAGTAAAACAGGGTTCATCTGTTTATTCATCTTTGAAATGTTACCATTTTCTTCTTCCCTTCCCTTTCCTTCTCCCTTTGTTTCTTCCTTTCTTCATTTTACAGATATTTACTGTGCATCTACCATATACCAGATATAGTCGCTGTGATGGTTAATATTCAGTGTCAACTTGATTGGATTGAAGGATGCAAAGTATTGTTCCTGGGTGTGTCTGTGAAGGTGTGGCCAAAGGAGATTAACACTGGAATCAGTGGACTGGGAAAGGCAGACCCACCCTCAATCTGGGTGGGCACCATCTAATCAGCTGCCAGCACAGCCAGAATAAAAGCAGGCAGAAGAACGTGAAGAAACTAGACTGGCTGAGTCTCCCAGCCTACATCTTTCTCCTGTGCTGGATGTCTCCTGCTCTTGAACATTTGGAATCCAAGTTCTTCACCTTTGGGACTTGGACTGGCTTCCTTGCTCCTCAGCTTACAGACGGTCTATTGTGGGACCTACAAACTCCCCTTTATATATACATCTATCCTATTAGTTCTGTCCCTCTAGAGAATCCTGACTAATACAGTCACCACACTGTCCAATATGACAGGCAGTAGTCACATGTGGCCATTAAGAATTTGAAATGGCACTAGTACAAACTGAGATATACGGTAAGCATAAGATATACACTAGATTCTGAAAACAAAAGAATGTGCAGGCCAGGTGCAATGGCACACGCTTGTAATTCCAGCACTTTGGGAGGCTAAGGCGGGCGGATCACGAGGTCAGGAGATCGAGACCATCCTGGACAACATGGTGAAATCCCGTCTCTACTAAAAATACAAAAATTAGCTGGGCGTGGTGGCACATGCCTGTAATCCCAGCTACTCGGGAGGCTGAGGCAGCAGAATCACTTGAACCAGGGAGTCAGAGGTTGCAGTGAGCCGAGATTGCGCCACTGCACTCCAGCCCGGGCAACAGAGCAAGACTTGTTTCAAAAAAAAAAAAAAGAAAGTACAAAAGAAAGTAAAGCATCTCTATAATTTTTTATATGTATTATATGTTGAGATAATATTTCACATAAATCAGATGAAATAAAATATATTATTAAAATTAAATTCACTTTTCTTTTTACTTTGTCTTAATGTAACTAGAAATATTTAAATATAATGAAGGCACAGCGTACATCTATTGGATAGAGCTATTCTACACCCTGAGGTTTTATCAGGGAACAAAACCAAGTCCCTATCCTCCAGGAGCTTTTGTTTCAACATCTATAGCACTAAATTCTTCAGTAATCAGCAGCAAAACTAAAAACCAGCAACTGTTGCAGAGAAGACTCTGGGATGGAGGCCATACCCACACCTACCTACTTTCCTTTAGTCCTCACTCCACCAAAGACAGGGCCTATGGTCCCCAGAATAATCAGAGTCAGTAAAATTGTGAGTTATGACCTTGACCATGTTGAGAAAGACTGTCTCTACCCTGTTGGGCACTTCTGAGAACACGACCAATTTTAATGAGAACTTCTGAGGGAGAAAGCTTTTAATCTAGGGCATCGGTAGTTTCAAGGCATCCTTTTTTAGTACTCTGGGTTGTGCCTTAAAAATATTTTAAAAGGTTTCCAACTGTTGAAAGATGTGTCTTAACAATGACACCCTCTCCTGGATTCTAACATCCTCCTTTATTACAAGAGTCCTTTATCGCTGTCCTCTCCACAAGTCCGATTAACCCTGACTCTCCTCAATACCTTTCATTCCCCACATCACAGCCAGAGTGCTTCCAGATAAAGAGCAAAAAGCTGAATTAAACAACACAAGTCCATTACAGCAATGCTGAAAGTCCCTACCGATCTGAAGGAGACAGTCAAAAGGAAACGCGGGTCAGGCTGACTACAGAAGACATGCCAGTTAAATGTGAGATTACTGGCGGTTTTAAGATTTTAGAGAATATCCAAAGAATGAGTTTAATTTAGACCAAATGGGCCCATATTTCAATAGCAGTTTACCACCAAAAAAGGCATGTTGAGTATTTGAATTTCGTATTCCATGTGTTAGAAACTTACCTTAAATTCAAACCACAACATGGCAAATGTTTTGCTGGTCCATACATCTTTCTGGCTGACTACAAACAAATCAAGGCTTTTGAGAGATTCTCTATGCCATAAAAGGCTCTATTGGGTGTAGCAGAAAAGCCCAGAAGCTCCAGTTTCAAGGCGGCGGTGTCGTTTCATGTTGAACCCATTCCCGTGTACCACTCATGCTGTTCTCTCGGCTGGGTGTGCCCCTCTCCCTTCTGCCAACTCAAATGTTAGGCCTTCAAGGCCAAGCCCCAAACCCAGGCCCCACACAAACCCAGAATAATCTCCCTCCTTCATTCTCACAGAAACCAATGTATTGAACATAAATCACTTTATCTCTTCCCTAGGGATTTTAAACACCTGCAACTCAGAAAGAAAGCAAAGAAAAAAGTCAGCGTGACATCTGAAAATTCATCACCTTCCCTTTCATTCCGTTGGATTTATCTGATCTTTATTCAGCAATAATGCTGTGCCTAACACCAGGGACATGAAAAGGATGTACAGGCAGAATTCAAGTAATTCGCAGTCTGGCTGAGAAAAAAAACAAGCACATAATGACCCTGCCACCTAACAAACCCTATATGAAAAGAACCAGCAAAGTGCCACCTGAGCCCATGGAAGGGCCCGTCCTCCTGGGTGATTGAAAAAGCCCCACAGAATAGGTAATAAACAAGCAAAGAAGTTAAGAATAAGTAGAAATTCATAAGGAAAAGTGGGTGATATGGTTTGGATATTCATGCCTTCCAAATCTCCTGTTGAAATGTGTTCCCCAGTGTGGAAGGTGGGGCCTGCTGGGAGGTACTAGATCATGGAGGCAGATCCCTCATGATGGATTAGCACCATCCCCTTGGTGATAAGTGAGTTCTGACTCAGTTAGTTCACCTGAGATCTGGTTGTTTAAAAGTGTGTGGCACCTCCCCCCTCTGTCTTTCCCCCACCACCCCTTCTCCTCCCTCTCCCTTTCATCATGATTGTAAGCTTCCAGAGGCCCTCGCCAGGAGCTGAGCAAATGACTGTGCCATGCTAGTACCGCTTGCAGAACCATGAGCTAATTAAGCCCCTTTCCTTTATAAATTACCTAATCTTGGATATTTATAGCAATGCAAAAATAAACTAACACAGTGAAAAAGGCATTTCAAAGGCAGTAACGCATGGTATATTAAGAGAAATGAGAGGATGTGCTTAAAACCTTCACACAGAACCATTTTAAAAATATCTTCCAATATATTAAATTATTCATCTGGGCATTTGAGACTCTATATAAATGGAACCCCATCCAGCTTTGCTACATTTCCCAAAGTATAACATAGCAAGTAAGAGTGAACTCTCCAGGACCAGTGTGGGGTCAGAGTTTCAAGTTTCTTAACCTCAATTTCTTCATCTGTAAAATGGGATGACAATAATACCTATCTCACAGGGTTACTATGTTATTGTTATGAGGAAATGATAAGAACACTTAAAACAGCACAAGTTAAACATTCAATAAACACTAGCATTATTATCATTTATTTTCCTCACTAGACAATGTAGCAATCTGAAGTTGTTATCCTCAACACATGCCTCAATCTGAAAAACTCTTCATAGGTTCAAGTCCCACCTAGTAAGACACTGCTTAAATACTACCTCCCACATGAAGCCTTCACTCCCTCTATTCATTGGGGAAATCAGTGTTTCTCCATCCTTTAAACTCCCAGAATATTCTGCTGGGCCTCTCTGGGGCACCCATCACTGTGTTATGATTATGGTCACTTCTGATTTCCTCGACAAGGCTACAACTCTTTAAGAGCAGAAACTATATCTTACTGATCTTGGTCTTCCCCAGAGAACTGATCTTTCACATATGGGCATTCAATATTTGCTGTTGAACAAATAAAAATACTCTCTCCTTTGATTAAGAACAGACTGGTGCTTTTAAAAGTGCTATAATATCTATCAAGCAATTCATCCTAATTACAAAAAAAAACCCTTACCGAGGGAGAAACCCTGAGAGCAATTCTACACAGCTCAGTCCTTAGTGACTCCTACAGAAAAGTCAAGAACAAGATGGTGTTCTTAAAGTGACCGACAACTGCCAAAATGGAGTCACCTTCGGACTGCTACTGGCTAAACGAATCTCTCTCCTTCCTTCTTAATTCTCTGAACAAGTTCTAATGTAAATTTGTTTAGGCTTTTGTTATCTTTCTGTTACGTATTTACAAAAGGTGGGACAAAGTTTCCATATCATATTCATTGCTTATCCAGATTCTAAAGCCTATTTCATCCGGTTATGTTTTCTACCACCCAAGTAAAGGAAAGCTAGTCTAGAACCACCCCAAACACTTGGCTTATGCAATAATAATGTCAGCACCAAACTACAGAGAATTCTTAGCTTTAGCGCCTTTCTCCCTAGTGAAAGCAGAGGGGAAGAGCACCTAATCCAGAAATTACCACTGTCCTCTAACACTATTCTAACTAGACAGCATAATTATTGCTAAGTATTACTTGATTAAAATTCTAAACTTTAATTAGCAGAAAAAAATGTTAACTTGGATTGGCTTCCTCTTACAAGTAGAAACATTCTCACATTTAAGCACACTCAAGGAATTCAAAGACATTCTTCATTTACTATGCAGTACTGATGACTTTTAAAAAGAACCTCGAAAATTTAAACAAAAAAAGAGAAAATAGGATAAAGCAGAACTCAGACAGTACTACCCCATCTCTAAAATATGTAAATGCAGTTATTTTCATAATATCACAATGGGTATCATGGATTCAAAAAGGAATTAGGCATAGAAAGATAGTAAGGTTATCATACCAGAAATATATTCACAGAGAAGAGGGCACCAAGAATTAACAACCTGACCAGCACACACAGTCTATCAGAAATACAGAAAATCACCACAATGCAGTTGCCAACAAAGTACCAAAGTAAGTCTGTTCAATTCAATAATAATGTTACTTTATGATAAAGATTATTTTGAATATTTCTAGGACTAAAAGATCATAAGGAAAGGGAATTCACTGGAACAGCTTCTAAAACAAGAATCCACCCGATTTTTCAAGTGCTAAAGCTGTTTATGTCAACAAACACATTCAGTTATATAACTCTATTTTCCATTTTTTAAACTATTTTTAATATACCCATCACCATTATCACAAAATTAGCAAAATCATTATAAATTTATCTTTCCCTCTATAATCTAGCTTCTTTCAAATATACGAATATGAAGGGCCGGGTGAGGGGGATTCCAAACTCATTAAATAAGTCATATTGGGGCCAGGCATGGTGGCTCATGCCTGTAATCCCAGCACTTTGGGAGGACAAGGCGGGCGGATCACGAGGTCAGGAGATTGAGACCATCCTGGCTAACACAGTGAAACCCCGTCTCTACTGAAAATACAAAAAATTAGCCGGGCACCGTGGTGGGCGCCTGTAATCCCAGCTACTCGGAAGGCTGAGGCAGGAGAATCACTTGAACCCGGCAGGTAGAGGTTGCAGTGAGCCGAGATCACGCCACTGGACTCCAGCCCAGGCGACAGTGCCAGACTCCGTCTCAAAAATAAAATAAAATAAAATAAGTCATATCAATGAATGTCTTATATTTTGTCCAAATGCCAATTGCACTATGGGGGTAATAGTCAATTATTAATATTCCTTTTTTCCTTCATTTCTTCCCATTAAGGGTGGGAAACTTCTACTTTTCCTCACTTGTGAAATATGCTTTAAGAGGCTTACATGGGCAGCATATAAGTGTTGCTAAGCTGCTAGTACTTGGATCTTTGGTCTTCAAGTGCATGGATTTTATACTCAAACATGACAATAACTACATAAGTATTATGATGATTAAGAGATCAGACAGGGCTGGATCTAAAAGGTCTGAAAAATAGATATTGTATCCCTACTCTACTTGGAATCATTTCCCTGCTTCCCAAGGCTAAGAGCTATGGCTCTCTATCAAGGCCTACCAACCCTGACATTGCACAGATTTTAGATTTCTTCTACCCTGCTATCCAAAAAACTTAACAGTCCTGTATCCTATTCTCTTAAAGTCTTGTTCTCCAGATAAAACCAAATTTTTGTCCAGAGGCCAAAGGCAGATAACATCCCAGGATATAACTTCTTCAGTAACAACACGGGCAATTAACAGGAATCTTTGGAATGCATCGCAAAATACCAGACTGAACATGGAGCAATTTAGAGGCCTGTAAGTTCTTGAGCATTTAAGTACCACATTTGGGCAGCTGTCTACCTTCATGCAGGATTGTATCTGGGATATGAAGAAGTTATGAGATGAGCGTCATTTTACAAAGCATGGGACAAGTTTTACACCACAAAGGATATTCAACTAAAAGTTATCTACAAGAACCATTTAATTATCAAAGGACATAAACACAAATAATTTAATTCCTAACTATCCAAAAGTATGTTAATTATTCCATACACAATTTTACACACATTAGGTATGTTTTTAAGCCCTTTTCTATTACCTTACAAGTAAGATACCCTTAACAACTCTGTGAAGTTTACATTTCTGGGTGAAGAAACTAGCAGTATATTTTACATGACTTAGATTAAAATGGCAACTCTGTGACTTTCAAATCCTAGGTCAAAGAAACCTCTATTCTATATTATTATTATTATTTTCAAAAAGAAGGCACTTGAAAGAATATGGCAATAATAAATTATCAAAACACAAAAAACAGCTAATCATTTACAAAAACATTTTATGTGATAGTGAGCCCCATAACAAAAAAAGATGGTATTAAAATTGTAAAATGGAAAATGTATAAGATACTGCTCAATGTCTACCAAACGAAGCACAAGGGAAGTAAACACCACTAATACTTTCTAATGTAAATGAAATCTATAGCAAGAAATACATTAGTTTTCAAATCACTGAAATAGACACCATACGTGCACGCGCACACACGCACTCTTTTTTCCTTACATGGCAAAAGATAACACTGAATTAGTGTTTTATATTTTAAAGATCAGGTTAACAACAATGTATGTCAATTAAAAGCCTTACTGTGCCAGGTGCAGTGGCTCACGCCTATAATCCCAACACTTTGGAAGGCTGAGGTAGGAGGCTCGCTTGAGGCCAGTACTGGGCAACACAGCAAGACCACATTTCTTAAAAAAAAAAAAAAAAAATTAATTAGCCAGGCACGGTGGCCTGCACCTGTAGTCATAGCTACTTGGGAGGGTGAGGCGGGAAGATTGCTCAGGCCCAGGAGTTTGAAGCTGCAGTGAGCAATGATCAGGCCACTGTATTCCAGCCTGGGCAATAGAGTGAGACCCAGTCTCTTACAGAAAAAAAAAAAAAAAGAAGAAAGAAAGAAAGTCTTAATGTAATGTAAGTAAGTGGATGACGCTTACCTCCATTCCCTCCGGAAATGACAACAAAGAACATGACAGAAAAATATGAAAAAAAGGCAACAGCATATGAGATGTCAACAAAATTCTGACAGATGGAAAAGCAACACATAACTGGGAATTGATTTAGCAAACTGGAGAAAGCTGAAAACGAAGTGTGAGGAAGTCACCAGGAGGAAGCAATCTATTCATGATACAGAACTTCAGAATGGCTAAGAAACTGAGGTACTAAGGGGTGAGTCTGAAAACGAGAAGAACTAGATCAATAAGGGGACTACCACTGAAACGGCAGGGCCCAAACAGATCATCCAGAGGCAAAGGAATGCCAGCCTCACCACACACAGAGAGCTTCTAATCAACTTTTAAATAGAGTATTACCATCAAGAGTATAATTATGAAAAGCAACATTTCATAATTATAAAGGAGACAATTCATGAAGGCATACAATTATGAATGTACACACATCTCAAAATAAATGAAGCAACAACAGACATAATAAAAAAAGGACAATGACAAAATCATCATAGATTTTCAATGTATCACTCAGTAAGTGATAGAACAATTAGACAAAAAAAAAATCAGGAATTACCTAGAAGTTCTGAAAAACACTATCAACCTAATTAACATTCACAGAAAATGTGGCAATTGAAAAAGACACATTCCTTTCAAATGCACATGGTACATTTATCAAGACAGATCATATCATATGGTGGGCTCTCAATAAAAGGATTGAAATTCCACAAATATTCTCTGACCACAACAGAATTAAATTAGAAATCAATAACAGGATATCTAAGAAAACCCCCAATGTATGGAACAACACACCTCCAGAGCTCATAGGTCAAAAATGAAACCAAAAAGGAAATCAGAAAACATCTGAACCAAATGGCAACAAATAGAAAACATGTCTTATTTTAAATGCTTAATAAAAGAAAGTAAGAAAGATCTACCACAGTTACCTAAGGTTCCACCTTAAGAAACAAGAAAAAGAGCAAACTAAACCCAAAATAGAAAGAAGAAAATAACAGAAAACAGAAGTCACTGAAATGAAAAAAAGACAACAGAAAAAATTAACACAGCCAAAAGCTGAGTCTTTAAAAGTACTATATCAACAAAACCGACAAACTTTTAGAGTGATCAACAAAAAAAAAGACAAAACACAAATCATTAGTATCAGAAATGGAAATACAAAACCAAAAAACCAGAGATCCTATAGACATTTAAGAAGATTAGCTCCCCCTCTCCCTCTCTCCACGGTCTCCCCCTCTCCCTCGTCTCCGTCTCCCGCTTTCCATGGTCTCCCTCTGTTGCCGAGGCGGGACTGTACTGCCGCGATCTCGGCTCACTGCAACCTCCCTGCCTGATTCTCCTGCCTCAGCCTGCCCAGTGCCTGGGATTGCAGGCGCGCGCCGCCACGCCTGACTGGTTTTTGTATTTTTTGGTGGAGACGGGGTTTCGCCGTGTTGGCCGGACTGGTCTCCAGCTCCTGAACTCGAGTGATCTGCCCGCCTCAGCCTCCCGAGGTGCCGGAATTGCAGACGGAGTCTCACTCACTCAGTGCTCAATGCTGCCCAGGCTGGAGTGCAGTGGCGTGATCTCGGCTCACTACAACCTCCACCTCCCAGCCGCCTGCCTTGGCCTCCCAAAGTGCCGAGATTGCAGCCTCTGCCCTGCCGCCACCCCGTCTGGGAAGTGAGGAGCGTCTCTGCCTGGCCGCCCATCGTCTGGGATGTGAGGAGCCCCTCTGCCTGGCCACCCAGTCTGGGAAGTGAGGAGCGTCTCTACCCAGCCGCCACCCTGTCTGGGAGGTGAGGAGTGCCTCTGCCCGGCCGCGACCCCATCTGGGAACTGAGGAGCACCTACGCCCAGCCGCCCCGTCTGAGAAGTTGAGCAGCCCGTCCACCCGGCAGCCACCCTGTCTGAGAAGTGGGGAGCGCCTCCGCCCGGCCGCCCCATCTGGGAAGTGGCGGGCGCCCCCGCCCGGCCGCCGCCCCGTCTGGGAGGTGGGGGCCGCCTCTGCCCGGCCACCCTGTCTGGGGGGTGGGGGGCCCCTCTGCCCGGCCGCCACATCTGGGAAGTGAGGAGCCCCTCTGCCCGGCTGCCACCCCGTCTGGGAGGTGTACCCAACAGCTCACTGAGAACGGGCCATGATGACGATGGCAGTTTTGTCGACTAGAAAAGGGGGAAATGTGGGGAAAAGAAAGAGAGATCAGATTGTTACTGTGTCTGTGTAGAAAGAAGTAGACATAGGAGACTCCATTTTGTTCTGTACTAAGAAAAATTCCTCTGCCTTGGGATGCTGTTAATCTATAACCTTACCCCCAACCCCGTGCTCTCTGAAACATGTGCTGTGTCAACTCAGGGTTAAATGGATTAAGGGCGGTGCAAGATGTGCTTTGTTAAACGATGCTTGAAGGCAGCATGCTCGTTAAGAGTCATCACCACTCCCTAATCTCAAGTACCCAGGGACACAAACACTGAGGAAGGCCGCAGGGTCCTCTGCCTAGGAAAACCAGAGAACTTTGTTCACCTGTTTATCTGCTGACCTTCTCTCCACTATTGTCCTATGACCCTGCCAAATTCCCCTCTCCGAGAAACACCCAAGAATGATCAATAAATACTAAAAAAATAAATAAATAAAATAACTGATGCTGGTGAGACTAAAAAGAAAAAGGAACACTTAACAAAAAATATGTTGCCTGATTTTTTAGTTTTTCAAGAGTAGCTTAAATCTGGATCATGTGGAACCTCCTGATTTTTAAATACTGGCAAATAAATGATTTTCTAATAATTGTAAAAGCCAATTTGCTAATCAAAGTAAACCCAACATGCCTACTAGAAAAAAAAAAAAGAAGATTATAAGAGAACACAATGTTTAACTATGCCAACAAACTCAACAACTTACATGAAATGGACAAATTTCTTGGAAAATTGAACCTATCAAAAATAACACAAGAAAGAAAAAGTCTAAGTAGCCATTTATTTTTTAAAGACATCAAATCTGTTATTTAAAATATTTCAAAAATGGAAATTCTAAGTCCATATGATTTCACTGGCAAATTCTATGAAACATTCAAGAAAAAGATTAAACCAATTCTACATACACTTTTTCAGAAAACAGAAAAGGGATCAAAGCCCAACTCATTTTATAAGGATAGCATATGCTGACACTAAACAAAAAATAAAAATCACAGACCATTAATTGAGGCACAAAAATCTTTAACAAAATTTTAGCAAATTAAATCCAATACTATATAAAAAGGTATACCATGAGCCACCACAGTTATCACAATAATGCATTTTTGGTTTAACATTTAAAAATCAATCCGTGTAATACATCATATTAACAGATTAAAGAAGAAAATGCTCAGGATCAGTCCAATAGACACAGAAAAGGTATTTGACAAAATCCAATAGACATTCATGATAAAAATTCTCCGCACACTAGAAGAGTAAAGAACTTTATCAAATAACTGAGGACAAATACAAAAAGCTAAAACCAATATAATACTTAAAGGCAAAAGACTGAATTATTTTCTCCTGAGAAGAGTAAAGCAAGAATGCTTGATAGCACCACTTTCTAGTCAACACTATACTGGAATAAAGCAAGAAAAAGAGGTGTAAAGCATAAAGATCGGAAATAAAGAAGTAAAATCTCTTATTTGTGGAACATGATCATTTGTGTAGAAAATTCCAGAATCTAAAAAACAACTACACTATTAGAACAAATGAATTTAACAAGATTGCAGGATACAAAGCTGATGTAAAAAAAAATCAAGTATATTCTTACATATTAGTAGCTGACAATTAGGAAATAAAAGTTTGCTTTAAATCCCACTCATGGGCAGATGGATATTGGTATATATTAATACTTATATATCTCTTTCCCACCAAAATGGGAAAATAAAGAAAGATGACCACACAGAATCTAGGAAATAGAAGGTCCACCAAAGGAAAAAGCCCAAGAGAATCCCCAAGATGGTGGTAAAAAGAAGTTCCAAAATGGCAGCTCCCCAGAGGCTAGAAAGCAAGCAGCTCAGAACCAACAGGACACAGAACCCCGAAAGAGACAGTGCCAATAGAAAACCAGAACTGAAGAATTCTCTAATCTACTTTACCCTTTGAGTTGTTATAGTTCTATAAGAATATTTAGAACAAAATTATTGTTTGATAAATAGAAAGCTAAGCAAATAAAATGGTCTGTCTCTATTGGAGAAAAAGTTGAAGAAAGAAATTATGATCACTGAAAACTCTGTGGTCACTGTCATCAACATTCAAATGATAATACTGTAAATACTGAATGATGGCTTGACCAAAACTTAGGTAAAATTATCATTGAGAGGATGGGGAAAGGGAAGTAGGAGGAGCCAAATCCTTACCTTGTATAGGAAGAAGTCAAAATATAATGTTTGCAATTGAAAACTACAGGCTATAGGAGTGAAAATATATTATTTAGATATATGGCAGTGAATGCGACTAGAAACAGCAAAAAAAAAAAAAACTTTCAAAACGGTTGCCTCAGAGAGAGAAGCAGGAAGCATACAGCATAGGAATTTTTCTTTCCAAGCCTTGTATTACTATTTACTTACAATTTAAACCAGGCATGACCACTTTACTAAAAGTAAAAATTAAAAATAATATACTTTAGATTTCTGTGAAAACTTTGTTTAAATGTAAACTTCATACCACACTGTCAGTTTCTGTCTTAATAAAACTATAGATTTATAAAAAATAATAATAAATACTATAAAAATCTATAGTGTGCAACCTTGAAGGCTCTATCAAGAAAATACTTTTAACTGAATACGGTTTCTCCAAATAAGTTTACTGACAAAATTAGTTGGAATAAAACATATAAGAGTATATAAATAATTACAAAAAATTAACTCTTACTTATAAATTGAAGAATGAATCGTTCAATAAAAGCATTTAGTAAAAGACTACAAAAACAGTCCTATATCAAATATCTCCGGTTTCCTGATAAATACTGCAAATGGCAGTTAAGTAAAAAAATTTTGTCAAAAATACTGACATCATTCTAAAGAATATACAATATGCCCGCGGGATCTTCTAAACATGATCACGGGCATTCTATTTCAGTTCTTTGGCTCTCTGCAGTAACACGAAGTACTTTCAAATACTACACAAGAGCTCCAAAGACCACTTCCTTGCATTCATAGCAGAGCTGCCCTGAATGGACACTTTACCAGTCATTTCAAACAGAATGACTCTAAACTCCACTCCAGCCAGTGTGCAGAGGGTGAACTGAGTCTAAGGATTTTTTCTTAACTTTTTGTAGGGACATTTCATTATGTTGCCCAGGCTGGTCTTGAACTCCTGGCCTCAAGCAATCCTCCTGCCTCAGCCTCCCAAAGTGCTAGGATTACAGGCATGAGCCACTGAGCCCAACCAGGGTTTCATTTTAAATAGCTTTCAAATCACAAAGATATCAGGAAGGAAGAAGAGAGGAGAAAAAATACAAAATTTTGAAAAGTATATACATTTTTAAATACTGGTAACTTTTTTTTTTTTTTGGAGACAGAGTCTCACTCTGTCACCCAAGGTGGAGTCCAGTGACGTGATCTCAGCTCACTGCAACCTCTGCCTCCCGGATTCAAGCGATTTTCCTGCCTCAGCCTCCTGGGTTCAAGCAATTCTCCCACCTCAGCCTCCCGGGTAGCTGGGATTACAGGCGCCAGCCACCACACCCAGCTAATTTGCTTATATTTTTAGTAGAAGCAGGATTTCACCATGTTGGCCAGGCTAATGTCAAACTCCTGATCTCAAGTGATCCACCCACCTCGGCCTCCCAAAGTCCTAGGATTACAGGCGTGAGCTACCACACCCGTCCAATACTGGTAACTTTTTTTTTTTTTTTTTTTTTGAGACGGAGTCTTGCTCTGTCACACAGGCTGGAGTGCAGTGGCGTGATCTCGGCTCACTGCAACCTCCACCTCCCGGGTTCAAGTGATTCTCCTGCCTCAGCCTCCCGAGTAGCTGGGACTACAGGCACGTGCCACCATGCCTGGCTAATTTTTTGTATTTTTAGTAGACACGGGGTTTCATCGTGTTAGCCAGGATGGTCTCGATCTCCTGACCTCATGATCCGCCTGCATCGGCCTCCCAAAGTGCTGGGATTACAGGCATAAGCCACTGCACCCAGCCCAACACTGGTAACATTTCAACCCATTCCTTTAGATGTTTGTTAGGAGATTATCTGGAAATTCTAAAATACTATCCACAGTTCCATCCAATCAGAAACATTTCAATTAAATGAAAAATGTTAATATACCTAAGAAAACACTCAAGGGAACTCTACAGATGTAGGCTCCATCCTCTGGAGCAATTTCTCACTGAAGATTTATGTGACCCAGGTACTTATTCCTGTGTTTGTAAAGCATAATCTGTGATTATGCAACTGAATATTACAGACACCCCAGGCCATTCTGTGTTTAAAAATAAGTGTTTATGGCTATAACCTGCCAAACAACCATAATACCACTTAACCTCGGTTCAACTACTGCTTGAATGGACTTGTTAGGATTACACTGAAATACAAACACAAAATGAATACTAGGCCAAGGAATGTGATGTCAATATACTGAAAGAGGAAGAAAAATTCCTTACATAATGCTCCTTAGTCACTAGGACAGAATGTACATGAATATTTAAATTCTACGTACTGAAAACGTAAATGTAGAACACAGACAGAAATAGCGAATTGTAAATTTTGGAAAAAGAAGTAAATTCCTCTAAGAGGAATGTCATCTCAAAAAACAGCTCCTTGTAGATGGCAATAAAGTATAATGTTGTTTCTGAATCTATTCAAGTAAATTAATCTGGATATGGGAGAAAAAGAAGAAATTGAGAATTTTGTTTAAATGTATTGTTCAGAGCAGAATGCCCAAGGTTTTATTTGAATCTATGCATACTGATAGCAAATAAAAGTCATTACCACCCAATTGCTTCCTGGAAGCTGACTAATTCTGAGTGCACAAGTCTACACAGGAAGGTGAGCCAGCATACTCATTCTCTTCTGTCAGGCAATCACCCAGTATATACTGACCAAAAACATGTCCTTTAAAAAATTAAAACCATGAACGAGACAGTATCATAATATCTGAACTGTGGTTTCTCATATTTTCTAACCTCTTAATAAAATAAAGGGTTCAGCAAATAAGTCTGAGTTCATCAGCAGATTTGTTTCAACCATTCAGCAATCATGTTAAACTTGAGATGCATTAAGGAGATCAAGTAAGGGTTAAGAGGCTGACACCATCACCTGACCTCTAGACTATGCCACTTAGAACTGTTTTATTTTACCACTCAAGTGAAATGTGACACAAGAGTATACAAAGAATACATGTGAAACCATACCTTTGCTTAAACTCCAATTATAGTGAACATTATTGAGAAACAACCATCCATAGCTCCTTAAAACACTCAATTATGCCTATAATAAAATAATAATAGATATTTTAATATGCTTTGAAGACTCTGGCCAGGCACGGTGTTGCAGGTCTGTAATCCCAGCACTTTGGGAGGCAGAAGTAGGTGGATCACTTGAGCTCAGGAGCTGAAGACCAGCCTGGACAACAGGGTGAAACCCTGTCCCAACCAAAACAAAACAAAACAAAACAAAAATTAGCCAGGCATGGTGATACATGCCTGTAGTCCCAGCTACTTGAGAGGCTGAGGTGGGAGGATCACTTGAGCCAGGGAGGTCGAGGATGCAGTGAGCTGAGATCACACCACTGCACTCCAGCCTAGGTGACAAAGCAAGACTATGTCTCTAAAAAAATAAAAATAAAAATCAACTTTGAGGCTGCCT